>NC_142771.1:8731666-9423333 GCF_988280905.1 Pimephales promelas | reverse complement strand
CCTGGTCAGAATCATCTGCAGACACCCACCTGACAGAACAAACCCTCAATTAAGGGAATGCAACTAATTCACATGTACACTTATCTAGCAGGAAACATACCCATTAGAAGAGAAGGAACAAGCTTTCTGTTCAGGGCTTGAGGTTGCTGCAGCCACCTTCAAAACACATGTGATGTAGACCTGCAGAGACAATTGTTTGTAAACCATGGATATCATATACAAAGAGTTGTACAACTACAGGACATGCATACCAGCCCACTGTCTGCTTGCTGGAACCTGAAGGCCTCTAGCTGAAACCTCAGCTTATCAACTTGAGTCCTGGGCATAAAGCGAGACGTGGAGCCTGTGAGCTTGGCATCAACCAGGCACCTGTGAACAGAACCCAGTTAGAAATCACAACCCTTCTGGAAGCTGGGAGACATGAGGTAGCACCTCTTACCCATTATTCTCAATAAAGGAGTATCTGGGGACAGAAGCAACATCAGGGACTGCAGTAGCCACGCAGCTGTCCACAAACACACGGATGGGAACATGGTTGTACAAAAGCACAGATGCTTCAAGATTTATCATGTCACCCAGGAAGTACTGGTTAGAAGGTCTCTCAAATCTCCAGTCATCTGCAAAGAAAACAAAAGTCTTAGCAAAGTTTATTCACAACCATACTACAAATCTGTATGGGCTACACAAACCAGTCATGAGCTTGAGGGAGAAGACAAACACATCCTCTGCAACCTTAGTTGAGGCATATGGGATCCAAGTGGGCATTAAGGCATTGCTGCTCACATTATGTGTTCTGTGGGAGTTAAACAAGCAGTCATCTCTTGCCCATAAACTGCAGGATTAGAACATCCAGTGAACATGAATTCATTGAATCCTCACCTTGGATAATGACACTCGATACCAACCACTGCACTACTACTCCTGGCAATAGGAAAACCATATGAAGCCTCTTGTGGGGTGTAGATAATATTGAACCTATAGACAAGCTCATCCTCAGTCACCTAAACAGAAAGGTTAACAGAACGGTCACATGGATGGTACAGAATACCTAGGATTTTCACAACAGAACCTTACCATTGATGTGCTGCTACATCCATGCAGTTCAGACTCAAAGATCAGCACTTGAGCAGAAGAATCCTCTCCAGTTGCAGTACAGCCTCCCAGTGTGAAACCAGAGGACAACAGTGGGCGTCCAGTCCCAAAGAAGTCCTTCTTCACTTCCACATATACAGAGTTTTCTCCACACTGAGCAGCTACACTGTTGGCAGGGACAGGATTAGTTAAATCAAAAGGAACATCTGGCTGCTGTGGTTCCTCAGGTAGACTTGGAAAGCTCCACATCAGTTTCGCCACTGGACCCTGCAACAGCTCCTTTAATTGAACACCCATGAGATCTTGAGAAGACTTTCCAGAGTCAGTCCTGACTTGTGTCTGGACAGGAAATGTTTGTGGTGCAAATGCAATGTCACTGGGAACCAAAGACATGCTGGAATCAGACTGTTGAGGAGCTTGAGCGAATGTTCTAGGCCGAAACGCACTTGGACTCTGATTCTGTGCTGCTCTTGCTCTCCATTGTGCTTCAGAAAATCCAAGTGCAAGGATAAACACCAATCCAAATCCAACCTGCCAAAACCCCATTATTGCTAAGCTTGTTTCAATGACTCCTTAGGGTGCTCCCATCCACATTTATGCAGATGTAGATCACAATGGCTCCACCTCTCTCGTGATGAGCTTAATTTTTCTCTGCACCTGCCAATTAACTCAATCAATCTGTCACAGGTGAAAGTCATAGATTCTTTATACGCAGAATAAAATGAATTAACATATATGGGTGTTTTATTGGTAGCTAAATCAAATGATTGCTTATTTGAAAAAAATAGATTGAAAGGACCAATCCACTGAAACACAAACAACCTCAAGTCTTTTTGTGTCTTACATTTTTTATCAATTCAGAAACATAGCTACTGACATAATTGCACACTAGAGTATCCAGATTAATAAAGTTTAGTATGTTTCAGGTTTAGATTATAACCAACGTTCTTCCTTCACATCAACAGCAATCTTAACAGGCATCTAAAATGATGAACTTTAGATCAGAACCAAAGGATCAAATCATTATTTGATTACAGAGTCACTGATATATTTCTTTCCCATTACAACTTTTATTTTAAAGTTTAGGATTTACAACCCACTATGTACTTTTGATCACTGTAGCACCAACATCAGGTCGATTGCAATGAGCCTTGGTGACATAAGGGGCTTTCGCATCGGGTAGTTCTAGGAACTAGCCACCAGGGTAGCGCCCCTTCAAACCAATGGTTCCCCTGGGAATGTTTTCCTGGTTGCATTTACACCGCCAGTAGGAACTAGAAGTGACATAAGCACCACTTGTTGTGACTTATTTTGACCACGTCAGAGCACACAGTGCTCATGTACTCATTATTTTATGAGTAGTCGAATAGTCCTGTCTCATGTTTTTAGATGGACCTGTTATACATAAAGTAGACAGTAATGCAAAGTTATAAGCACATATCATGTGGTGGATGTCCAATGTTGCTAGATTAGCAGAAATACTTATTTCACTTGGGCCCCTCAGTTGCAATGGATTCTCTCCTCAGCATAAAGGTTGATGTCTATCTATCACTGTTTTACATTCCTAGAGTTTCTAAATATATAGGTTAAAATATGTGCTAACACTAGGGTTGGGTATCGAGTATCGATTGGAACCGGGACTAACTTTTCGTTTATCCCGTAATCGTTCAAAAGTTAAAATTTCAATTCCTAGTTTCGATATTCACAGTCCGCCGAGCGGAAGAAGAAACCGCTGAACAACACCAACGAAGAAGCGTCTACCGGAAGTGTTGGCATAACCGCACGAGTCGAACATGAGTAGCTTACGTCGGCGGTCCAAAGTGTGGCTTCACTTTTCTAAAAATTAACGAAATCTCAGCAAAATGCAAAATTTGTGACAAGTATTTGTGACAGAAGGAGTATTTCCTTTAGAAAGACCGTTGGTTAGCTAAACTTTTTTGACCCTGCCTCTTAAAAGAATCGAAATCGAGAATCGTTAGGAACCGAAACAAGGAATCGGAATCAGAATCGTTCAAATTCAAACGATACCCAACCCTAGCTAACACAGACGTTCCTATACCTCTTTTGGAATGAACAAAACAAAATCAAGGTACTACCGCCAATAGTTGGAACTATGAAAAGGTTCTGGTGCAAAAGCCCCCATAAAAAGGGTGGGTATATTAGTACCACTCAAAGTTTCATGTCCTTACTTGGTAAATTGTAAGCACAAAATGGTTTCAGCATACACACTTGAACCACAATGGTTAATCATCTAGTAAGCACAAGTATATGAAGCTATTGAAATGCCCTTTTGTGTTGGAATAAGTCCAAGTCCAACAAATGGCCTGGTCTATGTGTGGGGACATCTAAATAGAAAGGCTTTTTAGAAAGGTACATAATCTGAATAGAAACCATGTAAACTGGATAAATGTAGAATTTGTGCAAGTAAAAGACAACTAACAAGTATATTCACAACATTTATTAAACCACCAGAAGTCTCATGACATGTCTAATTATTGTTGGCCATGGCCATATTCTTTAACGTTGATTGGGCCGACAGATGCTCTTTCCCAGCGTAGATCTGTGGAAGAAATGATTAGTGAGAACAAAAGCCATGAATGACAATAAATTATCAGTGTTAGTCCATACCTGTAAGCAGTTGATCACTTCCACTTCTGATGCTACACGTTGTGTCACAGCAGCCACAAACCTGGTCAGAATCATCTGCAGACACCCACCTGACAGAACAAACCCTCAATTAAGGGAATGCAACTAATTCACATGTACACTTATCTAGCAGGAAACATACCCATTAGAAGAGAAGGAACAAGCTTTCTGTTCAGGGCTTGAGGTTGCTGCAGCCACCTTCAAAACACATGTGATGTAGACCTGCAGAGACAATTGTTTGTAAACCATGGATATCATATACAAAGAGTTGTACAACTACAGGACATGCATACCAGCCCACTGTCTGCTTGCTGGAACCTGAAGGCCTCTAGCTGAAACCTCAGCTTATCAACTTGAGTCCTGGGCATAAAGCGAGACGTGGAGCCTGTGAGCTTGGCATCAACCAGGCACCTGTGAACAGAACCCAGTTAGAAATCACAACCCTTCTGGAAGCTGGGAGACATGAGGTAGCACCTCTTACCCATTATTCTCAATAAAGGAGTATCTGGGGACAGAAGCAACATCAGGGACTGCAGTAGCCACGCAGCTGTCCACAAACACACGGATGGGAACATGGTTGTACAAAAGCACAGATGCTTCAAGATTTATCATGTCACCCAGGAAGTACTGGTTAGAAGGTCTCTCAAATCTCCAGTCATCTGCAAAGAAAACAAAAGTCTTAGCAAAGTTTATTCACAACCATACTACAAATCTGTATGGGCTACACAAACCAGTCATGAGCTTGAGGGAGAAGACAAACACATCCTCTGCAACCTTAGTTGAGGCATATGGGATCCAAGTGGGCATTAAGGCATTGCTGCTCACATTATGTGTTCTGTGGGAGTTAAACAAGCAGTCATCTCTTGCCCATAAACTGCAGGATTAGAACATCCAGTGAACATGAATTCATTGAATCCTCACCTTGGATAATGACACTCGATACCAACCACTGCACTACTACTCCTCGCAATAGGAACACCATATGAAGCCTCTTGTGGGGTGTAGATAATATTGAACCTATAGACAAGCTCATCCTCAGTCACCTAAACAGAAAGGTTAACAGAACGGTCACATGGATGGTACAGAATACCTAGGATTTTCACAACAGAACCTTACCAATGATGTGCTGCTACATCCATGCAGTTCAGACTCAAAGATCAGCACTTGAGCAGAAGAATCCTCTCCAGTTGCAGTACAGCCTCCCAGTGTGAAACCAGAGGACAACAATGGGCGTCCAGTCCCAAAGAAGTCCTTCTTCACTTCCACATATACAGAGTTTTCTCCACACTGAGCAGCTACACTGTTGGCAGGGACAGGATTAGGCAACTCAAAAGGAACATCTGGCTGCTGTGGTTCCTCAGGTAGACTTGGAAAGCTCCACGTCAGTTTCGCCACTGGACCCTGCAACAGCTCCTTTAATTGAACACCCATGAGATCTTGAGAAGACTTTCCAGAGTCAGTCCTGACTTGTGTCTGGACAGGAAACATTTGTGGTGCAAATGCAATGTTACTGGGAACCAAAGACATCCTGGATTCAGCCTGTTGAGGAGCTTGAGCGAATGTTCTAGGCCTAAACGAACTTGGACTCTGATTATGTGCTGCTCTTGCTCTCCATTGTGCTTCAGAAAATCCAAGTGCAAGGATAAACACCAATCCAAATCCAACCTGCCAAAACTCCATTATTGCTAAGCTTGTTTCAATGACACATTGTGGTGCTACCATCCAAATTTATACAGATGTAATTTAGAATGGCTCCACCTCTCTGTGACAAGCCTCAGTTTTCTCTGCAGCTGCCAATTAACTCAATCAATCTGTCACAGGTGAAAGTCATTGATTCTTTACTAGGCTACGCAGAATAATATGAATTAACATATATGGGTGTTTTATTGGTAGCTAAATCAAATGGTTGCTTATTTCAAATAACAAAATGAAAGGATCAATCCTCTGAAACACAAACAACCTCAAGTCTTTTTGTGTCTTAAATTTTATATTTATTATTCAGAAACATGGCCACAGACAGAATTGCACACAAGAGTATCCAGAATAAAAAAGCTAAGTATGTTTCAGGTCACACCCACTGTTCAGGATTGTGTAGTAAGTTTAGGAAGTTGATTCTCTATGTAACAGACAAAAATGTAACTTGAAGTATCTTGATTTCATTTTTCAAACACTACATGCCACAGTAAATCATCAGAGCCTGACACACACTCCTCACATGTGCAAACACTCATGGCTTTACCGAACACCAAACAATCAGGCCTATAAATAGACCAAAGTTATAGGTTTTTTGGTCTGTGTAAGTCTGCATTCTCAACCACAAAAGCTTACAGTAAACAACTTTCGCGTTTACCATGAATTTTTCTACATCAATCTACCAATTACTTTCAATCTTGTACAGAAATGTACATATGAGCTCATGAAAGAATAGCTTTAGGCTTTGAACAACCATGTGTAAATGATATATCCACAAATATAATATGCTGGCAAAGGTATTTAGACAAATGTTTACTTTTTGTGATATTTTGAATGCAGGGCTTCATTTTTCAAGGGATGTGAGGCAGTTCGCATTTAGTGTGTGCAACTCTTGGATTTGTGTGTAAAGTTTTGAAGAAAAAGAGAAAAGAGGCAAGGCAGTTGAAAATAACTGTAACGTTACTGGAGGACTGTTTGTTCATAACTTTGAGAAAACCATGCCAGAACGTTAGCCAAAGTTATGAAACGTTTCCTGTTAGCGGGGCCCATAAAATGCTGATATCTGTGCAGGAATGTGCAGCTTTACACTGTAAGTGTTTGGTGTGTGTGGACTCTCTTCTGGACGGTTGGGAAAACGAAACCAGGGAGACGGCGTTCAGGAAGCTGAGGAATCCTGCTCTTAAACTGGTTCATTTGCATTGAAATCTGCTTAGACTGTGAACTTCCTTCAGCTGTGATTGATTCCTCAGAAACATACCCCGCGCTTCTGTCCCGAGCTGCTTTCCCGAGCGCTCCGGTTGTCCCGACACCAAACGAACCTTAATAGCGTTTCCAGGAGACACCAACATTTATCAGAGATTTAGCCTACTGCTTTGATTGGACAAACTATTAAATAATCATAATCCACTTTAAATTGAAAACCACATCAGCCATAGAAATGTTGGAATATTAACTCAATGTCATACTATCATGATATATTACTCATTTATACCCAAAGCAGTGCGTGACCTCATCCAAATGAGGATAGAGTAGCCTATCTGTTTGTTTCCCATGAGAAAGATTGTGTCAGCGTGACGACGTGTTCACGGATGAGTGTGTGGGGGAAACCTGCACCCTGATGAATGAAACACCTCAAATACACTCATACTAATAATAAACGTTGAAAGCATAAATCCGTTGGGGGGAAATGGAAATTGATGTGATTTTTCAGCAGTCAGTTCAAAACTGATGGCAGATGTCCTCCATAGTGACTTCGTGATTTATATTTGATCAGTCTGAATGTTGCCTGGGAACATGAAAACCATCAGCCCACACCAGAAGACTCCAGCAAAACCATTTCTAAGCATAACCCGGGCCATGATGGATCCTCGTCTGACGTCTGGACAGTCTGAGGCTTCACGAACCCCACAGACGCTAGTAAAGCTTGCATGGATGCTGTGAGAAGGTTGTAAAGTGTTGTGGGAAGCCAGTGTGGGCAGCGAGAGCGTTTGGCTGGAGGCTCAGGGTGTGTCTGTCTGTGGTCACCAGCATGAGAGAGAGAGAGAGAGAGAGAGAGAGAGAGAGAGAGAGAGAGAGAGAGAGAGAGAGAGAGAGAGAGAGAGAGAGAGAGAGAGATTAATGTGTTAAATTAAATTAATATGTGATATAAATGTGTGTGAGAGTGAGTGGAAGTAGTGCAGAAGTGAAGGTGAAAGTGTAATTTTGTCCTCACTGGAGAGCGTCTGTCCGGCGTCCAAGTCCAAAAAACATTTTCTCTTCATATGAATATTTCTTCAGCCGGAGACTGTTTTTCTTGGAGGTGACTGGGATGAGAATCAGAAGGAAAAGAGGAAAAAGAAACAACAGAACATATTATTCTTCTTGTTTTTGTTCTTGACTGGGAGGAAACATGTTGTAGAGCGAGTGAGAAGGGATCTAACCCTTGTTAGTAGCCTAACATAAATAGCCTGATATGGGTTGCGTTTTCTTTTCTTTTTTTCTTTTGTAAAAAATAATAAAATAAAAAAATACTGTTAAAGTCATGTAGCCTTTACATATGTCCTGTAAAACATTTCGTAGATAAACATAACAAAACAAATATTTGTTTGTCAAAAGTGAGCATGCTTCTGCAGGCGCGTGTCTGTCCCACTGCGCATGCGCGTCATCATCGGCTCGCGGCCGACCAGTAGCGGGTGCGCGCATGGCGCTGAGCGATCTCTGGAGAATTATTCATCAACGCTCTGAGTCTGAAACTTTGACTTTATTCTGTGTTTTTGGTAAGTTTGATGTTTATTACTTCAAAAATAAAATAAACTGCTCGCGTGAATTACATTTTAAAAGGCTTTAACAAAGGTGAATATCCATGTTTGGTTATTTTATTCGCTATAAGTATAACGTTAATCATCGCGTTTAATTATTGTAAGTAAACAAACGAAATGTTATTTGTTTTCAGGCAGAATGTCAATGATTCATGGTTCATTTTGTGTTTGTGAACTGCTTTTTTCCTACAACAGAGACAATAACGTTAGTTGTCTTGTCGAATATGTCATAAATGTCGTCACAAAACAACTGTTCCCCTTACAGCAATGAGAATGAGATTATTTTGCATTTGCAGTAAGGATATTTTGGTGTAAATGAACTGTATCGTTATTAAAATAATGTCAGCATACATATCGCACTAGTTTGGACTTAATTTTCTATAGCTATGCCAAATATAATTTTGTATTTCTTTCTTTTGATTTTGGTGTGAAAACGGTTGAATTGTCATTTGTCAATCATCACTATACAGTGAGGATCTGTTACATTCAGATTAAGAAAAAAATAGTAGAAAACAGCACACTTCATCACAAGAAAATTGAGACCATCGTATAAATATTAATGCATGTTTGAAAGAAACAGAAAAACACACACAGATTGTTTCCTTTAGTTCCCTCTCGCTTCCTCAGTCTGTCTGATGGGCTGAACGTGGGTGGGTGTGTGTGTGTAGAGAGAGACTCACACAGTTGTAATTAAACACAACAACAGTCTGGATGGATGGAGACAAGTGTTTGTGTGTGTATGTTAAAGCATGTAAACAAGCAGACAAAATAGAGCCAGATGCTGCTGTTTCTCTACACTAACTGTGTAAATTAAAAGGGCGACAGGAAAATCTCGCTGACAACAAAGTTTGGGGCTCATTAGAGTCACTTTATCCTTTAACTCTAATGTCACAGGAGTGCTTTTCCATTTAAAATAACTTTTATTTGAAGTGTTTCCTTAATATAAAATACTGATCAATCCTCACTTCATCTAGTGATTTTATTTGACAAAAATGGAAAATCATGAAGATAAAAAACAACTATTTATGAAGACAATCAAGTTCTGCATTTAATCATTTGAGAATCATTGTGACCAATATTTTCATAATGATTAAGCTCTTTTCTCTACATGTTTTGTTTACTATTAGCTACTATTTGTTAATTTTAATACAGTGTTTAATACAGTATTGATTTAGCCTATGAAACTGCTGCATAAATGATGATCATTATTGCTTAACAGAGTAAAGATTGTTTAACAAAAGAAAGTGACGTTGTCTGTTTTTTACTCTCTCTTTCTCTTTCTCAGGACGCGTGTCACGGTGTGAACAGAAAATACTGACTGACGGGCGGCTAAATGGATTGAGACAGTCGGGCGAGAGAAAGAATAAGAGAAGTGAGAGAGCGAGAGAGGGGGAGAGAGAGAGTGGGGACTAATAATCCCGCTAATCCAGGCCAATCCCAGCCGCTCAAACTCAGACGACTCACAGACAAAACACAGCGGATCACACGCACGCCTGATGCGCTTTAGACCGGGTGTTTTGGGGGATTCTGGGACGCCGAACGGCCTGCGGTGGGATTCATAAACACTAACACATCGGATCAGGGCGACAGTGGAAGACAGGTGTGCCGGGACTGAAGAAAAAGCACAGCGCTGCAAGTCACAAATCTAACGGAAAGCCAAATCTTTGGAGAAACAGTGCATGTTCAAAAAGAGACATAAGAGGTGATGAAGGAGCAAAACGGATGTTTGGAAGAAGTCTCTAAAAGCAGTGTGCTGTTTTTTAAAGACATTTTTTGCAAGAAAGCCATTTTTTTCCACTATCAGAGAGAGTGCAGGGTTTTTGTGCTCACTGGAAGGTGTTTAAACTCTTGGTAAATCCTATTAGGCTTCTTTACGGGGTTATTTTTAAACTCCGGGTCGGGATGGGCAGCGGCTCACGGACTGATGGCGCTCGTACAGTACAGGATGAATGCGTGTCTCTATATGAACTCTTGATGAATATGTAGATGGTATTTATTAGTAGATGTGCTGTCATCACGATCTCGATGGCACTCGTATCAGAACAGCCGAGAGTTTGTCAAAACTGACATTTTTTTGCAGAGTATTATAATCAAACAGAGTTGTTGTGTTTTTTTGCACATCTAGAAGTTTGAATCTGAAAAAAAAACCCACTTTTAATTAACCTATGCTGTTTTGTTTAATTAATGCATTTAAGCTTACAGCATTAGGAAATTTATTTGAGCATTTTGGATCTCATTAATACTAATTATTTCACATTAATTTAGTGTTTTTTTAATCTGGATTTATTCAGTTATTTGATTGATTCCTTCAACTATCACTGGAATTTGTTTTTTATTTTTCAGATTTCTTTAAATATTTTTTTCTCTCTTTTTTATCTGTCTAGGGATTACTTTAGCATTGTTTTAGTTGCATTTATCTGTGTGTTTTTTTGTAGTATTTTTCTGATATTTTTTTTTCTCTCTGGAACTTTTTAAAAAATATATTCAACATTATTTTAGCATTTATTGAGCTTCGCTTATCAGGGTATTTTATTGCTTCGTCAAACTAGTGTTAAGCATTTTTTATATGCTCTTCCACCATCTGTTTTAAGGATTATTCAACATTAATTTGGCATTTATTGAATCATTTATCGTTTTTATCTGGGTATTTTATAGCTTCATAAAACGATCTCTCTCTTTCCGGATCTGTTTTGGGGATTATTTGACATTAGTTTAGCCTCTATTATGACCCATTTATCTGTAAATGTTTGATTGGACGTTTTTTTTAGACACCTTCTATCTTTCCAACACATTTTGGGGAATTAATTTACTACTTATGCTGCATTTACAGTAAGTCCAACGTCTGTTGGACTTACTGCACATCATCATCAACAGCTTGCTATATTTTTGACAGCCATTTTGGATCTTCTTTAAGGATCATATAAATCCAATATTTCTCGTCATGAGTCTGGGAAAGCTGCCGGCGATCAAAGGCCTGGTGTCCACGTCTCATGCCAAACGGCGGTTTAAAAGCGACCTGTCGGTGGACATGATCAGCCCGCCGCTCGGCGACTTCCGCCACACGATGCACGTGGGCCGCGGCGGAGACGTCTTCGGAGACACTTCGTTCCTGAGCAACTACGGCGGATCGGCTAACAACGATGGTTACCCAGATTCACCCACTGGCTCCAGAACGACACGTTTTTTGTCTCGAACTCTACAGCACGTAAGGAAACCCCCCATGCCCCGGATGAGGGGAGGGTCACGTGACTTCTCGTCCCCCCCGCCACCCATCTCACCCATCATTAAAAACGCCATCTCGCTGCCTCAGCTGAACATGACCAACGATGGCCTGATGAGGTCGCTGCTGCCCACCTCCACCAGCTCGTCTGACGAGCCGCTCTGCTCATACGGTACGAACACAGGCACCAAACATATCAAACACCACTGTAGTTTTGTCTAGTGATGCTTCCGAATTATAGACTGTAAAAAAATATAGACTTAGGGTCTGTTACGTCACCTGTAGGTTTCTGGAGAGCATTTTTAAAGCCCAAAGTGGGCCGAGGCGGCCGTCACCATCTTGGCAGCGTCACTCTCAGATAGCCAAAGGTCCGAGGAGACGTGACGCTAACAGACAGCTGACAAACGGCTAGTAGTGACTTCACCAGCAATCAACCGATCACTCAAGTGGCCACACCCTTAATTATGCAGAACTTTGAGGCTTAATATAATTTAAATTTAAAAAAGTAAAAGTTGTCATGAAGGGCAAAATTAGCTTTATAGAACAAAACCAATTTCTGCACTTTTTTTCTGCTGTAATGTTGGCCAATTTAACATGGGGGTCTATGGGATTGGCTCTCTTCTGCAGCCAGTCGATGAATTGCAGTTTAAGTCACACTTCCGTGTTCATTTCAAGAGATAGGCAGGCAGGTTGTTCCGCTTGGTCAGAATATGCCTTCTTCTCTACTAGGCTATCTAGTATATAAAACCAATATGTGAAATGAGTGTCTGAATTCGTAGTATTCATAAAACAATAGACGAAAAGTACCACTACTAAAGTTTCAACCCAAATTTGGGTCAAATATAAACAAATCCCACCATTGGGTTACATTTTTAACCTGCTTCAGGTTGAATATAAAATGCTGGGTTTTTGCAACCCAAATTTGGTTAAAATATGGGGAAATCCGCCCACTGGGCTACATTTTGAACCCAATGGTTGGGTTTCTCCATATTTGACCCACATTCGGGTTGGAAAAACCTTGCATTTTTTAGTGTACTTTCACCAAGAATCTGAAATGCGCATCTGATGAACACTATCCCATGAGGCCATGGGGCCAGAATGCAGTAGCTGCGTCTGAAAGAGACAATGTCTTATCAGGCAATGACTTTGCAGGTAGCACTTGGAACCTCACGAAACTGCGAAAGGCTGCGTAACGGTTTAATGATCTACAGCAACGTAAAGAGAGCTTTAGTGATAACTAAGCAAATATTTAATTAGCCATGCATCCATCTTCTTCCGCTTATCTGGGGCAGGGTCGCGGGGGCATCAGTCTTAGCAGAGACGCCCACACTTCCTCCAGTTCTCCCGGGGGGAATACCATGCGTTCCCAGGCCAGCTGGGAGACATAACCCCTTCAGCGTGTCCTAGGCAAGGGGGTAATCCAGCACCCGGAAAGCAGACCTCCCATGGGGGCAGCCATTGGTTAGCAAGCCTTCACCTGCTGTTAGAACTCTATTGACTCCCATTCATTTTGGGATTTGACAGTGAATAACTTTAAATCTGAGGCGTTTAAAGAATCCATTTGTTTTATTGTATTTATTTCTAAAGAAACACAAAAATGTATAAAAGGCTCCATTACCATCTTACATTATGTAGAAGCCGTTTTTGTAAAAAATAGCCTAAGGATTGCATCGTAAGGCCGGATTCACATATAGCGCCTAAAAACGCGTAGAAAACGCTTGGCGCTCCGCATTCTCCATTTTCCAAAGCGCCAGGGCGGTTGTGCTTCAGTTGGTTCTTGTCACATGACCTATTGTGTGCGTATGGTGGGCTTGCGGTATTCTGAAAAGTCTCGACGCGGCGCGGACGCGCATGGAAAAAACGAGCGCGTCGCACCGCGACCGCATCGCTTCCATTATGAGCGCGCATACCGCGCGCCTACATTTGAAATAATGAACTTGAGCGCGCAAAAGACGCGATATGTGAACCGGCCCTTACTCTCTTCACTGTAGAGAAATTACCATATAGACAGGAGGAGAAGCTTGTGGGCAATCCAGGGGACATGGAGGCATAAAGTCCGACAAAGTCGAGGGAGAAGCCCATAGAGAGTCATAAAGTTGCTCCTACTCACGCTCTCCGTCTCTGCAATATTCGGAAGGGAATGATTCAGATTTATCTCGGCACAGCTACTAGAAGACGTACAACTGTCAGACTGGTTGCTCACGTCACATCTACGTCCTCAAACTCAGTTTGAGCCTACGCAGTTGCTCAGCCATCAGGAAGTGAGTGCTTCTAATTGACTTCACTTTTCTCCGTTGAAGTCTATGGGGTCGCTGTATCCTTTTCTTTTACTGTCTATGGTCCAAGGTCTTCCTTGGGCTCTCCTCCCAGTATGACCCACCCAGAACACCTTTCCAGGAAGGTGTCGAGTTGGCATCCGGAACAAATGCCAAAGCCATCTCAGCTGACCCCTCTCGATGCGGAGGAGCAGCGGCTGTACTCTGAGCTCCTGCCGAGTGACAGAGCTTCTCAGCTTATCTCTAAGGGATCGCCCAGCCACCCTGCGGAGAAAGCTCATTTCGGCCACCTGCATCCGGGATCTTGTCCTTTCGGTCATGACCCAAAGCTCATGACCACAGGTGAGAGTAGGAACTTAGATTGACCGGTAAATCGAGAGCTTCGCCTTACGGCTCATTCTTCACCACTGCAGACCAGTACATCGACCGCATTACTGCAGAAGCTGCACCGATCCGTCTGTCAATCTCCCGTTCCATCCTTCCCTCACTTGTTAACAAGACCCCAAGATACTTGAACTCCTTCTCTTGAGGCAGGAATTCACAACTTACCTGAAGTGGGCAAGCCACCCTTTTCCGACTGAGAACCATGGCCTCGGATTTGGAGGTGCCGATTCTCATCCCAGCCTCTTCACACTCAGCTGCTAACCATCCCAGTGCATTTAATCAGCCTTCTACAATACCTAGAAATTACATAAAAAGTAGAAAAACATACATTTACACACAAGCTGACCAACAGCTGACTGCAACTTTTAGATATCCAACTACTTTTGTTGCTCAATTTTCAGGGAATAGATTCAGACGGGACTTGTCCTACAATATTATGGCAGATGTTCATCCGGTTTACATTCGTACTATATAGAACATACGTTTTTTTTGTTCCTTGTCAATAGCTACTCGGACAGTATGCGATTTCAGGCACACCTATAGACCATTTGGGTGTTTGCAATCATCGACAACGTTTTCAAGATTGCGTCAAAGATTTAGTCATAGTTTTGGTCCTTTTATAAACGAGTCTGCACTGAACGCTGCAGTGGAAATGAACAAAAACTGCATTTATAACCATTAAATCCTGTACAATCTTGAAAGTGAGGTCAATCGTCTGCACTGCATGTCTACAGTTAAGCTGTTTTTAACATGACGCGTTTTTCTTAAAGGATGTCAGCTGAAAACATGAGATGCTGAGACAACAGAGATACGATCTGTAATTACCAAAGAATGGGAAAGAGTGAATGACCTTTACCAGGAATGATTGTAGTACACACCTGCTCACACACACAGGCATGCACGAACGCACACACCCACACAGAGAGAGTGGGACTGAAGAAAAGTGCAGTGCTGTTTTCAATGGAGTGTGTTTTATGGCTCAGGAATTCTGGAATTTCCCTCATTCTGGGAAATCCAAAATCCTCAAAGACTGACAGCTAAATATAACACACACACAACACAAAGATCTCATACTGCCACCCTCTGGACATATTACATATAGCGACAATATAACAAGAGTTCTAACTTACATTTATTGTAGACGCAATTAATCATGTGACTCATTGTACAGCTGGTCAAATGTTCACCAGGTTTGGTTTATTTAGCTCCAGTGATGCTAATATGAAATTTTTACATTTATGCATTTTGCAGGCACTTTTACCCAAAGTGACTTAAACTGCATTCAAGATGTAGATTTAAAAGGATGTTAATTCTCAAATTTATGTTTGTCCTTTCAATAAATAAAAATAATAATTAAAAAAATGACACTTTATTGAACCCCTTATATATATGGATTACTAATTTTGGGTACTAGAATACAGAATCAGGTTTAACCCTAAAACCGTATTCTGGACAAATGTTGGCAAAATAGTTTTGATTTATTTTTAAAAAATACTTCTCTTGATCTGAGCGGTACAAGACTTGGCTACTTTTCCTAAGTTTGCCTCCTGAACACACAATTTTTTTTTCTTTCCATTCTACAATGTTAAGTGGGTAAAAAAAAACACTCCTTAATCTTGTATTTGGGTAAAAAATGGGCACTCATAGAAATGAATGGGAAAAACTATAATTTAGAGCATTCTAAAATAAGCCAAAACCAGGTGACAGCAAAGTCACTTCATCTTTAGGTATTAGCTCTAAGAACTTACTGGAATGATATTTTAATGTAGTTAAAAAAAAATCAAACATAAAAATAAGCACAATTTACGTAGAAAATATGGTACTTTTTGGAGTAAATAAATTCAAAAATACCCCCAAAATAAAAAAAACACACCATAAATGGATAGGCAAAACTTTATCGAAGACAGTGATATAACATTTATAATAAATAAAAATTAGCATCACACCTGGGTCCTCTGTGCTCAAATTTGTCCACAATTACAGGATTAAGGGCTTTAAAGTGAATACGGTTTGAACTTTGAGGGCTACATAAGGTATTATGTTATGACAAATAGACACAAAGCAAAACAATCTTTCCTAAAATACGCTTCTTTGAGGCAAAATATGGAGGGTGGAATATGTATGGAAGCCATAAGAGGATATATATCATATTTTTCCACCATTTTTTCAACAAAAGCTGAAAAATAATAATGAACGGACTTTAAGAGTTTCCTTAATATGAGCTGAATGCTGTTCATAACCTATTTGAGGTTCGAGAAAATACAGGATAGGACTTGATTTTCTTCATGAGGAATTGATTGGATTGAGAAAGTGTCTCAATATAAAGGTGTTTGTAAAATAAGAGGGACTGGCGATGTCAAAATGCACACATGCGGATGTGATAAATAATTCACTATATAACCATGTGAATTAAGAAAGTAAATAGTCAATACTTGATTATCTTAGTGCATCTCGGCATGCTTAACTAATGTAAAAGATGTTGTGACACGTGTTGTTTTTTTTCTCCTCCCCTACAGGTCATCGTTCGGGTTTCATCACGCTGCCTCGTTCATCACGACTGGACCAAAGCTTTGCAGAAACGTCTGAACTGCTCAGTGAAGACAGTCGACAGAGTTCCCTACCGGAGAACAGTGACGTCTCCATGACACGATCTGATTCGCTCTCGTCCTTCACGGTGGACCTCGGCCCCTCCCTCATGAGCGAGGTTCTGGAGTTGATTGACAGCTCTTGCTGCCTCATTACGAGCCGTCAAGAGGAAGAGGAGGAGCCAAGCTCTGTGTTTGAGATGGATCATAATGGGCCGGAGACTAACACTTTAATCAGGCGTCCAATCACAGCAGACGCCGGGATCGAGCCCAAGAAGTTCCAACAGGCTGCTAGCATGCTAACACGTCACTTTGGAGGAGGAAGATCTGAAGAGGAGCGACAGAGAGCTTCATCTTTCAGACACACAAGGACACCGTACAGCTTCACTGAGGCGGATGAAGAAATCAAAGTATGAAGATCAGTTAAGATATTTAAAACCAGTTGGATTTCAAAGACAATTTAGTTTTTAATAAAAGGATCTTTTCTTAAAATTCTTAAATCCATCCAAATTTTAAAATTAGGAAATAAGGATACATTTTCACATTTTAAAGGACCTGAAAGAGACATGCTATACAGTCTGTTCATGAATGGAGAGTATTTCCCTAACTACGAGCACCATTGTGATGAACCAACATTCAGCTGTACATGTCTTTCTTTGTCATGCAATTAAACTTGCAATCGAGTGTATTTGAAGAATCTCTCCTTACATATTTTGTAATGTATAAGTACATTCTTCACTTTAAGCAGGTGAGTGAACATTATTTTGTAGGGAAGAAACTATGCTAAAGGGCATTTTATATTCAAATGACCATATTTAATTTCAGTAGTTGGTCTAAGGATAAAGATATAATTAGTATAGAAGTGGCATTTGTGAATTAATCTTATGAGTGTGTGTGTGAACAACTTAGTCAACTCAACTCAGACTCGCTACTAACATTTATCCCCACATACCGTTGAAACCCTACAGAAGCAAGTCATTTACAGTCATTGTTGGCATTGCAGTATTTCCACAATGTAGTATTAAGATAAATAGTACAGAAAATGAATGGGGTAAAAGAAATTAATGGTATATTCAGTCAATTCTGGTATTACCTTAAATGAGTCCACCCCCAAAGATTACTGTGCTAAAAACGATCCTCATCTAAAAAGGAAAAGTGGGAGTTGTTGCTGTAATTTATTTAGCAAAATCATCAGTATTACTCAGAGGTCTAGTTTTAAATATAATTATTTTGAAATGATAGCAAAAAGTGACGAATCCCGCTTGACATGTGTGCTAGCTACTGTATTCAGGCCACCAAACAGATGATATCAAAGAATCTCTTAAGAGGGCCGAACACTTGCCATATCATTTATCTGGTGCTCAAGTGAGCTTAGAAAAATAACTAGTTGAGAAGAGGCCAAGCTACTCACTACAGGTGATACTTTTTTTTAAAATAAACATCCCCTTATTCTCCTTTCCAAAGGGAGTTGAGGTCCCTATAATCTTTCAGAGTGCAAAGCTCAACCTGTGACTTCAAAATCAGAGGCCTTAAATGTAAGAGGCCTGCCATACTCTTACAGCCTGAAAGGGTCCACTCACTACCAAGTCCAGTGCCGGGCCTTCAAATGGGTTCCAAAACACCCATCATTGGCCCAGGCTAAGGCCTGATGTTTTGAGCGCCTATGGAGGAAGTGCACAGGGGAAAAGAAAGCTGTGAAGGATCATCAGAGGGAAGGATAATTCCTTTGACTCTGGTTGCGACTTCTGATAAACCATAACAGATTGATTGGTGAATTGTTTGCATTTCTTGCAGTTAACAATCTGTCCATTAAAACCTGCAATTTCACCACTTTTGAGTTTTCTACGATTAATAAAATTGGTCAACTAAACCTTAGACTAAGTGTTAGTTGACTATTAGGGGCAACCCTAATTATAGCTGTACATCATTCTTACGAAAAAACCCAAGATGGCTCATTTTCTTCATGTTTGTTGAACTACTATTCAATCATATTGTGAGTCACAGGACAAATAAATCATGAACACCAACTTCCTGCTTCAAACAAATGTCTCAGATTGGCAACAAAAGGAGGCAAAGAGAACTGATTGTATAAAAGCAGTTTTATTTAAGTCACATGTCCTACAGCCAGTACTGAAACAATCATGGACAGGGACACGTATAGGTGGTCTCGAACGAATCACCTGAGAGAGGAATAGGAAAGTCAAGTTAAGTTGGGAATTCAGCCATATTAAAGCATGATTAGGATGAAAGCTTACTTGGCTCATAGTAGTCATAAATGTTGATGACTGCTGGTTTGAGATAGTTCACTTTAAGAACCTGTTTCAGCTGCAGACTGTAACTCATGGGGACGCCTTTGGGAACCTGCGAGACCGAAAGGATGAAAAGCAGCACATACTGTATACAGAACATCAGATGGCATTAAGTAATGCTCAGGGTGAGTCTCACCTCTTTCAGATATACCAAGACATGATCATCTTCAGACTCAACCCGCTCCACTAGCGGAGCAAACGATTGGGGTGAAGAACCGAGCTGAGGGGAAAAGACCATTTACACACAGAATCACAATTGAAAGAGCGCCAAACATCTTAAAACTTCCTAAATCATCTTAAACATACGAACCAGTGAGGTATCTGCCTTGAAGCCTGACAGGAGCTTAATGTCCACGATAACCATGTTTGTGTTTGCTTTTACACCATTGTACCTGAATGAGGTGATGGGGGAATACAGAGGTTTAGTCAACAATATCAAGAAACAGGATCTCATAAAAATGAGCTGGTTTCAGGCCACAAAGTGAAAGGTTCTTACTTCACCGTGAAGTCCAACATGAGATTGACTTCAAGCTGTTGGCAGTCTCCAGTCACCTTTGCGGCAACACTAAGTTTTTTGGAGTCTTTAGCAGGTGTCGGGATGTTGTAGAAACACGCAACCTACCATGAGTGCAGAGCAAACAAAAGGACAGTAGGATAAGGATGTGTACAAAAGAAACCGAAAGAGGGGGTGAAAATACAGACCTGCACAGACACACAAGAGGATCCTGACACTTTAACACTATATTTGCCAGGAACGTTCTTCAGCCGCTTCTCCTGATACAGCAGCCTGTTGTCCCGATTCACTTTGAAGCTGTGCGAGTCTTCTCCCACAGAGGACTGTACGGTAACAGAGCTGGAGCCGTCCAAACTGAACACTTGAGCAGCGTACACAGACAGGGCATGAAGAGCCACCACTGTGTCCTAAAAACAAGCACAAGATTAAAAATCTCCTCAAATGATTGTACTCATGTTTGGTAGTCATAGGCACCTGGGTGGAGGAGAAACCTCCATAGGGATTCTGCTGGATCACGAGCCAGTTGACAATGCGGTTAGCATAGCCCAGATCAGCCGTTGTGAGAGGCTGAACAGCGAGAACTGCTAGCAGCACATAAGAGCTGATCTCCACCGCCAGAGTATCACCAGATGTCGTCTGAGACCAATGGAGCTTAGTACCTTAAGATTAGATAGAGAGAAAGTTGATGCAAAAGAACCTGATGAGCCATCAAGAGACTGGTATCTCACCATTAGAAATTGCATTGTTTTCCAAGCTAGCTAAAAGCTGTGATCGAGTGGTGGTCTCTCCAGCAAGACTGAAGGTGTAGGCCAGAAGAGCCGTGGCGTAAGTGTTTCCCAGGTTGCCAACAACAGGCCTCAAGCATGACAGACCGTTGGTAATTACGGGATCCTGAAAGCAAAGGTCAGAAAACAGCTAGAAAAAGGTCATCTGCAAGGAGCTCAAACAACTACTGAAGAAGTTTACCGTGGTGGGGACACCTAGTTCAAGCAGCGATGCAACAACGTAGGCGGTCATGGTCACCTCATCACCAACTCCACCCTAAAACATCCCATAGACTGATTTAGAAGAACCATCACACCAAGTCATTGGTTGGAGCATAGTTTAAGAACCATGTAATGCACCTTCATGTCAACGTGATGCAGAGTTCCCTGCTGAATGAAACAACCGTCTGAACCCTGTTTGCTGATCAACCAATCCTTTGCACTCTGCAGGACATGTGGATCAATGAAGATAAACTGCCTCGCTAGACCAAAAGTCCTCATGACAAAGGCAGTCAACCTGGCCATGGAGAATAAGTCAAACTGAACTTAGAACAAAATAGGTGCCACAAATTATACACAAAAGAACAGTGTGAAACTCACCATGTATTTGATTCATCATTACCAAAGGTGCTGTAAGAACCATCGTTGTGTCTGTAGTTCAGTTGTCTTTGGTATCCTGATAAGTCCAAATGCAACATGTAAATTGGTCAGGAGTTAAACAATCTGGCACTCCAATTGAAAAGCAGGACTGAACCTCCTTGGAATTAAATCCCCTACATATGTAAAGTGGATTGTCAATCATACCGCTCTGAAGGAAGCCTGTGGCAGTCTCTCGGATGGCTGTGGTGAGCTGATCCGTGACTTCCAGATACAACAGGATGTAAATATTGGGAGCAAGAACAATCATGTTCTGTTCTCCACAGCCATACGGCATCTGTAATAACCGATCCAGATTCTTCAGCGCACGACCCATTATGTCCCCTACAAGAGGTCAAGCATAAAACCCACATCAGAAACAGTGATTAACCAAGTTTCACATGTAAATTGCTACTCAATGAAATGCTTTACCAAGGACTGAAACTGAACATCTGGCTGACCCTTGAACCACATTTTTTGGAAACGTCAGAGACACGTCTTCAGAAAGAACTTTTCCTGCAGACAGAACAGAATGGTTCAGCATTAAATGATAGGCTAATGTTTGACTGTACAGGGAGAATGTGTTGGGTATCATTGAGTGCAAACAAACCCTTTGGACACAGTAGCCAACTCTGGGTGTTGGTCCGTTCAACTCCTTCAGGCTATAAAATGCAAGAACACCACATCAGTAAAGCAGCTTGAGATCCGTGATCAAACTCCAGAAGGCTGTTAACACTTACTAGGACAAGTAGACTTCGAGTGACTATGTCAATGCGTCCTCTCGTCGGCACAGTCACAACCTCAGTGCCACATCGGGTCCGGGATGGTTCAGCTGAAGCATTGACAGTCACATTGACGGCTCCTGCAGTGACAGACAGGAAGTGAGCAACATCTTATATACACACTAATTTAGAGATTATCCAAAACTGACCAAGAACTGAAGCTGATAGAACCCATTTGAACGTCTTTCTCCCATTAGCACAAAGACAAGATGAATATGGTTCAGTAGATGGTTTAAGGGAGAAGGCTGTGGATGACTCTGGAGTTACTTTAACCTGCCAATGAAACAGAGCACATGGAGCAAAAATACATGACCTTCTCTATACAGAGCCATTATATAAATAAACCATGACAGACCATGATGCATTTGGACAGATAGCTGAAGACTGTGGCCTTCAGTTCAAAAGACTCTCCACGGACTATGGAGTATGGCAGGGAGAGCTCCAGGAAGAAGGGCTGGAAGACCGTCAGCAGAGCAGGAGGAGCCAGACCAAAACCTTTAGAGGACAGGCAGAACGCCTCAGTCTCCCATGTGGTGATGGTGTCAGGAACAGTGAGGGGAACTTGTGTGGATCCAGTGTCTCTGAAGGACCGCACAAGAGAGAAATGATAAGTAAAATATGCCGGCAGGTAGCTTTAGAAGGAACAAGATGCTTCACTAACCCCACTTGAGCAAGCTGCCAGAGCCATGTTTCTGGAAAATAAGTCCTGACAGTCACTACAGAAGCAGAAACTGCAGAATCTGCTGGAGGGGGAACTTCGTCTTCTGGAGAAGCCATTTCAGGAGAAGCCATTGCCATAGGCCTTGCTTCCGCAGCCATGGGCACAGGACCACCACGAAACCTCATCACTGGAGAGACAAGCAACTTTACAAACACTTACCCCGCACTTTCTTAGTCTCTGCAGAATAACCAGAGTCCACATGCTTCATTTATAAAAAGATTAAAAACAACAATTTGCTGATCCACAAAGAACGTGGAATAACCCATCAAGGCAAGTCATGCAGAATTTCCCATCCGCATAGACCTACCTTCTGGGAATCTGGGAAACAACGGGCACGGAGGGGCTCGTACAGGGAGATTTGTTGCGATCTTCATTCCCATACTCTGTCATAGCAACAACCCAAAACAGATTTAAAGTCTTTGACTCCATATTATTCGTTGACTACGTGGTCATGAATGATTCGCTACCTTGAAGGTTGTGTAGGCTTGATTTGTAGGAGCAATGGAGGGAGGATTTATTGGAATTGCTGGACGGGGTCGAAAGCCTAGACACTCTGGTTCATCCTGGACATTTTTTGGGTAACCTGCTAGCGATCGCACCGGGAGCAAGTCAAACACCTATGACCATAAAACAGTGTTGTCATGTTTCTGGAAAATGGATTAAATGCATTAATGTTTGGCATGTTATGGCAAGTTTATATAGGTGAAAAATTAGACTATTGTGCAAAAATGAATTACAGTAATTCTAAATAAAAGATGAAAAAGACAAACAATTATACTTTGCGGTCCAACATCTCTGCATTAAAAATTAGCTTAATTGATTTCATGTATACACACTTTTCTGAGATTCTGAATTTGGGGTTCATAAGCTGGTAATAATTCTTACTTTTGCACAAGATTCTAATTTTTCGAGTTTTGTAGTGAATGAAGACCAATAAGAATTTAAAATCAACTGCACATGGATACCATTTTAGCACTCAGGCGTCTTCCTGGCTCCATGATCCGGATGCTCTGATCTACAGCACTGATGCCACACAGAGATCCTGCATCAGCAGAGACAGTCAGAACATTTTCTTCAGCTGGAACTGCCGTAGCAGGAGAGAACTGTAGAGACACCTGGAACAAGACGCAAACACGCTGTAGGACACGTCACTATTCCCCACTTTAAGTCAAAATATGGTTTTATACCCATATAAAATTATACCTGGTTTTGGAGACATGTTTCGGTGTCAAACAACGCACTACCAACCACTACATTCTCACTGGGCAGAACGCAGAAGACCAGAATCTGCACTACTGGAGCCAAATCACCACTGACAGATAGCTGGAACGATACTGAGCCGCTAGTTACCGAATCACAAGCCTTTGCTTTGACAGTCTCAAATCCATGGAGGACGATCAATCCTCTGGACAAAACCTGACAACACAAACGGGTGCTTAAAACTGGCAACAAGGTTCATTTAAAATAGACAAAACCTCTGGTTATCTCACCATATAGACGATGTCAGTGCTGTAGTCACCAGCCTCTCCAACAAATAAATACTTCACGGTCACTGGAAACGTAGCACCACATTTAAGCGGCTGCTCGAGCTTCACTATAGTCAGTGCACTAGATGGGTTACTGGAGGAATCAGGATGGAGAAGCTGAACAACCCTTGTATCTGAAGTGAAGTATGGCAATTTGTAACTATTAACAACCCCTGGAGTCACACTCGCCTGGGGAACAAATGGAACGGGTTTAATGCAAAAGAGATTGGGAGAAATCTACATTTCACAAGAAAGAACAAATCGTACCACCAGATTGAGAGCAGCTTTAGGAAGTTTAGCAGTGTTGAGAGAGAACTTAGCCAGACCATCCTGGTTTGTGGTCAGATTCTGAAGCAGTTTATTGGGCCAGCTGTTACCATGTAGGAGATGGACCACTTTGTTTGCAATTGGAGTACCATCGAAACGAGACACAGAAATCTGTTGGGAATGACCAAGGTTAGGAAAGGGAACAAATGTGAAGGCTGACAGAAATAAGAAAAAAAAGAAAAGAAAGAAAACCTTGCCTTTCCATTAATCATTGATCCAGGATCAAAATGATCTGGGAGGTCCACAAACGTGACTTTACCGACTTCAAAAGTAATGGATACTGTTGCAGATTTTGACATCATTACATCTGGGGAAACAAACAAACCGAATTACCAAGTCAACTTCCTCCATACATGTGCTGTTGGTTTAGACCAGCCAATAGCTCACCTGTTCCGTCCTCAGTGACGTTCACATTTACAAGAAGAGCATCTTTCATTTTATTTTCATATTTGGTGTTGAAAAACATTGAAGTATCGACGGTAAGGGAGGCACAGCCAGTGGCATTCATCTGGTAGAAGAACAGAGTCACATTTAAGTCAAGTACAAGCAGAAGAAAAACAATCCACTGTAAGGCAGGAGTCACACACCTCTGCGGTTTGATTCAGACACCAACGGGTCAACTCAGGAGCCATGATGTATGAAAACGGCTCACGGCATACTTCCACCAAGGCTTCACCAGGTACAGGTTGGCCATATGTGTATCTGGGAAAAAGGTCACAAGGAACAAGATAAGCGAGACAACAAGACATGTGGGAGCAAGAAAAAAAAAGGTAAAGGTCACTCACTTGGCACAAGCCTCAACTTTCAGTCCCACATCTCCAACGCTGTACATCTGTGGTGTGTTTACGGTCACATCAAACTTGGGTAAAACTAAATCAGGAACATAATGTTTTAAGATTAAGACCTTAGATCTGGTGTTGTAATGTTTCACATTATATACAAAGACTTACCGTATTTTTTCACCTCAAAAACCTGGGATATCATTTGCTCGCCAATAAAAGCCTTTAGATTGTACATCCCTAACTGAGCCTCTGGGTTTAACTCATGAGAAAGCTGCAATATCCAACCCGTTGAGGATATGTTTGTCCACTGACCAATCCGGTTTTTCTGATTGTCCTATTTAAAAAAGAATTAACAGCTCAAAGGAAAAACTACAAACAAAGCAAGAATACAATAAGCTGTGTTGGCTCCATTCAAAAACTTGCACCGGAGCAAGTTCTCACCTCCACCACCACCAGATTGTACTGCAAGACACAAAGCATAAACATCAATGCAGCCAAGTCTTTGAAGAAAAGAGAAAAACTGTGCACAAATAACCTGCAATAAACTTGCATTTTGTTCATATTCAGCTCTTACCATCTGATCGAGAGGCAAAAATTTGGCATCCATGGTGACAACTCTGAAATTCACTGCAAAAACAGCAATAAACACACAAGTGCATTATGCAATTAAAGATTAGAACTTGTAGCAAAATGAACTTTCCTCCACCTCTCATTCAACCAAGGGACATTCACAGCTCACCCGTTTGTCCTGGATTGTAGATGGGTTTGTCTGTTTGGATGAAGGTCAAAGGCAAGTAACGTCTAAACATGACCTTCCTCTCCTCAGTCGCTCTAAAGACCTTCCCTTGAACTTCTACCTTCAGCATCTGAACAGAATCTTTATCCACTTGAGGAGCCTGTAGGAAAACTTAGTTAAACCAGACAAAAAAAAAAAAATAAGATAAGAGATACCTTGCATCTAATGACAGACCTGGAAACAAAAGCAGCTGTGAAATGGCTTTGAAGAAACCTGCTCCACAAGTTGAGTCATCCCATGTTCATCATCAACCAGGGAAACGGTCATTGTGAGACTCTCTTGGGGTTTCAGAAGACTTGCACACAATTTGGCGTCTGATCCAGATTCAATCACTGCAGGGAACGTCACCATGAATAACCTGTGGAAACATCATGAAGTTTAGGTTTAGAGACTAAAGGAAATCAGGTCAGAACATTTACATGTTGATTGAACATTCACAGACAGTGGCTGCCACAGGGGTCTCGAGACCGAATTCGGCTTTCTCGGACTTGTTCCTTCAAAGACTCGGTCTCGGCATTGGTGGTCTCGTCCCCATCTCTAACGACTGCTCTAAACAACTCCCAATCTAGCTTAGTCTGTAGGCCTAACTGTTGATTATTAACTGGGGCGATATTAATTCATCAATATCAAAACTGATATGTCGGGACAAAATCTCGACTCGGACTTGCTTCCTCAAAGACTTGGTCTCGACTCGGACTCGGCATAAGCAGTCTCGTCCCCATCACTAGCAGCACCAACACAAACTTAAATTGCCAAAGGTTTAATAATCCAGCTTCTTAAATTACAGATTTCATTTAAAGATAAGATGTGCTTGAATCGAGTTAACAATTTGGTACTCCAACATAAAACCTAGAGCTGCATGAGAGTAATCATTAAGAGGTTGAAGTATGTGGGATTAAGTGTCAAAGAAAAAAAGATAAACAAAACTAAAGTACAACATGATTAATTAACCTTTAACATATGGTTAAAACTCTGGTGCATCATTTTGCTATATTTAAAACTGCAAAAGCATAAACACTAGGCCACTTCTGTTCACGTCAAAGCCCATGGACTTACGGCCTTTTCTGCCCATCAACAGCAAAGAGGAAAAGGGCTAAAATGAGCCCTCTCCAAACACAAATCTCCCTCACAGCCATGAAGAGCAATCATCCAAGACTAGACAGAAAGCAAGAGTCTCTTTCACAAACCCTGCACCACTTCTGTTGAGACCCACACTTGCTCTACAGCTTAACTCTAAATCAGCTGCACTGATGCCAGTGTTATTTAAACGATCTTAATAATTCAGAACAGGTTGAATTAACACTCTCAGGCAATCAGGACGTCTTTAGGGCGGAGCCGCGCTAATTAATCACAGGGTTGCCAAGTCTGAAACACACGCTCTTTCCTCTGTCCATCAAAAGCTCATGCCAAGCTCATAAATAAGGGGTTAGAATTGTTGCATTATTCCAAATAAATAGATTGAGATGCACAAAAATATATCAAATTCACAAATAAATAGATTAAGATCCACATACACATGTAAACAGTTTCACAAATAAATAAAATGAGATTTGAAAATATTTACTAATGTGTTTTATGTCATAAACACAATTCTGCCTGCCATGTATTTACGAATTGTGTTTTGTACATTTGTAAATAGCTGCACACGTTTGAGAATCACTTATTGTGCATTTAAAAAATCCCCTTGTGCATAAAACACAGAATGGCAGAACAGATAGCAACACTAGAGATCGAACACAAGGAATTTCCTGTAGGTTTAAAATTCTAAATAAGGCACGTCTAATGTCCAACAACAAATATGTTAGCAAATATATTTTATGTACTTTATTTTGTCTATCAATTAAAAAACATTTAACACAATTATACAAATGGACAGTTCCTATTTCCCCCAATTCCCTATTTTTCCTTTTACTTTTTCCTTTACCCACCAACACATCATTAGAACCAATAAGCACATACACTTTTACATATGAAAGAGGGGGAAAAAAGACAAAAAAATCTAAATAATTATTAATAAAAATTAAACATTCACATATTTATATCAATCTCTTATAATGACAGATAATTCCTTGTTATTCACAAAATATTATAGATAACATTAAGTTAACAAGTAGAAAATGAGTCAACATTTGATATCAAACCTATTGTCTTTTTCGCAAAACATTCGTTTGCAGCTGAACTCCATACAAACATCAGCATAAACGACATTTCCGAGGAACTTTTGCCTATGGTTTTCACAAAAATACCACCCTTAAAACACTAACTAATACTTATTACTAAAGACAAGTAGTCAGTAATGAAATAAGAACAAAAAAAGTACAAATTAACAATAACACAAATAAGTACAACTCTACAAAAATCCAGGTGGGCCTACAGAAATGTAAATCAAAAGTAAAATAACACTAGATGGTTTTATTTTTATAAATAAATGATAGATTAATACAGATGAAAGTTACAAAAGTTATTGGAATTGTTGCATGGTAGTGTTGTGGAAATTCTTAATGTGTACAATCTACTTAATCTGTCTTCTTCCCCACAGATGATTAACATAACTTGCAGTTGTTAAATAATAACTACAGTAGCTCAAGATAATTTCCTGAATACTTACACACTTCAACACTTCTGATTTTTTGAGGCAGAGCAGATTTGTTTTTTACCCAATGTTACTTGTTGAGACATGCCTTCACAGGCACTCGTAACACCAGGTACACACACTGTTTTCTGTTTGCACTACGATTAATAAAATTGGTCAACGAAACCTCATCGACTAAGTGTTAGTCGACTATTAGGGGCAACCCTAATTATAGCTGTACATCATTCTTACGAAAAAACCCAAGACGGTTTTTCGTCATGTTTGTTGCACTACACTTCAGTCATATTGTAGGTCACAGGACAAATAAATCATGAACACCAACTTCCTGCTTCAAACAAAGGTCACAGATTGGCAACAAAAGGAGGCAAAGAGAACTGATTGTATAAAAGCAGTTTTATTTAAGTCACATGTCCTACAGCCAGTACTGAAAATCATGGACAGGGACACGTATAGGTGGTCTCGAACGAATCACCTGAGAGAGGAATAGGATAGTCAAGTTAAGTTGGGAATTCAGCCATATTAAAGCATGATTAGGATGAAAGCTTACTTGGCTCATAGTAGTCATAAATGTTGATGACTGCTGGTTTGAGATTGTTCACTTTAAGAACCTGTTTCAGCTGCAAAGTGTAACTCATGGGGACGCCTTTGGGAACCTGCGAGACCGAAAGGATGAACAGCAGCACATACTGTATACAGAACATCAGATGGCATTAATTAATATGCTCAGGGTGAGTCTCACCTCTTTCAGATACACCAAGACATGATCATCTTCAGATTCAACCCGCTCCACTAGCGGAGCAAACGATTGGGGTGAAGAACCGAGCTGAGGGGAAAAGACCATTTACACAGAATCACAACTGAAAGCGCACTAAATATCTTGAGACTTTCTAAATCTTAAACATACGAACCAGTGAGGTATCTGCCTTGAAGCCTGACAGGAGCTTAATGTCCACGATAACCATGTTTGTGTTTGCTTTTACACCATTGTACCTGAATGAGGTGATGGGGGAATACAGAGGTTTAGTCAACAATATCAAGAAACAGGATCTCATAAAAATGAGCTGGTTTCAGGCCACAAAGTGAAAGGTTCTTACTTCACCGTGAAGTCCAACATGAGATTGACTTCAAGCTGTTGGCAGTCTCCAGTCACCTTTGCGGCAACACTAAGTTTTTTGGAGTCTTTAGCAGGTGTCGGGATGTTGTAGAAACACGCAACCTACCATGAGTGCAGAGCAAACAAAAGGACAGTAGGATAAGGATGTGTACAAAAGAAACCGAAAGAGGGGGTGAAAATACAGACCTGCACAGACACACAAGAGGATCCTGATACTTTAACGCTATATTTGCCGGGAACGTTCTTCAGCCGCTTCTCCTGATACAGCAGCCTGTTGTCCCGATTCACTTTGAAGCTGTGCGAGTCTTCTCCCACAGAGGACTGTACGGTAACAGAGCTGGAGCCGTCCAAGCTGAACACTTGAGCAGCGTACACAGACAGGGCATGAAGAGCCACCACTGTGTCCTAAAAAAAAGCACCAGATTAAAAATCCTCAAATGATTGTACTCATGTCTGGTAGTCATAGGCACCTGGGTGGATGAGAAGCCTCCATAGGAATTCTGCTGGGTCACGAGCCAGTTGACAATGCGGTTAGCATAGCCCAGATCAGCCGTTGTGAGAGGCTGAACAGCGAGAACTGCTAGCAGCACATAAGAGCTGATCTCCACCGCCAGAGTATCACCAGATGTCGTCTGAGACCAATGGAGCTTAGTACCTTAAGATTAGATGGAGGGGAAAGTTGATGCAAAAGAACCTGATGAGCCATCAAGAGACTGGTATCTCACCATTAGAAATTGCATTGTTTTCCAAGCTAGCTAAAAGCTGTGATCGAGTGGTGGTCTCTCCAGCAAGACTGAAGGTGTAGGCCAGAAGAGCCGTGGCGTAAGTGTTTCCCAGGTTCCCAATGACAGGCCTCAAGCATGACAGACCGTTGGTAATTACGGGATCCTGAAAGCAAAGGTCAGAAAACAGCTAGAAAAAGGTCATCTGCAGGGAGCTCAAACAAATACTGGAGAAGTTTACCGTGGTGGGGACACCTAGTTCAAGCAGCGATGCAACAACGTAGGCGGTCATGGTCACCTCATCACCAACTCCACCCTAAAACACCCCATAGACTGATTTAGAAGAACCATCACACCAAGTCATTGGTTGGAGCATAGTTTAAGAACCATGTAATGCACCTTCATGTCAACGTGATGCAGAGTTCCCTGCTGAATGAAACAACCGTCTGAACCCTGTTTGCTGATCAACCAATCCTTTGCACTCTGCAGGACATGTGGATCAATGAAGATAAACTGCCTCGCTAGACCAAAAGTCCTCATGACAAAGGCAGTCAACCTGGCCATGGAGAATAAGTCAAACTGAACTTAGAACAAAATAGGTGCCACAAATTAAACACAAAAGAACTGAGTGAAACTCACCATGTATTTGATTCATCATTACCAAAGGTGCTGTATGAACCATCGTTGTGTCTGTAGTTCAGTTGTCTTTGGTATCCTGATAAGTCCAAATGCAACATGTAAATTGGTCAGGAGTTAAACAGTCTGGCACTCCAATTGAAAGAGCAGGACTAAACGTCCATGGAATTAAATCCCCTACATATGTACAGTGGATTTGGTCATTCATACCGCTCTGAAGGAAGCCCGTGGCAGTCTCTCGAATGGCTGCGGTGAGCTGATCCGTGACTTCCAGATACAACAGGATGTAAATATTGGGAGCAAGAACAATCATGTTCTGTTCTCCACAGCCATACGGCATCTGTAATAACCGATCCAGATTCTTCAGTGCACGACCCATTATGTCCCCTACAAGAGGTCAAGCATAAAACCACATCACAAACAGTGATTAACCAAGTTTCACATGTAAATTGCTACTCAATGAAACGCTTTACCAAGGACTGAAACTGAACATCTGGCTGACCCTTGAACCACATTTTTTGGAAACGTCAGAGACACGTCTTCAGAAAGAACTTTTCCTGCAGACAGAACAGAATGGTTCAGCATTAAATGATAGGCTAATGTTTGACTGTACAGGGAGAATGTGTTTGGGTATCATTGAGTGCAAACAAACCCTTTGGACACAGTAGCCAACTCTGGGTGTTTGTCCGTTCAACTCCTTCAGGCTATAAAACGCAAGAACACCACATCAGTAAAGCAGCTTGAGATTTATGATCAAACCCCAGAAGGCTGTTAACACTTACTAGGACAAGTAGACTTCGAGTGACTATGTCAATGCGTCCTCTCGTCGGCACGGTCACGACCTCAGTGCCACATCGGGTCCGGGATGGTTCAGCTGAAGCACTGACAGTCACATTGACGGCTCCTGCAGTGACATACAGGAAATGAGCAACATCTTATATACACACCAATTTAGAGATGATCCAAAACTGACCAAGAACTGAAGCTGATAGAACCCATTTGAACGTCTTTCTCCCATTAGCACAAAGACAAGATGAATATGGTTCAGTAGATGGTTTAAGGGAGAAGGCTGTGGATGAATCTGGCGTTACTTTGACCTGTCAATGAAACAGAGCACATGGAGCAAAAATACATAACCTTCTCTATACAGAGCCATGATATAAATAAACCATGACAGACCATGATGCACTTGGACAGATAGCTGAAGACCGTGGCCTTCAGATCAAAAGACTCTCCACGGACGATGGAGTACGGCAGGGAGAGCTCCAGGAAGAAGGGCTGGAAGACCGTCAGCAGAGCAGGAGGGGCCAGACCAAAACCTTTAGAGGACAGGCAGAACGCCTCGGTCTCCCATGTGGTGATGGTGTCAGGAACAGTGAGGGGAACTTGTGTGGATCCAGTGTCTCTGAAGGACCACACAAGAGAGAAATAAGGGGAACACGATAAGTAAAATATGTCGGCAGGTAGCTTCAGAAGGAACAAGATGCTTCACTAACCCCACTTGAGCAAGCTGCCAGAGCCATGTTTCTGGAAAATAAGTCCTGACAGTCACTACAGAAGCAGAAACTGCTGGAGGGGGAACTTCGTCTTCTGGAGAAGCCATTTCAGGAGGAGCCATTCCCATAGGTCTTGCTTCCGCAGCCATGGGCATAGGACCACCACGGAACTTCATCACTGGAGAGACAAGCAACTTTACAAACACTTACCCTGCACTTTCTTAGTCTCTGCAGAATAACTAGGGTCCATATGCTTCACTTATAAAAAGATTAAAAACAAAAATTTGCTGATCCACAAAGAACATGGAATAACCCATCATAACTCAAGGCAAGTCATGCAGAATTCCCCATCCACATAGACCTACCTTCTGGGACTCTGGGAAACAACGGGCACGGAGGGGCTCGAACAGGGAGATTTGTTGCGATCTTCATTCCCATACTCTGTCATAGCAACAACCCAAAACAGATTTAAAGTCTTTGACTCCATATTATTCGGTGACTACGTGGTCATGAATGATTTGCTACCTTGAAGGTTGTGTAGGCTTGATTTGTAGGAGCAATGGAGGGAGGATTTATTGGAATTGCTGGACGGGGTCGAAAGCCTAGACACTCTGGTTCATCCTGGACATTTTTTGGGTAACCTGCTAGTGATCGCACCGGGAGCAAGTCAAACACCTATGACCAAAACAGTGTTGTCACGTTTCTGGAAAATGGTTTAAATGCATTAATGTTTGGCATGTTATGGTCAGTTTATATAGGTGAAAAATGAATTCCAGTAATTCCAATTAAAAGATGAAAAAAAATGTATATATATTTTGAGGTCCAACATCTTTGCACTTAAAATTAGTTTAATTGATTTGATGTATACACACTTTTCTGAGATTTTGAATTTGGGGTTCATAAGCTGGTAATAATTCTAACTTTTGCACAAGATTCTTATTTCGAGTTTTATACTGAATGCAGACCAACAAGAATTTAAAATAAATTGCACATGGATACCATTTTAGCACTCAGGCGTCTTCCTGGCTCCATAATCCGGATGCTCTGATCTACAGCACTGATGCCACACAGAGATCCTGCATCAGCAGAGACCGTCAGAACATTTTCTTCAGCTGGAACTGCCGTAGCAGGAGAGAACTGTAGAGACACCTGGAACAAGAACAAACACCCTGTAGGACACGTCATTATTCCCCACTTTAAGTCAAAATATGGTTTTATACCCGTATAAAATTATACCTGGTTTTGGAGACATGTTTCGGTGTCAAACAACGCACTACCAACCACTACATTCTCACTGGGCAGAACGCAGAAGACCAGAATCTGCACTACTGGAGCCATATCGCCATTGACGGATAGCTGGAACGATACTGAGCCGCTAGTTACCGAATCACAAGCCTTTGCTTTGACCGTCTCAAATCCATGGAGGACGATCAATCCTCTGGACAAAACCTGACAACACAAACGGGTGCTTAAAACTGGCAACAAGGTTCATTTAAAATAGACAAAACCTCTGGTTATCTCACCATATAGACGATGTCAGTGCTGTAGTCACCAGCCTCTCCAACAAATAAATACTTCACGGTCACTGGAAACGTAGCTCCACATTTAAGCGGCTGCTCGAGCTTCACTATAGTCAGTTCACTAGATGGGTTACTGGAGGAATCAGGATGGAGAAGCTGAACAACCCTTGTATCTGAAGTGAAGTATGGCAATTTGTAACTATTAACAACCCCTGGAGTCACACTCGCCTGGGGAACAAATGGAACGGGTTTAATGCAAAAGAGATTGGGAGAAATCTACATTTCACAAGAAAGAACAAATCGTACCACCAGATTGAGAGCAGCTTTAGGAAGTTTAGCAGTGTTGAGAGAGAACTTAGCCAGACCATCCTGGTTTGTGGTCAGATTCTGAAGCAGTTTGTTGGGCCAGCTGTTACCATGTAGGAGATGGACCACTTTGTTTGCAATTGGAGTACCATCAAAACGAGACACAGAAATCTGTTGGGAATGACCAAGGTTAGGAAAGGGAACAAATGTGAAGGCTGACAGGGGGGAAAAAAAAGAAAACAAAGAAAACCTTGCCTTTCCATTAATCGTTGATCCAGGATCAAAATGATCTGGGAGGTCCACAAACGTGACTTTTCCGACTTCAAATGTAATGGATACTGTTGCAGATTTTGACATCATTACATCTGGGGAAACAAACAAACCAAATTAACAAGTCAACTTCCTCCATACATGTGCTGTTTGGTTTAGAACAGCCAATAGCTCACCTGTTCCCTCCTCAGTGACGTTCACATTTACAAGAAGAGCATCTTTCATTTTATTTTCATATTTGGTGTTGAAAAACATTGAAGTATCGACGGTAAGGGAGGCACAGCCAGTGGCATTCATCTGGTAGAAGAACAGAGTCACATTTAAGTCAAGTACAAGCAGAAGAAAAACCATCCACTGTAAGGCAGGAGTCACACACCTCTGCGGTTTGATTCAGACACCAACGGGTCAACTCAGGAGCCATGATGTATGAAAACGGCTCACGGCATACTTCCACCAAGGCTTCACCAGGTACAGGTTGGCCATATGTGTATCTGGGAAAAAGGTCACAAGGAACAAGATAAGCGAGACAACAAGACATGTGGGAGCAAGAAAAAAAAAGGTAAAGGTCACTCACTTGGCACAAGCCTCAACTTTCAGTCCCACATCTCCAACGCTGTACATCTGTGGTGTGTTTACGGTCACATCAAACTTGGGTAAAACTAAATCAGGAACATAATGTTTTAAGATTAAGACCTTAGATCTGGTGTTGTAATGTTTCACATTATATACAAAGACTTACCGTATTTTTTCACCTCAAAAACCTGGGATATCATTTGCTCGCCAATAAAAGCCTTTAGATTGTACATCCCTAACTGAGCCTCTGGGTTTAACTCATGAGAAAGCTGCAATATCCAACCCGTTGAGGATATGTTTGTCCACTGACCAATCCGGTTTTTCTGATTGTCCTATTTAAAAAAGAATTAACAGCTCAAAGGAAAAACTACAAACAAAGCAAGAATACAATAAGCTGTGTTGGCTCCATTCAAAAACTTGCACCGGAGCAAGTTCTCACCTCCACCACCACCAGATTGTACTGCAAGACACAAAGCATAAACATCAATGCAGCCAAGTCTTTGAAGAAAAGAGAAAAACTGTGCACAAATAACCTGCAATAAACTTGCATTTTGTTCATATTCAGCTCTTACCATCTGATCGAGAGGCAAAAATTTGGCATCCATGGTGACAACTCTGAAATTCACTGCAAAAACAGCAATAAACACACAAGTGCATTATGCAATTAAAGATTAGAACTTGTAGCAAAATGAACTTTCCTCCACCTCTCATTCAACCAAGGGACATTCACAGCTCACCCGTTTGTCCTGGATTGTAGATGGGTTTGTCTGTTTGGATGAAGGTCAAAGGCAAGTAACGTCTAAACATGACCTTCCTCTCCTCAGTCGCTCTAAAGACCTTCCCTTGAACTTCTACCTTCAGCATCTGAACAGACTCTTTATCCACTTGAGGAGCCTGTAGGAAAACTTGGTTAAACCAGACAAAATAATAAGAGATACCTTGCATCTAATGACAGACCTGGAAACAAAAGCAGCTGTGAAATGGCTTTGAAGAAACTTGCTGCACAAGTTGAGTCATCCCATGTTCATCATCAAGCAGGGAAACAGTCATTGTGAGACTCTCTTGGGGTTTAAGAAGACTTGCACACAATTTGGCATCAGATCCAGATTCAATCACTGCAGGGAACGTCACCATGAATAACCTGTGGAAACATCATGAAGTTTAGGTTCAGAGACTAAAGGAAATCAGGTCAGAACATTTACATGTTGATTGAACATTCACAGACAGTTGCTGCCACAGGGGTCTCGAGACCGAATTCGGCTTTCTCGGACTTGTTCCTTCAAAGACTCGGTCTCAGCATTGGTGGTTTCGTCCCCATCACTAACGGCTGCTCTAAACAACTCCCAATCTAGCTTAGTCTGTAGGCCTAACTGTTGATTATTAACTGGGGCGATATTAATTCATCAATATCAAAACTGATATGTCGGGACAAAATCTCGACTCAGACTTGCTTCCTCAAAGACTTGGTCTCGACTTGGACTCAGCATAAACAGTCTCGTCCCCATCACTAGCAGCACCAACACAAACTTAAATTGCCAAAGGTTTAATAATCCAGCTTCTTAAATTACAGATTTCATTTAAAGATAAGATGTGCTTGAATCGAGTTAACAATTTGGTACTCGAACATAAAACCTAGAGCTGCATGAGAGTAATCATTAAGAGGTTGAAGTATGTGGGATTGAGTGTCAAAGAAAAAAAGATAAACAAAACTAAAGTACAACATGATTAATTAACCTTTAACATATGGTTAAAACTCTGGTGCATCATTTTGCTATATTTAAAACTGCAAAAGCATAAACACTAGGCCACTTCTGTTCACGTCAAAGCCCATGGACTTACGGCCTTTTCTGTCCATCAACAGCAAAGAGGAAAAGGGCTAAAATGAGCCCTCTCCAAACACAAATCTCCCTCACAGCCATGAAGAGCAATCATCCAAGACTAGACAGAAAGCAAGAGTCTCTTTCACAAACCCTGCACCACTTCTGTTAAGATCCACACTTGCTCTACAGCTTAACTCTAAATCAGCTGCACTGATGCCAGTGTTATTTAAACGATCTTAATAATTCAGAACAGGTTGATTCATCACTCACAGGCAATCAAGACGTCTTTAGGGCGGAGCCCCACTAATTAATCACAGGGTTGCCAACTCTGAAACACTTCTTGTGCATTTAAAAAAATCCCCTTGTGCAAAACACAGAATGGCAGAACAGATCCCTATATCAATCTCTTATAATGACACATTATTCCTAAAAAGTAATTCACGTAATATTATAGATAATCTTAAGTTAACAAGTAGAAATTGAGTCCAACGTTTAGATATCAAAAAAAAATTTTTTTGCAAAACATTCGTCTGCATCTGAACACCATATACAAATATCAGCAGCTAAAATAAACTAAAATTAAAAAAAAAACATCAGCAGGATTATAAAAAAAAATCCAAGATGGCGGCATGTATGGTCTGATGTGTGTTTGTCTCCTTTATACTCATTTATACTCATTTTCTTTGCTTTTATACTCATATATGGAGTAAAACATTTTAGCAGATTCTATGATTGAGCTCTTTGTTTTTTTAGATGAAATAGTTTTTATTGGATTATGGACTACTTTGCTGCAGAAAAGCTTCCATCTCCAGGCTCTACTTGGATACTGAGGCCCTGGTAGCCTCTCTAGGCCTTAGCGGCCCAGCTAGGCTAGGCCCTAGCAGCCTAGCAGCCCAGCTACCGTCCTCCTTCTCTAGCCCAGCTCTAACCCTGCTACCATCTCTAGGCTTCAGGTCCTAGCAGCCCAGATATTGTCTCTAGGCACTGCTTGGATCCTGTGGCCCTGCTAGCCCTTCCAGGCTTCCCTTGGATCTGAGGTTCTGCTCGCTTCTCTAGGCCCTAGCAGCCCAGCTAACATCTCCAGGCTCTGCGTGGATCCTGAGGCCCTGTCAGCTCCTTCGGGTTTTGCTAACATCTTCTGCTAACATGGCTCTTCTTTTAATGCTAAGTGGAAAAGCTAAGATCAAGTGATTTATACTGGGTGAGTACATCTTACAACATTTGTGGCTCTTTGGACATAGCCTATGGATTCAACTGCTCAGCCTTTTTGCATTCCCCTCAAATGCCAAAAGAGTTGGCAGAGGACTTAAATTTATCCTGGTCTCTACCCAGAGATATTCTTCAGCTTCAAAATCTTTTGATTTTAAATGACTATTTTGCATTTGATGACAGACATTACTGGGACTCTCATTTTAAAAACTCATATACTGATGGTAAACAGAGACGGTTAATATTTTTATTGCTGCTTTTATCTAGCAATGTGCAGCCAAATCCAGGCCCTGAGTTGCAGTGTATTCCATTGCCATCTGATGTGAAATCCATGTCTGGTTTGACTGTAATTCACCTTAATGTTCGCAGTTTGTTACCCAAAAAGGGATGCTTAGAATTTGGGTGAATTTAACAGTTGCTGATATTGTTGTGCGATCTGAAACCTGGCTGACAAAATCAATCACTGATATGGACATTGGAATGGGTGATTATAACGTGTTTCGTGCTGACAGATTAAGGAAGGATGGGGTTGCTATGTATGTGAAATCTAAATTTAACGTGAAGCTAGTCCATTCAGAATCAATCGGTAAGCAGCTAAAATTTTTGGCAGTGAAGGTGGAGTTGGCCAAGGGCCTTTATGTTACTGTTGTTGGGTGTTATAGGCCTCCTTCTGTCTTGAGTATTGCAGACTCTTATTCAACTCCTCTCCAGATTGGACTACTCTGAAATTATTTTAGCTGGTGATCTAAACTGGGACTGGCTGAAACCTTGTTCAGATGAATTTAAGTCATTTTGTGACAAAAAAGTACAAATTAACAATAGCACAAATAAATACAACTCGACAAAAATCCAGGTGGGCCTACAGAAATGTAAATCAAAATTAAAATAACACTGCATGGTTTTCTTTTTATAAATAAAAGATAGATGAATCCAAATACAAATGAAAGTTAAAAAAGTTATTGGAATTGTTGCATGGTAGTGATGTGGACATTCTTAATATGTCTGATCTAATCTGTCTTCTTCATCACGGACGATTTACATAACTTGTAGTTGTTAAAATAATAACTTTCCTGAATACTTACAATACTTCCATGAAGTAAGGTGACAGCGTCCCGTCAAGAAGCTTCTATCTACCCCAATCACACATAGATGTTTTATTGATGTCTTTTGAGTGTAGAATCTGTGTCTCAGCTGTGCAGCATATACCAACCTGACACGACCAAAGTTGCTCTTTGTAGAAATGACGTTTTCTTCACGGCCGGGCCACAACAACCAAGTGGGTCTCCAGAATAGAAAGTTACATGTACATTTATATCATACAGTTGCGTATAAATCATTGTCACTCAAGTCTTCTTCACTGCGTTTTGTTCTGGTGATAGGTTTGTAATGTTGTTAGTTCTACTGTGTAGCACTTTTTGGTTGACCTGAGCATCCTTGTTCTGTATTTCTCTGTATTTAATGGTGAAAATACCCATTACAAAAAATATTTCTATCACAGTAACAATAACAGAAGAAAGGATTTTTGCTTTGTGTGTCTCTGCAGGGCACAAATGCAATTTCCAGTCTAATCTTTTTAAATAAACACATGATGCCATTTAGCTTTTAGAAAATCTGTACTGAGAAGGACTGTTCTTTAAAAAATGTGGAAAGTAAAACTGTTTTAATCAATGCAACAATCCAGGGTAAAAATAGCGATTTGTTTGAAAATCTGACATTTAATAAATATCATAAAGGTTCTGTATAGAAAGGGTTTTTAGCATAATGGAACACTTTTACTTTTACTTTCTGTTATGTCATGTGACTTCGAGGAATTGTTGTACTTGTGTCTAAAGGCCTGCAGAGAGCTTTCACTTGCTATCTGGAAACCAAAGAGGAGGACGGACATACACCGGGAGACATCAGCACTCAGGTTTGACTTAAAATGCTTTATTTGATAGATTTATCACAATCACTTTTTAAAATTAAACACTTTTAAACACTTTTTAAATTATTTATAATGATGATTACCACAGCCCCCTGACAGCAGATATATTTAATGTTTTCAGATGACTCTGCTATTTCAGTGTCCTCCACGCTGCTGAAACTAATCATTGTTTTGTCATAGATTACTTTGTACATTGGTGTTACACAGATTTTCTTTACTTAAATATAAAAACAGGACATGCTCATTGACTCCACGCTGAAGCTCTCAGTTCCTCAGAGTATGATCATTGCAGTTCATCAATCATGGCAGTTTGACAATAAGAGGAACTGTAATTGTGATGCAGATGGTTTATGAAAAGGACAACAATTGTTTTTCATGTTAAAACCTTTTGATACTCTGACAAATTCCACACTGAGTGTGTATTAACATTTTCAGTAACATAATGTTATAAAAAAATATCTGGCACGGTAGAAATGCTCTTTTTAAAATTATCTAGGTATTTTATAATTATTTTAGGCATTCAGCCAAGTAGTCTTACTAACCTTTATAATAACCATGTGGTACAGAAAGCTAAATCCATCTTATCAGTGGAAAGAATTATACTGTCAGCCTGCTCTCAAGTAAATGTGTCTCTATAACACGCATTGTGTATTGTCGTGTAATTTATACACGAAAATGAGTTTTTACGTGCATATGAGACAAAGTTTTCACGTGCATTTGATACGCAGGTCATTTGTGTGTAATACACACGCACCCCACACCACTAATTCTACCCAAACGTATAATACACACACCCCACAGCACTACTAAACCTACCCTAACCAACCTGTATCCTATGCACGTAAAAACTCACTTTAGCGTATAAATTACACGGCAATACACATGCGTGCTATAAAGACACATTTAGTGTGATCGGGTTGATATACTGTAGATACATTCCCACTACAATATCCATTGTATAGATGGCTTCTGTGCGTAAGATGCTATGCCTATCGAGGTGAGCTCCAATAACACTTTTTTTTCTATTCTATATCCATTTAAAAAAACTAAAATAACATTTTTATACTGCGTTGGACTAAGCTGGGAATGGTCGCAGCACTTGCATACAGTATTTTTGTCATATTGTTAGTTTAAAGGTCCCGTATTATGCCCCTTTTCACAAGATGTAAAATAAGTCTCTGATGTCCCCAGAATGTGTACGTGAAGTTTCAGCTCAAAATACCCAACAGATCATTTTTTACAGCGTGTTTAAATTGTCATTTTTTGGGGCTCAGAAAAACGTGCCGTTTTAGTGTGTGCCCTTTAAATGCAAATGAGCTGCTGCTGCTGTCGGCACAGGGGGCGGAGCTTCATGACCTCGCGCTCAGTCTCTCAGGACAATCTCACCTCATGGAATGATGATAATATCAGAAACTCTCAGTAACGGTGTTCATTTCGAGTCGGACAATATTGCCTACAGAGTCAGAGGGCTGTATAGAGATGGAACAGGTATAGTTTAGTAGTTTAATTACGGATATTATAACGTATTTGTCATCTGCTTGTATGTATCCATTATTGCCTTAATTTAATAGCCTTCAAGTCTGCTGTTTCGGACCAGGTCCGAATGATGATCACACATATACTGATGAGTTTAATAAAGTTTATTGTACATCACACAAAAAATAAAGCGTCAGTTTTACTCCATAAAATCACCGTAAGAGCTGAGTAAACACAGTAAGTTACAAGAAGTTGAGGGAGCATTCCTGTGGGCGGACGTTCATTGTACTGACGTCATTAAAGAAGGAAGTAGAGGTAGTCCAAACGGGCCGTTCGATGTAGGCTACTTCTGTTGAATAAAATATCTCGCTTGGCATTGAACTTTGAGCTTCATTATTTTACAGATATTACTTATACTCTAACAGATCACGAAGAATGGGACCTTTAATTGTATTGCCCTCCTCATTTGTAAGTTGCTTTGGATAAAAAAGTGCTGAATGATTAAATGTAAATGATTAATCAGTGAATGTTGACATTGTAGGATTGAACAATCAGCAGAAGTGAACATCTAAATCTGCTGGCCATGGAGAAACGGTCACCTGTGTCCTGAACCATTGACTCATCACACAGTGACATCATGGGTAGGAAAAACACAATATTCAATGCATCCAATCATTCACAAAAATAATCAATAATGATCAGATGATTCAGATGACATCAGATTTCTGATGAATTTAAGAGTTTTCTTTGTGTATTTATTCTAGATCACACGTTTCCCAATGTGACCGCTGTGTTCTTTGGGAATTCTTCATCAGTCCAGTTTGGACATGAAAACATTCTTCTAGGAGAAAAACAGACTAATACAGAAAATGCAGAAATGTCCAGAATTGTTCCTTTGCAGAGGAAGATATCAGAACGTCACATCTCTGTGCTCAACATAACTGGTTTACATGAGACTGAACTTTACCTGGACTGTGTGGATACTCTCATTGGTCAGCTAGTGAATGAAAATGAAATCCATGCCTTCATCTTTGTTGTGCGACTGGGCCAGTTAACCAATGATGATCAGATGGTTCTGGAATGGCTTCAGAGAGTGTTTGGTGACAAAGTTCTTCAGTTTGTGATGATTCTCCTCACCTACGAGACAGAAGAAGAGTCTGACATTATAATAGATGATCTGAAGAAAAACCCTGTTCTGGAGCAACTGCTGGAGAAATGTGGAGGAAGATATCACACCTGCAACAAAAGGATGAACAACCAATCAGAGATGAGAGAACTGATGAACAAGATTGAGCTTCTGTTTAATGAGAATCAACAGCAGTGTTACACAAAAGAGATAAACAATACAGCATTAAGACAGAAAGAAGAGTTGAAAAAGAGTGAATGTGAAAGTGGTGAGAATGCTTTTTAATCTATTTTAACTAAACGTCCTAGACATGTGTGGATGGAGATAGGACTTCATGATACATCAGTAAGAAATGTTAATTGTTTGGAAAAAAGTTGCTCCCTCAACCAAGGAGTGTCATTTTGAAAATGTCAGTTAAAAAAGCTAAATTTATTTTGGTTGTTTTATTACAACTTATTGCAGTTACAAATAAAGATAGTATGGTGTACAAAGTCATAACAAATCCCAACCACCTTATATCAGATCTATGCGATGATCTTATGTGAATCTGTGGTATAGTGATTTATTCCACCCATCTAAGTGGAATTGGGTGCTCTATCCAGATCTAATGAAAGTATGACAGGAAAACTGCAATAATATATGTTAGATAAGAACAAAATCTACAACATGTAATTTATATTTATCTTTATTTCATAAGATGAACATTCAATCAATAAAGAAACAAGGGAGCACACCGCAACAGAGACAAGAGACCCACACAAGGTAAGAGCTGGTTTGTGCACATTTATTAGCCGACTCGTATCGCTGCTTGATAGGAACATCCTCCAATTCAAAATTCAGTTGTTTTAATGATAATAAAATAGACCCACATCATCACATACCCTTCATCATACCTAGAAATTGGCATGGGGTACTTTCTATAAGATCATCTCTCAATGCAAATCAAACCAGCTATTAGGCTAGCTGAAATAAAAACCATAACGATCTCTAGGTATGTGAAGGGTATGTGATGATGTGGGGATTTTTGAATTCCAAAGGCCAAGGGAACTTTATCAGGATGCACAGCACCCTGGATCCATGAAATAACTGGCCTTTAAAAATAAAAATCTGCCTGCCTCTATGGGGATTTAAAATAAGGGTGTCCTGACTTATGCACCCTGTATTTTAAGGAAGAATTTTCTGTTTTAATTTATTATAAATCTTTTGATTTTTTTTTTTTTTTTACAGTTTTGCTCTACCTGGTGGTGATTTTGTGTCACATGTTGTATTTAACGCTGCACTCTTGTGGTGGCGGTAATAGGCATTTTGGTTGACTAACTACGTGTAATTTAACAAATTATTGTTTTTAAAGTACGATATAATATAAAAAATAAACAGACAAATAAATAAATATACAGCAAACTAAAACACTTCAAAGAGAATACTCAGTGCAAACATAATCAGGCTGATAAACAAATAGCCTTAACATCAACAAAATAAATATGCATTATACAAAGCAAAATCCCTGAGAGTGTTAAATTAACACTGAGAAGTGTGAATTATATAAACTCTGAGCAGAGTGTTAAATGAGCACTGAAGCAGTGTTAAGGTTAATGAGATAATTAAGTGAATACTTGAGTGATGATTGAGCATTATTGAAGACACCTGATGTTAACAAGCGGAATCTCTGAAGGCGAAAAACGTAATTTTTAAGTCACCATTATGGTGATCAGTGTTTGGTTTAGCTGGGCTCTTGACCCTTAAACCATTAACTTTAGATTTTGTTTGGCTGCTGTATATGATTTATAACATGAACAAATAGAGAAGGCGATCTGATGGTGTTGGTTGTGTTTTAACATAACCATTAACTGACCTGAATCAATGAACTCATCAAGAGCATGAATTCTGAGTTAAATTTACCTTAAGGATTTTAACAGCACATCATTTTAGACCATTTTTAGCCTTTTCAATGAAATCCAAACGATCAAATAAAAAAATAAATAAATATGTAGGCATACACAGACAACTAGAATTAGCGTATAAATCTCAGCAATGGTGACAAACAGATCACCTCTAAACATAAGCTCATTATTTATTCATGCAGCAATGCATGATGGGAGCCATGAAAGAGTTTTGATTGGTGGCACCCAGAATGCACTGCAACATGCTTTATAATTGTCACCATTGTTGAGATTCACAGGTTAATTATTGATGTCTGTCTTAAAAAAACATTTAAGAAATTATTTTGAATAGATTATAAAAGTTCACCATCAGATCACCTTTTCTATTTGTTCATCTGGCTGTTATAAATCATGTACTGCAGCCAAACAAAATCTAAAGTTAATGAATTGAGGGTCAAGAGCCCAACTAAAGCAAACACTATTCACCATATTGGTGACTTAAAAATTCCGGTTTTGTCCTTCAGTGATTCTGCTTGTTAACATCAGGTGTCTTCAGTAATGCTCAATCGTCCCTTAATTATTCACTTAATTATCTCCTTAACTTTAACACTGCTTCAGTGTTCATTTAACACCGGGGATTTTGCTGATTATCTAAAAATAAATAAAAAGAATTCCAGCTGAAATATTACACTGATATGGACAATTAGGCTATCTTTTCTCATATTTGGAGAAAGGAACACTAGTTTGTTCATGTTGTCTGGGAGAAATATCTTATTATTAAGACATTAAAACTTGCCTTTGAGAATATGATCTCCGATGGTGGACATGGAGGTTAAAGGGATAGTTCACCCAAAAATGAAAACTCTGTCAGTAATTTCTCACCCTCATGTGGTTCAAACCCCGAAAGACTTTCATTCATCTTCGGAACACAGATAAAGGTATATTTTATTAAATCTGAGAGCTGTCTCACTCCTTCATAGGCTTGTATCTATGTAATTTCATTCTGACGGCCCAGAAAAGTTAGTAAAGACATTGTTTAAAGTCCAAGAGACTACAGTGGCTCAACCTTAAGTTTATCAAGTGACGAGAATAGTTTTTGTGAATAGAATAGTTTTTCGATGCATGCGTGAGAACTGAGAAGATCATGCAGATGTAAATGTTTTATTTTTACATACAGTAAATGTTTATTAGTGGAAAAAGAACAACCATGCAACCTAACAATCTCAACATTTGCTACAAATCAGTCCTGCATGAAAAGTTTAAGTGTTCACAATATGAATAAACTGTTACAATTGTTCTAATTGGAATAATAATAATAAAAGTAACAACATTTATAAAGAAATAAAAATAATAATGTAACATAATAATATTTTTTTTCTCACAGGGAACTACAGAAGAGCTTAGAACACACAGAGAGAAACCAGATCAACAAGAAAAGGAAATGCTTACATGCTCAAAAAAGCTCTTTGACAGACTGAATCTTAAAGCCAGGAATGATCATGAACTGAGAGCTGCAGATGTTGTTCAGTTAACTGAACATTCCTTACAGTCTCGTGAATCTTGTGCTGAAGAGGAGCTGATTCAGACTCTCCTACAAAAACTACTGATGATGGACTACAGAGCAAGATATATTCATGTTAATAAGGCCAATGAATGGGGACAAATACAACAAAGAGATAATGACTCAGCTAAATATGAGTGTGACATTTTCGAAGAAATGTTTTTGTCTAATGAAGGATCAAATCAGTCTGAGCGAATCCACCCAATGGATGTTCAGATGGCTGTGTTTCATTGTGCTGATGGTTTCCTGAAGCAGTTGATGGTCACTAAACTGTCCCAGTGTCAGTACGCTCTGCCTCTGCTTGTTCCTGATCCATTCACACAACAGATTGAGTTTCCTCTCTGGACATTCAGACAAATCAACAAGAGCTGGAAGATGAAAAACACCAACAATGAGATCATCAGTCAAACCCAACCGATCTACAAGGCACAAACTCCAATGGTGTCTTTCTTCAGGTTTGGCTCTGTGTCTTCATCCAAGTCTCAGCTGATGAACAGTCTGATCAATGAGAAACACAACACGTTCTTCCACAGGAACTGTCCAGGCAGCAGCAGAACCAGAGTCCTGATGGATGGAGTGGTGGAGATCGCCTGGTTCTGCCCGTCTGGGAAAAACACGGATAAATTCACTGACTGTGTTGCGTTCTGTAATCTACACGGTGATGCTGGAGATCAAGAGAAACAACTGAAGATCCTCACTGAAATGGCCTCAGTCAATGTTGTTCTTCTACCACAACTTCAGAGGGATGACAGAAGCATAATAAAAGTTCAAAACCTCTACAAGGACTCAAAGCCACTCATTTGTCTTTTTACCGAGGATGTTTCAACTCTCATTGAGACACGGAAAGGAAAATACAAGATTGGTCTGAAAGACAGAAATCAATCAGATGTGTCTGAAGAACTCAGAAGAGCTATAAATATTTGTCTCTCATCTTCAGAATCATCTTCCACTTTCAGACTTGAAGATGTGTCCAAACACTCAGACATCAGAGTAGATGAGGAAGATGATGAAGACTGCAGGAGAGGAAGAGAAGCAGCACAGCAGATGATGAGTTTACTGGAGAAGAAAGATCTGACAGAAATCAAAGACTCATTTCTGCCTCATCAGGGGAAACTGTGGCATCAGTGGAGTCAGAAGAACAAAGAACTACATCGACCTAAAGCAGATGAGATTGAAAAGGAAATAAGTAAAAAACAGACAGAAATGAAGAAAATTCGCCAACAACAGCATACGCATGGCATCAGCGAGTTTATGAAGTCTTTTATTAAAGAAATGAACTCAAATGCTGCAAATAAGAACATGTTTTTTCTCAAATGGCTCAGAATCCTCCTGGATGAATATACATCAGCTGACCTTTCTAATCTGCATCACAAATATGATGAAACATGGTCAAATGTCTTAAAACTGAAAGAGAAAAATGATAATTCTGAAAAACTTAAAGATGAACAATCTGACCTTGAGAGAATATCTGAGGAACTTCAAGCAGCAACATTTGGGGTGGAGCACATCATGAGGGAGATCGGTCAGATCTATGAATCATGTTCATCTGTGGAGAAGAACAAGAAAGATCTGCCGTTTCACTTCTCTTCTCTCCCGAGTCTCGCAGCAGAGATGATGATATCTGGATTTCCACTGGAGCTGATGGATGGAGATGCTGCTCATGTTCCTGTGATCTGGATCTCTGCTGTTCTAGATAAACTCATCCAGAAACTGGGAGACCAGAGAGTCTTTGTGCTGTCAGTTTTAGGGATTCAGAGCTCTGGGAAATCCACCATGCTGAATGCCATGTTTGGACTGGAGTTTGCCGTCAGTGCTGGCAGGTGCACCAGAGGAGCTTTCATGCAGCTGGTCAAAGTCTCAGACGAGATGAAAACACAGATGAAGTTTGACTATATTCTGGTTGTTGATACTGAGGGTCTTCGTGCTCTAGAACTGGCTGGACGATCAATACAGCATCATGACAATGAATTGGCCACATTTGTTGTTGGTCTAGGAAATCTGACCTTGATCAACATCTTTGGAGAAAACCCATCTGAGATGCAGGACATTCTTCAGATTGTTGTTCAGGCCTTCCTGAGGATGAAGAAGGTCAGACTGAATCCCAGCTGTGTGTTTGTGCATCAGAACGTTTCAGACATCACGGCTGGAGAGAAAAACATGGAGGGAAGGAGACGACTGCTGCAGAAACTGGATGAGATGACAAAACTTGCTGCTGAAGAGGAAGTCTGTGATGCAGAAAGTTTCAGTGATGTCATTGAATTTGATATTCAGAAAGATGTGAAGTATTTCGCTCAGCTCTGGGAAGGCAGCCCACCGATGGCACCACCAAACCCAAACTACTGTGAGAATATTCAAGAACTAAAAAAATCTATCCTTTCTCATGCTTCAAGATCAGATGGAATGATGCTGAAAGACTTCAAAGATCGTATTAAAGATCTCTGGGAGGCTTTACTGAATGAACGATTCGTCTTCAGCTTCAGAAATTCTCTGGAGATTTCAGCCTACAGGAAACTTGAGACAAAATACAGCAAGTGGTCCTGGAGTCTTCGCAGTGCCATGATGGAAACTGAGAACAAACTACACAACAAAATAGAAAATGAAGCTATTAATGAGATTGAGGAAACTGATCTTCAAAGTGAACTGAATGAGACAAGTGAAGAGGTGAAAAAATCAATGTCAGAATTCTTTGAGAAAGACACGGATGCTAATATACTCATTCAGTGGAAAACATCATTTGAAATCAAAATCAAAGATATCGAGGAAAACATTGTGAGAGAAACAAAGAGAAAATTAAATGATATTCTCCAGCAGCGAGACCTGAAGAAAAAGATTGATGACAATAGGACACATCATGAAAACACTCTCTTTGAGAAGAGCAAGGAACTTGCCTTAAGACTCAAAGACAAAGCAAATGATGAAGAAACACTAAAGAAAGAATTTGATTTGTTTTGGAAACAGTGTGTAAAGAAGATCATCACAGACACTCCTCTAATCAGAGATATTGACATACTCACAGATATGAGAGAGATCCTCAGTGACGTCTATGAAAGTGCCCCTGTAGACCACAGAAAAGAGGGTAGCGAATATAACCATGTTTTTACTGTATCAAGTTATTCTGAATATGTTATTTTCAAAAAGTCCACAAAAGGTGGGTTTAAAGGAGCTGTAAAGGGTGCTTGCAGAACAGTTATAGAAACATTTGGATTTTCTCAAACTCTGTCTCCAACTGATGAAGGCCAGATAAGATCATTAGTCTCAGATGTTGCTCTGCAGACAGACAGAATGATTCAGTCATTTAACATTTCAAAGATGGGATACAACATCAGCTGCATTCAACAGCTCATAGATTACATCAAAGCAAGAGTAATTGAATATCAGGAAGGACCATTAAAATACGTGTTCAAAAATGACTTTTTTATGGATTTGGTTTTTTCCATCTGTGAGAGAGCAAACAAAATGATCACCGACCAACACAAAATGTTCAGGGAAGCCAATGATCCTGAAATATATGTTGAGAAGAAGAGAGAAGAGTACTATAGTATTTTCCAGAAATACTGTCACGGAGCAACATCAGCTGCCATATTTGGAGAGATCATCTGTCAGAAACTGAAAGAGCCCATTGAGCAGAGTGTCTACAAGAAGACTGCCAGAGATCTGACAGGTGAAATGAAAACAAACTGTGAATCACTGAATGGAAACAGATCAAATCTGGAGAAACACATCCTGAGGACACTGGCAGAGAAAGAGGATTTTGACAAATACATGAACTACATTAAAAATCCCAGAGATCACTTCAAGAGTTTTATCAGAGATGAAGTCAGTTGGTACATCGGTAAAAAGTTCAGTGACAGTGTTTTACCCAAGATGGAGGAGAATATTAAACTCCTGCAGCAGAAGATCATGAAAGCTGCACATGAATCTACTGAACATGTTCAAGAGAACAGAGATGTTGGTTTATGGTTGAAGAGTTTGACACAGCAGCTCTCAGACGTGTTGATCTTCTCCGAAAAAGACCTCAGTGGAGTCAAACATGATAGTGTTGATGATTTCAAACTCCTAGAAGATGTGATGAAAAAAGAACTTCCTGTTATAATGTCTGCCATCAGCAGTAACTTCAGCAAAACAACATTTCCAGTAAAGCTGGACTATAAGTTCAGGCCAGATGAGCTTCTGATTGAGCACTTCTGTCAGTGCTGTTGGGTTCAGTGTCCGTTCTGTAGAGCCATCTGCACCAACACTATAGAAAACCATCATGGAGATCACAGTGTTCCTTTTCATCGTATTACTGGAATAAAAGGGCTTGCATTCAGGAATACAACAAACTTGTCTGTTAGCATCTGCACATCAGCAGTAGCAAGCAATCGATCTTTTTATCCCAGTTCATCAGAAGATAAAGTCCTCTGGAGAGATTACAGAACAGCAGGAGAAGTTTATGCTAACTGGAGCATCACCCCTGATCTCTCTGAACTGCCCTACTGGAAGTGGTTTGTCTGCAGATTCCAGAAAGATCTAGAAACGCACTACAATAAAACATTTGAGGGGAGTGGTCAGATCCCAGATGAATGGAGAGAATACTCAAAAAATGAAGCTTTGGACAGTTTGGATGAATGCATTTAACAGAACAAAATTCAACAAGTAAAGAAAGTTTCTTTGATTCACAGGACATAATATGAAAGGAATTTCTTTTCCTCACATCAGTGACTCTGAAATCGCCAAATCACAGAATACATCAAAGATGTAAATGTAACAATTCCAGTAAAGGTATAAGAGGCACAACTTTAACCACTCACAAGATGCATGGAAATAATCAATCCAGCAAGATTTGCAGAAAGAACTTTTAAATATATGCCAAAAAATATTCTTCAAGTGATCTGTTTAAAAAGCTTGTCTGTACCAGTAGCAATGAATTTATCTTTACTTTAAAACAATAGAAGGTGATACAATTTACCAAATTTTTGAGAAAAAGATAAAAGTTCTGCAATCAAGCATGATGATCTAAATTATATTTTGAGTGTTTGTTGAGTGTTTAGTATTAATTTTATTTTTCATCTCTCATTCTGTCAACACCTATTTTAAAGTGGACCATTATGCTTCTTCATTTAGTATACCTTTCATGTAGTTCATGTAGTGTATAATATACTGTAGCTGTTTGTGAATGTAAAATGTCCACAAAAAGTTTTAAAGATCAAAGTGCATGATAAATAAAGTTATTGTCTCCCAAAAGAAAGGAGCAATTCCGAACTGATGAAATGAGTCATCAATAATTCCAGTCTCACTTCCATTACGTTCCGACGTAACAATGTAACAAATATGCATAATTGCCAAATACACAGTAAAACTTAATATCCTGATGTTGAATTTCAAGGGATTAACACGGCTAGTGTAAACAGCACCCTCTGGCTGGTGAAAATACTAGAGTTAAACCTCAATAACACTGAGAGTATAATTAGTTCCCTTTCTATCAGTCAGTCATGTTAGATGTTACGTCAGAACTGAACTGATGAATTAGGATCTGAGAGCCCAATCACCTTTGAGTGGTAACAGAACTAGCCAATGCACATTGCCGAGTTAGATTTGCATCGCAAGCCCCTCCCCCACTTCCAGGTATATAAGGCAGTGTGCAAATGCCAGAGATGGGATTAAGTCACAGATGTTCAAGTCTCAAGTCCCAACTTCCTACCATCAAGCAGAGGTGGAAAGTCCAGGGTTCAGAAAGTAAAAGTCCTGCCATATTTTTATTCCACTCATGTACTCACACAGCAAAATTTCAGTGTTAAATGAACTTTCCCAGGAGTTAATTTGGCTCCAGTCTCAAAAGTGTTAAAGTGTTACAATGAGTGTTAAATTAACACTCAATAGTGTTAAAGTTAATGAGCTGATTAAGGGATTGATTGAGTTATGATTAACCATTATTGAAGACACCTGATGTTAAAAAGTAGAATCAAAAAAGGAGAAAAATCACATTTTAGTCACCATTATGGTGATTGGTATTTGCTTTAGTTGAGCTCTTGATCCTTTTATTATTTATGTTAGATGTTATGTTAGATTCAGTTTGGCTGCTATATTTGAATTATAATTGCTAGATGAACAAAGGGACACGTTTATTTGGTTTATTTGGTTATGTTTTAACATAATCATCATTTGACCTGAATCACTGAACTCATTTAGAGGCCAGAAGGCACTGCAACATGATTCATTATTGTCACCATTGTTGAGAATCACAGGCAGATTCTTGATGTTTGTGTGTCCAAATAAAATATTTTTTCAAAGTCTTCTGATCAGACCAACTTTTAAGAAATCTTTTGGATTAAATTGAAAAAAAACTGAAAAGGGTATACCGTAGAATCACAGGCTGCTGTAATTATCAATGTAAACCTGGCTCTGTAAATGGGTTCAGTGATTCAGGTCAAATGATGATTATGTCAAAACATAACCAATACCATTTGATCAGCTTTTCCAGTTGTTTATCTGTCAGTTATAACTACATTATAGCAGCCAAACTAAGTCTAACTTTATTTTAAATAAGCACCAGATGGCACTGTTCTTGACACTCGTAAAGCTTTGAATCTTTCCCCGGAAGAGTCGGGGGAAAGCCTCATTGATTCATGAGGTTTCATTTTCCCATCCCTACTGTGTGGTTTCAAAACAGTCTTGTAATCCTGAAGTAGCTTCCTGTAGCCACATTCTGTCTCACCCTGGGTCTACCTGCTGGTGTGAGCATAACAGCCAGGTGGTCAGAGTTGCTAACGTCAGGGAGGGGGGCTGCTTAATATAGGGCTGGGCGATATATCACAACCTGACTGCCCTGCCGGAACGTTTGCAGCTGGCTACACGATGGATGCATGGGATAGGTGGCGGGTTGTGTGTCTGGCGGCTCTTTCCGTGGAGGACGTTGAAGATATCTACCTATTCGGAACCATGATAACAGGTCTTCTGCTGATTGGATTAGGCATTGCCCTGGTTTATCGAGGAATTAAAAAGACGGTGACAGCTGTCCAAAGCCTCACAAGGCTGCCCGTCATGATTGAAGCGGTGGGCAGAGCTGTCAGCACTGGAACTGTGTCTATGAACCAGAATATGGATAACATCATAGAGAAGCTTACAGCTTTGCAGAAGGATTTGGATCGTTTCAGAGACCAGAGACTATGAGAATTAGCCGTGTAAATTGAATGCGGCTTTTCATCCCAAGACCAAACAAGCCCAATCTTATCTGTTTTCGGCCGCCCCGAACTAACACTGGCTTTGGCCAAGGCCACTGTTGGAACAACAACTCCCCTGGAAGAGCACTGCAGTGAGCCGTTCTCTTGCGTTCCTTCCCCGACTCCCCAAGACACCTGGTGATTGTTGACTTTGTCTGGGACATGATCAAGGTTTTCTCCATGGCAACTTGCTGTGTATCGCTTTCACAATCCTGCGGACTTGACGCACCTAGATTGTGATTCTCCAGCGACTCTCCAGGCCTACACATACACAAACTCTTACACATACATACAGATATGCAATCATACGCCCCTCACCCCATCCCTCGCCTTCGCCGCTTTGTACCCCTGGTCTGACAGGCGGGTCTGTGACCAGCGCAGAGAATGGCTGCAGGACCATATGGCTGCTTGCCTGTGCTAGGTTACCCCCACCCCCCACTCCCGTACCCTGTTGCAAGTCTTGTCTGTTCATGTTGTAGAGTGTACTAATTATGTGCCAATGTTGCTGAGGTGTTTTTTTTACTGTTCCCAAACTGTTCTCCTCACAGGAGCATAGTCTGGGGATTAAAAGGGTTGCCTTTTTTCTCCTCACCTCTCCTCATGTTATGCTGTATTTCTTCCTCAATGCCCTGTCTTCATGTCCTGTCTACCTCCTTGTCTTATTGTATGTATGTCTGTATGGACAGGTTGATGGCTAATTTCACTGGTACTTGTGACTAAGTGAAAATAAAGGCTACTACTACTACTAACTAATTGAATATTCTGCTCATCACCATTGTTGAGATGCATTGACTGAATCTTGACGTCTGTGTGTGCTTTAAAGAGAGATTTTAATTTAAACAACTTTTAAGAAATCCTTTATATTATATCTAAAATTCTGGATATTTATGCAGAATCACAGTAATGCTGTAACCAAGAGCATAAATCACAAACATAAAGTTCAAATGATGATTGTCATAATATAACCAACATCATTAGATCCTTTTTTTATTTGTCCATCTGCCAGTTATCACTCAGATACAACAGCCAAACAAAATCTAAAGTTAATAATATAAGGGTCAAGAGACCAACTAAAGCAAACACTGATTGCCATAACGGTGGCTTACAAATTTAGATTTTCTCCTTCAGTGATTCTGCTTTAGGTGTCTTCAGAAGTGAGAAATATACATTTGAGTATCCATCTTTGACTTTGTCTGTAATGTGGCGTAAAACAATTGGTGTTGGAACCAAAACATCTTAATGTGAGAAAATAAATTATCCTTTCAATTTACTTTAGTTTTGAGTGTTCAACATTTTCAGTGGCTTCTAGTTTTAGTTTATATATATACAGTATATATATATATATATATATATATATATATATATATATATATATATATTGAGCATGTTTTAATTAAAATTATTCAAATCTTCTTAACTATGTTAAATGAATATCTAGAACTAAAAGATATGTGGTCATTGTTAGTTTTTGAGTTATGAAAATGTATTTTAGTGTGCAACAATGTTTGCAAAATTTTTACAAAAACTGTATAAAACTTTAAAACTGGTCAAAAATATAACATTTGTATCATGTAATACACACATATTTTTTATTTTGCTATTGAATGGTTTAATTGTTAAAACTAATAAATTAGAAGTAGACATTATTTAATCTTTCAATAGCCTACAGTAAAGTAAAAAAAATCATTCCCCATGTTACGCTACTTGTTGAGATAGCCTATGCCTTCACAGACACTCATAACGGCATAATCTGACACATACTCCGTTTACAGTGTAAACAAATTCTCAGAGAAAAAATAAATTGACCTTGTCAAGGGTCAAGAGCACATCTAAATCAAACCATACTATTTTTTTTCGATAAAACATCAACATCTAAACATCAATTAATTCTAATAAAGAACTTCTGTAGGCGTCTGACAGAAATAAAGTCAATTTGGTTAGTAATAAGTGAAGCTGGTAAGCTAAGTATTTTTCATGTATATATATTTTATGACGTTATTTTCGATTTGATCAAGAACGTAAACCAATGCCAACGCTGTTTGTGTGTTATGTAGTTGCCAGTTAGTTCGATGCTGTTGTGTAAAACAAATGTGTATAAAGTTAGAAAAATATATAGGCAAATTACCATTCAGAAACGTTTAGTAAGAGCCGTGTGTGGCGAGGTTCTGCATGACTCTCTTCATCGCCGCTTTCTGGGTCTGATTCTGCTCACTGATACTGCACTATCGACACCATTATTTACATGACAGGAACACATAACTCCGCCCGTAAAGGTAATGGGCGATAGTATCCGGACAACGTGAACAACTCAGTTTAGCCAATCACAACACACCGGCCCAAATGAACCAATCTGAGCCCATTGCCTGTTTCTGGGGGAGTGGTTTCATAGACTCAGGAAGTACGGTCGTTCAGAGGACAGAGGAGAATGCGGCTTACAATAAAGGTAAAATTTATGAAAAATAAGACTTTTTAAAAAAGAAAAAACACAAATACATTTTATATTGCACCCCATAAACACAATCATGCAAAGAAAAAAAAGCAGTAAACCCCCCCTTTAATTATTCAGTTTGGGAAAAACTATGTTTTAGAAATATTATACTGGACAGATACAAAACGAGCAAACTAGTCAGAATACAAGCTTTTCTTTTAGTTTATGTATAGCCTGCACAGACAGGTAGCCTACATGTCCAAATCAAACCTAGTGTAGGCCTACTTTTTTATGTTTGCTGTCTTGTCATAACATAACATAAGTATGACTGAAAACAAAATATCAGAGCTGTTTTGTTGGTTGTTTTTGTTGTTTACCATTTACATGCAATTGTTGTATACTTTCCATCTTAACAAACTTCAAGAATCAAGTTTATTAATGACCAACTTCTAAAAAGAGAATGTTTCTTTGTAAAGAAATGCGTGCGCACACACGACTTGTAAGAGCAATATTTCCAAGTTTTGTTTTTCCCTATAAAAATTTCAAATGTCATGATTTGCCAATGCAAGAGAGTACCGGCACCTTTTTTCCCCCACTTCAAGCACTGCGCTGTTGTGATGATGCAAGAGTTGCAACTATGGCAGCTGAGAAGGACATTCTTTGTGTTCTTTGTGAAGAGTTTTCGGAGCCAGATGAAGTCGGTATAAATATATGTTTAATACTACAAAATATGCCTGATTTTACAGTTACTGCACTTGCCTCCCAGAACACAAGAGAACATCCTAATCGAGTGAAGGGATTTGTGGAAACTGAAATGGAGGCACACAACTTACCTAATTTAGACTAAAACCATTATGTTGATATTTTACAATAAAACTGACAAACATGTCTTGTGTATCCCGAGCTGTATCGAACACATTTGTAAATGACTTTCCTTGAACCCATTGTGCGAGTTCACTTTAATACCATGTGCTTTATATACATGTTGCTGCTGATTGGACTGCAGTTCTGACACACCCACCAAACAAGAAAAAACGTATCTCAAACCCTGTTGCACACTATTTTCAGGAAACATGACATTCAACCCGGAAACCGCAGCAAAACTTTGCGCACCGTTTTGAACTTGAACGTGCTCTAGTTGTGTTTCTCTTTCCTTCAGTGATTGCTTGTTATCATCATTCAATAATCTAACAATCTTCTTCTTCTTCTGTTGTTTAACAATGCACCAACTAAAAGTGCATTGTCCGCCAACCACTGGATTGGAGTATGGAGAACTACTTAATGGAATACACTTGGTGTAAAAAAAAATCTCTTTCTCTATTGTATGCTACATATTCTAATAATATACGTTTTACTGTTCCTGGATATCCATATTTATCGCAATTACCACCCACATGTTTTCCTATTTTATGTAAACTTTGATTTAGTGTTGTTTGTCCAAAACGTAATCTTGTCATTATCACATCCTGTTTCATGTTATTAACGGTTGTTCTTTCCACCCCCACATTTCTTTGTATACTATACAGATGTCTTCTGGGACTAATTTCATTGTCCCATATCTTCTGCCAACTCTTTTTCACTTCAGTCCAAATCAGGCCCTTAATATCCGCATTACTCATCTGTACTCTGATGTTGATCTCAGGATATTTCAACGACTTTGCCAGTTTATCAGCTTCCTCATTTTCCTTACATGGACTGGCACCCACAAAAACGTCTCGGTTACGTATGTAACCCTCGTTCCCTGAGTAGGGAACGGAGACGTTACGTCAGAAGTGACGGAGATTGGGGGGGATTTCGCATAGAAAGCCAATCCTCTTCGAGTATTAAAACACGAGCCAATGGCATGCAATGCCTTGGGGCTGCGGAAATTTGCATAGCGTACTCCGCCCTACTCCGTGAGTATAAAAGGAGGAAGTGAACGCAACCGCAGTATGTCTTCGCTGAGGAGCCAAGACTGAACTCGGCCTCTACCCAGCGATACAGCAGAAGTGGCAGGGAGACGTAACGTCTCCGTTCCCTACTCAGGGAACGAGGGTTACATACGTAACCGAGACGTTCCCTTTCGTAGTCACTTCGAGTTACGTCAGAAGTGACGGAGATTGGGGGTCTGTGCCATCACGCCATCTTCAAGCTGTCTTCCAGTGCCCTGCGAAAGACTGAACCCCCGAGCCTTACCTCTTTTTTTTTTTTTTTTTTGGGGATCCGACTTTGACACAGGATTACCAAGGTACACTGGGAAACATATCCCGAAGGGGACATGCTACCAGCTGCCTACCGAAGGGAGGACTTATGAATACACATATGGCCACATAGGAACGCATATGGAACACTGGAGTACCAACCGCAGGTGGCTACTGATTTAAACTCCAGGGGTGGCAGATGGCTTGCCAAGGGAAGACACATGCTCAGAGAGGCTTACAGTGGATAATACACATGAGACGGTTACCATGGGGAACCGTGCGCATGGAGGCACCTAGCTAGCATCCAGAGCAACGCAGTGGTGCCCGCATCGTCGGTGCTGGAGGACTCGAGACTTCAATGGAAGAACTGAGGAAATATCGCACTTATCCAGTCCGGGGAGTGGAGTGGCGAGCAAGCGAAGACACCTGAGCGGATCCAGAACTGGCCGAAACGAGTACGTGAGAGGATACCGGCTCAATTCGCAGATTATAGAATCTGGCGAAGGTGTTGGGTGTCGCCCAGCCTGCAGCTCTGCAGATGTCTGTTAGCGAGGCGCCGTGCGCTAAAGCCCAAGAGGAGGCTACACTCCGAGTGGAATGGGCCGTCACACCAAGGGGGCACGGAAGGCCTTGCTGCTGGTAAGACAAAGCAATGGCATCCACTAACCAGTGGGACAGCCGTTGCTTTGAGAGAGCCCTTCCCTTCTGGCTCCCTCCATGACAGACAAAGAGCTGGTCTGAGGTCCTGAAACACTGCGTTCTGTCGACATAGGTGCGGAGAGCACGTACCGGACAGAGCAGTGCCAAGGCTGGGTCTGCCTCCTCCGGGGGCAGCGCTTGCAGGTTCACCACCTGGTCCCGGAAGGGAGTGGTGGGAACCTTGGGCACATATCCAGGCCGGGGTCTCAGGATCACGTGAGAGTAAGCCGGCCCGAACTCCAGGCACGCTTCGTCAACGGAGAATGCGTGCAGGTCCCCCACCCTCTTGATGGAGGCCAATGCAACCAGGAGTGCTGTCTTCATGGACAGAAACTTTAACTCCACTGATTGCAAAGGCTCAAAGGGATGCCTCTGCAGAGCACTTAAAACTACCGAGAGGTCCCAAGAGGGTACGAGGGGAGGACGAGGCGGATGCAGCCTCCTCGCTCCCCTCAGGAACCTGATGACCAGGTCGTGCTTCCCTAAGGACTTACCTTCCACTGCTTCATGAGAAGCGGCAATGGCCGCGACGTAAACCTTAAGGGTGGAGGGCGACAGCCTGCGCTCCAACCCTTCTTGCAGGAAGGAAAGCACGACACTGATCGAACATCTCCGGGGGTCTTCTCCGCGAGAAGAGCACCAATTGACGAAGAGGTTCCACTTCAACGCATAAAGGTGTCTCGTGGACGACGCTCTTGCGGAAGTGATGGTTGCCGCCACCGCAGGTGGCAGCGAACTCAAACCTGCCTCGTCCCGTCCAGGAGCCACACGTGCAGCCTCCAAAGATCGGGACGAGGGTGCCACAGAGTGCCCCGTCTCTGAGAGAGTAGGTCTTGTCTCAGAGGAATAGGCCAAGGAGGTGCTGTCGCGAGGAGCATGAGATCGGAGAACCACGTCTTGGTGGGCCAGTAGGGGGCTACCAGCAAGACCTGCTCCTCGTCCTCCTTGATCTTTCACAACACCCGTGCAAGGAGGCTCAATGGGGGAAACGCATACTTGCGTGGGCCCCGTGGCCAGCTGTGCGCCAGCGCATCCGAGCCGAGAGTGCCGCGGGTCAGAGAATAAAACTGGGCGCAGTGGGACGAGTCCCGAGAGGCGAACAGGTCTATCTGTGCCTCCCCGAACTCGTCCCAAATCAGCTGGACCGACTGGGGATGGAGTCGCCATTCGCCGGAGATGGGGCGGACCCGGGACAGCTCGTCGGCTGCCCAGTTCCGGTCTCCAGGAATGTAAACTGCACGAAGGGACCTCAGGTGCTTCTGACTCCATATCAAGAGGTGGCGGGCGAGCTGCGACAACTGGCGTGAGCGTAGACCCCCCTGGTGGTTGATGTACGCTACTGCCGTAGTGTTGTCTGAGCGGACAAGCACATGCTGGCCCTTGAGCAACGCTCGGAAGCGGCGTAGGGCGAGCCGTACTGCCAACAGCTCGAGGCAATTGATGTGCATGAGGCGCTGGGCTCCTGTCCAGGAACCCGCGGCTGCATGCCCATTGCACATGGCACCCCAACCCGTGGTAGATGCATCCGTGGAGACAACGAGATGCCTGGAAACTCGCTGAATAGGGCGGCGGTCCGTAAGAAGCTGAGGTTCGACCACGGGAAGAAGGTTCGGCGGCACGCTGGAGTCACTGGAACTCGGAGCGAGCCGCGATGCCATGCCCACCTCGGGACTCGATCGCGAAGCCACAGCTGAAGCGGTCTCATATGAAGCAAACCGAGCGGCGTTGCCGCGGCCGCGGATGCCATATGCCCCAGGAGCCTCTGAAATAGTTTCAGTGGAACCGCACTCTTGCCCTCGAACTGTCGAAGACAAGTCAGCAGTGAGTGCGCGCGCTCGTTCGTGAGCTGCGCGGACATGGCGACCGAGTCTATCTCCATGCCGAGAAAAGAGATCCTCTGCACGGGGCAAAGTTTGCTCTTCTCCCGGTTGACCCGAAGGCCCAAACGGGCTAGGTGCCGGAGCACCAAGTCTCTGTGTTCGCAAAGCTGAGCTCGAGAGTGTGCTAGTATCAGCCAGTCGTCGAGATAATTCAGGATGCGAACCCCGTGTTCGCGAAGGGGAACAAGGGCTGCCTCGACGATCTTCGTGAAGACGCGAGGGGACAGAGCTAACCCGAATGGGAGAACGGCGTACTGATATGCCTGGCCCTCGAAGGCAAACCGAAGAAACGGTCTGTGTCGAGGTAAGATGGACACATGGAAGTACGCGTCCTTCAGGTCGATCGCTGCAAACCAATCCTGATACCGAACACATTCGAAAGTGCGTTTGGCCGTGAGCATTTTGAACGGTAGTCGATGGAGAGAACGGTTCAAAATGCGCAGGTCCAGGATCGGTCGTAACCCACCGGTCTTCTTGGGGACAATGAAGTAGGGGCTGTAAAACCCGGACTTCACCTCGGCTGGCGGGACCGTCTCGATTGCACCCTTCGCCAGCAGGGTCGCAATCTCCGCTCTCAGGACTGGGGCATTGCCACCAACTATCGTGGAGCGAACTCCCCTGAAGCGGGGAGGAGACCGTGCGAACTGAATCGCGTAGCCGAATCTGATCGTTCTGATGACCCAGCGGGAAATCCCGGGAAGCGCTAGCCAGGCTTCCAGGAAATGAGCCAGCGGGGTCATGCGAACCACAGACGTCCCCCCGGAGGGGCAGCGGTGCGGGTCGACTGGCACGCGTGCAGGAGTTACCCCGCTCGGATGCGTCGAAGCCCGCTCCCCGACAGAAGGGACCAGGGAAAGCGGAGCGTTCCACGGGGGTCTGTTCTGCCGGGGGTCTGGCGACAGAGGGGGAAGGGATTGGTGTAGCCCTGGGACGACACACGCACCCTTCCGCGCCCTCAGAGACAGAGAGGAGTGTGTGGGCCGACGCACGGGGGCATCGGGCGCACCCACTCCAGTCTGTGAGCTCAGTGAGGATGTCAAGTCTTTCTTTAACCAGTTCAGGGTGCTGCCCACCCGTGGGTGAGCAGCGGGGAGCTGAGAACAAAAGATTCTCCCCCGGCCCTCCACCGGGGGAAGGAGGGGGCCTGCTACCGCCTCCTGTGAAAGACTCGAGATCGTCACTGAGCGGCCCGTGTCAGGATCTTCGCTTGGCCTGGCGTTTAGCGGGGCGAGCGGCCTGAGGGGGCTGAGACGCCGGCCTGCGGCCTCCTCGACGCCGGGGCCCGGGTGAAGGCTGCTGCTGGGGCCGGGCGGGAGGGAGGGGAGCCGCAGGGGGGCGTCCTCGGCGGCGAGCAGCGGGAGGCACCTGCGCCGACGACTGGGTGGAGGCAGCAGCTGGTCGTCGGGGCAGGATGTGTTTAATGGCCTCCGTCTGCTTCTGGGCGGTGGAGAACTGCTGGGCGAAGTCCTCGACCGCACCGCCGAAAAGGCCAACCTGGGAGAGCGGAGCGTCGAGCAGACGAGTCCGCTCAGCGCTCCGCGTGTCTGCCAGGTTGAGCCAGAGATGTCGCTCCTGAACCACCGAAGTGGCCATCACCTGACCGACGGCGCGAGCGGCCACTTTCGTTGCCCGGAGAGCAAGGTCAGTGGCGGACCGCAAATCTTTAAATGCCGTCGAGTCAGTCCCGCCCTCGTGCATGTCTCTGAGCATCTTCGCTTGGAAGACCTGCAAAGTGCTCATGGCATGCAAAGCGAAAGCCGCCTGTCCCGCCGCTCTATAGGCTCGCGCCGCCATAGCAGACGAGAACCCACAGGCTTTGGATGGGTGCTTAGGAGGACCACGGGTGGAGGCGCTCTGTGGACACAGCTGCATCGCAACAGAGCGCTCCACCGGGGGCATCCCAGTGTACCCACGGGCGGCCCCACCGTCGAGGGGGGGAAAGGCGGGGGAGAGATCGCGCTCTCGAGTGGACAAAGGAGCCCCCCAAGAGCGCGATAACTCCGCATGCAGCTCGGGGAAAAAAGGTATTGGAGTTGGCCGTGGCCTCGCGGCGGCAGCTTTGTCCAGATACCAATTATCCATCCGCGAGAGATCGGGGCAGGATGGAGGTTTCCATTCTAGCCCGATACTCCCAGCGGCTCGAGACAGCATGGCCGTCAGCTCGGGATCTGACACGGGCAACGCTGGCACTCCCGAAGGGGGCAACGCAGCCGCATCTTCCTCTCCCGAGGACTCAAGCCCGCCTAGTGATGCTGTGATAGACATCACATCATCATCTGGAGCGCTGCTCGAAGCAGCCGGTGCCGCCGAAGAGACAACCGACCGAGTCGCGCTAGCGCTCGCTGGCTCACGCACTGAGGCGGGAGGTGTGGCCCGAGGAATCGTCGGGGCTTTATCCCACACCGTCACCGTTAGATCGCCGGGTCCCCGGGTCGACGGGCCCCCTTCCGTGAAGGAAGCCGATCGAGTAGGGGGGACCGGGGCTCTCACTCTAGTGAGATCATTGAGCCTCGACCTCAGTGTGGAGATGGTCATGCTCCCACAGAAGGAACATGAGTCATCCACGAACGCTGCTGCTGCATGCTGAATGCCCAGGCATACAAAGCAGCGTTCGTGACCATCAGATGATGACAGAAATCTACCACATCCAGAAGGGCACGGGCGAACCATCTTTAAAAAGACGTGCCGCGTGCAGCTCTTTCACTTTCACTTTTAGAGAAAGGAGAAATTCACTCTTTCAGCGCTGAAGCTACCAGGGAGAAGTGCAAAGTCTGGCAGACCACTGCTCAGATCGCAGGCAATGCAAAATCTCGCTGGGTACCGCCGTCACACCAACACTGAAGAGGACGCTCGTTCTCGAAGAGTCTTGAATCAGCTTTTAGGAGTGAAGAGGTTCTCTTGGCTCCGAAGCGAAAACATACTGCGGTTGCGTTCACTTCCTCCTTTTATACTCACGGAGTAGGGCGGAGTACGCTATGCAAATTTCCGCAGCCCCAAGGCATTGCATGCCATTGGCTCGTGTTTTAATACTCGAAGAGGATTGGCTTTCTATGCGAAATCCCCCCCAATCTCCGTCACTTCTGACGTAACTCGAAGTGACTACGAAAGGGAACTCACCTTTATGGCTAAGTATTTTATGGTATTTAACTTCTGCAATGTTTCATTTAAAATATATTGTCTTGCTAAAGATGTTCCACTTTCTAAAACTGTATGTCACACTTCTATTAGGCTTTTTTTATTCTATCCATTGTAAATGTAATGATATGGCCATCAGTTCTATTGTAAAAAACAGGTAAATGATTTGTTACTCTTGTCGAACAATCATCACTCTATTAATCTAATTAAGTCTAACATCAGTGTTTTTTAACACACTGCTGGAGGGAATTCATTTGCACTTTTTATCTTCTCTGGTCTTTCTTGTCTTATTTTAAATGTTTTTCCCCCTAGTGCAGAACAATACTCTGATTTCTTCTTTTGTTCATTTTGGATTCATAGAATCTTTCAAATACCGGAGAGAGAAAGGGAAACTAAAGTTCAAAGAAAGTTCTCCCTCCTATAAGCACTGAGAAACTTCCTCCTTGTTCATAGAGATTCAACGACACCTCGACACGCAGGTATCACCTTTCTTTATGGATTTCTTTATTGAATATAAATGTAAAAATGTAAAACAATTTAAATAAATATTTAACAGTTTAAGATATAACAAGTGCTATAAATGTACTGTCTATAATGGCAGTGGCTTTCATTTTGATCTTGACATTTTTATCTCAAAAACGAATATCTGTGTTTGTTTAGTGTTGTGAACAAAAATTTGGTAACATATATATAGAGGCTACACTATATAAAAATATAAAATCAAAATAATAAAAAAAAATGTTGCAATTAGCTGAATGATTAATTGTAAAGATTGTCATTGGGTGTAGGTGGTTTAATTCAAAACAAAATGCATTCAGTTAAACATTCAATTATGATTCAGCTTGCATTATGTTGCTTTTAGCTTCAACCTAAACTAATTAAATATAAATAAAGATTATATGAACAGAACTAAAACACATTGAGAAATAAAACCTGTTCTACTGGTTCAGTGGAATGAGATGGATCACATGGTGTAGGTTCAAATTACACAAAGCAGATAGACAAGTTACTTTGACTTATAGCACTTTATGTACAGTTGGCCTCAAAGCAGCTTTACAGAAAAAAAAAAATCTTTATTTTACAAAAAGCAGAACACTTTGTTTTTATTGTTGATCTAGTATTTCGGTTTTTAGAAATTTCACATTGTGCTTAATTTGAAGTCTTGTCAGTCCGATTACTAACATATTATTTAACCCTAAAACCGTATTCTGGACAAATGTTGGCAAAATAGTTTTGATTTATTTTTAAAAATTACTTCCCTTGAACTGAGCGGTACAAAACTTGGCTACTTTTCCTAAGTTTGCCTCCTGAACAAACACATTTTTTGACTCAATTCTACAATGTTAAGTGGGTGGAAAAAAAACTCAATCTTGTATTTGGGTCAAAAATGGCCACCCCTAGAAATGAATGGGAAAACTGTAATTTAGAGCATTCTAAAATAAGCCAAAATAAGAAGAAAAAAAAAAGCAAAGTCACTTCATCTTTAGGTTTTAGCTCTAAGAACTTATTGGAATGATATTTTAATGTAGTTAAAATAAAAAATAAAAACCATAAAAAATAAGCATAATTTACATAGAAATTATGGTACTTTTTGAAGTAAATAAATTCAAAATACCACCAAAATAAATAAATAAAAAAAATACCATAAATGGATAGACAAAACTTTTATCGAAGACAGTGATATAACATTTATAATAAATAAAAATTAGGATCACACCTGAGTCCTCTGTGCCCACATTTGTCCACAATTATAGGATTAAGGGCTATAAAGTGAATACGCTTTAAGGGCTATGTGCACGTATGTAAACATAGTTACTGATCATTGGGGTCTTTGCTGCGGCACTAGCGTTGTTGAAGTACGGGTCTGTGTTGGTCTTTTTCTTTATTTGGTTGTGGTCTTAGCTAGCTGTCCGTAAATCTGGTCAGTCTGGCCCTGGTTATCTTGGTCAGATATCTCTGGTCAGTCTGGCTCTGGGATAATCCTGAAGATATTAAATCCAGAGGTTTTACTGGGCCATAGGTACACTATATTTACCAAAAGGTACGCTGTAAATTTGTTTTACTTAAGCAGTATTACCAGGCTGTAATCTAAAGCGCTACCCAAAGCTTTATACAACATTACACAGTCAGACAAAGTGACACACTTCACATGTCACTTCTCAAATGCTTTGTTTATTTGTTTATTTTTTGGTAGAAGCAAACAGTTGTTCAATCCTAAATTAACGATATTCCCCTGCCCAGGAGGACGAAGCCCACAGGAAGCTCAGATGCCAAGTGTGTTTATTCAGCGCTAAATAAAGGCACTGGTGACATTCGTGGACGACACAATGGCCAACAAGGAAAGCGAATGTGAGTACACAAAGTGTCTAAGAAACTTTCTTGATCAGTCCTACCAATGTGATCTTGGCCACATTCAGCTGCAGAATATGGTTGTTAGTCCAGTTAAATATGTTCACACCATTCAGTTATTGTTGTGAGTGACAACTGCATTTTATAGCCAAACTGATCTGGCAGCATCAAAGTTTCAAGGATTCACAGAATGTATTATGTATTGCTATAATAGTGCAATTTTGAAACAATTAAAATACTTTTTTTTTTCTGGTCATATTTTTGCATCGGTAAAATTTCTTAAAGTTATGATTTGTAAAAAAAATTAACAAGAATGTCAATTTAAATTTTATAATTTTCAAATCTGTCTAAAGCTTTGTTTTAATGCTTTTTGCTCAGCAGCAGGTGTTCTGACTTCTCCCAGAAGAATAAAAAGCATGGAAATAAACCCCCCGAAGTGTAAGTATCTGTATGAAATTATGAACTGTTTATAGATTTGAACTGCTTGCACTACTTTTTTTTTCATTACATAATGTTGATCGCACTAACAGTAAGAAACTGAAATGATTTGACAAAAACAGACGCGTGTGATATTACAATTACTCTGAAGTGATAATTGATCAGATTATTGATTGTGGTCCAATTACTATTTTGTTTTTGTTGTTTATTTAGTTCGGACTGTTGTAGTGTTTGGAAACTCTGCATCTGTCCAGTATAATGCTGAAAACATTCTACTTGGAAAAGAAAACCCTTTTAAAACTGTAAAAACATCCAGGATCGGTCCTGTACTGAAGGAGATATCAGAGCATCTCGTCTTCTTGATCGACATTCTTGATTTACATAAGACTGACTCTGTGGATCATCTCATTGATCAACAAAATGAAATCCATGCCTTCATCTTTGTTGTGCGACTGGGTCAGTTAACCAATGATGATCAGATGGTTCTGGAATGGCTTCAGAGGGCGTTTGGTGACAAAGTTCTTCAGTTTGTGATGATTCTCTTCACCTATGAAAGAGAAGAAGAGTGTGACACTATAATTGATGATCTGAAGAAAAACCCTGTTCTTGAGAAACTGCTGGAGAAATGTGGAGGAAGATTACACACCTGCAACAAGAGGATGCACAACCAATCAGAGATGAGAGAACTGATGAACAAGATTGAGCTTCTGTTTAATGAGAATAAACAGCAGCGTTACACAGGAGAGATGTATAACGCAGTGTTAAAACAGAGAGAGGGCCTGCAAAAGTGTCAAAGTCAAAGTGGTAAGAACACAGATTTGGTTTCCTGATGTTTCACATTTCTGTCAGGACCACTTTCGTCAAATATGATTGACAATTAGCATACAGTTTGGATTGGCGGTATGGTTCTGTTCTAGGCAAGAACTCCCTGGGCATCCATGCAGCCTAGCATGGATAAGAGCAGCAATAACCCCACTTAGGGTAAACAGAACAGAACCAACATGAATGTTTTGCAGATATCAATATTTCAATATTTTACTGTACAACATAATTTGAGAATTTAGTTCAAAGGGGAACTTAATGCCATCAGAATGCCAAATCCTGACTGTCGAGAGGAGGAGCTGGGGATGGAGGAGGGTAAAGAGCTCCTGAGAAACGCGATAGCTGTTGATAATACTGAAGGAGCATATATATGGATGCTGTGATATGTGTTGTATTCCTAAAAGTAGATGTGGATCAGCTGAGAGTCAGCTGATGTGAGCTTGACTAACATGACCTGCCAGAACTGGCACTGTGTTTGATGTTGTTTATTCTGATTTGTATTTGCCTCTGATTATATTCTATAATTTTTATTTAAATATTAAATAATTATAAAAAATTATAGAATTAAATGTCCTAGCATAAAATGAAATGCATCTGATACACCAGCTCAATGCTAAATTTAAAATTTTATATTAAATACGATTTTTAAATACATGTATTTAATTAGGCTGAAAATTTAGTCAGCACTGCGTCGATGATGCTATTGGGGAAGAACTCCACGTGAACCAGTGTCTGAAACGCTTTTCCAATCACCGGCGACAGCCTATGACGTCACTACTAGTGCGACTTGGAAGTATGTAAGGGGCGCCTCGAGAACATGTCATCCTCATTTCGTCTTCAGGGACTTTGAATCGCAATCACCTGAAAAATATTCAAGGTAAAGATTATGGCTGGCGAACATCTCAAGAAGTGTGTGGATCCATGTTCCAGGTTTTTGACATCTGATTCCTTCAATATGGAATCGTTCTGAAGGTCTGGCCACGGACTTGGTAGTGAATGCGCCCTTTTCAAGCTTTAAGAGTTGTAGGCCTTCATTCTGAAAAGTGTTAAAGCCACTGCTCTCCAAGGAGCTTTGCAGGTCTCCTCCCTTTAAGAGAGTCAGTAAGATTGAACAGTAGACATTGGTTCCCTGTTTAGAAAGAATAAGGGGTGTGTTGGTTAAGGTTTCTTACCGTCGGTGTGTGAATGAATGTATGAATGGGTGGATGTGAGGCATATGTAAAGTGACTTGGTGGCCATTGGGTCTATGAAAGCGCTATAGTCCATTTGCCATTTACCATACGAGTATATTATTAGGGCCCTGAAGTTCCCTTATAGGTAGGCTATGCACACCCTTTCCATAGGGGTTCCTCCTGTGTTAAGAGTTGTCAGGTTAATGTAGTGGGTAGTGCCAATCTATGGTCAACCAGTAGTGAAAAGGTTGGCTTCATCTCATGGAGAATTCTCTAGTGTGGCCACAGTTCATCCAAGCATCAAACAGTGTAGCGTGAAATGGCAGTCACACTATCAAGTAGTTAGGCCTTAAAAGGCGGCTCCCCAACAATTTGGATGCTTAGCATTGCAAAGGCTTGAGTATCAAATTCCAGGCTTCCACGGAGCTTCCCTCATTCTAGCCCAGAGCCTGGTCAGTACTTATCAGGTTGAGTATAGTGTTCCAGACTCTATCTGAGGTTCGCTCTGTAAGAACATTTATCTCCTTAAGTCTGGCCGTAGGGAATACTGTATGTGACCTGAGAGTAACCGGGAGAGTGTTTGGCATTTCAGTGCAACTGCCGTTTTCTTACGTTTTTGTAACAGCCATAATTGACTGTTCGCAAAAGCCATGCCCCCTAGTTATTATTACTATGCCAGTCAAACAAATGGTCAAACACGACAGATTGCCAAGACAAGAAGAGGTATACCCGTGCATGTCAGTGATTTTTTTTGGAGCAGTAGCTCTGCGATTCCCTCCAGATCGAGGCACAAGGGTTTACAGTATGCATTGGAGGGATATATGTAACCCCTCCAGCCGGGTCCCAGTCGACTTGCTCCGAGCGGGCTTCGAACCCGGGTCTCTCCCGGGTCGGCATGAGAGTCAGGCGCTCTAACAAGGAGGCTAAAGCCTGCAGCCCCTAGCGTCTGTCGCTAGAGCACCTATTGAGATAACACAGTCTCATCCCAAATCGTCATATAACTGACGTTTTGGGACGTATTTTGACCATACGTCAATATCCGCCTTTTTAGGGCCCCCTTAAACGTCGGTAGATGGCGATCCCGGGCCGTCATACAACTGACGCTTTACCTTTAACGTCAGTTAGGTGACGGGTTAGGTTTAGGGTTAAGTTTAGGTATGGGGTAGAGTTAGGATCCCATAACCTCATCTACCGACGTTTAAGGGGGCCCTAAAAAGGCGAATATTGACGTATGGTCAAAAGACGTCCCAAAACGTCAGTTATATGACGATTTGGGATGAGACCGGGTTGATTGAGATCAGAGGAGTGAGGTTTACTTGCACAGCAAGTACTAGCTGGCCTCCGTTACACTCACCCCCCTAAACCTCAGTCTCATCCGGGTCACGGCACCAATATAACCCCTACACTCCGGTCCCACTCGACCCGCTCCGAGCGGGCCTCGAACCCGGGTCTCTGGCATGAGAGTCAGGCACTCTAACAAGGAGGCTAAAGACTGCAGCCCCTAGCGTCTATCGCTAGAGCGCCTATTGAGATCAGAGGAGTGAGGTTTACACTCCGTTAGGCGGCAGTGGCTCAGTGGTTCATGTAGGTTGTCTACAAACCAAAGGTTGGTGGTTCAATTCCCGGTTCCACCTGACCAAGTGTCGAGGTGTCCATGAGCAAGACACCTAACCCCAGCTGCTCCCGATGAGCTGGATGGCGCCTTGTATGGCTGACACCGCCGTCGGTGTATGAATGGGTGTGTGAATGGGTGAATGTGAGGCAATAAATGCAGTCCATTTACCATTTACCGTTACATATATTCAAAATATAAAAATACGCAATGAAGGAGACACAACTACTATCGAGACGAATGCTTATAACAGTCTCAAGTGAAATTTAAGAAACCCTGTACCTCAAATGCAACCAGCACAGTCTAGAAGAAGATTTTATCAGCTGGTTCAGTGGCTAATTGTTTGGAGTTAGAAATATATAATTCGCGCCACATATTTAGTAATTTTGCCTCAGATACAGGATTATACATTCACTTTAACAAGCAGGTTGTTCATTACCACGGCAACCACTTGCGTGTCATGCTGAATGCGATTTCCGTGAAGCCAACCTTTCCACATAAGGGACGGAAAGATGCAGATAATCATACATTATTTGAGGTTATTTCTATTCGTTAAAATATTGATAAATTAACTGATGTTGTCAAGTAAGCTTTATGATTTCCCCGTTGTGAGCGTGCACTCCTCTAAACTGTAGCTACGGGTGCTGCACTGCTAGTTGACTGCTGCTCATTGTCCCCCCGAGAATATCATGTTAACAACAACACTTTAGAAAACATAATTCATTTGTGGATGCTCTTGATCTGATCTTGATCTTTCTCCATGTTGTGCAAGTCTCTCGCTATGTTTTCGGCTTTGGAAACGGAAAGAACACAACTCCTCTAGACAATCTATCGAGGTATCTCTCGGGGTACTCCAAACAATCTAACACCCATAGGAACACCGCTTCACCATCTTGCTTGGAGTCAATGTTTGACAGATCTGCTCACATAGTAACGGTTGCCATGATGTGTGATTGGACAGTTGCCGTTTTGGGGCCAACAAAAGGTCAATTGTTATGCACTCCCCCCTCAGCATAGTGTGTAGGTCTATTATTCCCCAGTAGCATCATCGACACAGCATCTTGTTCCCTGTTATCAGTGAACAGAGGTTACAGTCGTAACCTGAGACTTTTGTACGGTAATCATTTTCTAAGCTGAAGAAAGGCTTTCTTTTAAATTGCATGTTTTTTAAATTTATTTCTGCTTCTTACTGCAGATTGTTTTTCAGAATTTACAATCAATGAAGAAAGAATTGAAGACACTACAAAATCAAAGACTGGAGAAAAACATGGCGTGAGTGCACATTTTTTTATATTGGATGCATTGATAAAACCAACTACTACCCTATTTCTATATAGGGGATATATACCTCTTGCTCAGCACACATGAAGCTTGCCGCAAAAGTAGCCTAATGAATATCGATGTGTCGGGAAATAATAGCAAGTATATATTTTAATTGTTTATTAATGAACAAGTGTTTAATAAGTGTTACACATTTATCGTCTTCTCAACTGGAAATAATTGAGACGTTGCTTCGATTTAGACGTTTAATAAAAGAAAACAAATAAAATACAGCAAGCTTGTTCAGCAGTCATTCACCAGATGGCGGTTGCCCAAATAGTCCAACATAAAAATTCACATGGATCACGTGTCCACGCCCATTGCTCAATGCCTAGTGGGTAATGAAGTCAATTCACAAATCAAATTAAACATGTTTTTAACCACATATATCTGATAACATGAATTGTTACTCTTAGTGTTGAGTATCAAAATGTTAACACAAACTATTTATTTCTAATTGTTTTGTTTAAAAGTAGACATATTTTGACCTATAATAGGCAATAGGCCTATTTCTCATGTCTATGAGGCAAGTATCCTATACATGCTGAGTTTCGGTTCATTTGTGACGCACACCAGTTCTTTCTATTTTCTACTCTCAGGTGTCGGTAAATCTGAAAAGGCACTGAAAGTTTATCAGTGTTACCGGTCTTGGTGGCAAATATCTTGTCAAAAATATTGCATCGCGTGCTTCTGGCATCGAGTCTGACACCACTTTGGTACCGAAAAACAAGCCATGTTTTGATACACGGTAGTACCGAGGCAATTCGGTCGGTACCTAAAAAGTACCGAACTCGGTACCCAGCCCTAATGCTATACGTTATTTAGATAGAGAGTAGCATTATATTATAAAGTTAAACTTGTCCAGAGCTTGCTCTAAAAAAACTAAAATGCTTAAGGAATTTTGAGAAACTAAAATGTAGGAATTGTGTTTATAGTTATAGTAACTGTTTTCTCTCAATAAATAGCAATATGGTATTCGATGTTTGGTTAAAAGAATGGACAAATAGAAGCAATTAAGGAAAAATAAGTTTTTCTACAATGAGCTTTTGTGCAAAATTCAACACTCAAACAAAAATAATTGTAATGTTCAGTTCTTTAAAACCACTAGTCAACGTGTTGTTTATTTATTTAACAGGGTAAAAACAAAGACTTGGAAACAAGAGTCAGACCTGATCAATGCCTACAACATGAAGATGCTAAAAAAAATAATCTATTCCATAGACTTCATCTTGCAGGCTGGCAACAGGATAAACTGAAAGCTACATATGTTCTTCAGTTAACACCACATTCATTACAATCACATGAGTCTTGTGCTGAAGAGGAGCTGATTCAGACTTTCATTCAAAAACTACTGGTGATGGACTACAGAGCGATGTACATAAATATTAATGAGGGCAAGGAACAAGATCAAACAAAACGAAGAGACAAAAACTCTGAAAATGAGGGTGATATTTTTGATGATGTCTTTAAAGATACAACTTTATCCAACAAAGCAACAAGCCAATCTGAGCAAATTCACCCGATGGATGTTCAGATGGCTGTGTTTTATTGTGCTGATGGTTTCCTGAAGCAGTTGATGGTCACTAAACTGTCCCAGTGTCAGTACGCTCTCCCTCTGCTTGTTCCTGATCCATTCACACAACAGATTGAGTTTCCTCTCTGGACATTCAGACAAATCAACAAGAGCTGGAAGATGAAGAACACCAACAATGAGATCATCAGTCAAACCCATCCGGTCTACAAGGCACAAACTCCAATGGTGTCTTTCTTCAGGTTTGGCTCTGTGTCTTCATCCAAGTCTCAGCTGATGAACAGTCTGATCAATGAGAAACACAACACGTTCTTCCACAGGAACTGTCCAGGCAGCAGCAGAACCAGAGTCCTGATGGATGGAGTGGTGGAGATCGCCTGGTTCTGCCCCTCTGGGAAAAACACGGATAAATTCACGGACTGTGTTGCGTTCTGTAATCTACACGGTGATGCAGGAGATCATAAGAAACAACTGAAGATCCTCACTGAAATGGCCTCAGTCAATGTTGTTCTTCTACCACAACTGGACAGGTATGACAAAAGTGCAGAAAAAATCCAAAACCTGTACAAGGGCCGAAAGCCACTCATTTGTCTTTTTACAGAAGATGAATCTGCAGTAAATGAGATGAAAAAAGGAAAATTCAAAATAGGTTTGAAAGACAAAAATCACCCTGAAATAACTAAAGAACTCAGAAGAACTATAAACGAGTGTCTCTCAGAATCATCTTCCACTTTCAGACTTGAAGATTTGTCCAAACAATCAGGCATCAGAGTAGATGAGGAAGATGATGAAGACTGCAGGAGAGGAAGAGAAGCAGCACAGCAGATGATGAGTTTACTGGAGAAGAAAGATCTGACAGAAATTAAAGACTCATTTCTGCCTCATCAGGGGAAACTGTGGCATCAGTGGAGTCAGAAGAACAAAGAACTACATCGACCTCGAGCAGATGAGACAGAAAAGGATATCAGTAGAAAACAAACAGAGATGAGGAATATCCGTCACCAACAGCATGAATCTGATATCAGTGAGTTTATGAAATACTTTATTGATGAAATTAATGAAGATGCTGCAAATAAAAATATATATTTTCTGAAATTCCTTGAAATATACCTGGATGAATATATGTCTACTGACCTTTCTGCTATACATAAAAAATATGATGAAAAGTGGTCAGCAGTTGTAAGACTGAAAGAGAATGATGATAAATCCAATGAATTGGAAACTGAACAAGCAGAACTTGAGAAAATATCTGAAGATCTTCAAGCCGCAGCCTTTGGGTTGCAGCACATCATGAGGGAGATCGGTCAGATCTATGAATCGTGTTCATCTGTGGAGAAGAACAAGAAAGATCTGCAGTTTGACTTCTCTTCTCTCCCGAGTCTTGCAGCAGAGATGATGATCTCTGGATTTTCACTGGAGCTGATGGATGGAGATGCTGCTCATGTTCCTCTGGTCTGGATCTCTGCTGTTCTAGATAAACTCATCCAGAAACTGGGAGACCAGAGAGTCTTTGTGCTGTCAGTTTTAGGGCTTCAGAGCTCTGGGAAATCCACCATGCTGAACGCCATGTTTGGACTCGAGTTTGCCGTCAGTGCTGGCAGGTGCACCAGAGGAGCTTTCATGCAGCTGGTCAAAGTCTCAGATGAGATGAAAACACAGATGAAGTTTGACTATGTTTTGGTTGTTGATACTGAAGGTCTAAATGCCCTAGAACTGGCTGGAAGATCAACAAGACATCATGACAATGAATTGGCCACATTTGTTGTTGGTCTTGCAAACCTGACCTTGATCAACATCTTTGGAGAAAACCCATCTGAGATGCAGGACATTCTTCAGATTGTTGTTCAGGTCCTCATGAGGATGAAGAAGGTCAGACTAAATCCCAGCTGTGTGTTTGTGCATCAGAACGTCTCAGACGTCACGGCTGGAGAGAAAAATAAGGAGGGAAGAAGACGACTGCAGGAGACACTGGATGAGATGACAAAACTTGCTGCAGAAGTGGAAGTCTGTGATGCAGAATGTTTCAGTGATGTCATTAGATTTGATGCACGAAATGATGTGAAGTATTTTGCTCATCTTTGGGAAGGAAACCCACCCATGGCACCACCAAACCCAAACTACTGTGAGAATATTCAAGAACTAAAGGAAACTATTATGTCTCATGCAGCAAAATCAGATATAATGATGCTGATAGACCTAAAAGATCGTATCAAAGATCTCTGGGAGGCTTTACTGAAAGAGCAATTTGTGTTCAGCTTCAGAAATTCTCTGGAGATTTCAGCCTACAGAAAACTGGAGACTGAATACAGCAAGTGGTCCTGGAGTCTTCGCAGTGCCATGATGGAAACTGAGAACAAACTACACAACAAAATAGAAAATGAAGCAATTCATGAGGTTGAGGAAGCTGATCTTCAAAGAGAATTGAAGGAGACAAGTGATGAAGTGGAGAAATCAATGTCCGAATTCTTTGAGAAAGACAAAGATAAAGATATTCTGATTCACTGGAAATCATCATTTGAAATCAAAATCAAAGATGTTCAGGGAAACATTGTGAGAGAAACAAAGAGGAGATTAAATGAGATTCTTCAGCAGCGAGACCTGAAGAAAACAATTGACGCTCTGAAGATACATCATGAAAACACTCTCTATGAAAAGAGCAAAGAACTTGCCATAAAACTCAAAGACAAAGCAAATGATGAAGAAACACTGCATAAAGAGTTTGATTTGTTTTGGAAACACTATGTAAAGAAGATCATCACAGACACTCCTTCAATCAAAGACATTGACATTCTGACAAATGTAAAAAGTCTTCTCAATGACATCTATCAGGGATGTCTCCCAATAGACCATCTAAAAGAGGCCAGTGATTACAATATTTTCAATGTGTTGAGTTTTTCTGAGTACATTATTTTCAAAAGGTCCACAAAAAAAGAGATTCGAGATGCTGCAAAGGATGCTTGCCGAACAGTTAAAGGAACATCTGGATCTGCTCAAACTTTGTCTCCAGAAGATGAAACCCAAATAAGATCATTAGTCACAGATATTGAACAGCAGACAGACACAAAGATTCTGTCATTTAACATTTCAAAGATGGGCTACAACATCAGCCGTGTTCAACAACTCATAGATTACATTAAGAAGAGAGTAACAGAACATCAGGAACAATCAGTGAATTATAAGTTCAAGAATGAATTCTTCGTGGATTTAGTCATTTCCATCTGTAAGAGAGCAAACAAGATGATAACTGACCAACACAGAATGTTTAAAGAAGCCAATGATCCAGAAATATATGTTGAGAAAAAGAGAGCGGAGTACTATAGTATTTTCCAGAAATACTGTCACGGAGCAACATCAGCTGCCATTTTTGGAGAGATCATCTGTCAGAAACTGAAAGAGCCCATTGAGCAGAGTGTCTACAAGAAGACTGCCAGAGATCTGGCAGGTGAAATGAGATCAAACTGTGAATCACTGAATGGAAACAGATCAAATCTGGAGAAACACATCCTGAAGACACTGGCAGAAAAAGATGGTTTTGACAAATACATGAACTACATTGATAATCCGAAGGATCACTTTAAGAGTTTCATCAGAGATGAAGTCAGTCGGTACATCTGCGATAAGTTCAATGTCAGTGTTTTACCCAAGATGAAGGAGAACATTAAACTCCTGCAGCAGAAGATCATGAAAGCAGCACATGAATCTACTGAACATGTTCAAGAGGACAGTGGAGATGTTGGATTATGGTTGAAGAGTTTCACACAGCAGCTCTCAGACGTGCTGATCTTCTCTGAAAAAGACCTCAGTGGAGTCAAACATGATGATGTTGATGATTTCAACCTCCTCGAAGATGTGATAAGAGAAGAACTTCCTGTTATAATTTCTGACATCATCAGTGGATTCAACACAAACACTTTTCCAGTAAAGCTGGACTATAAAGACAGATCAGATGAGCTTCTGATTGGTCACTTCTGTCAGTGCTGTTGGGTTCAGTGTCCGTTCTGTGTAGCCGTCTGCACCAACACCATAGAAAACCATGATGGAGATCACAGTGTTTCCTTTCATCGTGTTATTGGACTAAGTGGAATATTTTACTCTAATACATCTAACCTGTCTGCCCATATCTGCACATCAGCAGTAGCAAACAGCAATCTATCTTTTTATCCCAATGAATCGCAAAAAGTCCTCTGGAGAGATTACAGAACAGCGGGAGAAGATTATGCAAAGTGGAGCATCACCCCTGATCTCTCTGAACTGCCCTACTGGAAGTGGTTTGTGTGCAGATTCCAGACAGATCTGGAAAAACACTATAGTAAAACATTTGAGGGACAGGGTAAGATCCCAGATGAATGGAAAAAACACTCTAAACAGGATGCTTTAGAGAGTTTGGATAAATACATTTAGTTCCTCATTTGCAAGTCACTAAAAGTGGCTTTGATTTACAGAACACAGTTTGAAATTACTTTGTTCCTAACTTAAGTGAGTCTGAAATCATTTATTCATCAGTTCTGTCGGGACCACTATCATCAAATACGATTGACAAGTAGCATACAGTTAGGATTAGCGATTAGTTCTGTTCCGCATAAGAACTCCCTGCGCATCCACACAGCAAAATCCCCAGTGTTTAATTAACAGAAACCAAATCAGTCAGTCTCCCGTAAAGAATTATTCTAACACACACACAGCTTCTTCAAGGTTGGATTTGGTCAGCCTCTAACAATAAACAGGAGAGGCTTCTCAAAACATCAAGATAATACTCTATTTCTCTCAAGGAGAGGACAGCAACACAGTTCTCAAGGAAAGGACACTTTTAATCTAACAGAAAAAGTATGACTTTAACAAAGAAATGGTCCCTTAAATTATAAACTACTGTCATGAACCCTGTGACAGTAGTTGTTAGGGTACTCTAGAAAAGCATGTATTGACACATGTTGAAGACCTTTCTCAAAAACATACCAAGTCCATATTTAATTTCTGGAAGCCGGGCTAAATGTGCAAGCACTGTTACTGTATTCCTGACATGGGCCAGAACCTTCAGTCACCTCTCAGATATGTAATACAGAAATTACAGATACATGAAAAGAACATTTCAGTAATCACACTGGTAAGTTCTATAACAAAGTAAAATCTCACAAGCCTCGAGGAGTCATTCAACTCATTTGATATTTAGACGAAAATATATTGATTAATACCTTGATTATAATCCCTCATTAAATATGCATTGAAGTAGCAGTGGATTCCAATCCACCCCTTTCACCTCTGTCCCAAAGTTTTTGGAATGTGTTGTATACATCAAAACAAAACAAAAATGTTTAAATTGAAAAAAAATACAAATAATTTGGTCTGTAAATCCTTTGAAATATTTTCCTTGTACCTTTGTGAGTGAAATAAAGTTTAAGACAATTTACTAATCAGGATTGTTGATTTTATTGCATTTAAAAAAAAACTTTTCTGGAAATGGGTTGTACATTTCTACAGCTTTCCTTGTGTGGATGAGTTCATGAATTATAGAAAAGACAGACACAATGAATAAGACAAACTGCTGACAACTGTGATGATCAGCAGCCGTGGTGCCCTCGAGAGCCACTAGAGGGCACTCTCTCCCCATGTTATGTTTCCCCATGGACTCTTTGTGTTTTATTATGTTCAGCTGTGTTTCATTATTGGTTATTGGGTTCCTTATTTAAGCCTGAGTTTTCTCTGTGTCCCTTGCGAAGTCTTGTTACCCTGTAAGCATGCAATTCCGAGCGTTAGTCCCTGTTCTGTGTCTCAGTGTTTCCCTGGACTCTTGACCCTTGCCTGTTTCCTGGACTGTTCACGAACCTGTGCTGCCTGCCTCGACCATTGCCTGTTTAGACCACGAGTTTCTGGATTGCCCCTTTGTTTAAGTGTTTGCCTGTGTTCATGTCTACTTGTTTCAGTTTTAATAAAGTGCTGCACATGGATCCGACCGTCTCTGTCCGTAAGTTACAACAACACCTTTGAACATATTATTTTTAAGAATAAGATTTAAGGTATTGTAGGTAGGATTGGAATAAAAAACTTTTTTCCAAATTTGTTTAAACTTTCTGTATATATCAATGCATAATTAAAATGTAAGAAAAAAATCGAGTGTCTGTAGACCTCTCACGACTGTTTTTAAGACAGCTCATTATTTCCATTAGCATTAGCATTTTCCAGAGCTAAACTCTTCAGGACAGTGGCCCTCCAGGATCAACGTTCCCCACCCCTGCCATAGTACGATGTAATTCTGTACCCAACCCTAGTGTGCATGTGTCTCATGTTTGTTCCTGCCCTACTTCCTGTGCCCTTCCCTGCCCTACTCTCCTGATCTAGCAGCCAGTCTGGTGTTTCTGCATTTACATCTCCCAGTGTCAAGCATCTGGTTCCTTAAGCCACTGCCTTGACACCATTTTTGCCTTGGCATCTGAAGCTTACTCATCCCCAACCAGCCTGTTCTCCTGTTGTGTGCCCTGCCCTTTTCTTTGGACTGTGTTCCCGCCTAACCAATCTTGTGCTGTGTCTTCTTTTGTTAATATATATCATTCTAATTCTGGGTGGTACCTCTAAGAATCTTGGCAGTTAAAGGCGCAGTACACTTGCCTGTGTGTACATGAGTAGGATTTTACCACCTTCACCTCATTTTGAGCCAGGAAAACCCTGTGTACACACAGAGAAACTTCAACACACAGGTATTAAATTTCTTTCTTTCTTTCTATATATATACATATTTGATTGATTGTTTTATGGAAATATATAGATAAGTGTAAGAATTATAAATGCACTTACTATCTTTAATGGTAGTTTACTTGTAAAAGAAAACTGTCTGTCCATTTAGTGTTGTGAACCATAAACATTTCGAAACAAATATACTTAATATAAAAAATGTAAGGGATATTACTACAATGTGTTGCAATAATTACATTTTATACTCAGAAAGTTGTTTTTGGATGTTCCTGGAGGGCCACAACCCTGTAGAGTTTAGCTTCAACCCTAATTAAACACACCTGATCAGCTAATCAAGTCCTTCAGGCTTATTTAAAAACTGCATGTGTGTGTGTGTGTGTGTGTGTGTGTGTGTGTGTGTGTGTGTGTGTGTGTGTGTGTGTGTGTTGAAGCAGGGTTGGAACTAAACTCTGTAGGGCAGTGGCCCTCCAAGAACTGAGTTTGACAACTGTGGGCTAGACCAAATTCAAAATATTTGACTGGAAATTGATGCTGAAATTGATGCTGTATAAGGAATTTACTGAGCGCTCTCTCCTCTCATATGTGTATTTGGTGGTTCAGATAATCTCAATAATTCAAATGATGGTGAAATTCCTGCTTTTTACTTTAATAATCACTAAACAAGGCCTGATGCTGCGGTTAAGTCATCTCATATAGATCGTAATTACGAGTTGAACGCACTTGAACGCCACCACAATGTCGTAAATATCAGTGGGGAGCTCGGGATTTTCTTTAAGCCCCGATCTGTACGAGATGGGGGCGTGTCAGTGAGAAACGTTCATTCAACGTCTGTTGACGGTACATTTTAATTGAATTTCAATGTTTACTCACTGACATTGTAAGGCTTTTTCATTTATAAAGCAAGCTCTCTGACATCATTATAATATAAAAATTATACCTAATGACAGTGTTTACATTGGCTTCATAAGCTAATAAAAAACATAAAAAGAAAAACACACCTGATGCGCATTCTTTGTTCTTCATTTTTTTATTAGCAGAGTTAACAAACCTTGCTGTATTTTCGTGAACGCACCTCACGTCGTAAACACGACTTCCCACCTCGTACGTATGAACTTCCCAGGAGGACTTGAACGCAGCATGAGATCCGAATCGTTTGTGTTTTCACTAATGTGTTTATCAATGTGCAAACTTCAGCACAAAAGCAAATTATATTAAATGATTATTGTTCGAATTGTTTTAGTTCTTCGCGTTGCTGTCATAGCAAAATGTCCATAAACTCAAACTTGCATTTTATTTAAACAGGATTAGATTGGATCTTTGTTCTGTCCCAGCCACTGCTACGTTCTGACAAGAGTACCTTATTGAACAAGGGAGAATAATCATTTAAGATAATAACTTAAATGAATTTGGAAAAAATTACTCATTGAGAGATTTAGAATTTTGAGGGTATAATAGCCTAATTTTTCTTTTTTTTTTCATATTTAGTAAGTCCAAGATTGCATTAATTTGAACAGCTTTAATGGGAGTGGCTTGAGAGTTGCAGATAACTTTGTTGTGCAATTAGAAAAATGTTCTTGACCCTTAAGAAACTGCAATGCTGTCACGTAAGAAATCTACTTCAAAGGTAAAATAAAGAAATTGCTAAATACAACATTGAAAAAAAAAATGTAAAGCCTGAAGCCTAAATATACTAGAAATTGTGTTATAATGAAAATAAATGGGAATACTGTAGCAAACAGACCCCTGGAGGCCACATGAAGACAATCTCAGACATTGCCTTGCTTCCAAAATCCTATTGTAATTAATACAATACTACAACTTGTCAACTTCAATGGATTAAAATAACAGTAAAAACAGTGATCTTGTGAAATGTTCCAATTTAGTATAACTTTTTTCTATTTGAATATTTTTAACAAGTTATTCATGTGAAACTAAGCTGACTTTTCAGCATCATTACGCCACACACTGTAAAAAAATCTCCTTTAAAGGAATGGTTATATCCTACCAAAAAAGTTGCCAGTAATTCACTGTTAATTTGTACAGATATTTACTGTACTCCTTACTGTAAAAAAGTCCTTAATTAAAACGCAAGTTAACTAATTTCATTTGTAGAAACAGACTGTCGTAAATTAGCAGACTGCCATTTAATTTAACTTCCATTTTTACTGTGAACTTATTTTATTATTATTTGAACCCACTAAATAAAATTACAAAATGTAAAAAGTAACTGAGTTTAACACACAGAAAAAATAACCATAACTTGAAACAATTTTAATTTAAATCTCTTGCAGATAACTGCTGGCTAAGAAATAATGAAAATAGTAAGACAGTTTAGCTACATAATTCATTCATGCCACCATGCATGCTGGGAGTTTTTTTAAGTATGCTGGCACCTAGCAAGTATTTTAGGACATAAAACCTTCGATAGTCACCATTGTTGAGATCCATATGCTGATTCTTGGTAAATGTTTTATGCACCAGGTGTTTTTCAAAATAACTGATTACAAAACATAGCTGGATCTCATACTGTAGAATCAGAGAGATACTACAATTAACAAATATTAAATTAAAAGACCCATAACATCAGAATTAGACAAATTTATGACGATTACGGCATCATCAGAGTATAGCCAAAAACTCTTGATTAACTTTGCCACAACAAATGTGCTTTACAAACCCAGTTACGGCAGCCAGAAAGAAATTAATGTTAAAAAGTGCCAAAAGTCCAACTTAAGCACACAATGATCACCTTAATGGTGACTTAAAACTAAACTATTGTTTCAATAAAATATCAACATATAAACCTCTGTTATTCTTAACAAGAAATGCTGTCCATGGAAATTGTATGAAAGAAATGTCTAACTGGTTTGCAAACTGGTTTTACACTTAGTGTGTAAGGCTGTGGCTGGATGTCAGTTGTAGTTAGCACAAATGTCTGCATGTCTACACTTGCTTCACATGCCCCACCTTTAAAACCATTTTTAAGACAAGTGTCACTTGTCTTATTCACTTTTTTGCTGCATTTTTTTCCAGCCAACAGCCTACAATTCACTGTGTAACCGCTATTCAGAGCCTAAAATAAAATAAAATTCACGTTTATTTGTATAGCACTTTTCACATCATATAATTTCAAAGCAGCTGTACAGGAAGTGCAAGCATCTGTTATCAGAGGTAACCGTCTAAGTATTTCAGAAATGTACAAAATCACATTTAGTTTAAACTTTATAATTATAAACAATGTAATAATTTAATGAGATACAATGAGCTCATTGAAAAAACGAATACTTGCTTGTAAACAAATGATTATGATTTAGAAAATATAGCATTGGAACAACATTACCCGAATAGACAAAGTCACACTAATATACAAGTACAAAACAACTATTTCTGTGTTTCTCCATCTTCTCACTTGTATTTTTATTAGAAGCAACTGATTTTTCAAAGCTGAAAAGAATATAAATTAATAAAATTGTCCACAGGGCTGCAAAAGGAAGCTCAGATGGCGGTATGAACTACAGCACTGAATAAGGACACTGACAACATCAGTGGACTTCAGAATGGCCGACGGGGAAGGCAGATGTGAGTGCACAAAGTTCATGAAACATTCACCTTTGGCTTCTTAATGTGATCTTGGCCACATTCAGCAACAGAATATTGCAGAATATTGTTGTCAGTCTGGTTTTTAAGTGCTAAATACAGATTTGAATCTCCCAGTAAGTCAGTTAAATTATTCGACAGCAAAATAAAAGTATATTATAGTTTTTAGTTTTGATGAACTATTACTGCTCAACATTTGTTTAATATACAACAAATACGTTGTGAATAAGAACATTTGAAATTCACCAGTGCACAAACACTAATAGGCACTGAAGCGTTTGCCAAATCTATTTCACCAATGATATTATTATAGTATCGACTAAGGATGCTCTTGCTTTCGGTTAAGGGTTCTTATATTTAAATTTGACTTTGTGACGTTTTTTTACCCATTTAGAAAATTAACAAAAAATTATTTGTGATCAAACATTACTTTGCATGCCCCCTATAGTACCGTTGCGGACCCCTGTTTTAAATTGATTCATTTTTTTTTCTTTACACCTACAAATGTGACTACTTAATTTTTTTAATGTGCAGGTGTAAGATTCTAATGAAAAATAATAAAATTAACTGCATTTTACAATAATTATTTTTATAATTGACATTCAATCCCCTATGAGGTCTAAGACTGTGATTTTCAACCTGGGGCTGCCGCCGACTATAGGACTAACAATAATTCACATTAGTACACACTGTACAAGTCAAGGACTTACTTTCAATGAATGCATGTGATGTGAATAAGCACAGTGAGTTCAAAGCTAAGAAATCTCTGAATATTAAGACAAATATATATATATTCTCATCCCAATCCCAAACAGTACACATACAAAAAAAAAAAAGTTATTTCACTTACGTGATTGCAAATTTAGTGTCTGTGACAAAGGCACAGTGATATTTGGGCATGAATATTTGCCGCTAACACAATCTCATCCCAAATCGTCATATAACTGACGTTTTGGGATGTATTTTGACCATACGTCAATATCCGCCTTTTTAGGGCCCCCTTAAACGTCGGTAGATGGCGATCCCGGGCCGTCATACAACTGACGCTTTACCTTTAACGTCAGTTAGGTGACGGGTTAGGTTTAGGGTTAAGTTTAGGTATGGGGTAGAGTTAGGATCCCATAACCTCATCTACCGACGTTTAAGGGGGCCCTAAAAAGGCGAATATTGACGTATGGTCAAAAGACGTCCCAAAACGTCAGTTATATGACGATTTGGGATGAGACCGGGTTGTTGCCGCATACTGTAACTTATCCAAAGACACTGGATCTGAATTTAGGTGGAAACGCATTTTGAATTGCATGTGAGATTGTGATGGCATTTCAGGCTATTTTAAAATTTAGAGGCATGATCATTAAATAAGTTACTGCTATGGGCTGAAAAGCAATGTTTTTAATATCCTCCATACCTGTAATTTGATAAACACATTAACAAAAATTGACTTTATGCATGTTATTGATTTTCTATATTGTAATTTGACTGCATAATGCATTTAGCATTACTAAATTCTGCTCTTTTATATACAGCACAGTATACCGAGTTACATTCTGTTGAAATCTTAATTGTAACATTTTTTTGCTCTGTAGCTGTTGTTCAGACTTTTCACACAATTCCCCAGAGTCCCATGAGTAAGTATTTAAATAAAACTCTGAATTGATGTAAGATTTATTTTGCTTGTACTGCTTTTTCATAACACAGTGTGTGTTTCAGAGAGTGATCTGAGGATTGTTCTACTGGGGAAGAGCTTGGCAGAAAACAGTCGCGTGGGAAAACTCATATTAGGGAATGAAAAGTTTGACAGTAAAGCGCCATCAGATCAGGTGCAGACAGAAAGAAAAATGCACAAGACAGTGATCAACGCTCCTCACCTTCTCCAGCCACATCTCTCAGACAATCAGATCATAGAGACAGTGAGAAAGTGTCTGTATCTGTCTGATCCAGGACCTCACGTGATCATTCTGGTCCTTCAACAAGATCAAAGTTCAACAAAAGATCAAGAGCATGTGGAGAAGGTGCTCAACGCTTTCTCTAACAAAGTTTATGAATACACCATGGTGCTCACGACACAAGAGTCAGACAGTGTTGAGCCAGCCAAAGTCAATGGCTTTATAAAGGAAATGATAAAAAAATGTTTTAACAGACATTACAAACTTACAAAGAACAGGCCTTCTGCTGATCTTAAAGAGAATTTAGAGAAATTTGCACAAATGAACAGTGGACACTATCTGATTTGTGATGAATTTGAAGGTTCAGAGAATTCAACCGAGCAACAGGACAGAGAAAGAGGTGAGTCTGAAAATATTTTATAAAATTGTGATTTTACTGATTCCTAATAAATATAAGTAAATTACAAAAGTAGATTAAAAAATAAGTAAAATAAATGAATCAGATAAGAATTTGAATTTCAGATGGTCATCCTTGATCTTTTTCTGTGGTGCATTTTATTGTAGAGATCAAAGTTAGTTTTTTGTTTTTGTTTTTTTACTTCAGGTCGTAAGAAGTCACCTTTGACCGTTGCACTATTTGGCAACTCTGCATCAATCCAGTTTCGACATGACAACATTTTACTTGGAGAAGAAGAGTACTGTTTTAAAACTACAGACACATCCATGATCATTCCTTTACCAAGGGAAATAGCAGAACACAACATCTCTGTGATCAACATGACTGCCAGAAATGAGACTGAAGTTAACAAGGACTGTGTGGATCATCTCATTGATCAACTAGTGAATGAAAATGAAATCCATGCCTTCATCTTTGTTGTGCGACTGGGTCAGTTAACAGATGCTGATAAGAAGAGTCTGGAATGGCTTCAGAGAGTGTTTGGTGAGAAAGTTCTTCAGTTTGTGATGATTCTCTTCACCTATGAGACAGAAGAAAAGTCTAAAACCATAAAATACCCTGTTCTTGAGCAACTGCTGGAGAAATGTGGAGGAAGATTTCACACCTGCAACAAGATGATGAACAACCAATCAGAGATGAGAGAACTGATGAACAAGATTGAGCTTCTGTTTAATGAGAATAAACAGCAGCGCTACATTGAAATAAGGCGAAACTTTGAAAAGAGTGTAAAAGAAAGTGGTAAGAAATCAGTTTTGTTTTCTGTATGCGTTATAGCTTAAATATAATATGGTAGTACCAAAGTGAGTTGTGATTCAAGCGCAGGAATTACCACTTCAGAGAACCAAATATTTCAGTTTTCCACCTTCGTTTGTTTTAACAGATAGAATCACAATCACGAAAGAGAATACGCAGCGAATCTCGACAACCATGGGGAAAGATACACACAAGGTATGTGCTGGCTGAAATATAACTACAGAATATCAGCACTCAAAAGGTCACATTTCAAAAGGAAAGTCAGCAAGTCAAAAGGAAACATTTTTAACATCTATGTAGGATACAAGCTGAAGTAATGGTGTGAAGTTAGAAAATGTTCCTTTGTCACATTTTAGAACAAATATCTGGGATGCAAAACTGTAGAAAAACTAATAATGTACTGAAAGTAAGGTATGGAAAGTGACCCAATTAAAGGTTCTCTAAGCGATCCTGGGTGTTGACGTTCGGAATATTTTTAAACAAATCGGAGGCTAGCTAGACCCGCCCTCCTCCGCATCTCATCTCCTCCCCCTCCCTTCCGTGCTTCCTGAAATAATTGTGAACGTGCATTTCTAGCTAATTACATCCTTGTGTGGGTTTGGCGAACATAAGCGTCAATTTAGAAGAAAAAAAACAATTTAACGTTACCCACCTGTCCAGCAAAAACAGAGCAACCTGAATGTCGGACTGGAAGCCCTTCTGCCGCCGGAGTTCTCGCCATCGTTCAAACGCTTTGCTACCGATGTAAATTCGGAACTTCGCACGTTCTTTATCCGACTCCTTCTTTTTAATTTGTTCTTCAGAACGACGTCTCTTTGGTCGTGTGTCGGCCATTTTTCAAACTTCCCTCTGATGCTTCTCTTCTTTCACACACACACCCCCTTCATGTGCACGCGCACTAACCCCCCAGACCCACCCTCAAATACTTCCTGCCAGTGATTGGCTGGAACACTGTTTGTTAGGTTTCGTGGTCCGGGTGAGACATGATTGTTTTTGTTGCCGTTTGTGGAGCCTGTGGTGTCTACAGAGACCGCGTTTTTTTACAGTGTGTTTAGGGGACAGGCAGCTAGCCGATAGTGAGGAGACGTTTGATGTATGTGACAAAAAATGTTTTGGCCCCACATCGCTTAGAGAACCTTTAAGGCAACAAATATCCCAGTTTTAATTGTTTTCATATACTGTAGATACTTCAAATACAGTATTAAATGGATTTAGATTTAGTTCTCAATTAAACATTTATGTTAAGTTTTATCATAGATTTACAAAATTAAAGATGGCATTGTGACATGGATTTTATAAAATTAAGTTACTTAAACAATTAATCCACAAGTTTTAAAGTGGACATACAGGAGATATACACACAAGTTTCCGAAGTGATATATACGCACAAATTTGGAGGAATTTAACTCTGTTAAAAACTCCCTTCTATTTAGAAGCGCATATTTTATTGAACATCATTATTTTATTGAACACCTATTTTAACTGCAGTGTTTACATGGCCATAGGACGTATAGGCTGCATATGTTAAAGTGAAGTGCACTACTTTAGCGCCAACTTGCTGAGCATGTGCTTATTAAACAGGATTTTCAGTGTCTCAGAGCAGTTCAATTTGCAGTAGGCCTTGGCAATATGGCCAAAGATCTTTTCATAATTACGTTCGCATTTTATATTTTTAAATTTCAACATTTATTAATATTCAATATTAATATTAATTCGATGTCATTTCATACCATATTGTAGAGATGTGGTGGTGGGCTAATTTTACTTTGGGAACTGTAGTGAAGCCATTGTATATATTTGTTTTCGATAGCCTTAAATTTTGACCAGATGTGGTATTACATAGCAACATATGTTTTTTCAATATTTACAAAATATAAAATGTGGCTTTTTATCTTAATTAAAACTGATTTATTGATTAATTGTTAAGCTCAAAAGTTGCATTCCTGCATCAATGAACAATGTCCTTCATTAAATAAATGGCTGTTTCTTTCACAGGTAATAGCTTTAGAAGAAGAAACAAGATTGGAACAAGACAATGCAAAAGAAATTGATGGAAAAACAAAGCATCTCTTGAATAGACTTCATCTTAAAGGCAGGCATCATAAACTGACAACTGCAGATTTTCTTCAATTAACAGCACATTCATTAAAATCCACTGAATCTTGTGCTGAAGAAGAGCTGATTCAGACTTTCATGCAAAAACTACTGATGATGAACTACAGAGCAAGATACATTCATGTTGAGAAAAACGGACAGCATCACAAAAAACAAAGAGACTATGACTCATATGCAGATATGGATGATATCTTTAAAGCAATGTCTTTTTCTAATGAAGGAATCAATCAATCTGATCGCATTCACCCAATGGATGTTCAGATGGCCGTGTTTCATTGTGCTGATGGTTTCCTGAAGCAGTTGATGGTCACTAAACTGTCCCAGTGTCAGTACGCTCTGCCTCTGCTTGTTCCTGATCCATTCACACAACAGATTGAGTTTCCTCTCTGGACATTCAGACAAATCAACAAGAGCTGGAAGATGAGAAACACCAACAATGAGATCATCAGTCAAACCCATCCGGTCTACAAGGCAGAAACTCCAATGGTGTGTTTCTTCAGGTTTGGCTCTGTGTCTTCATCCAAGTCTCAGCTGATGAACAGTCTGATCAATGAGAAACACAACACGTTCTTCCACAGGAACTGTCCAGGCAGCAGCAGAACCAGAGTCCTGATGGATGGAGTGGTGGAGATCGCCTGGTTCTGCCCCTCTGGGAAAAACACGGATAAATTCACTGACTGTATTGCGTTCTGTAATCTACACGGTGATGCAGGAGACCATGAGAAACAGCTGAAGATCCTCACTGAAATGGCCTCAGTCAATGTTGTTATTCTACCTAAACTTCAAAACAATGACAAAAGTGCAACAGTAATCCAAAATCTTTACAGGAACAGAAAGCCATTTATTTGCCTTTTTACTGAGGATGAATCTCCTGTAACCGAGCCGATAAAAGGAAAATACAAGATTGGGTTGAAAGACAGAAATCAGTCAGAAGTATCTGAAGAACTCAAAAGAACTATAAATGAGTGTCTCTCAGAATCAGCTTCCACTTTCAGACTTGAAGATTTGTCCAAACACTCAACAGACATCAGAGTAGATGAGGAAGATGATGATGACTGCAGGAGAGGAAGAGAAGCAGCAGAGCAGATGATAAGTTTACTGGATAAGAAAGATCTGACAGAAATTAAAGACTCATTTTTGCCTCATCAGGGGAAACTGTGGCATCAGTGGAGTCAGAAGAACAAAGAACTACATCGACCTCGAGCATATGAGACAGAAATGGACATCAGTAGAAAGAAAACCGAGATGAAGAATATCCGCGAACAGCAGCATGATTCTAACATCACAACTTTTATACAGTTGTTTTTTAAACAAATCCAATGTCACGCTGAGAATAAGATGTATTTTCTGAAATGGCTTGAAATCTTCCTAACCTCAAAAAATATTTTTGTTCCTTACAAATACTTTAAATCTGAACAACTAGAGGTTGAACAAACTGGCCTTGAGAGAATATCTGAGGAACTTCAAGCCGCAGCCTTTGGGGTGGAGCACATCATGAGGGAGATCGGTCAGATCTATGAATCATGTTCATTTGTGAAGAAGAACAAGAAAGATCTACAATTTGACTTCTCTTCTCTCCCGAGTCTTGCAGCAAAGATGATGATATCTGGATTTCCACTGGAGCTGATGGATGGAGATGCTGCTCATGTTCCTGTGATCTGAATCTCTGCTGTTCTAGATAAACTCATCCAGAAACTGGGAGACCAGAGAGTCTTTGTGCTGTCAGTTTTAGGGATTCAGAGCTCTGGGAAATCCACCATGCTGAACGCCATGTTTGGACTCCAGTTTGCCGTCAGTGCTGGCAGGTGCACCAGAGGAGCTTTCATGCAGCTGGTCAAAGTCTCAGACGAGATGAAAACACAGATGAACTTTGACTATATTCTGGTTGTTGATACTGAGGGTCTTCGTGCTCTAGAACTGACTGGAAGTTCAACAAGACATCATGACAATGAACTGGCCACATTTGTTGTTGGTCTAGGAAATTTAACCTTGATCAACATCTTTGGAGAAAACCCATCTGAGATGCAGGACATTCTTCAGATTGTTGTTCAGGCCTTCCTGAGGATGAAGGTGGTCAAACTGAATCCCAGCTGTGTGTTTGTGCATCAGAACGTTTCAGACGTCACAGCTGGAGAGAAAAATGAGGAGGGAAAGAGACGACTGCTGCAGACACTGGATAAGATGACAAAACTTGCTGCAAAAGATGAAGTCTGTGATGCAGAACGTTTCAGTGATGTCATTAAATTTGATGTTCAGAATGATGTGAAGTATTTTGCTCATCTTTGGGAGGGAAACCCACCCATGGCACCACCAAACCCAAACTACTGTGAGAATATTCAAGAACTAAAGAAAACTATTATGTCTCATGCCTCAAAGTCACATGGAACGATGCTGATAGACCTAAAAGATCGTATTAAAGATCTCTGGGAGGCTTTACTGAATGAACGATTCGTCTTCAGCTTCAGAAATTCTCTGGAGATTTCAGCCTACAGGAAACTTGAGACAAAATACAGCAAGTGGTCCTGGAGTCTTCGCAGTGCCATGATGGAAATTGAGAACAAACTACACAACAAAATAGAAAATGAAGCAATTCATGAGGTTGAGGAAACCGATCTTCAAAAAGAACTGAAGAAGACAAGTGAAGAAGTGGAGAAATCAATGTCAGAATTCTTTGAGAAAGACACAGATGCAGATATACTGGTTCAATGGAAATCATCATTTGAAATCAAAATCAAAGAGATTCAGGAAAACATTGTGAGAGAAACAAAGAAGAAATTAAACGAGATTCTTCAGCAGCGAGACCTGAAGAAAAAGATTGATGATCAGAAGACACATCATGAAAACACTCTCTTTGAAAAGAGCAAAGAACTTGCCTTAAAACTCAAAGACAAAACAAATGATGAAGAAACACTAAAGAAAGAATTTGATTCATTCTGGAAACACAGTGTGAAGAAGATCATCAGAGACACTCATCCAATAAAAGACAATGACATAATGAGAGATGTGAAACTCTTCCTCAGTGACATCTATGAAAGTGCTCCTATAGGTCACTGGATGGAGAGCACGGATATTTTTTCTGTGCCAGGTTATACTCAATACGTTCTTTTCAAAAAGGAGTTCAAAGAGTCTGTAATCAAGTCATCTAGATACACTCAAACATTGTCTCCAGAAGATAACATAAGAAATTTCATCACAGATGTTGCTCAGCAGACAGACAAAATGATTCAGTCATTCAACATTTCAAAGATGGGCTACAACATCAGCTGCATTCAACAAATCACAGATTACATCAAGATGAGAGTAACAGAACATCAGAAAACATCTGTAAAATATGAGTTCAAGAATGAATTCTTCATGGATTTAGTTCATTCCATCTGTAAGAGAGCAGAGCAGATGATCTCTGACCAACACAAAATGTTCAGAGACGCCAATGATCCAGAAATATATGTTGAGAAAAAGAGAGAAGAGTACTATAGTATTTTCCAGAAATACTGTCACGGAGCAACATCAGCTGCTATTTTTGGAGAGATCATCTGTCAGAAACTGAAAGAGCCCATTGAGCAGAGTGTCTACAAGAAGACTGCCAGAGATCTGACAGATGAAATAATGAAAAACTGTTCATCACTGAATGGAAACAGATCAAAACTGGAAAAACACATCCTGAAGACACTGGCTGAAGAGGAGGATTTTGACAAATACATGAACTACATTTATAATCCCAGAGATCACTTCAAGAGTTTCATCAGAAATAAAGTCAGTCAGTACATCACTGATAAATTCAAAGGCAGTGTTTTACACAAGATGAAGGAGAATGTTAAACTCCTGCAGCAGAAGATCATAAAAGCAGCACATGAATCTACTGAACATGTTCAATTGAACAGAGGAGATGTTGGTTTGTGGTTGAAGAGTTTCACACAGCAACTCTCAGACGTGCTGATCTTCTCTGAAAAAGACCTCAGTGGAGTGAAAATTAGTGTTGCTGATAATTGCAACCTCCTAGAAGATGTGATAAGAGAGGAACTTCCTGCTATAATGTCTGATATCTACTGTAAATTCAACACAGAGGCATTTCTAGTAAAGCTAGACTATACGTTTAGGCCAGATGAGATTCTGATTGATCACTTCTGTCAGTGCTGTTGGGTTCAGTGTCCGTTCTGTAAAACAGTCTGCACTAACACCATTGAAAACCATCATGGAGATCACAGTGTTGCTTTCCATCGTAGTATTGGACTGAGCGGAATTCATTACGACAATACATGCAACTTGTGTACTCATATCTGCACATCAGCAGTAGGAAACAGCAATCTATATTTTTATCCGATTGGATCAGAAGATAAAGTCCTCTGGAGAGATTACAGAACAGCAGGAGGAGTTTATGCAGACTGGAGCATCACATCTGATCTCTCTGAACTGCCCTACTGGAAGTGGTTTGTCTGCAGATTCCAGAAAGATCTGGAAAAATACTACATGAAAACATTTGTGGGGAGTGGTAAGATACCAGATGAATGGAAAATATACTCCAAACAGGATGCTTTAGAGAGTTTGGATAAATACATTTAACTGAACAAGTACAAGTTTCTTTTAGTTCTTTGATTTACAGAAGTTACTTCACTGAAGCTGAAATCATCTAAATATCTTTGATACCTTGGGACACTTTAGAGAGAAGAGTTTAAAGATTTAATAGCATTCTGTTTCAAAAGACTATGTATTGGTAAACTGATCAATCAATTAAGACTTATAGTTGTTGGAACAAAATACCTAAATGGTGACAAAATAATCGTTAAAGTCTTTATTTGTCCTTTATAATTTATTTTGAGCACTTCACAGCATCCAGCTGACTTAAAAAAATATATCTTTGCTTTCGCTATTTCTTAATGCCCTCCTTGCTCTAGCCTGTACTATTCTAGACATTGTTTAAACATTTATATTATCAACACTTCTCATGTAATTGTCTCCCTGAGATGAATCCTTGTTTTACTTATTTACAGTACAAGTCATTTTGGATAAAAGCATCTGCTTAATCAATATATGTGAAAATGTGCGTGTAGTTTACATTACTTTTCGTTGTTCAATTTTATTTATGTATTGTAGTTATAGTTGATTTCATTATATTTAGATTTTTAATTTATATTAAAAATATAGTGGCTGGCAAAGGTAATTGTTTTATTAAGATAATTTAGGGGTTTAACTATGTTCAAGTTCAATGAAGGCGAGTCATGAATTTTAAAATGTACTGGGTTTATTTTAGTCTCCAGAGTTTGTTTTCATTTCATATTACTAATTACTTTTTGCATTCTTTCTAAAACCTGCCACAAAATTGTAAAAATACAAATATGATACCTGATAGTACTTTCAGTACTGTCCAATAAATTCCTGCAAATGTGCAGCTTTATGTCTGTCCATCTAAGTTTCTACTGTGTTTAATTGAGTGTGAATGGTAGACAAGCATGTTTGTAATTATTATGTTTAGTAAGGCCATATGCAAATATATTTGAATGATCATGAATTATGATGTGATTCACACCTGAGAAGATTAATCCGATACCCAAATGAGGCTTTCAGTGAGGAATGTGAGAGGGAACTACAAGAAAGAATGTGAGAAAAAGAGAAATGTTTTTGTCTTTGTCTTTTTTTTGTTGTTGTTGTTGTTTTAGAGTATAGATAACAATATAATACAAATATAAATGAAGGTCAAAATCACATTTTGATTTCCATACCTGGAAGCAAATCATGTTCTAATGTATAAGTGAACATCACATACCTGGCATTTCCAAGGTGTTCGATGTTTCTGGAGAAAAAAAAACATGATTTTTGTAATACACACATGCATGCAGTAGACAGTACATGAACAAAATATGTATATTATGTTTTAATTTAACATTCAAAACCTACATCTGAGCAGAAATTCGCAAACAAAAGCTTCATTCATGTTGCATATAACAAAAACACTTTATATTTTAACATATTTCAGTCAATTTCAAGCATCTATGTCAGTATAGTGAATTTGGGAAATGCAAAAATAGTTAATATGTAGCCTACATGTTTATATAAAAAAAGCGTGTTTACTAATGTAAGTAAAAAACATACCTGTTAAATCCACTGAATCAAGTTGCTCCTCAAAATGGAACCGGAACCAGTCGTGATCTTCTTCTGAAGTTTTTTTTTTTGTCAGGATTGTTCATCACCACGTCCCAAAACGATAAAGTAAATTAATCTGATAAAACTTAATGTGTTTTATCGAGTTGATGTGGGCGTTGACTAGATACAATCAGATACTTGTTATAAAATAAAATCTTGATTCCTCTTATCGATTCCTTTGTGAGCATTTCAATCTGGCTTAAAACAAATCAAGCTTGAGTGGTTCATGTGAGTTTTGTGTCATATGTGAACACTCAAATCTATCTGAAACCCCTTAAAAGTGAAGAGACCATAAACAGGTCACATTAACAGTTAGCTTTGTCTTAAGTGAATGTAAACTTCAGTTTAAACAAGAACTTTTAATTGCATACTCCTTTTCAAGTTTTCCTTAATTGTCTTATAGTTTCCCATTTTAAGAGGGGGTAGGCCAAAAAACCAAATGGTCGCATTTTCCAACCAAAGTTTGAGAGTGTGCGACTGAATTTTACATCCAGTCAAACGTGCGGCCAGTAAATTTGTCTCCCCCTTTTTTGTAACGTTAAATCAGAGTTCAAATGCATTGTAATTTCTGCCTTTATTAGCATGTATTAGTAATACACTGGAAATTGAATTAGTAGAAATGTGAATATTTGGTTAGTATGATGATTTACAGTGTGTGCTCCTAAATTTTCTGGTTGTGCCCCTAAAATGTTCAGTTGGGGGCCACTGTTCTTCTAGTGAAAAAAGTTAGTCTGGAGCCCTGCCCCACATGAATAAACTGCAACCTTGGACTTTGGGACCTTTGTATCATGCAAAAGGAAATGCCGAAGTTCCCTTTTCTTTACTCATTACTGTCCGTTCTTCCAAAGCCCTCACCTATTCAGTAGTCTTGGAATTGGACTTCATTTTCTTAAGTGGCACGGACAATACTTTTTCCAAGTCAAATTCAGAAGAGTAACACTTTTTTTAACCTAGAAATGCCACCACTGTGCCTACAAGTAGCCCACAATGACACAAAAAACACTACAGAGTATGTCCTTTCTAAGTGCTATACCTCCACTTCAACACACACTCTTATCAAGCTTTGATAACACATTAAAAACATAAAAACTCTGATTGAAAATGTTGTGAACAATGCCCACTTACCTCCTGATGGCAAACTTCAAATTACGGGAAATCCTGGAAACTTAACTCAAGTATGTAGTCTTCAATTGTAGCTAGCATTTACCTGGTAAAGAGAGAACTTACCTCATGTTGCCAGTCAAGAAAGCTCTGGTAAAAGAACAACTGGAAAAGATGCTTAAAGCAGGAATTGTGGAAACATCATGCTCGGGTAGGGTCGTTCTATAGTCGTTCTCCAGTCGAATGCCATAACAAAAAATGATGCTTACCCCAGGCGCAGTGATTTTCTCCACAGTAGACCTCAACATCGGTTATTGGCAAATAAAAAAAAACTTTTTGGCTTAAGCCTTTTTGGCTTAATGCACCCGCAACTTTTCAACGGTAAATGGATACCATATTTGCGAGGAAAACTGTGTTTTGTCTACATTGATGATATAATCATCTATTCATCAGACCTAACTCAGCATTCACATGACCTCCAGACTGTCTATCACAGTCTACAAGAAGCGGGATTGACCATCAATTTAAGGAGAAGTCAATTTTGCCTCCAAGAAATTTAATTTCTGGGCCATGTAGTGAACACTCAAGGTAGTATGGCAAAGTTGAGGCCATTTAGTCTTGTCCAGTACCCACCAACCTCAAATAGGTACAGTGGATTCTTGAACTAGCTGGATGGTACCATTGATTTGTTCTGGAACTTTTCCCATGGGTTTCCCTTGAGAACCCATTAATGTTCCAAATAAAGGTGGAAAACATTTTGGTCAGATCAATGTCAAAGGGCGTTTGAGCAGCTCAAGACAAGTCTGTCTTCACCCCCCATCCTTAGTCATCTAAATCTGCAACATCCCTTCACAGTATACACAGACTTTAGCAAAACACAGGCTTAGGAGCTGTGTTAACCCAAAGAAAAGAACAAGGGATGGCTTATGCATGCAGAAGCCTAAACCCAGCAGAAACAAACTACTCATTCACAGGGAACATAGAGTGTCTGCCAGTTGTCTGGACACTTGAGAAATGGCAGAACAATATTACATTGGAGAAGACAAAGTGTGCAAGAATATGGATGTAGTACTTATTTGTGCAAAATATAAACAGCTTGGAGTTTAGCTCATTCAACAGCATTTGTAGCAATGTCATTTTACAAAATAATACTAATAATAATCTTTAAACAAATATCTTGGTTTGTGAGGCACATGAATGGGATCAAACTTTGAAGGCCGTAGGGTCAGCCATCAAACACTGAACTGGACTAGATCCTAGATCATAACTAGACTAGAAGTTCAGGGACAGGGACAATGTAAGAAAACTGGATTATTTTTCACTTAAAGCAGTGTGAGTCTGGTTCTTTTAAAGAGGACTTAAGTGTGAAAACACACTAATATTATTTTAAAATATTATTGGCAATGTCACTGTCATCAGACTGCTCAATCGACCATGTGGAACGTAAATATCACTTAACTAAACCTCTTTCCAGAGACCTTGGCATTTTCTAATTTACATTAGAGGTAATATATCTGATTATGGTCATTAACAAATAGATAAATCTTAAAAAAAATATCTTTAATTTATTTGTTTGATGCATAAGGTTCTTCAACTTATTAGTTTCAGAAAAACAACAGTTTATCCTTTATAAGATATACGTAAGATAACGTAGCTCTTTCATAGCCACACTCAAAGTGCATAAGACGTAAAATACGATTAGGTTATTTCTTTTTCCATCCATGATGTGTTTTAGTAGTTGTGTTAGTTATACTTGTTTATCTTTTGTAAATACAAACTTATTTTATTACACTTGTCTTCCTTGTGCTGATAATACAGAAGAAACTCTTCTGCATGTTCTGGTGTGCTCATAACCACACCTTAAAGGTTCTCAAAGCGATCCTGGGTGTTGACGTTCGGAATATTTTCAAACAAATCGGAGCTAGACCCTCCCTCCTCCGCATCTCATCTCCTCCCCCTCCCTTCCATGCTTCCTGAAATAATTGTGAACGTGCATAGTTCTAGCTAATTATATCCTTGTGTGGGTTTGGCGAACATAATTTAGATTTAGAAGAAAAAAAACAATTTAACGTTACCCACCTGTCCAGCAAAAACAGAGCAACCTGAATGTCGGACTGGAAGCCCTTCTGCCGCCGGAGTTCTCGCCATCGTTCAAAAGCTTTGCTACCGATGTAAATTCGGAACTTCGCACATTCTTTATCCGACTACTTCTTCTTTTTAATTTGTTCCTCAGAACGACGTCTCTTTGGTCGTGTGTCGGTAATTCAAACTTCCCTCTGATGCTTCGCTGCTCTCCTTCACACACACACACACACACACACCCTTCATGTCCACGCGCACTAACCCCCCAGACCCACCCTCAAATACTTCTTGCCAGTGATTGGCTGGAACACTGTTTGTTAGGTTTCGTGGTCCGGGTAAGACATGATTGTTTTTGTTGCCGTTTGTGGAGCCTGTGGTGTCTACAGAGACCGCGTTTTTTTATGTGTTTAGGGGACAGGCAGCTAGCCGATAGTGAGGAGACGTTTGATGTATGTGACAAAAAATGTTTTTGCCCAGCATCGCTTAGAGAACCTTTAAGTGATGTATGATCCAAAAAACACAATGTCAGCAGTGATTTGAAAAACCAAACACTACATAGAATGAGGTCATATAGCTTTGCGTGACAAGTACATACCTTTAAATTAGTTACTCACAAATAACAGATCCTCCCCGCTCTATTGCAGCGGTTTTCCTTTCCTTTCCTTTTTGGGAGCTGTGTTGCCAGATCAGGTCGATGCTAACCCAAGTCATTCACTGCAAAAAGAATGCAATATAATTTTACTGTCATGGCAACCAAGGTTAATAAGTACCATTAACCTCCTTAAATACGAACTAATGATGACAAAATAAAATTATAAAAATGAATCAATCCTGCCAGGAGAACGATACAACAAGAAAACAGATTGAAACATGGCAAATTTAGTAAAAGAAAATTAGCAAATAACATAAAATCTTTCTACTATTAAAACTATTAAATATTTGCAAATGACAGTCAAGAAATTAGACATTAAACCTTTAAATTTACAACAATAATGACGCACTTACCTTTATGTTGCGCTTTAACTTCAAACAGAACTACTACGTCTTTCTTGAAGTTTATGGAGCTAAAGGCACACTGGGATAAAAGGCCAATTTGACTATTGTCTTTTAAATCACTAGATCTAATCAAATCACGTTATATAAAAAAAACAATAACGGAAATAATGAAATCTAATCAAATCACGTTATATAAAAAAATAACTTCAATTAATATATCAAAAGTGTCACTGGCAAAACCTTGTTATCTTCAATTATTAGTCTTAATTCCTCTAGACTTTACCAATGGAGGAAGTACTATCTTTCACTAAAGTAAAAGTAATAATATCATAATGAAGACATGTTAAATTGCGTATACTTTTACTTATTTACTTATAGGTAGTATTTTAAATAAGCCAGCAAAATGTAGGCTACTAAACGTGAAACTACTCATTATGTAAAATGGCTTTATATAAAGTGTTATAATTACATAAATTATTGGAATATTTCTTTATGTTGTAACGTCAGGCAGAACGAGCTTTAACACTACGCGGGCGTTGTTGCTTGCGTCGCGACAGCTATTTACCCTGGACATCAGTTTACTGTATCTCAAAGATTTGCTTTTTATCTTAATTTTCTGTGAACATGTTTAGCTAAAAAGATTGCCACTCCAGTTTAGCGTTTATTGTTGTTTCTGCAGTTAAAAACACAAAGTAAACAATTCTGGCTATACTTTCGTTATTTTATTTCTTTTTTATTTATTGATCACTACTACACATTGTAGAACATAAAGCAGAACTTAGCACAGTCAAAATATATTCAATATTCAAACCTCTTTCAGCAGCTGCTGTCAGGGCCAAGAGGAGTGCAGTCCAGCGGTGTAAATTATTTTACAGATGTCGTCAGGCCGATGGACAGGTCGACCCATTTTCGATGTCAATTAATGTTAAATCATTCAACTGTGCTCTCGTATTTCGGCCTGGAGTCATCCCACTGGTGTAATTCACATTTTGGGAGTAGGATCACTCTTCCACTCTTTACTGTAGATTCAATTTATGATACTCACTTGAATAAAAGTTTCGCGCTAAAAGCAGTTAGTCAGTCAGTAGGTCTGCCTGCTGATCGCTGATTTAGCTAAAAGTACTTGCTCGTCAACGATGTCAACATACGTAATGCTGAATGATTTTATGAAATACATACAAATTATAAAATTAAAATGCTTTTAGTTGTTTTGTCCACCAGCACAATCAAATTAAAAACCCGCCGCATCTGGCTGGCGAGGCGCCTGACCAGTTGTGACGTATCTCGTAACTATAGTAATGAGTGGAGCACCAATCATAACGTGCGCTTTTTAAATAAATTATCTAAATAGCATTTATGTCATATCTCGTATCTCAAATAAATGTTATATATATCAAGTAGGATATATATATATATATATATATATATATATATATATATATATAATTAAGATTATTTCGATTTGACTACACACTCAAAAAAATATAAATAATATTATCAATGTGTGTGTGTGTGTATGTGTGTGTGTGTGTGTGTGTGTGTGTGTGTGTGTGTGTGTGTGTGTGTGTGTGTGTGTGTGTGTGTGTGTGTGTGTGTGTGTGTGTGTGTGTGTGTGTGTGTGTGTGTGTGTGTGTGTGTGTGTGTGCTTTGCTCATAAAAGAGAAATTTGTGCTTTAAGATTATTTCGATTTGACTCCATGTAAAAAAAATATATATTTTATTGACAAACTTCAAGTAACAACAGATGAGAGCATGAGAAAAAGACAATTACATCAAATATAAGTACAGTAAGATAAAAAACACAGGAAGTAACTTAAATTACATATCGCTCAACAACATATTATCATGCATTTTTTGTATTTTTTGCACATAATTTGACTGTATGAACTTTGGGAGAGATGTGTTTTGCTCATAAATGAGAAATTCTTGCTTTAAGATTATTTCGATTTGACTATACACTATACTATACAAAAAAAATATAAATAAGTATAATATTATCAATATTTATTCTACTCACTCCATAATGTCAAAATGTATTGTTGAATTATTTTTTTTTTGCGCTCAACTCCAGTCCAGTGGGAGGCGGAAATGCGCATTTACATTGGTCTTCCCAGCAGCCACCATTAAACACCAGCAGAAGAAGAAACATCCTGCAGAGTCAGACTGGTGTACGATTAAAAAGCTGGATGTTTATCGCATTATCTTCAATAAATGACATTGAAATATTGTTTCAATATTTTCACATGTCAACAGCATCATTGTACTTAAACTATTCATCGACTGAGCGGTAAGAGAGACACCTGAATTATTGAGTTGCGGAAACACCTGTCGCCAGCTCATAATAACATCGGCAATAATAATAATAGCAAGCAACAATAATAATATGCATTTTATTGAATATATCTTTGATGTTACAGTATTACAGATGATTTACACCGCGGGTTTTATCAACACTGTTGTATTTCAGTTGGAGAGTTCAGCGTCTGAATGAATGAAGAGAGTTTGATTATCAGCTCTTCATTGAACACTAACTATCACAGCTGATAATGTTCACAGACATGGACTATGAGCTGGAAGAGGACAAACTGTGAGTATTCATTAAAAACCTGGAGCACATTAATATTGTTATATGATGTCACATCCTGTGAGGTTTCTATAAGAGTGTCATTGCATTGCATGTCATTAAATAGTGCAATTGCAGTTGAAAGAAAGAAGAGGAAAAACTCTTACAAGCAGAGCATTTGACAATAAGATTATTCAACAGATCGAGTGTACACAATGTAGATGGAGTATTTAACACACGTGTGTGTTGTTGTGTTGTGTCCAGTGGGATTCCTACAGTTCCTGGAACAGTGACTCTGAAGAAAGACTCACAGAACCTGATTGGGATCAGTATTGGGGGCGGCGCTCAGTTCTGCCCGTGTCTCTACATCGTACAGGTCAGACACATTAATAACAGGTCACACGTTCGCTCTCACTCGTCCTCTGACTGTGTTCGATGAGTATATGCATGTGTTTTTGGAGATACTCGATCAATCGCACGAGGTCCTCATCTAAATAATGTCCTTTACATCTGTTTTCTTGTCAAAGTGCAACGGAAAGCTTTATTTCAGGGCTGGGTATCGTCACAAATTATATGATTCAATTGATTCAAGTGGATAACAGGTATACAGGAAAATAATGTGTCGCAACCTAATCCTGTAAACTTCACAGACAACTCTATACATTACTATAATATAAAACTGATATATACAAACATTTAAATTGCTAATAATAACTTAAATATAATCATAATCAAATACTTAATGGTGGCTGTCATGAACACTATGATGGATTTGTTCAAATACATACAGCTAAAGAAAATATAATGAATATGCAATACATCAAAATGCTGCTCTTGTCTATAACTGTTGAATTTATGTCTTTCCTGAGGTAAATGTGTGACTAATTGTTCAGTTTTACTGATGTCTTTCCACGGCTAAAACTGTTTGCGCGAGTACATGAGACCGGATTCACTTCAGCTATTGTTCTGTATCCTTCGGCATCTCTTCCGTGCTGTAACTAGTAAAGTAGAAGAGATGATCGGACCGGTTCACGTGCCGCTTGAGCTGAGGGATCGATTCACGCCATGTTAAAGAGACATTTTGTGATGAAACTGACATAATGCGATCAAAAGTATCAAACCTTATTGTGATTATTGAATGGCAGGAGGTGCAAATATAGTTTTATTGACGAATCAGCTGAAAACACCACAGACTAAAAGATCGATTTTTTTTAGTTTAGATTAAAGAATATATCGGTTCATCAAAATGAGAATCAAGAAATCAATATTTTCTACTTAACTTTTATATTAAAATCTCTATTTCTGGGGAGGATTGCCACACTCGTTTATGCCTTTAATGAATTTGCAGGTGTGGTTTATGAGTTATGATATGTGTGTGTAGGTGTTTGATAACACCCCGGCCGCTCTGGACGGGACTCTGGCCGCGGGAGACGAGATCACCGGAGTCAACGGCAAGCCTGTGAAAGGGAAGACTAAAGTGGAGGTGGCCAAGATGATCCAGACAGTGCAGGTGCGTTTACAAACAACTCTATTCACAATATCAAAGGAGATTTATGGATTATCATAATGTTTCAAAGTCACATTGAGCCGTTTAGAGCTGGACGATAGCATAGTTAACGTTTGGAGACGATATAAACCATCAATCATCAGTCATTATTAGGGTTGGGTATCGTTTGAATTTGAACGATTCTGATTCCGATTCCTTGTTTCGATTCCGGTTCCTAACGATTCTCGATTCCGATTCTTTTAAGAGGCAGGGTCAAAAAAGTTTAGCTAAACTTGCTAACCAACGGTCTTTCTGAAGGAAATACTCCTTCTGTCACAAATACTCCTTTTGTCACAAATTTTGCATTTTGCCGAGATTTCGTTATTTTTAGAAAAGTGAAGCCACACTTTGGACCGCCGACGTAAGCTACTCATGTTCGACTCGTGCGGTTATGCCAACACTTCCGGTAGACGCTTCTTCGTTGGTGTTGTTCAGCGGTTTCTTCTTCCGCTCGGCGGACTGTGAATATCGAAACTAGGAATCGAAATTTTAACTTTTGAACGATTCCGGGAAAAACGAAAAGTTAGTCCCGATTCCAATCGATACTCGATTCTCGATACCCAACCCTAGTCTTTATCATCTACAGCCCTCACACCAGAACGGCTCTTATTTGATGATTTGAAATGATTATTGATATCTTGAGTTATTCATACATGATCAGTTCACTCATTCAGTCTTTGGAAATCTCTTCGGGTTTTGCCGTAATACCGTTAAAATTTCACTGAAACGTCATTTCCAAAGTGTAATGTTTAACACATGTTCAGTATTAGATTTCCTGCTCATTTGTTGTTAATTGAGCACATTTATATTTTATGTGTGAAAATCTGTCATGTTTTACAGTTTTAATAGTGGATTTTTTTTTTATATGAATTGTTGTTTTATGAAATCCTGTCATTTGACTTGAAATTAAACTGCAGAGCATTACAAGAACCACGAGTGTTATTATCCATAGCCTGACATAACATTGACCCGAATATCATCAAACGAAATCCTCGGATGTGCTGATCGTCTGTGTGTGTTTTGTCCTTGTGAATGTGTTTGTTCTGCAGGGTGAAGTCGTGATCCAGTATAATAAACTGCAGGCCGACCCCAAGCAGGGCAAATCTCTGGACATCGGTAAACACTCACAGCAATACATATACATCGTGTTTGAATGGAGGGAGACGTACGGTTGTTTCTCTCATAGAGTCTGTGAAATCCCTTTGATCTTTCCCAGAATTCCATTCTATTTTTTCCCAGAATTATGTGTTCCGTTTAGATTTTTCGAATTGCATTTTAATATATCACTCATTCAAAGGCATGTCTAATCAATTGAATTCGTAAGACATTAACAATGTTTTAATAGTGTTGAAAAAATAATATATATTTCTCTCATCGTTTCTTCGGGTTAAAATGAACTTTCAGGCAGTTTGTAGTGAAGATATTTGAGTTTCTGTGTGTGTTTTGACTCTCTCTCTCTCTCTCTCTTTCTCTCTCTCTGTGTGTGTGTCAGTGCTGAAGAAGGTGAAGCATCGTCTGGTGGAAAACATGAGTTCAGGAACCGCAGACGCTCTGGGACTCAGCAGAGCCATTCTGTGCAACGGTCAGACACACACACTCTCTCTCTCTCACACACACACACACACTCTCTCTCACACACACACACACACACTCTTTTCACATTATTTATTAGTTATTTCAGATTATAGTATTTTTTTTTTTTTTTTTTGCTTGGTTTGTTTGGGAACTCCATCATTGAGAGGATGGTCAGGTTTGTGTGTTTAGAAATAATCTGTGAAGTGTGTGTGTGTGTTTCAGACGGTCTGGTGAAGAGGCTGGAGGAGCTGGAGAAAACAGCTGAACTTTACAAAGGTCCCTCATTCACACTCATCCTGCATTAAACCAGTGACTGAGAGAGTTTCCTACAGGATTAACCTGAGTGTGTGTGTGTGTTTAGGGTTGATGGAGCACACGAAGAGACTCCTGAGAGCTTTCTATGAGCTCTCACACACTCACAGAGGTCAGATATCACACACACTCTCACACACACAGCAGTTTACAGTGACAGAGAGACCAGTTTCTATCAAAATCTGTGTTTTTAGTGATCAAAAAGTGACTTTAGTGATATTGCCAAAGGCAAAAACAATGAAACTCGATGCAAATGAACAGTATCACAAGCTGATAAGAGACAGATGATATGAAGATCGTTCTGCTTAACTCTTTCCCCGCCAAACACGGAATTTTCCGTGTTTAATGAAAAAACGCATCTGCGCCAAACACGGAATTTTCCGGGTATCCGTGTTTTAGGTGGTATACGGTAAGGAAGACCTGCGCGCATGTCCTGAATGATTGCGCAACTCTTTGTTTAGAGAAACAGATTGCAATCGTCTCAAACAGTGGAGTAGTGAGAATGTATCAGACAGACAATGCAGATGTATATGGCTGAAGTACTGGAGGTTAATGGACTCGGAGTCCGATCACTCTTTATTTGATAATTCTGAATCTGATCGGGACGAAGTAGTCAGTGAGAGAGATGCACATGTTCATGCTAGCCATGGACGTGCCGCAGATAGATCGTATAATATTATGACACTATATTATGTATGTGTGTGTGCAGGCATTTATGTGTGGCTGTCTAAATATGAAGGTGTAATTGTCAAATTATTTCTCTCTTTTTGCACATTTACCACATTGTAATATGTATTTGTGTGTGTGTGTGTGTGTCTAGGCCTGTTTATTGTAATTCCAATTATTCATAGGTAGAACACAGAGAGGCAGAGGCAGAAGTTTTATTGCAAAAGTTACATTTCCCTTACATCCTGGGAAATTTGATATATTTTACATTTATTTTATGTTTTTAATTTATTTTGGAAAGTTTTATATATGAAGGAAACAACATCTGAATGTATTCTGCTTTTAAATGCACTTGTTTGATAAAAACACCTTTTTCTCAGTTTTTTGTCCAAAATGTTGTGTTTTTGACAAAACCTACCTCTGTTCAAGAGGCAATAAAAAAAGAACAGATGAAGATAAAATAAAAACGTTTTTTTTTGCCTAAAAGCAGAGGCTCAGATCTTTATTTTTATATATATCATCTTCATATATTCATGGAAGAAAATATTCAGCGGGGGCATTCAAATTTAGCGAAAATCGTCAAAAACCCTGGCGGTGGCTGGCAACTTTTTTTTAAAACGCTGGCGGGGAAAGAGTTAAATTAAGAGTTTGCATGATGACCATCAATTGCATGAATTGCAACATTTTCCATTAAACTTGTTTATAATGTGATGTATATACACAGTTGCTGTTTATATACACTTTCCTGCAGAACGTTCATTTTATAGACAAGAAAAGTGGTTTGCTGTTAAATAATGCAACTACCACGTTAATAAACTACGTTAATTTTGTCCATAATGTTGCATTTTAGTTCCACTCTAAGGCCGTTTGTCCACCAAAGCGTTTTTCCACTCGCATTGCGTCTGTTTTCACTTGTTTTCAATGGGAGCGCCACGTTTTTTAAACGCCATGAGCGTAACGAGGCGCTGAGGGTTTTTTTCACGCTCGAGCGCCCGGCGTTTTTCAATGGTCGCCGAGAGTTGAAAAATTTTCAACTTTGGATAAAACGCAGCGCTCATCACTGTCACTTTTTACTCAGCCGTCCAATCACAGTGGGGGAGGGGCGGGACTAAACCACTCTGACCAACTGTCACAACATTCAAACTGTGTTGCAGATATTCTGTATCATAGCAACGAAACGTCTCAACGGAAAAAACGCTGCGCTGCCAAAACGCTCTCAAGCGCCCAAAGCACGGCGTCTTAAGCAGAGCGTCTAACGTTTTCAGCTGGATAAAAACGCTTTGGTGGACACACGGCCTAACACTTTCTCCAGCAGAACGTTCATTTTATAGAAAGGAAAACTGGTTTGCTGTAAAAATAGTCTGGTAATGCATTCAATTTGTGATCAGATATTCAAAAGATGGTCTCTAGAAACACAACGCACCAGTAACTTTAGGTCTGTCTGGCAGTAATATGACCGAAAAACGCCCCACAATCTCCATCCTAATCTCTATTCATGATTCTAATGTTTGGTTTTGTGTCCCTCAGCGTTTGGTGACGTGTTTTCCGTCATCGGCGTCCGTGAGCCTCAGGCCGCCGCCAGCGAAGCCTTCGTGAAGTTCGCCGAAGCTCATCGAAACATGGAGAAGTTCGGCATCCAGCTGCTGAAGACCATCAAACCCGTGAGAGCTCAGACATGAAACGACTTCATATTTAGGGTTGGGAATCGAAAATCGATTCAGAAATCAGATACTTAAATTTCTATTCCTCTTATCGATTCCTTTCTGTGCATTTTAATATGACTTTAAACCATTGAAGCGCGAGTTTTCTGTGCTGAACACACGTGTTGCCGTATATCGTGCAGCTCTTAAAGTGACAGTAGCCTAATATTCCTGCTGCCGTCTCTTTAATAACACTAAACTAATCTAACAAAAGACAGAGAAAATTCACTGGCTGTTTTTGACTGAATAACTTCTGTAACTGTATTTAGTTTGTACTTTACAGTTTCTGTACCTGAAAATCGCAGAACGCCGTTTATTACAATCTTTGTTTAGTTGTTTTTATTTATTGTCTGATGATAATGTTTGAAAATTATATTAGCTTGGGGTTTTTTTTGTGAAGTTCCTTGTCTGACTGTTCTTCGGCCTGTTGATATTCAGTTACTGTGAAATGTTTTGCAATAAGACTTAAAATAAATATGAATTATATTTACATATTTTTTTTACCCATTGGAATCGAAATTAGGAATCGGCAAGTAGAAATAGTCGTTAAAATTCAAACGATAACCAATTCATATTCTTAAAAAGACATTGACTGTAGTACAGATGAATGTAGCGTAACTGTAACTTACATAAATAAAATATATGGTATTTGTTTAATAGAAATGATTAAATCAGATGTATGTCATTAATAATGTCGTCTGTCTATCAGATGCTGCATGATCTGAACACGTATCTCCACAAAGCCATCCCAGACACCAAACTCACCATCCGCAAATACCTGGACGTCAAGTTTGAGTATTTGGTATGAAACCATCCAGAGGATTCATTCCTCATTATTAATGGAGAAATGAGATTTTGTTGGTGTTTTATGGTGATTATTGACGTGTGTTTGTGTTTCAGTCGTACTGTCTGAAGGTGAAGGAGATGGATGATGAAGAGTACAGCTGTATCGTAGGTTCACTCTCTTTATTTACCAAAACTCTCTATACTCTCTCTATACAAAACTCATGGGAAACCATCCTGAGATTGTCTAACGCTTAGTAAATCTTTACTGTTAAAACCCGTTTACTGAATATAACCTGATATGGAGTTCAATTTCATGTTGAACTTTGACACTGACACAGTCACACTGAACAGAAATATATATATATATATATATATATATATATATATATGAAGAGTTCAGATGCAAAATGGTCTAAGTACCATTTGAAATTTTCTTCTAGAATGATCATTTTTATCAAGCTTGTATATTTTAGTTAATTACTTTTACTTAAATGGGGATGAAGATTACCTATGAATTGTCATTTAAGTGAAATTACTACATTTTAAATAATTAATAAATTATTTTTTTTTTCTGTGCTATTGCTAACTGATGCCAAAGTGCATTATTTAAAGAAGATGATGCACACATTTTGTTTTATTACTGATAAATTGTAACAAAAATGTTTTATATAAAAACATTACCATACATACATGCATACACACTTATTTTAAATATTGTTTTTTAGCTTTATGTAATATGGCATTTTTTCTGTATTATTGTTGTTAAATGAAAGCTGGATTTTGCCAGTGTGCCCGATTATATTAAATAATATGATTGATTATACATCATTTTATTTCTGTTAATATATATATATATATATATATATATATATATATATATGTATATTATCTTATTACTATTAAATATTACAAAATTTGAACCAATAACGAGATTGTGACTAAGCTATAAATGTTTGCAAAGTCCCTTATTGAACCCTGTGTGTGTGTGTTTCAGGCATTGGGCGACCCGCTGTACCGCGTCAGCACCGGAAACTACGAGTACCGCTTGGTCCTGCGCTGTCGACAGGAAGCTCGCGCACGCTTCGCTAAGATGCGCAAGGATGTTTTGGAGAAAATCGAACTCCTGGACCAGAAACACGGTGCGTTGAGTAGCTCGATACCAGGGCTGCACCATTAATCGCAATTTACATGTAATCGCACTTAAAGGATTAGTTCACTTTTGAAAAAACTTTTGCTGATAATTTACTCACCCTCATGTCATCCAAGATGTCCATGTCTTTCTTTCCTCAGTCGAAAAGAAATTAAGGTTTTTGATGAAAACATTCCAGGATTTTTCTCCATATAATGGACTTCAATGGGAACCAAACGGTTCAAGGTCCAAAAGACAGTTAATAACAGTTTCAGATGCAGCTTCAAATGTCTTTAAACGACACCAGACGATGAATAAGGGTCTTATCATGTGAAACGATCGGTTATTTCAAAACTTATTCCAAAAATGTAACTTTTCTAAGGACAAATGCTAGCCTTGCTATATTCTCTGAGGCGTGTTTGTAAGGTCACGTAATACGTAATTACGTTCAAAAGGTCACGGGCGACGTAGCCGAAAGTACAGAGTCAGTGTTTACAAGTTGAACGCATAGGTTGAACGTGCAAACTAACTCAAACGCCGTTTACAAAAAAAGGAATTAAAAGGTAAAACAACAATGTCGGACGATTTTGATTCTGTACTTCGTGACCTTTTGAACGTAATTACGTATTACGTGATGTTACAAACGCGCCTCACAGAATAGAGCAAGGCTAGCATTTGTCCTTAGAAAAGTTACATTTTTGGAATAAGTTTTGAAATAACCGATCGTTTCGCATGATAAGACCCTTATTCATCGTCTGGTGTCGTCATTTGAAGCTGCATCTGAAACTGTTATTAACTGTCTTTTCGACCTTGAACCGTCTGGTTCCCATTGAAGTCCATTATATGGAGAAAAATCCTGGAATATTTTCATCAAAAACCTAAATTTCTTTTCGACTGAGGAAAGAAAGACATGGACATCTTGGATGACATGAGGGTGAGTAAATTATCAGCAAAAGTTTTTTCAAAAGTGAACTAATCCTTTAAACCCATTTGGCTTATCACGATTTTGAAATCTCAAAGGCTGCGATTATTTGTCATGCGCAGCTTGTCAGTGATGACCGGCTCCGTCTGAAAGCACTGAGTTTGAGTCGCTTGTAACGTGCATTTGAAAAAGCAACACTTTTCCAAACATGAGAAGCATTCTATGAACCTCTTGTCCGACAAAAGACAACATGCTTTTACTCCAAACTCACTTCATAAGGACAGTTGAACTCATCCTTCTGAGAGATGATGTGCTTCTCACACAGAATAAGGCAGTCGTGTGTTTATTAGTCATGTTTAATCAAAGCGTTTCAATCTTCTGTTCACACGCCCTCTGCCGTTCAGATGTGTGTGTGACAAACTGTGCATCGCTGTGCGATTAATCGTCCGGCCCTACTCGATGCGCATCAGAACACGGCGCAGGATCTGTTTGGCTGCGGTTTAACCCTTATGTCCCCCTTCAGTGCAGGACATCGTGTTCCAGCTGCAGCGTTTCGTCTCGGGTATGTCCCGCTACTACGACGACTGCTACGGCGTGCTGAAAGAGGCCGACGTGTTCCCCATCGAGGTGGATCTGTCCCGGACCACCATCAACTACGGCGGACAGAGCCTCTCCTACGAGGATGAGGACGAGGAAGAGGAGGAGACCAGCAGAGGAGGAGAGGAAGACGAGCGGCAGAAGGAGAACGGGGCTGAGAAACTCGTCGACGACGAATGAATGAAGGATCTCACTGTGAGATGATGTAAGTTCAATGAAAGATGAATAAATAAAACATTATATATTACATATTTATATATGATCTTAATGTTACGTTTCTTTAATGATGAACTACTTTCATTCAAAACACTGTTCGGACAGAAACGGAATCACTGAAGCGCCTGGGTGCCATGTTACTTACTTTTAGAATAGAATGTTACGTTTGGTTACTATGGTGGCGGAATTTAAAATTTCAAACATTCTTTTTTTTTTATCTTTGCACTCTTTTGATTCGAAACATTTCAAATGAACGGGACCTAAAGTTTAGTTGTCCGATGTGTTTTTTTTTTGTTTTTTTTGCACAACTTGTGTGAGTTTCTCTTGCTATTTTTGCCTCTGAAACACTGGATGAATGTCTTAAAGCTTCAATGATCTGAACATTTTTTTTGTTTGTCTTTTTTTGTTTGCTTTGAGTGTTTGGGGTTTATTTAGTTAAATTCAACTCTGTAACTGTGGTTTATGTATGTTCTAGATATATTTAAATCTATTGAAGGTAAGAAAAGCAATTATTTAAACCAGTTTGATGAATAAAATGCTTGTCAAACCTGTTGTGTGCGAGTAAAAACACACATCATACTTCTTGTATGGGCTTTCTCATTAAACGCCTGAGTTTCTGGAATATTCATGGTGCTTTCCATCTCCTTTCCTCTGAATGATTCACATTGTCGTGATGGGCGAAAGCTAACCCTAACTGCACTAAATCTCTTAAAATGTTGTCTGAATCAAAGGTTTTACAATTAAAACTTAAAATATTAGTTATTTAACAGGCCTTCCTAAAACTGTAAGATTAACTTAGTCTTTGATCTGTGATGTAAATGTACTTTAATGCAGTTTAGATTTAAACTGCAATGAAAGAAAGCTGCTAATATTTAAAACACATCTTAGACCTTTTTGAACCAGTTTAATTCCAATGTTTTCCTAGTTGTTTTTTTTTTCTTTGTTTTTTTTTTTCTTTATGCAGTTAAAAGGTTTTAACCAGTGATTTAAATTGATCAGCAGTTCGGCTGATTTGGACTTCTTTCAACAGGTAGTATCTAATCTAACCCTCTATATCTCTGATAACAACCGTTTTACCTCTACTTGTAAACAACCACAACTAAAAGTTAAGTTTAATCATTATAAAAACAAAATGTTTACAGACTGTTAGCGTCATCTCAACTTACCAAAAGTGTAACGTTACATCAAACTGTTTATTTTTTAACATCTCATTGTTAGTTTAATAACATGTAATCTATTATACCGAGAAATGAAGTCCTCTAAACACCATAGTTATGCTTTATTAATTATTAACGATTTTACTAGCGACTTCGCTTCCGCATCGACCGTCAGCACAGGGCACGTGACACCTGGCTGTTGTCCGATTGGACGCCTTTATAAACGTCTCCGCCTTCGTGCATGTATCATCCGCCCCAGTGGCCTAATGGATAAGGCACTGGCCTCCTAAGCCAGGGATTGTGGGTTCGAGTCCCATCTGGGGTGAATCCTATTTTAATTTTTTCGACCTTCAGCGTTGTGTCAGTCGCTTCTTAGTTTAACGTAGTTTTATATTATCTCGTCTGACTATCGCGTTTAGATTTATTAATGTTGTTTTGTCATAGGGAAGCTGTTTACTGACGCAATTCCCACTTTATTTTCAGTTTCTGGGCTGCGACTGACTGAACATGGACACAAACAGCATTTGTGTTTTAATTCTCGCTTGTTTTGCAGCAACAGCGAGAAGCGACAGTAAGTAACTCTCATATTTAACCTTGACTTCCATAAAGATCGTGTTCCACGACATTGTGTTTTATATTATATATGACCATGTGTTTATATATGCGACTAACGTTATGTAAATCTCTTTAAAACACACGTGCTTTTGTTTCGCTCATAAGAGTTCAAGTCAAGTGTGTTTTAAGTGAGTTAAAGAGGAATTGGCTGAAACTGCAGGTTTGTCTGTTACACTGATCATGAACACACTGGAGAATCACATGATCTTATAAAACTCAATCTGAAATCTGAGATATATTTCTCCTGTTACTTTATGGTTACTTAAAACGTACCATTGCATTAACCTGGGCTTGAGAGAATATGAGAAACAAAAGCTTAACTTAGTGGTTAAGTTTGCAAATGTCTGCGTGTATCAAATTAAGCTAACAATATAAGCTTTACAAAGATATCTAACAAAATAAATAAATACATTTCTGTCTTTGAATTTATAACTTTAAAAATGGTTTTCTGGTGTAGAACGTACAATTTATATTTAAGATTGATACCCACCTATCTACAGAATAAAAAATAAATAAAAAATAAAATGTTTTAGGCAAATTATCCCTAATTATTGGAACTTAATAAAGTCAGACTGAAACATTTTTTGAGTGTTTTATTATTTTATATTCACTCATTGAATATAGATTTATATTCTTAGTTAATAGGGTGTCTCATCTAATTGTTCATCTCATATCCTGAAATAAAGTTCCTCCTTATGGTTAAAAACGGCATAAACTGTTTTTAAGGAAGTAGTAGACGCCCACGTGACTGAGAATCATGAAGAATCAGAACCGTATTTTGTTGCTATGTATATAAGTATGTGTATGATGGCATATATACACTCCCATCATGGCCATATTCCAGCATGACAAAGTCACAATTTATCCTTCTCTTGAGAAATAATGGTTGTAAGTAGTTGTGAGAAGAATCACACATGAAGTCCAGAGCTTAAACTCACTGAAAGTCTTTGGGATGTGCTGGAGGAGACTTTACAGAGTGCTGGACTCTTGCATTCACAATACAACATCTTAACCAAAAACTGATGCACCTCTTGATGGAAATAAATGTTGTGTTGTTATTTCACTCATATTAACGTTATACTGTTGTGTGTGTGTGTGTGATGCAGAGCTGCTGAAGGCCACGGCGTACTGGGATTCGACCCATAAGGCTGTTGTGCTGAAGCAAGGCATTCTAGACCCGCAGGGCGACGCTTACGGCTACTATAACGACACGCTGTGGTCGACGGGATGGGGTGTGCTGGAGATCCGGGCCGGATACGGGCAGACGCCGGAGCCCGACACCGTCACCATGTTCACGGCCGGATACCTGGAGGGTTTCCTCACCGCGCCGTACGTGTCTGAAACACTTCAAGCTTCATAATAATAATAATGCATTTTATTTAAGGCGCCTGTCAAAACACTCAAGGTCCCCATTCATCATGGAGCAGCAACAATAACGAACATGACAACTTAGAAATAAAATAAAAAGCTAAAACTAGACTAAACCGCCTAAAACTTCCTGCTTCGTTTAGATGAGTCGAAGCAAATCGCTTCCTAATTTAAAAACAAAAACCGCATTAGTTGCAGCTGTTTCTCTGAAGTGCACTTATGTTTCTTTCACTAAAAAAAGTCATAATTTAAGTTTTTCATAATCATTTTCACCCTCTCTCTGACTACTATTATTAAAACAAACAGTTTCTGCTCCAATAACATTAAGCCAGTATGTGTAAATATGTGACTTTATATGTAAATGAGCTCTTGGGTGAATGGCAAACTGTTTTGAAATGAGTAGAAATGATTGTATTTAAGTAACTGATTGAAACTTTTTAGAGTTAGATTTGGGTTCATGTTTAAGTCAGCACTTACCTATAGTTCGTTAACGGGTTTCTCAGCCATTATCATTAACTAAAAAGGTTTGTTCGTTAAAATACTGCTTATATAAAATCTAAAAATGAAATAGGAAAAACTTTTAAAGGAAAATTAGTTGCCATGCCAAAAGTGTTGTCATGCATAATAACTGAATAAAAGTTAAGAATAAAAAAATAAATAAATTGTATATATATATATATATATATATATATATATATATATATATATATATATATATATATATATATATATTACTAAAATGCATAACAAAATTACTACAAATTAAACTAAAATTAACATTTTCAAATATAATACAGCTAATTCAAAATAATAATAATTATAACAATAAACTCAATCAAACATTTGCAGAAAACTTTAAACAAGTACTTTTTTTTTCTGGAAGCACTAAAATTTCTAAATAAATAAAGTGTAACTTGAAAATAAATTAATTAAAGCTTAATATAATTAAACCCAAAACAAAAAACTGACAAAAAATAAATAAATAAAACAAATACAAACTCTATGGACATTTTAGAAAAATCATGAAAAAATGACCGCACACTAGACTACTAAAATGACTAAATTGACATTTTGACATAAAATAAGTAAATTGACATTTTAATATTATAACTATATACAGTAATATACTAGTGTTCCCAACAAGACTTCTTTCACAGTATGTTTTAATTGAAAATATGAATATTGATTTTTTTTTTTGTGTGTGTGTGTGTGTGTGTGTGTGTTTATTTTAGCTAAAATATAGTACTTGTAGTTTTAGTGAGATTAATGGGAATGACACTGTTGTGTTTTAGGCAGATCTTGGATCATTACACCAACATGTACCCTCAGCTGATCCAGAATCCCAAAACCCTGGTGGCCGTGAAGCGCTTCATGGCGTGAGTGCCGCTCTGCCCTGTGTGTTTCTGCCTGTGTGTTCTCCGTACGGGATGTGTGTTGACTCTGTCTGTTGTGTTGCAGCAAGCAGGACGAGTGGACTCGGCGTCAGGTGACCCGTAACACCACTGATCCTCTGTGGATCCACACAGGCCTGATTCTGGCACAGCTGGACGGGCTGCAGGCCGGAGTGACTGACTGGGCCAAACAACAGGGCAGGAAGGTGAGAGACCAGCTGACCCTCTCACACGGGACTCGGAAGATAACAGCTTTTAGTTTTAGTTTCGTTTCCTCTCTTTTTTCCATCTCTTTAAAATTACTTTTCATCATTGTTTTTGTAAGTAAGAGATGGAAAAAATAATAGTAAGCAAGAATAGTAGTACATTTGAAAAAACACAAAAATAATTAAAGTTAGAAAATGAAGGGAAAAAAACGGGAAAGAGTTTTAATAAAACAACAAACTTTAGATGTTTGTCATTTTTCCAAGTAACAAATTGGAAAAATACATAAACTAGTGCTTAAAACAAATCAGAACTTTTTTGTTTTTAGATGTTTATTTATTTTTTAGATTAGATTAGACTTTTTAGATGTTCATTTCTCACTTAAATGACAAACATCTAAAGTTTTTTTTAATTAAATCTCTTTCATGTTTTTTTTCCTGAACTAACTTTATTTTTGTGTTTTAAGTTCCATTTCCTGTATTTTTTTTTCTATTTTCTTAGTTGCATATAGTTCAAACATCTAAAGTTTTTATTTTTGTGTCTTAGCTCTATTTCCTGTATTTTTCTGATTTCTTACTTCAGAAAATGACAAACATCTAAACAACTTTTATTTTTGTTTTATTAAACCTCTGTTTCCTGTTTTTTTCTATTACTTAAACATGGCAAACATTTCAATTTACATAAAAATAAAACAGATTTATTTAACTGAAGTTTTATTAGTACTAGTCAGTGCTTGAAATGTATTTTTTTCCTATTTCTCACTTAATTGACAAACATTTAAAATATTTTTAATTTTGTGTGCTATTTCCCCAATTTATTACCTGCATGACTTAAATAAACTTTTTAGATGTTTGTCATTTTCTAAAGAAATAAGAAAACTACAGGAAATAGCTTAACTCAAAAATAAAAGCGTTTTACCTGTTTGTGTTTTAAGCTCTATTTTCTGTTTTTTTTTCTTATTTCTTTAGAAAATGACACAAACATCTAAAGTTTTTATTTGTTTTATTTGCTACATTTCCTGTATTTTCCCTTTTCTTACTTTAGAAAATTGCAAACATGTAAAAATAGTTTTACTTTTGTTTTATTAAAGCTTGTTTCTTGTATATTTTTCTATTACTTAAAAATGAAAACAATTTCATTTTAAATATAAATAAAAGAGTTATATTCATCTGAAGGTTTATTACTGCTAGTCATTGCTTGTTTCTAATGTTTTGCTGGTTCTCTCTTCTATCAGAGACATTTACATGTGTGTGTCTCTCTCTGTAGCCTCTGTCCCAGTTCTCCATCCAGTTCCTGAATGCGGTGGGGGATCTGCTGGACCTGATCCCGGCGCTGGTGCCCGGCGAAGCGCCCCTCGTGAGTCAGTATAAAGCTCCTCCGATGGGCCACTGCTCCGCGCTCATAAAGGTGACGTCAGTGGAGGTCAGAAAGGACATCGGAAGCTGGCTGATGTGATGTTTTTTTCACACTCGCCGTGTGTGTGTGTGTGTGTTTCAGATGCTGCCCGGCTACGAGAACCTGTTGTTCGCTCACTCCAGCTGGTACACGTACGCCGCCACCATGCGCATCTACAAACACTGGGACTTCAAGCTGAGCGAACCACACACAGCCACTGGGAAACTGTCCTTCAGCAGCTACCCTGGTATAGACTGCTCATCTGATCATTTGGTCATTGGCTCATCTGATCATCGTCTCATTTGGTCATCGGTTCATTTGATCATTGGCTCATTTGATCATTAACTCGATCATTAGTTTATTGGTCCATTTGGTTCATTGGTCCATTGGTCCGTTGGCGATTTGTCTTAATGTTTAAAAATGTTTTGCACCCTCAGATTCCAGATTTTCAAATAGTTGTATCCTAACAAACCATACATCAATGGAAAGATATTTATTTATTTACCTTTAGCTTTCAGATGATGCATAAATCTCAGTTTCAAAAAATTTACCCTTGTGACTGGTTTTGTGGGTTCAGGGTCACATTTGTCCATTGGTCCATTTGGTCCACTTGTTCATTCGTCCATTGGTCCATTTGGTCCACTTGTTCATTCGTCCATTGGTCTATTTGGTTAACTTGTTCATTGGTCCATTTGGTCCACTTGTTCATTCGTCCATTGGTCCAAGTTGGTCCACTTTTTCATTTGTCCATTTGGTCCACTTGTTTATTTGTCAATTTGGTCCACTTGTTCATTGGTCCATTTGTCCATTGGTCCATTTGGTCCACTTATTCATTTGTCCATTGGTCTATTTGGTCCACTTTTTCATTTATCCACTTGTTCATTTGGTCCACTTGTTCATTTGTTCATTGGTCCATTTGGTCCATTGGTCTATTTGGTCCACTTGTTCATTTGGTCCATTGGTCTATTTGGTCCACTTGTTCATTTGTTCATTGGTCCATTTGGTCCATTTGTTCATTTGGTCCACTTGTTCATTTGTCCTTTGGTCCACTTTTTCATTTGTCCAATTGGTCCACTTGTTCATTTGGTCCATTGGTCTATTTGGTCCACTTGTTCATTTGTTCATTGGTCCATTTGTTCATTTGGTCCACTTGTTCATTTGTCCATTTGGTCCACTTTTTCATTTGGTCCACTTGTTCATTTGTCCATTTGGTCCACTTTTTCATTTGTCCATTTGGTCCACTTGTTCATTTGTCCGTTGGTCCAATTGTTCATTTATTCATTGGTCCATTTGGTCCACTTGTTCATTTTGGTCCACTTTGGTCTATTTTTTTCATTGGTTCAACAATTTATTGACTTTGTTTGTTGGAGAAGGCAAAAAGTAGAGTGGGCAATGTATATAGTTTCCAGTGTTTTATACTTTCCAGTGTTTATATTTTATTTATTATTTATAATGTACCATTTTTACAAAGTAGTAGCAGTGTGTGGTGTTTGTGAACAATGTTCACAAACATTGTCTGTGTGTTCAGGGTTCCTGGTGTCTCTGGATGATTTCTATCTGCTGGGCAGCGGTTTGATGATGACCCAGACCACGAATAACGTCTTCAACACCTCGCTGTACTCCTACATCACTCCTGCCAGTCTGTTCTCCTGGCAGAGGGTTCGACTGGCACACGTACTGGCGCAGACCGGAGAGCAGTGGGCGCAGACCTTCTCCAGATACAACTCCGGTCCGAAACATATAATTATACACACACATATATGTCAAATTGATGTTCTTAGAGTGGTTAACTTTTTTAAACACTGTTCCTGAACATTATAACCGCAGTGTTTATCTGTGCACGTCACGTTTTATGGACAACAGCTCGTTTACTGTAGCTTTTGTAAGATGGTTCACTTCTCTTTAAGATAATTAACCAATTACTGTTTGTATTACCTTAGTTTTCCAACAAATATCACGAGTAAATGGCGGATAACATCGAATCTATAATGTATATGAAAAGTACAAAAAATATTCTACTCTGAAACGTCCTGTGAAATCTGTTCTGCATGTTGCTCTTGTTCGTCAACATTGTCATGGTCTGAATCGGGTTCGTATTGGTTTGAAATTGACGCCATCCTTAATGATTACACTCGAAGAACTCAGTTATTAACGGCCAGGACATTTCCTGGAAGCACTGCCAATCCAGCTAACAAACCACAGCACATTTCATCTTTCGGAACGAGTGGCTTCATCGAAAACGACTTTCAATCAAACTGGAAAGAGAGGAGCTGTAATGTAAAATACGTGAAAAATAATGCATTTTTGAACAGTCAAGCATGAAAACACATTCTAGTACACCCCAAAAACTAAATCTATATATCTATTTGCTACTCCATAAATCATATATATATATATATATTTTTTTTTTTTTTTTATTTTTTTTTTTTTTTACTGCTTTGTTACCTATGCCCATGGTCAGGTTATCATTTTTACTGTTTAACTCTTTAACCCAAGTGTCATGTTGCAGTTCCTAATAAAGCTACTGGTCAGCTGATGTTTTTGGCTTCAGTGAGTGTTCAGTCTGGACTCTGTCACTGGTGTAAAGTGAATCAGCGCTCTGATCCAGTGCTGCATCTCTCCTTCAGGCACGTATAATAACCAGTACATGGTTGTGGACGCCAGTAAAGTGATCCTGGGCAGCCGTCTGGATGACGGGGCGCTGACTGTGGTCGAGCAGATCCCGGGACTGGTGGAGTATTCGGACCAGACGCAGACGCTGCGCAGAGGTCAGACTCACACAGGCTTCAGTTTCATTGCTCTCTGTTTATTAAATTATTTACATGTTGTATTAAACTTGTGTGTGTGTGTGTCCTGCAGGTTACTGGCCGTCCTACAACGTGCCGTTCCACCGTAAGGTCTATGACCTGAGCGGGTACGTGCAGATGTGGAAGGATTATGGCGAGGACTTTTCCTATGACCTTTGCCCTCGTGCCAAGATTTTCCGCCGCGACCAGTCTTCAGTGAGCGACCTTATGACCCTCAAACACATCATGAGATACAACGGTAACTATAGCAACCACCAAACAACCAATCGGTTACACCACATGAAGTCCAAGTGCTGACTTTGAGTCCTGATGTCACTTATATATATATATATATATATATATATATATATATATATACACTGCTAAAAAAAATAAAGGAAACACTAAAATAACACATCATAGATCTGAATGAATGAAATAAACTTATTAAATACTTTTTTACTTTTTAAGTGTTGTTTAAGTGTTCCCTATATATATATATATATATATATATATATGAAGAGTTCAGATGCAAAAGCCTCTAAATGCCATTTGAAATTTTCTTCTTTAATGATGATTTTTATCAAACTTGTATATTTAAGTTCAGTGATTTCACTTAAATTGCAATGATAATTACCTATTAATTGTTATTTAAGTGAAATTATTGAACTTAAATATACAAGTTTGATAAAAATCATCATTAAAGAAGAAAATTTCAAATGGCATTTAGAGGCTTTTGCATCTGAACTCTTCATATATTTATATGTTTTAGCAACTAGCTCAAATAAAATAATTTTTTTAAATACGTTTAGTTTCTTTTTTGTATTCTCTATTTTCATGGTAGTTTTTGTTAATTTTGCTAAGATTGTGAGTGGTCATTTTAGTAGTTTTACATATATGTTTATATAGTTTTATTAATTTTTATTTTAGTTTTAGTTATTTTGCTACAAGTTAAAAACTAAATGAAAATTACAAATAATGCCTTGGCAACAAGTGAAATAAAATGCATTGATCTTGTAAGTTATATATATATATATATATATATATATATATATGAAGAGTTCAGATGCAAAAGCCTCTAAATACCATTTGAAATTTTCTTCTTTAATGATGATTTTTATCAAGCTTGTATATTTAAGTTCAGTAATTTCACTTAAATAACAATTAATAGGTAATCTTCATTGCCATTTAAGTGAAATCACTGAACTTAAATATACAAGTTTGATAAAAATCATCATTAAAGAAGAAAATTTCAAATGGCACTTAGAGGCTTTTGCATCTGAACTCTTCATATATATATATATATATATATATATATATATATATATATATATATATATATATATATATATATATTCATTGTTAATTTTTATTTTTTATTTATTTTATTTCAAGTATTTCAAAATTTGTAATGTTTTTGTGTTTGTATTAGAGCCAGACCAATATATCGGCAGGCCGATATTATCGGCAGATATTTGGCATTTTCCAAACTATCGGTATCGGCAGTTATAATGGACGATAAATGAATATTTAAAAAATAAAATAAAAACTGAGGCCAGAGGGCACTCTACACCGTCCCTTTTGGTAACACTCGTATATCGCGCCACACATCCTGCAACCTGTGCTGATCCAGCCAGAGTTGGGCAGAGAGAATCAGTTTTCCGCGAGTGAGATCATCGGTGAAGTGTGTTCATGGTGAGTTGGTCACGATACATACATAGCATACACAATAACAATTAAAAGAACATCCCCATCAGTTCTCTTGACTCAAATAAGCGTGACACAATTTGTGACTATAATGTCCAGTTTTGCTGCTGTTAAATCAACCGAGAGTGATGCGGAAATAGCTAGTAATAATTACGTTACGTTGTTACAGTGTAGTTGACTGACTGTCCTTTTTAACTTTTGACAATATGACTAAAGTTTCTTTTTAAAATGCATTATCATATTATTTTAGTTAAAACTCATAAATGACTACAAATAACTAATGTTAGGGAAATCTGTCAATGTTTTGTTGCGCGTTTCTGAAATAAAAAAATAAAAAATATATCGGCCGATATATATCGGAATATCGGATTTTAAAACCAACAAATATTTGTATCGGTATCGGCCTTCAAAATCCTTTATCGGTCGGGCTCTAGTTTGTATACTGATAATAACCCTAGTCATATCTACAAAAATCTAAATAAATAAGCTAATATGTTTTAATCTTAGTATTTTATTGTTAACACAATTGTAAAATACAATTAAAATATAATTTGTTTGGTTTAAGTTTCGATATAAATGCCAAAATATAATAATTTGCAAGAAAAAGTATATTTGTTTAGCATTTAAATAACACACATTAAAAGGCATATATTATAATTAGGGCTGTGCAAAAGTTAATTGCGATTAATCGCATCCAAAATAAAAGTCTGTTTTACATAATATATTTGTGTGTGCTGTATATAATTATTTTGTATATATAAATACCTATGCATGCATGCATATATTTAAGAATTATTTGCTCTTAAATTCTGTATATATATATAAATACATAATCTATATTATATAAATATAAATATTTTATATAGGAATAACACATTTTCTTAAACATATACATGCATGTGTGTGTATTTATATATACAAAATAATTATATACAGCACACACAAATATATATGTAAACACAGACTTTTATTTTGGATGCGATTAATCGCAATTAACTTTTGCACAGCCCTAATTATAATGAAACACCTGTTTGCACAATGAGCTCAGTACCTGTCAATCACTGTCCGATGATGTCATTTTGTCCTCAGATTATAAGAATGACCCGTACTCGCAGGGCGACCCGTGTAAGTCCATCTGCTGTCGCAACGACCTGCGTGAGCATCATGCCAGTCCTGGAGGATGTTACGACACCAAGGTCAGCTGACCCACTCTCATCAGTGTATCAGATTGAGTTCTCTGCTTCACCCAATCAGATTGAGTTCTCTGGTCAGCCTACACATTCTATCAGCCAATCAGATTGGGTTATCTTGTTCTCTGATCAGCTGACCCACTCTATCAGCCAATCAGCTCATGCGTTCCCTGCCTCTCTGATCAGCTGACCCACTCTGTCAGCCAATCAGATTGAGATCTCTTCTTCTCTGGTCAGCTGACCCACTCTCTCAGCCAATCACCTCCTGCGTTCTCTGCCCTTGACTCTCTGTTGTCCTTTGGTCAGGTGACGGATCTGCTCATGGCTCGGGGGTTCGTGGCGGAGGCGCTGAACGGTCCCACCACTGAAGGAGGACTCCCCGTCTTCTCCTGGGACACCTTCAACAGCACGACACACCAGGGTCTTCCTCTCAGCTACAACTTCAGCTTCGTCAGCATGCAGCCGCAGCTCTTCCGCCCCTGAGGATCATGGGAGTTCACTGTTGCTAACACCAATCTGTCCAATCAGCTGTTATTCTGAACGCTAAACTCCTCCGCCCTCTTTTGACAATCAGTCCACGACTTTACGCCTCTTTTGATTGATGGATTGAAGAAGTTAATCGCGATGATTAGTGCACACTGTGTGTTTATGACTATGGAAGCCCATTTAAGCTTTGGTTAATCATAGTTATCACAAAAAAATCAAAATTATGAGAAATATTCATGAGATGAAAAGTCAAAATTGACATACTAAGTCATATTTATGAGTCAAAATGATATTAATTTGCATAAATAGGCATACTAATGACAGATTAATGAGTTTGTGAGTCAACAACGACTTATCATAATTAAGATTTACTGAAGAATAGTTATCACAAGAAAAGTCAAAATTCATGAAAAGTCAACAGTATGATAATTATCGTTATGAGATTAAAAAGTATATTTTTGAGATGATAAATCTAAATTATGACAGACATGATTAGGGATTAAATTGAAATTATGACACTAAATCATATTAAAGAGATGAAAAGTCAAAATTATGACAGTCATATTTATGAGTCAAAAGGATGGCGTAAATAGTTATAATTATGACAAATTATTCAGCTTGTAAGTCAACCATGTCATAATTTCAACAATATGAGGCGTCGTTTTTCGCCTATTTGTGTCATAAATTTACCGAAGTATGGTTGTTTTTCTTTTGACTTGTCGCGTTACTTAGTATGCAATAAATTTGACTTTTTTGTCAGTTTTGACGTTAATTTTGACTATTTTTGTCATAAATATGACTTTAGTGAAGCATGACTGCTTTCTCATGTCAGAAATGTGTCTTTAATGACATGTTTATAGTGAGGAAGGTTTGTTTTGAGTCCTGACGAACAACACGAGCAGAAAAACAAAGTGTGTGTGAGCAATTCTAATGTCTTGTTGACGTGTTTGCCGGTGTGAAGATGTTTTCTCTCAGGGAACTCGTGTCTGTTAGTATTACCGTGTGACTGATCTCCTCATATCTGGATGTTTGTAATCTGATCTGTGCTTTTGTCTTTGATTCAATCAATGAATAAACACAAACCTCATTTCTCAGTGTTGAGTGTTTTTGTTTTTCAGAATTTGAAAGCAACAATGAGAGAGCAGTGAAGGTTTGGCAGATCATGTCACACACAAACACACATTTGCAGTCTTTGCTGCTTGTAGAGGTTACATTTCTGTTTTATTAATTCTACACATTTCTGACTGTCCCAGATGATATTTCTGCTATAATAATGAAGCTGCTCATTTTCCAACGTTTTATTTGAAAATTATTTATATTTCTGTATTTTTTCAGGATTTAGACTCTTTATGACCTGTAGCTTTAACAGTCATTCATGGTTAAGTTTTTTTTTTTTTCTTTATTAAAAAATGTCAATTTGTACCCGATAAAATACTTCAGAGAAACAATTTGCTTTCATTTTAGAAACTTCCATGACTTTAAATTTTCAATGATTTTTAAAGATTTTGATTTCCATGACTTCTTAAAGGGTATATTAATTTCATTGATTCTTAAAGATTTAAATTGTCAAGTTTCTTGATTTCCTTCCTATTTTTAAAAGATATAATCTCATATTAGGACTATTTAATTGTCATTTCACCTGATAATTAAGACTTTTTAATCTCCTACAGTCATTTTGAGGCTCCTGCAAATAAAGACACTCGATCTGACTAATCAAATCCAGACATTAACAAATGAACAGATTTTGACACTTTTTGGAGCCACAGTTTATATAATATTTTTTTTTGTTTAGTAGGCTATGTTCTGAAGAACTGCAGAAAACAACATGCTGTTTAAAAATAAAGTTGAGTTTCCTCTCGTTTCTCTCCGTCTCTCTTCTGCTGGTGTTTTTGTCTCTAGAGACTCGATCAGTGATTCATTCTCTCCGACGTCTCAAATGAAGAAGTGAAACGTCGCTGCGCTTTCCTTCAGCTCTCATGATCTCTCTGTTCTCCTCAGTTTTATATCAGCGGTGATGGAGAAGAGATTGTGTGCTTCTGGTTTGGGCTGGGATTCTCTGCTCAGACAATGCATTTCTCACGAATCTCTGGGACTGACGCCGTCGGGTGAGTAAATCTGCTGCGGTATAATCTTCTTGGCTGCTCAAGTATGTTGAGGTGTGTGTGTGTGTGTGTGTGTGTGTGTGTGTGTGTGTGTGTGTGTGTGTGTGTGTAGCGCTTCCTCCGCCCGTGTTGAGCACCAGAGGTCCAGGTCAGCATCAGTCCTGGCTCGCCATCAGCCCCGTCGTGTGGATATGTGTCGGGCTGCTCGCCAGTGGCTCGGTTCTGCTGCTGCTGCTCTGGTTCATCATCTACAAACGTCACCTCAAGACCTCACAGAACACAGGTACTAAAGTCCCATTCACAACAACTATATCTGACTTCTCCTGCTGATGAACGATAAAAACACTGACGGCGAATCAGAATCCATCCAAATTCAAAGAGAAATAACAGCTGAATTGAACACAGTCGTAGATGAAATCAACTGATGATAAAAGAAGACATTAAATATCTGAAGATCTCAGCAGAGGAGGGTTAAACAACTCCACAACGTCTACAAAAGTTTTTTACTGAGAATTCACAAAGGTGAATTAACTCTGTTTTTCATTTGAAGTCACCATTACGCTGATCAGTGTTATAATCCATTTATTCACTATAGAGACCGATATATAGAGCCAGGCCGATATTATCGGCCGATATCAGGCATTTCCCAAACTATCGGTATCGGCAGTTATATTGGCCGATAAATGAATATTTCAAAAATAAAATAAAAACGGACGACACACGCTTCAACCATGTCATGTTGGAGTTGTATAGTTTGTCCACCAGAGGGCACTCTACACCGTCCCTGTTGGCAACCAGTGTTGTGCAAGTTACTTCCAAACTGTAATACATTAGGTATTACTTGTTACTGTTATTTAAAAGTAATTCATTACCGTACAATATTACTGTCTCAGATTTGTAATGCGTTACATTACTCATGTATTACTTTTGAGTTACTTTCACCAAAATAACTAAGTAGAACTTAACTTTTGGGCTGTAACGATATGCAATATGAAACCGAAATCGCCATTCGCCACACGACTCAGATCCACGAACCTACAGAATCGCGACACACCTCTTCCAACTCCAGCATTATTCTCCTTACCGTCCAGATCCAATGCTGCCTTATCTTTAAATTAGGCTATTAGTATTATTTGAAGTTAACATTTGAAGTTAACCACAAAACTAGTTGAGGATAAATTATTGAAAATTGGGGAAGTCCAGCATTATGGACATGACATTTGCAGTCAAAACTTGAAATAAAAATTCTCAGAAAATACATGTATTGAAACGTATATAGGCTACTTCCTTAAAGGACTCCAGACATTAGACAAATATCAGTCTATGTTTTATTTTTAATATTAGGGAAAAGACACACATTCATGCGTGAAAAAAAATAGGAGGCAAATATATATTTTTTGTAATTCTGTTAATTAGCTACACTGCGCAAATCGGATGAGGAAGGGTTGGCTCTCCAGTCTCCGTAGAACTTAAAATATTCATTTTATTTTAGTTTTCGTGTTCGCATTTATGAGGAAAAAACAATGTTACAGACGCGACCGCTCTGAACTGGCACTAAAAGACTGCTTTAAAACTTTCACACAGTCTGTTGCCTTTAAGAAGTAAAAGCAGACAATACACTGTAATACAACTGTAATACAAGCCTCACTGAACATGTAACGAGTAAAATATTACTGAAAATTGATTAGTAATGCCTTACACTACTGCGTTACAGCAAAAACTAATATGTTACAGTAATGTATTACTTTTGTAATGCATTACTCCCAACACTGTATATAACTACAAATAACTAATGTTAGGGAAATCTGTTAATGTTTTGTTGTGCGTTCCTGAAAGAAATTAAATAAAAAATATCGTCCGATATATCGGAATATCGGATTTTAAAACCATCAAATATTTGTATCGGTATCGGCCTTCAAAATCCTTTATCGGTCGGGCTCTAATTCACTATTAAAGCACAGATCTGAAAATGAAATTTTCTGCTTAAACTTGTAAATCTTGAATACTTGAGCGCAGACTGAATTCTGAATCTCTTTTTAAAGACGAAACCTATCAGATTATTATAAAAAAAAATGTGCTTGTTTGTGTAGTACCAGTTTGTGAACAAGAAGAGGGATCATAAAATTCATGTTTTAATGTAGCCTAGGACCGCACTGAAAAAGATGTAGACAAGACGACAAAAAAATAATAAAACTTTCACAAAAGACCCGGCTTAAAAGTTTACATACCGTTGATTCTTAATGCTCTGTGTTACCTGGATGATTAATGACTGTTATGATTCGTGATGGTTGTAATAGTTAAACACTGTTTTTCCATGATATCACGGATTCGTACACAACTAATACCTAAAGTGCAAACATTCATTGATGATGAAGAAACTCCAGATAATGACAATATTAAGAATCAACTTTTAAACGGGTTTTTTTCATGAAAATTCAATTATTATTTTGCCGTCTTGTTTTTCATTAAGGTTTACATGTACACAATTTTTTTCTTTTTTTACAATTATTAATATTTTGCAGATTCTTCAACTTGAGAAGTCAACTGTATATTTAATGTTGCTTTTTCAAATTACTTTTGGTGAAATAAAGTAATTAGAGAAAGTAATAAAACATCCTTTAAATGTATTGTTTTCAAATCTAATACAATTTAACTACGATTTGAAAAGAATATTCTGAATTGGTAAAAATTGCTTTTGAATTCAGTCAAATACTTATGAGCCAACTTCAAGTTAGCTTTTTCCATTCCATTTCATTACATTTTTCTATGTAAACACGCTATGGACATCTTTAACCTTCTCAAGGTACCAGTCTCGACCAATCAAACCACAAACACCCTTTATACAATTCAGAAGTTCGCTGAACTTCATACTTCACTTAGCACTGACTTTGTGGTTCGACTTGTCGAGACTGTTTTCCAAAGATGGCTCCTGACTGTAGCTATACAAAATGGACTGTCTTTATAAAGTATCTACTTATTAAACTGTCTATACATTTACAAAGTTCTCAATGCTTCGGTTTTTATGTAGGGAACCTCATTATGTTACTGTGTTAGTGTGGGGCTATTTTGAGCCTTGTTAGTGGTATTAACTAGCGATCTTTATTTTTCATTCCTCTTTGCCTTATAGCTACTAGCGTTATACGCTAAACAGTTTTTAGAACCCCTTACATTCGATTATCATGCAAATAAATCTCAGAGAACGGTTGACTAGGTACCGAAGGTTTGTTTTGCGCCGGAGTACGTTGTCCTTTAAAAGAGGTTCAAATAAAAAGAAATGTATAAAAACCAGCCCGTTCTCATCCTTTAGCGTCACATAAAACGCTATATGACAAAACGGCGCTATACTACGCACATGGCACCCTTTATCGTTAATATAACACGCGAACCCAAGACATCATAAATCCTTTAGCGTGAATATGACACGCAGACCCTACCCCACACCTAAACTTAGCCCTCACAGCGCGTGTTATATTATGATAACGGGTGCCATGTGCGTAGTATAGCGCCGTTTTGTCATGCGTTGATAAAAACAAAGGACAAGCAAAAAGCGTGTTTGAAATGCAAAAGCGTGTTGTGTGAACGGCCCAAGAGCTCCAATAAAGGAGTTTCTACCCAACGAAACCTCACGCACACACTCCAGTTAGTTTCTGTTCCTCTCGTGGGGTCAGGAGGGTGGTGAGGGGTCTTTGGGGACTGTCCCATCTCACGTCTTCATCTCTTATACACACACACGCTTGCATCCTTTACCTCAGGACGCAGAACGCAGCTCTTAAACCAGCGGAAGAACCCAACGGCACTCGTGAGCTAAATTTAACCCCTTTTTAGACTCGAGCGGGAGTTCAGTGTGTATATGTGATTATAATGGCGAATATGAGGGACTCACAACTGTAGATTAACCTTTGTCTTAGTCTCGACCTCACCTCAGATGCAGTTCCTGTCAGATCACTCATATTCTCAGTTATGTGTCGCTCCATCATGTCAAGCCTTACATTCCTGCGTTCATTCGAAACCGTTTTAACACGCTCCTCTTGCGCATGAGAATTTGAATTTGAAATCTTTATTTCGAGCATAAAAAGAAAGTATATAAAATAAAGCCATATTTAAAAAACGTAGAAAAAATCAAAACAAATGAGCCCCAAAAATATATATGTATAATTCTTTGCTGTTGACATACTTCTATGTGCGAATAGGAAGAAGTAAAACTTGTATATTCCTACCCCTTAAATTCTTACAGTCATACATTTACAATTTTATATTATTATTATCATGTTGTTCTATACAGATATATAGGCTACAAGCAGCAAAACATAAAAAATAAAAATGACAGAGCAAACAAACAAAGAAAAACAACATAAACAAACTACTTTCACTACAGTGCTTCTTGATACCTCTTGAAAATAATTTTTTTGTACATTTTTTTTAAATAGGAATGGGAATATATGAGAGATGCATTTATAGAAAGTTAGGCCTCAAAACCTTGTCTTTTGTCAATTCCTTAACCCAGCTTCTGGCTTTTTAATAAACGCCTGTATGATCAGAGCACACCGTCATCAGTGAGATCAGGTGTGAAATATGTTGTGTTTTCTGAATCATAATGCACCATGATTCATAAGAACACAACAGTTTTAAACCAGTGAAGCCAGACCTGTCTGAGTGTTATGCAAACCTTTATCCCTCTGAGAAATAACACTGAGAGATGACAAATATCCACTTTTAGTACTTAGTCACCCAAAGCTACTACTAGTGCTGATAGTGATGGAACCTGTAACACTAGAACACCTTAACAACTGCATAGCAACACGCATTAAAAACACTCGGAACACATGACAACACACCCCGAAAACCACTTGGTACACTTTAGAGCTGCATAGCAACACCCCAGCAACCACCCACAACACTTAAGTATTGTAATAGTGAGGACTTCTCTTGGGGAAATCTAGTTAGCCACGGTATAAATCAGCTGTTAGTTCTAACTCGCTCACTAGTCAGTGTTGTTTTTCTGTCCAGCAGGTGAAAAGGACGCTACACCTCACACCCCGACAACCGTAGAACAGGAAGAGGAAGCCCACTGGCTGCATCCCAACGGCCAGATACTGGAAGTGCCAGTCAGCGCAGGGTCCTGTGGGCGGGGCCTGTGCAACGGGTGGGCGGAGCATGGGCTGCCACTTCCTGCAACCGAACTGGGAGACTCCGCCCTCGTCACCGCCAAAACTGGACAACCTGTTGAAGTCTGAGCAACAGAACTCATTCCTACCAGTCCAGCCTTTGATATAATCCAGTTTGTATTCATATTCACGTCAAACTGCAGAACACATTAAATCAAACCTGGATTCAGAGAACTTCACCTGGAAACCGGTTCATCGTCACTTTTTTTTTTTTAAAGATGTATATTTTAATTTGTGTATATTATGGGAGATTTCCAGCACACTGATGAGAGTCATATTTGTTCATAAACATGTATTTGGCTCTGTGACTAATTGCTTATGTTCCTCTATTGTCTGTTAAACGCATAAAATAAGAGGAATGGTTTTTTTTCCCCCTCTGTTCGTTTATTAATAAGCAAGTTTGGTTAATAAAACCATCTGAATAAATCACAGTTTGTTGTCTTATTGTCTATGAGTAAGAAACAATTATGAAGTCATATTGTACATTACATACATCATTCATTTTAAAATCAGCCGTTTCAGAATGATTAAAGGATTAAATAAATCAAAGGGGTTTTTATGAACACTGAAACATGATGAGCAACACTTCATAGATAAATTATGTATTAATTGGTGTTGAATTATGTATTAACAGGTGTGTGTGTTCTCTACAGGTGTGTTGAGGGGTCGGTCGGGTGCAGGTATTCGGAATGGCCGTCGCTGCTGTGTGTGTGTGTATATGTACTATAGGTGTGAGTTTGTGAGTGTGTTATCTACACATATGTTGTGAGGTCGGTCAGGTGCAGGTATTCGGGTTGGTCGTTGTGTGTGTGTGAGAGTAAGTGTGTGTTTTCTCTACAGGTGTGCTGTGGGGTCGGTCAGGTGCAGGTATTCAGGCTGACTGTCGCTGCTGTGAGTGTGAGCGTGTGTGTGTGATCGCCGCTGGCGTGTAGAGAGTGTTTTCCGCAGCTCGTTCCCGGGTTTTTCCAGCGTGGAGACGATCCTCTCGGCCAGATCCTGTTGCAGACGCTGGAAGTTCTCTCTGCAGATCAAAAGACAGAAAGGTTCAACGTGTGTGTGTGTGTTTGTGTGAGAGAGAGAGAGCATCAGTGATGTTAATGTTGACACATTAAAAATAAATCTGACTTTTTCTTCAAGTTTATACATCTAACATGACTCTAATAGAGGAACTCTAATATACATTTTAACTGCAAAAGACAATTATTTTATTGTCTACATTTAGTAAGGGGGTTCCTTGCAAGGGGTTCAAAATATTTGGGGGTCTTTGGCATTAACACGTTTGGGAACCCTGTTATACAGCAGTCCTGGAATCTGATTGGTGGATCACTGTGTCAGTCAGTGGTGAAATGCAAGTAACTCCATGTTTTGTTTACTGAACTGTTGTATAAAAGCAACAACAGTGAATTTTGTCCATATGTCGTTCTGATGATAAATTGTGCATGTGTAAATGTTTTTTCTGTTGTATTCTGGGAGTATTTTATTATTACAGGACAAAAGTGTTGGTGGTCTTACGCTGTTGGTGGTGTCGGCAGGTTGTATTTCTGCCCAGTAACTCCAGTCAACCAGTAAGTCATCTCCTTCCCTTTACCCTGAAACACACACACACACACACACACACACACATTGTGAGTCTCTGCTGTGACTGTGAACTTCTCTTCAACGGTCTACAATTGGACGGAAGCTGAAATAAGAGCCTGCGATTGGACGGAAACTGAAATAAGAACCTACGATTGGACGGAAGCTGAAATAAGAGCCTGCGATTGGACCGAAGCTGAAAGAAGAACCTACGATTGGACGGAAGCTGGAATAAGAGCCTGCGATTGGACGGAAGCTGGAATAAGAACCTGCGATTGGACGGAAGCTGAAATAAGAACCTACGATTGGACGGAAGCTGAAATAAGTGTCTGCGATTGGACCGAAGCTGAAATAAGAGCCTGCGATTGGACGGAAGCTGGAATAAGAGCCTGCGATTGGACGGAAGCTGGAATAAGAGCCTGCGATTGGACGGAAGCTGAATTGAGAACCTACGATTGGACCGAAGCTGAAATAAGAGTCTGCGATTGGACCGAAGCTGAAATAAGAGCCTGCGATTGGACCGAAGCTGAAATAAGAGCCTGCGATTGGACGGAAGCTGGAATAAGAGCCTGCGATTGGACGGAAGCTGAAATAAGAACCTACGATTGGACCGAAGCTGAAATAAGAGTCTGCGATTGGACCGAAGCTGAAATAAGAGCCTGCGATTGGACCGAAGCTGAAATAAGAGCCTGCGATTGGACGGAAGCTGGAATAAGAGCCTGCGATTGGACGGAAGCTGGAATAAGAGCCTGCGATTGGACGGAAGCTGAATTGAGAACCTACGATTGGACCGAAGCTGAAATAAGAGCCTGCGATTGGACTGAAGCTGAAATAAGAGCCTGTGATTGGACGGAAGCTGAAATAAGAGCCTGCGATTGGACGGAAGCTGAAATAAGAGCCTGCGATTGGACGGAAGCTGAAATAAGAACCTACGATTGGACTGAAGCTGAAATAAGCCTGCGATTGGATGGAAGCTGAAATAAGAGCCTGCGATTGGACGGAAGCTGGAATAAGAGCCTGCGATTGGACGGAAGCTGAAATAAGAACCTACGATTGGACCGAAGCTGAAATAAGAGCCTGCGATTGGACGGAAGCTGAAATAAGAGTCTGCGATTGGACGGAAGCTGAAATAAGAGCCTGCGATTGGACGGAAGCTGAAATAAAAGCCTGCGATTGGACAGAAGCTGAAATAAGAGCCTGTGATTGGACAGGAGATGAAATAAAAGCCTGTGATTGGACGGAAGCTGAAATAAGAGCCTGCGATTGGACAGGAGCTAAAATAAGAGCCTGTGATTGGACAGAATCTGAAATAAAGGCCAGAGATTAGACATAAGCTGAAATGAGAACCTGCCATTGGTTAGAAGCTGAAATAAGAGCCTGTGATTGGACAGGAGCTAAAATAAGAGCCCGTGATTGGACAGAATCTGAAATAAAGGCCAGAGATTAGACAGGACCTAAAATAAGAGCCTGCAATTGGACAGAAGCTGAAATAAGAGCCTGCGATTGGATATAAGATGAAATAAGAGCCTGTGATTGGACAGGAGATGAAATAAGAGAACTGTGTTTGGACAGGAGCTAAAATAAGAGCCTATGATTGGACAGAATCTGAAATAAAGGCTAGAGATTAGACATAAGCTGAAATGAGAGCCTGCCATTGGCTAGAAGCTTAAATAAGAACCTGTGATTGGCTGACATCTCTCCTCTCACCTTCAGATGTGTTTCTCCGCGACGCTCGCACTCAAACTGACAGTCGGTCCGGTGCAGGATCTGGATGGTCGACTCGCTCACGTGAATCCTCAGAGCTGGAAAAAACATCAGAGCTGCTTCTCCGAAGAGTGTGTTGTTGTATGTGAGTATATGTGAATGTGTGTGTTTGTGTCTTACGCAGGCCCGTAGACTCCATACGTGACGCCGTGTTGACCGTATCTCCAAACAGACAGTAACGTGGCATCTTATTACCCACCACACCTGCCGCACATGGACCTACACACACACACACGACTAGTAAGAGTAAGTTCGTTATTACACTAATCGTGCAATATCATGTCTATTTACCAAAATGTCTAAGATAAGATTTGCAAATTGGTTTAAAAGAGCAGAAAGATGAATGGTTGAGCTCATCCAAATGGATAAAACTTGATGATTTTTGGCTGATTTATGCATTTTGACCAGTAGGTGTCGCTGCCATAGGATAATACAAGAATGATTTCAGGTAAGTACATCATCTTCCGGTTTGTCTGTACCTGAGTGGATCCCGATACGGATCCACAGAGGGATTTCCGGCAGGTGTCTGAGCTGGAAGGTCCCCAAGAACTCCAGGATGTCCAGAGCCATGAGACAGATGTCCACCGCGTGTCTGTTCCCGTTGCGCTTCGGCAGACCGGACGCCACCATGTACGCGTCACCGATGGTCTCCACCTGAACACCAATATTTAATCACATTCTGCCTTTCATTTCTTTTTTTTTCTTTTTTATTATTATATTAAAACAAAAACTTTTTTAAATCATTCCAATTTGTGAGAAATGTTGAAGGTGTCGGAATAAACTTTGGTCTAACTGTATATTTCTTTAAATAATAATTCATTGAAAGCGTGTGACAGTTCTCTGGGAGCACCTTGTAGACGTCGTGGTGGTCGAGGATGCTGTCGAAGTTCTTGTAGATGTCGTTGAGCATGTCCACCACCTCCATGGGTGTGCTGTGGTGGCAGAGCGTGGTGAAGCACACAATGTCGCTGAAGTAGATGGTGACCTCGTCGTACAGCTCGGGCTCCACGCGCCCCGTCTCCTTCAGAGAGCGCACCACTGGCCTGTGTGAGAGAGCTTTATCGCTTTATCACGTCACATCAGGGTCACTTCTGCTGCTCGCCCAGCTGCTATGTGTTAGCTAGAGAGTCCTAAGTAGCTGTTAGGGCATTGCTATGTGGTTGCTAGGCAGTTGCTAGGGCATGTTAGACAGTTGTTAGGATGACCTGTGTGGTTACTAGCATGTTGCTAGGCAGTTACTACGGCATCACTATATCACTTAAAATGACCCAAACTCTGAATCAACATGCACCAGTGCTGCATTTTTCTAAATGCCATAATCATTTGTAAACAAACAAGTATTGATTGTTTCTGCATTAAATTAGTAATAAATATTTCGCTAACTGTGATTTTGTAGCTTGTTCATAGGTTACTATGGCATCGCTATGTGGTTGATAGGGCATGAGGTTGCTGGGCAGTTTTTAAGACATCATGTGATGGGTGGTTGCTAGGGTGTTGCTAAGCAGTTGCTAGGGCATCACTATGCATTTTCTAGGAGGTGCTAGGTAGGGTTGGGTATCGTTTGAATTTGAACGATTCTGATTCTGATTCCGATTGCTTGTTTCGATTCCGGTTCCTAACGATTCTCGATTCTGATTCTTTTAAGAGGCAGGGTCAAAAAAGTTTAGCTAACCTTGCTAACCAACGGTCTTTCTGAAGGAAATAATCCTTTCTGAAGGAAATACTCCTTCTGTAAAAATAGTCCTTTAGTCACAAATTTTGCATTTTGCCGAGATTTCGTTATTTTTAGAAAAGCGAAGCCACACTTTGGACAGCCGACGTAAGCTACTCATGTTCGACTCGCGTGGTTATGCCAACACTTCCGGTAGACGCTTCTTCGTTGGTGTTGTTCAGCGGTTTCTTCTTCCGCTCGGCGGACTGTGAATATCGAAACTAGGAATCGAAATTTTAACTTTTGAACGATTCCGGGAAAAACGAAAAGTTAGACTCGGTTCCAATCGATACTCGATTCTCGATACCCAACCCTAGTGCTAGGGCATTACTATGCAGTTGCTAGGCAAGTGCGACGACATCACTCTAAGGTTTGTTGCTATTTTTGTTACTAGAAGGGTGCTAGGGTGTTGCTAGGATTGTCTGGGTGAGTGCCATGGTATTGCTAGGAAGTCGCTATGAGGTTGCTGAGCAGTTCTTCGGACATTGATATATTTGTTGCAAGGCAGTTGTAGTACATGCAGGTTGTCATGGGTGATTACTAGGATGTTTTTTAGGCAGTTTCTAGGGCATCGCTATGTGATTGCTCGTCAATGTATATGTCTTGGCTATGCACTTGCCAAGGAATTGCTTTGTGATTGCTGGGGAGTAGCTAGAATATCCTGGGCAATTGGCAATGTGTTGCTAGGATAATCTGGGTGGTTGCAAAAGTGTTGCTAATGCATTGCTATGTGGTTGCTAGGGTGTTGCTAAGCAGTCACTAAGGCATCACTATGACTTTGCTAGGGCATTGCTATGTGGTTGCTATGCAGTTGCTAGGGTGTTCTGGGTGGTTGCTGGGGTGTTGCTAGGCAGTTACTAGAGCATCACTTTGGCTTTGCTAGGGCATTGCTATGTGATTGCTAGGCAGTTGCAAGGGTGTTGCTAAGCAGTTGCTTGGGTGTTCTCAGTGGGATTTAGCTGTACATAAGGTGTGTTGTGTGTGCGTGTGTGTGTGTGTGTGTGTGTGTGTGTCTGACCCCGGCAGCAGCATGAAGTTGAGCTGATCGGCTCGGTCTCTCTCGGCCTTGTACAGGGCCGTTCTCTCCTCCACCAGGTGCTCCAGGTTCCGGGAGTACATCTGCAGCCGGCGAATCAGGTTGTCCATGTAGCTGGCGTTGGCCTGGTTATGAAAGTTACTGCAGAAACACACACCAGCACATCAGCATGTGCTCACGACTCGGATGAAACACGAGCGGCGTCACTCACGCACCTGAAGATCTTCCCCAGAGCGCCCTCGATCCGCTTGAACTCCGGACGTTTCTCTGGATCCTCCTCCCAGCAGCTCTTGATCAGCACGAACAGCTACAAAAATATGTGCTGTTTACATTTAAATATATATTTGTGTATATATATATATATATATATATATATATATATATATATATATATATACATGTATATTTCCCATTTCAATAACATATTTCAAATCAGCAATAAAATTTTACATGAACTATTTTATAAATGTAGTTTTTTTATTTGTCCAGCCAATGCACGAGGGTCAGTCCCAAAAGCGCTGATATACGTCAAAGGAAATCGAAGAACGAACTGATGTGACGTTGTTTCGAACAAAATCAGGCCAAAACAATTTTGCAGTTCATTTGAGAAGTTCGAAACAGTTCCAGTGTGAACTTTCCGGAAAAGTTTGCTCCTGATGGTAAACACCTTCAAAACTCCCATTGGTACATGGTGATGATGTAATAGGTGGGTGTGGCTCTGAGGCTCCGCCTTCTTTGAGGTGTAAATCTTTTTCTGTTATTTTCTTCTGTTCAGTCCGTCGAGGTCAGACACGAGTAAAAACATACTGGAGAGCTGCTATAAAGTAGAAAATGAGCTTGTAATTCTAATCGAAAGCGACACTGACGTTGTTTTTTTTTCATACATCGCTATGAGGAGATGCTTTCTTTACTGCTGTTTTCTCACCGCTGTCATTTTGTTGTGTTTAAATGAATACATTTTTAGCTAACTGATTTTATATATGTACATTTCTGAAATGCATAATAGTTTCCTCTGATTACAGACTCTGTGGACTCTTCCATTTTCTGTAAAGCTGCTTTGAAACGATGTGTATTGTGAAAAGCGCTATACAAAAAAAAAATCAAATTTAATTTAAATAATTTTGTTATTGCGATTTTGTGTTATTAAATATTCATCTAAACGTTGCTGTCCAGTGTGGACAGCATCAGGCAGGTTATTTTTCAAACTGCTTTTTTCCCCTAAGGAAGAACAAAAACAACCTGTTATAGTAACGGGTGCTTCGAACAACAGCCGCAGTGACACGATTGGCTGTTTAATTTGGAAGGCGGGGCTTCCTTTGCTAGAGCTGCAATATTTGTGTGTTTCAGTTTCTCCCATTCTTAGAATGTCTGTGGTAACGGTACCTCAGCTTCAGTTTCTCCAACGGACTCAAAGCTCAGATCCGGTCGGAAGACGTTCGGACCCCGCGGACACTGAACGCGATAGATTTTCTCTAGAAGAGAAAAGACGAATAGCACAAACAGATAAAAAATAGTGAGAAACAGTGTTTTATAGATCAGATGAGCTCATCAAATGTTTCTTTATGAAAAGTTTTTGCAAGCCGAACCCCTTTCACCTAAAATTAAATTTTTTAAGTTTAACAATTTATTAGTTTAAATGATTTTACATTTTATTAGTTTATTATATGTGAACTATTTAAAATATGTTAATAAAAATAAATATACTTAATTCTCTTTACTCACCTTAATATAAATGTAAAATATTATATCTATGTGTATATTTATGTATATAAACAAAATTTTTATTTATTTTAATTATTATTATTATAAGCTTTTTTAACTAGAACAACGCGATGGTCATGGGTTCGATTCCCAAGGAACAAACTTCGTAAGACGCTTTCGTAAGTAAGACGCTTTGCACAATATGTATTCTCCACATGTGTCAGATAATCGACCCGTCTCTGGTGTGTGTTTGTACCTGCCATGTCGCAGCAGCAGCTGGTGTAAAAAGGGCTCTTCCTCAGGATGATCTCCTGCGAGATGATTGCGAAACTGTAGACGTCGCCCTTCTGAGAGATTCCCTGAACACGCATGTGCTCCGGCGCCGTCCACAGGTCTGTCACAGAGAAGCACTTTAGTTATTTTCCTGACAAGTTTCCAATGATTTATAGAGACTCTGAATGTGAAACTGACACTCCACAAACTGTCTGAACAGCAGCTTTTTGTTAAAGAGCCCATATTCTGCCCTTTTACAAAGTCGTGATGATGTTTTTAGCTCTACTAGAACAGGTTTTCCTGATTATTTTCCTCATTCTCAATTGTTGCGGCTCCTCTCTTCCCAGTCTGTCAGTAATGTTCTGTTTAGTTCCCATCTCTATGAAGCCCCTCCTTCTGAAAAGCACACTGTGCTCTGACTGGTCGGCTGGATTAGTGTGCTCAAGTGCTTCAAGCGTGTTTGGGAAATGTCCCGCCCCTAATTACCATAACCTAATTAACATACCATTATAATGAAGAATATTGTGGCGTGTTTGTTCCCGGAAGAAACTCAAGACTAAAATGGAGGCGTTTCAGGAGTTCAGAAAAACTGATGTAGAGCTTTTTCATGCTTAAACAGCAACATTACTCACTAAAGAAATATGAACATGTGAAAAAAGCAGAATAGGTCCTCTCTAATGTGGGTGTCTATTGTTGTATGCTTGTGTATTATGTCAGTAGAGGATCAGGAAGTGATGTCGCAGACCTTTCCTGGGCGTGAGGATGGTGTTGCAGCCGAAGTCGGTGATCTTCACCACCATGCGATTGTCCACCACACAATTGGTGGATTTCAGACGGCCATGAACGCTGACGTTACTGGAGTGCAGGTACGACATGCCCTGACACACACACACACACACACACACACGTGATGATGTCAGCAGGGCAATGGTCAAAACAGAAGCACAGAAATAATGACGGAAGTCCAAACTTTGTTTATGCATCTTATAATCATTATTATCTTTCTGAAAATTAAAAATAATGTTTCCTTATACTTTGAGACACTCACACTGATTTGTACTCTAAATAGCACACATATATACACTCAACTAAAGGATTATTAGGAACACCATACTAAGACTGTGCTTGACCCCCTTTTGCCATCAGAACTGCCTTAATTCTACGTGGCATTGATTCAACAAGGGGCTGAAAGCATTCTTAGCATTTTAGTACAGTGAACTCATTGTCATGTTCAAAAAACTAATTTAAAATGATTCGAGCTTTGTGATATGGTGCATTATCCTGCTGGAAGTAGCCATCAGAGGATGGGGACATGGTGGCCATAAAGGGATGGACATGGTCAGAAACAATGCTCAGGTAGGCAATGCCCAATTGTCACTAAGGGGCCTAAAGTGTGCCAAGAAAACATCCCCCACACCATTACACCACCACCACCAGCCTGCACAGTGGTAACAAGGCATGATGGATCCATGTTCTCATTCTGTTTACGCCAAATTCTGACTCTACCATCTGAATGTCTCAACAGAAATCGAGACTCATCAGACCAGGCAACATTTTTCCAGTCTTTAACTGTCCAATTTTGGAAAGCTCTTGTGGAGATGAGTGGTGGTGTCTTCTGATATTGTAGCCCATCCGCCTCAAGGTTGTGCGTGTTGTGGCTTCACAAATGCTTTGCTGCATACCTCGGTTGTAACGAGTGGTTATTTCAGTCAAAGTTGCTCTTCTATCAGCTTGAATCAGTCGGCCCATTCTCCTCTGACCTCTAGCATCAACAAGGCATTTTCGCCCACAGGACTGCCCCCTACTGGATGTTTTTCCCTTTTCACACCATTCTTTGTAAACCCTAGAAATGGTTGTGTGTGAAAATCCCAGTAACTGAGCAGATTGTGAAATACTCAGACCGTCCCGTCTGGCACCAACAATCATGCCACACTCAAAATTGCTTAAATCACCTTTCTTTCCCATTCTGACATTCAGTTTGGAGTTCAGGAGATTGTCTTGACCAGGACCACACCCCTAAACGCATTGAAGCAACTGCCATGTGATTGGTTGATTAGATCATTGCATTAATGAGAAATTGAACAGGTGTTCCTAATAATAATCCTTTAGGTGAGTGAATATATGAGTGTGTGTATGTATATACTGTATATATACAGGGTCTAAAATGAACACTTGCCGGCAACATTTTTATTAATTCTAATGAAACATGATCGTGGACAAACGTAATTTTAAAGAAGACATGGAAGGGAGATCATTTTGTTTCTCGAAATTAATAGAATAGAAAAAAATAAATGAATGAAAAAAATAAAAAATAAAACAAAAATAGGAAATGTTCTCGTTATTTTACGATAATAACTCTGCCATGAACATGTGAGTGTGTTCTTAAACTATTGAAACAAATTAAATAAGTTGATTTTTTTTAATGTTTTTTTTTAAATAAATTTTAGTTCATGTTTATTTTATTTTAGGTAATGAAAATGTCTTTTACTTTTTTGTTTTATATACAGTACACACACACACACATTCAGAGATCTGCACTCGTGTCATTCATGACGTGAGGAGGTTTATGTTTCCATCAAGATCCATCATAAAACCATCAACGAGTGTAAAGTACATTTTAATAGACAGAGCAGTAAAAAACAGCGTCTACTGTGTGTGTACACGATGAAACACTCTCTCTCTCTCTCTCTCTCTCTCTCACACACACACACAGACTCACCTTTGCGATATCGTACATGACGGAGATCTTGAACTCCAGATCCATAAAGCTCTCGTCGGGATACGAGATCTTATCGTTGAGCACACACTGAAGGAACAAACACACACACACAAGAGTCATGTGATGATGATGATGATGGGATTGCTTGTCCTGTGATTTATGAGTGTGAGACGCTTTTACCCGCAGTGATCCTCTCTCGCAGAACTCAAACACCCCAAACACGCCACAGTCGAACTTCACCGTCCCGTAGAACTTGGTCAGGTTATAATAGTCAATGCGCAACAGCTGACCGAGAGGGAGAGAACACACACAATAACAGGTCATCTCACATTCATGACACATTTCGCCTTCACAGACAATTAAAAAAATAAGAAAATATATTTTACAGATATTTAAAAAAAAATATATTTGAAGGTTTCATTGTTACAGTGTAATTATTTAGTAATATTAAGCAACTCCATAGGGTTAGGGTAAGATTAGGTTGAGGGTTAGTTGCATGTAATTATGCATAATTTACTGTTATTACTATGGTAAGTAACATATGTGACTAAATAAAGTGTTACCAAAGAAACTTATAAAAATGACAAGAACACAACATAATCACTAAAACTTAAACTAGAACAGAAATTTTTAAAATAAAATTTAATTCAATATATTAAAAAAAGATTACTCATTACTCAATTTTTAATCATTACACATTAATCTAGTGAAGTAATTTATTTTTATATGAACTAGCATTTATTTTTATAAGTAATGATCATTTTAAAGAAATTCAATATATTAAACAAAGAAATTACATTCTGAATCAAACTAAGCTTGTTTTTAACACAATTAACATTTTGTTTGCATTGTGCTGTAACTTTCACAACACTTTCAGGATGTTTTTATTTTCTCTAATTCTAGATTCTTGTGACAGTCATTTATTTTTATTTAAATCAGCATACATTTAAATCAATGCAAACAATTTGTGTCATGCTGAATACATACTAAATAAATGATATATCTATTTTTTGCATTACAGTATTGAGAATTTGTATTTAATTTTACATTTTATGTTAAAGCTAAAATGAAAAATTTGACATGTTTCAGGAGATGAATAGGTTTTTACAGCGTTGAGCTCGATTCGCTGATCCTCAGAGAAGTTTCCGTCGGTGTTTCTCAGCTCCTTCAGAATGACGGGCTACAGAAACACACAGACACACATGTAAACATTCATAACACACACAACACACACACACACACACACACGTGACGGGACGCACAGACCTTTTTGTCGTATCGACCTTTGTGTTGTATCTCGACGCTGTTGTCACCCTTCTTATCCTCATCGATCTACAACACACAAACACACACACAGAGACAGCGTCACACACTCAGAGGAAGACAGATCCTCACACACGTAATGACAGACAGAAAGTTTTACTTTCAGACTGAAGTGGTTTCTCTCTTCGTCGTCCAGTGGAGTGATGACCGACGGGTTAATGTGAGACCATTTCTTCTGATTGATTCTCACTCGCCTGTTCTGCCTGAAATCACAAACATATGACACATTTCTCTATAAATAAACAAATAAACAAAAGAGCTGTCACATGCTGTCTGAACATCTAGCCCTGATAGCATAGATTTACATCTGGAAGACGTATTATCCCAGATAGCACAAGTCTATTTGATGTGATGTTTACATCTGGAAGACGTATTTTTAAGAGTGTTTGCTTATCTGCAATACGTCTATAGGACGTTTCCTGTCAGATGTCAAATAGATGCGTAGAAGATGTCAGTTTAAAGGGTTAGTTCACCCAAAAATGAAAATTCTGTCAGTATTTACTCACCCTCATGTTGTTCCAACCCCGTAAGACCTTCGTTCATCTTCGGAACACAAATTAAGATATTTAAGATATTAAGATCGCTCCTGCATACTAGTCCATAGGCTTCTTGAGGGACTGGCTCTTGCTGGCCCCGAAAAGTCATTAAAGACATCGTTAAAATAGTCCAAGTGACTACAGGGGCTCAATCTTAAGTTTATCAAACGACGAGAACACTTTTGTGCGCAAAAAAACAACAAAAATAACGACTTTATTTCAACTATTCACGTCCTTCTCCATGAGCCTGTAAGTCAGTTAACGTAGTGTGATTGCGTAGAGCTACGTCACCAGTGTTGGGAGTAACGCATTACAAAAGTAATACATTACTGTAACATATTAGTTTTTGCTGTAACGCAGTAGTGTAAGGCATTACTAATCAATTTTCAGTAATATTTTACTCGTTACATGTTCAGTGAGGCTTGTATTACAGTTGTATTACAGTGTATTGTCTGCTTTTACTTCTTAAAGGCAACAGACTGTGTGAAAGTTTTAAAGCAGTCTTTTAGTGCCAGTTCAGAGCGGTCGCGTCTGTAACATTGTTTTTTCCTCATAAATGCGAACACGAAAACTAAAATAAAATGAATATTTTAAGTTCTATGGAGACTGGAGAGCCAACCCTTCCTCATCCGATTTGCGCAGTGTAGCTAATTAACAGAATTACAAAAAATATATATTTGCCTCCTATTTTTTTTCACGCATGAATGTGTGTCTTTTCCCTAATATTAAAAATAAAACATAGACTGATATTTGTCTAATGTCTGGAGTCCTTTAAGGAAGTAGCCTATATACGTTTCAATACATGTATTTTCTGAGAATTTTTATTTCAAGTTTTGACTGCAAATGTCATGTCCATAATGCTGGACTTCCCCAATTTTCAATAATTTATCCTCAACTAGTTTTGTGGTTAACTTCAAATGTTAACTTCAAATAATACTAATAGCCTAATTTAAAGATAAAGCAGCATTGGATCTGGACGGTAAGGAGAATAATGCTGGAGTTGGAAGAGGTGTGTCGCGATTCTGTAGGTTCGTGGATCTGAGTCGTGTGGCGAATGGCGATTTCGGTTTCATATTGCATATCGTTACAGCCCAAAAGTTAAGTTCTACTTAGTTATTTTGGTGAAAGTAACTCAAAAGTAATACATGAGTAATGTAACGCATTACAAATCTGAGACAGTAATATTGTAAGGTAATGAATTACTTTTAAATAACAGTAACAAGTAATACCTAATGTATTACAGTTTGGAAGTAACTTGCACAACACTGTACGTCACACGTAGGCTCACTATTGGCCGACGCTGGTCATGTGTGTGTGATGCGTGTGACGTACAATAACAGAAGCTTACGCTATTAAACTAGTAACCTGACTCGCGCAGAGGGAGAAATAAACGAATTGTTGAAATAAAGTAGTTATTTTTGTTGTTTTTTTGCGCACAAAAGTGTTCTCGTCGTTTGATAAACTTAAGATTGAGCCCCTGTAGTCACTTGGACTATTTTAACGATGTCTTTAATGACTTTTCGGGGACAGCAAGAGCCAGTCCCTCAAGAAGCCTATGGACTGTATGCAGGAGCGATCTTAATATCTTAAATATCTTAATTTGTGTTCCGAAGATGAACGAAGGTCTTACGGGGTTGGAACAACATGAGGGTGAGTAAATACTGACAGAATTTTCATTTTTGGGTGAACTAACCCTTTAACATGCATTCTAAATCATTACATCTTAAAGACATCTTCTAAACATCTATTTGACATCTGACAGGAAACGTCCTATAGACGTATTGCAGACGAGAAAACACTCTTAAAAATATGTCTTCCAGATGTAAACGTCACATCAAATAGACTATCTGGGATTTAGAGTGTACAATACATCTATTGGACGTTTCCTGTCAGATGTCAAATAGACGTTTAAAAGATGTCTTTAAGATGTAATGATTTAGAATGCATGTTAAACTGATGTTAGAAAACAGCAGATGGTTTCAGAAAAAAGTCAGAATCGTACGATTGAAAAGTAGCAAAATTCGTTGTACCTGTACAAGATGAAAGCGATGGCCGTGGCGATCACCACACTGAGCCCGAGGACGATCATGATGATGTTCTGAGTCTCCATACCTGAGAAACAGATCCTAGCGTGATGTCATCTGTCACATGACCCTTTATAAACTAATGCAAGCCGGTTACCGAGAGCGGGTTTGTCACTGGGCAGCCGTGATCCGTCCCAATGCAGTTCAGGATTCGAGTGATTCAACCGCGTGACGTTCAGGGACGTGTTGAAGACAAAGAGTGTCCTATACTGAAGACACCAGAAATATATTTATTAGTAGGAGGGTTTACAAAAAAAAATATTTGTTTGAAATAATTTTTAGTTTTAAATACATTTTTATGATTTGATTTATAATAAGTTTTACATCAACTCAAACTCATATGGGAAAATTATACATATAGAATTTATTATATAGTTAAATAAATCATTATTAAATCGTAAAATTAAATATTTTTAAATATATATATATATATATATATATATGCAAATTGTACATTTCTTTCATAAATGAGAAAACGCATAAAATGAAAAAGGTGAACAATGATAGTTGTGACAAAGAGGTAAACAATGCGAAATCCATTTTATTTTTGTAACGTGAAACGGAATTTCCAGGCTTTCAGTGTTTTCACTGTTATATGGTAGGGGGCGCTATTACGCATCTTCTGACAGAGCACTGAATCTCCTTATCAAAACACAGACGAAGAATGAAAAGATGCTTTTATCGTTTATGTACGTTGAAGTAGAAAATACACTTCTCAGCTTTTGGTTTAAACTGTTGATTTGGGGGCAACGCAACCTTGACGTTACCGAACAATGGGACACCACAGGGAACACTGGGCTTAAATGATATGGGGAACTAATGAGATAAAAAGCAGAACAGGTGAACAGAATCATTGATCAGACACATTGGGGAACTGGGTCATATGTCAGGCACAGGGAAAACAGATTCAAAACACATAGAACAGAACATGACCCTGACAGTACGCCCCCTCTGGAAAGGTGGGCCATACAAGGTCCAACTGAAGAGGTAGACTGGGGGCTAAGGAAGAAAACATTGAAGAGGAAAGGAACAAAATCAGTCAGGGGAGTAGAGGGAAGGAGGGAGGATCAATGGTGAGTCAGGAGCAGTTGCGGCCATACTGGGACCAATGCCACAGTCAGCAAGATGATCCAAGGTAGGGATGCAGGAGGTAGGAGCCATGGTGGAGGCCTGGGAGCAGGGAATCTGCGAGACCCGGACATAGAGCCAATGTGACACTGCAGGTCTGGAGGTCCAAGGCGGAACTGACAGCTCTTGGTACTGAGGCAGAGGCAGGGACCCCGAAGATCGCATTGGAGCCGGAGGACCGATGACAGCAGCGGAGCAGGAGGGAAGGGGAGTCACAGGGTTGGAAGGCAGTGGCGCAGACAGAAGCCAGGAGTCCTGTGTTGGAACCAGGGGGGTACCAGACCAAGGTGGAGACGAGGGGACGAAGGAGCCTGGTGGGATGATGGGCCACGGTAGAGCTGAGGGAGCATTGAGGCAAGGTGGAGCCGTTGGGTCGGAGGACCGGGGTGGAGTCCGGGGCTCTGTGGCTGGAGGCGGAGCAGGGACTGTATGACCTGAGGTAAATCCACTGTACTGCAGGGGACTGACTGGGATCATCTGAGGAAAGGCTGGTGCACAGGATGGTTTTGGTAGAGGAGGAGGGAGAGGGAGGTTGGGCAGGAACTCTGGAAACACAGGAAGTTCTAGAAAGATGGGCAGAACCAGCGGGGACACAGGAGATTCAAAGCTGGGACGAACCAGCAGGTAAATAGTAAACACGGGGCTGGGCAGAACCAGCCGGGGAGGGAGATTCAAGGCTGGGCGGAACCAGCAGGGAAACAGTAAATACAGGGCTGGCCCGAACCAGCAGGAAAGGAGATTTAAAGCTGGGCAGAACCAGTAGGCCATTGAATTGAAAATAAAAATGAAAAAGCCTCATAATAAACTGTTCTATTTTCACGACTCCAGACCACTCACCTTGTTTGACCTGGATGTGTAAACCACAGACAGATTGAAGTCTCTGTCTCCACTGGCGTCTAATTCATAGTGTCCACCCACACCTGAACACACACACACACATCAATATCACATCATATCAATTTACAAAAAACTGAGTGCTGATTCAGTGTGGTGTTGTTTTTTCAGCTCTTACCATCAAACGTCATGTTCCTGAAGGGAATGATGTCACTGCTCTCACCATACGATTGTTTCTTCATTGCCAGCAGATTGTCTCTCATCATTTTACCGAAGAGAACCACGGCATCATGGTAAGCCACCACATAATCGTTCAGTGCCTGCAGGACGGAAGGAAACTGGCCCGTCATGAGAGACACGTCACCAGTAAGAATGTTCAGGGTAACATTGACATTGAAAGCATGCATGAAGAAAGAGTGTCATCACCCTGACAACTTTGGCAAACTATTTTCAACGTTGTGCTCAGATACTAGTTTTCTGCACAGTATCGGCCGGTTTGTTTCAGAACCCTAAAGAAATTTGTGCCTGTGATGGTGTGTATTTTTTTACTCCTTAATAGTAGTCGATATATAAAATATACAGTGGGGAGAACAAGTAATTGATACACTGCCAACTTTGCAGGTTTTCCCACTTACAAAGCATGTAGAAGTCTGTCATTTTTATCATAGGTACTATCCCACTGTGAGTGACGGAATCTAAAACAAAATCCAGAAAAATCACATTGTTAAATTTTTTTTTATTTGCATTTTATTGCATGCGCTGGCTTGAGCAGGGGGACCTTGTGTGCGCTGCAGGATCCTTGACGGCGTAGTGTGTTATAAATGGTTTTCTTTGAGACTATGGTCCCAGCTCTCTTCAGGTCATTGACCAGGTCATGCCGTGTAGTTCTGGGCTGATCTCTCACCTTCCCTGTGATCATTGACGCCTCACGAGGTGAGATCTGATCTTGCATGGAACCCCAGACCAAGGGAGATTGACCATCATCTTGAACTTCTCCCATTTTCTAATGATTGCGCCAACTGTGGTGATGGGGTGGTGAGGGCGCAGTGGATAAGACAAATGCCTTTGGTGTGAGAGACCCGGGTTCGACTCCACTGTGAGACACCAGTGTGTCCCTGAGCAAGACGCGTAACCCCTAGTTGCTCCAGAGGCGTGCAACCTCTGACAATAAAAGCGTCAGCTAAATTAATAAATGTAAATGTAAACTGTTGTTGCCTTCTCACCAAGCTGCTTGCCTATTGTCCTGTTGCCCATTCCAGCCTTGTGCAGGTCTACAATTTTATCTGATGTTCTTCGACAGCTCTCTGTTCTTGGCCATTGTGGAGAGGTTGGAGTTGGTTTGGTTGAGTGTGTGGATGTAACAGATGCTAGGGGCTGCAGTCTTTAGCCTCCTTGTTAGAGCACCCGACTCTCATGCCAGAGACCAGGGTTCGAGGCCCGCTCGGAGCGGGTCGAGTAGGACCCGGGTGGAGGGGTTATATGGACAGGTGTCTTTTATACAGGTAACGGGTTCAAACAGGTGCAGTTGTTTAACGTAATGAGAGTGAACGGGAGGGCTTCTTGGTCTGTTAGAGCCGGAATTCTTACTGGTTGGTAGGTGATCAAATATTTATGTCATGCAATAAAATGCAAATGAATTACTTAAAAATCATACAATGTGATTTTCTGGATTTTTGTTTTAGATTCCGTCACTCCCACTTGAAGAGTACCTATGATAAAAAATGACATGCTTTGTAAGTGGGAAAACCTGCTAAATCAGCAGTGTATCAAAAACTTGTTCTCCACACTGTATATACTGTAAATACAGTATGTTCATTTCCACATACAGTTAATTATTTGCTTTCTCTGTTTCCTGAAGCCTTAACATGAACTTGACGGAAAGACAATGAACGAGAGAAAGATGGACTGAGAGAAGTGTGACGATGGCGCTCTACCGTTCCGTTGGACTTCCAGGCCGTGTGGTTGGAGTAGCTCCTGAAGCTGTGCATGGTGACCACCAGCACGTCCTTCATGTGATCGAAGCTGGACACGTTGGTGTGATAACCCTCACTGAAAGACACGCCACAGTCACTGCGAGCGACAGTCATGTGATCTGAGACGGGATTATGGGAATCACAGACTCACTTGTACAGGTCGATCAGGACGAAAACCACATCTGGAGAACTTTTGGAGGTGTGCTTAATGTGGAGAATGTCGTCTGGAGTCCCACACACGACAAAAACTGCAAAACAAAACATGGACGCAAAGATTTTACTCCTGTAACAGATAAAACAGGAATGTTTATAAATATGTACTTTGATGATTGATGGATGGATGGATGGATGGGTGTGTGGATGGATGGATTGATGGATGGAAGGAAGGAAGGATGGCTGGCTGGCTGGCTGGCTGTATGGATGGATGCATGGATGGATGGATGGATGGATGGATGCATGCATGCATGGATGGATGGGCAAGTAAATAGATAAATAAATAGGTAGGTTGGTAGATGGGTAAGTTTGTAGATGGTAAGGACATAAATAAATGGGTTATTATGGATAGATGGGTAAGTATATAGATGGGTAAGTAGATAGTTGGGTGGATAGATGGGTAAGTTGATATTTAGATGGGTAAGTTGATATTTAGATGGGTAAGTAGATAGTTGGGTAGATAGATGGGTAAGTAGATATATAGATGGGTAGGTAGATTGTTGGGTAGGTAGATGGGTAAGTAGATAGATGGGTAAGCAGATAGATGGCTAAGTAGATAAATGGGTAGGTAGATGAATGGATGGATGGGGGGATGGGTTAGCGGGTGCTAGACAGACAGACAGACAGACAGATAGGTCATGTGATGTTAACTCACTGTTGCTGTGTCGGTCTTTAGCTTTCAGGTATATATTCAGTTCATCTGGAGTCGACAGCATTGCTCTGGATATGTTGGTGGCGAAGTAAGCGGATCCCGCCTCCAGAGCATTGATGTACCTGATGGACGGACCAACAGACATCTCAGTGTTTGTGTGTGTTTGTGTTTGTTGTCATTTGTGTGTGTTATTGAGCATACCAGAAGCACTCCTCTGTGTTGTTGGGTTTTTTATAGATGTACGCTGTTTTCCACTTTGGTTTCAGGTTGGGGAAGTACGCTTCCCAGAAGTAGACAAAGAACTGGGAGATTTTGCGAGCCGGAGGAAGCAGCCGAGTGAGTTTCTCCTTGTTGTCGCAGGACAGACCGAAACTCCCAGCGGAGATGATGGGGATAGTCAGCGTCAGACCCACATTCTGACTGACAGACAAGATGAGTCATTCATTTGGTGCCATAATGGTTAATATACAGCTCAATACATAATTAGCTATATAGAAAAGTTCAATTGAGGTTTTGGGTTAAGGCACAGTCACGCCAAGAAGTATAACGATGATTAGGGTCTTCACTAACAGATAATGCTCTGTTTTTTAACCCATCTGACTTTAAAGTGTGCGATGAATTCTGATTGGCCGTCAGCGTTTGTATTGTATATCAGCTGAACAAACGTTGATTCTCTGTGTCTTCGTCGTTATGTTGATGTGGACTTGCTATTCTCTTAAAGTTAACCATTAAACTCTTAAAACATGTTTATATTTCTTGGTGGTAACAGGCCTTTAGTAAGTGAAACTACAGCTCGCCTACTTCCCAAGAATCACATACTCTATGTAATATTGGGGATAACAGTTACAAATTAGTCATTGACAAATCCAGTTTGAGTTGAACTTACTCCACCAGCTGAAAAGTGGCGTAAGTGCAGGACGGACCCAACATCACACATCCGAGTTCACTGCTGTTCTAACGGACAAAACGAACAGGAAAACGTGTTACATTTAACCGCTGGGTTTTATCCACACTGGTTTAAATCTCCAGCATAATGTTTAAGCGTGCCCGAGGACAGGCGGGGTTAATAACCCTGAACGCCCTTCAAACGTCCTCCGAGCAGACGCCACTGAAGCAGAACTCACATGCAGGGACTTGAGGATCTCCACGGCTTCACACGTACTGCTGCCACAACCCCTGCGCCGGTAATGAGTCGTGTTGAACCCGCTGAACAGAACCGTGATCTGGAAGTCCAGGCCTACCAGAACAAAATCACCACCACGTTTCAGTCGTCAACTTTATTCAACATCAGCTCAACCTCTGATGTTTGTTTCCTTCTCATTCGTAATGACTTCATGCCTCTGTTAACAGGGCTGTGTTGGTTTTAATGGGCACTCAACTAGTCCACTCTTACACATAAACATTCTTTATTGGCATTGATGTTTCCATTACGAACATCCATGGAACTTTTACATTCCAAAAAGGAGATAAGGAACTCCCGCACACTATCATTACTTGCACTTTTCAATCAAGTTTATTCGCACACAACGTTTCGGTCACACGACCTTCGTCAGGAGTATGCATTCCAAAAAGGATCATTAAAATGTTCTTTACACTGTTTGTTTCTACGAACTGTTGACTAAAAGGTTTTTTTTGTTTTGTTTTTTGGAACATTTATTTTTAAGAGAGTAGGTTTGGAGAAGCTGTCAAATTTATTTTAACTAAATATACCCAATAAGTTATTATATTGACAAATGTATGAGCAATTTTTGCCATCAGTTCTATGAGGTCAGTATTGGAAGCAGGTCATATCAAGGCTGAACTTCTTTATTGGTATTTATGGTTCCATTATGGTTCAATTTTTCCATTCCAAAAATGACAATGTTCTTTAAACTTAGAGAAAAAATGGTTCTTTTTTAGAACTGTTCACTAAAAGGTTTTTTTGGAACATAAATGGTTTTTCTTCGGTATTGCTGTGGAAAAACTCCTTTTAAATCCTTTTTTTAAGAGTGAAGGTTGAGAGAAGCTGTCGAGTTATTCTTGACTAAATATGCCCCATATATATAAGGTATCATATTGACAAAAATATAAAATATTATTAATATTAGCAAATATTTTAATCATCAGTTTCATGAAGTGGGTATTGGAAGTATTGGTTGCATAAGTATTTAATTTTTTTTTTTTTTAAATAATATTTTTGAATAAAGACAATACACTTTATTTTACAGTATGTGTACTTACAGTGAACTTACCCAAGAAATTACTGGTAATAAAACTGCATGGATTAAGGTTAGGTTAAGGGTATACACTCAGTTATTGTAAATGCTATAATAAGTATATAGTGTACATGCAGAACAGGACTGTACAATAAATCACTACCATGTATGTTTAATGCTAGTATATTTTGTAAAGCATGTTTTACAGGTGAATCTCGAAAAATTAGAATATCCTGCAAAAGTTAATTTATTTCAGTAATTCAACTTAAAATGTGAAACTATTAAATCATATAGACTCATTACATGCAAAGTGAGACATTTTAAGCCTTTATTTGTAATAATGTTGATGATTATGACTTATAGCTTATGAAAACCCCAAATTCAAAATTAGAATATTGTGAAAGGTTTTCATAAGCTGAAAATTATAACAAATAGAGGCTTGAAATACCTCACTTTGCATGTAATGAGTCTATAGAATATAATAATTTCACCTTTTAGGTTGAATTACTGAAATAAATGAACTTTTGCACCATATTCAAACTATTCGAGTTTCACCTGTAAATCAATATTCAGAGCAGATGCATGATGTTGACTATTGTTCCTGTTTTTTTCTACTTATCTAGTTCATTTTGGTTCAACTTACCCTGTGACGTTGGTTAACAGATCCCAAACCTGGTCTACTGAATCACTTTTCAAGACCTCATATATCAATGGTCTTGTGTTTTCTTCCACTAGTTTCACTTACTAACCTGAAGTATAGTTAGGTGTGTTATTACTGTCTTCGCCTATAGAAAGACCTCTATTCTATATCAAATGGAAAATGTAATAAATTGATTAATCTTGTAATTCATGTGTAGTTTTCAGGACATTCTTTGAATATACGGCTTCCTCACCCGCGTCCTGGTTTTGTTTGTTCTCCGCTTCGACAGCCATTTCCACCATGTCCTTCACGAACTTCAGGCTCCAGGGCGAATCTTCATCCTCCAGCAGAACCACGTTTAAAGTGACGGAGGAGTTTCTGCAGCTCAACACGTCGAACCCAGAGACGCAGAGCACAGAGCCGAACCAGAGCAAGAAAAAACCCAACATCCCGTCCGCAGTGAGTGCCAGTGTCCTTCAGAAGAGGCCTGTCATTCCTCAAGCCCGTAATTCCCGATCATTTCCATCAGAAAGGTGGTCCACATGATGTCTCTGAGAAGACATCATAAACCGACTGCAGCGAGAGTGTTCTGCATTTGTGTTTTTACAAGAACATAAAGAGGAAATGCGCGCTCAGGTGTGTCTCTGCGCGTTAATGAACAACCTGATCTGAGGGAAAAACCTTCATCGATCTAGTTTCTGCTTTATGTGTGATCAGAGATGACGTACTGACCAATGAACCTCAATAAGGTCCAGCAGCCTTCTTTGAATTCAATCCAAACATCTCAGAAAAACTCCCATATACTTCAAGCCCCCTGGTTTCAAACAGCCATCAAATATGCAGGGTTGTTTTAACCCAAATTTGGGTCAAATATGGACTAACCCAGCTGTTAACCCAAAACCAAACGGTTGGGTTAAAACAACCCTGCATTTTTTTAGAGAGTGTCAAATATATGTTTATTTCTGCAGCTCACAGAATGTGCTGGAAGGTCTGAGCGCTTCGTAACTGTTCTGGGGGACCTTGGAGGGGCCAAAGGTCCTTCGGAGCTGTAAAGCATAAAAACCAAGTGTGGCAGATATAGATTGTGTGTTATAAACGCTGACAGATTGCGGCCTGTAAATCTGCTCATAAAAAATCTCTTTTCAGAATCAGGAATGAGTGTTTACAGTCGGATCCCAGGTCAAGTTAGGTTGAGATGAAGTTCCCCTGAAGAGTTGGAGAACCTCTCAAGTTCAGTTAAAGGTGATTCTTCAATTAGAGACACTTTTACTGAAATCATGACATGATAATTTTTAACTGTCTTTCATCTGTAAAACGAATGAAATATAGATTTTATGAATATGATGGGGGATTGATGCTGTGTGTGATTATTTTAACTTATTTTCGAGTTAGATTAGCTATGGTAAATTTGATTCGTTTTCATTCAAAACAAAAAAGTTTCCCTATACTGAAGAATTGCTGCTTCAAACCCTTTGACTGATATTTAAAAAAAAAAAAAAAAACATGTTTTTTTTAGATTACAATCAAAATTAAGGTTTCCATGATAGGCTACTTTCAAAACCATTAAAAAATAGAAAACCCTCCCTTAATTTTTAACGTTCGCATAGGGGGCATTTTAAAAATATTTTGAATGTTCAGAGAACATTCAGAAATAGCTAAATAACATTCTTAGAACTTTTTTTGTTAGCTGGGTAACTTCATTATGCCAACGAAAAGCAGATTTATTTTAGTAGCCTTGAAAACATGTCTTTTGATTGTAAATCAATAAGTAAAAAATCTAGTCTAGATTAATTTCTGGACGTTACTGACCTAAATTCATCAACTAAATACAGAATATGTGCGCTCAGCTGGAATCATTTAGCCTGTTGGTTTTCACACACACACACACACACACACACACACACACACACACACACACACACACACACACACACACACACACACACACACACACACACTCACCTCTCTCTCTCTCTCTCTCTCTCTCTCTCTCTCTCTCTCTCTCTCTCTCTCTCTCTCTCTCTCTCTCTCTCTCTCTCTCTCTCTCTACCATAAAGATGTTCAGTCAGAAATAGCCTATAGAAGTAAAGCTGGCAGCGTTTCAGATCGGAGTTCTTGTTTAAACTTCTCTTCCTCTTCTGTAGGCTATGTCTATCACAGCTCCTTTTATCAGTCAATCCTCTTTTTAATCGAGCCTGACGCAGTCGTTTCAAGTTATTACGTAGAACTAATCCAGCTCCACGCGCAGGGAACGATTGCTCAGAAAAATGCTTAAGAATGACGTTGAATAACTCGATAGGCTAGGTCTACATTACTTATTATCTATTTAATAGTCGTTCAGAATTGTGCCGGAGAAATTGGGTAGCCTACACATGGAAACATTTAAGACTAGCCTAAGAAAAATATTTTATTTTATGGTTGTGTTAATTAAACTATTCTTCTAAGGAAGAGGATGGGGTTGAATCCGTTTCCGTCAGTTGTGGTTCTGAGTAACAAGACTGTGTCCGTCACAAGATGGCGCTGTACACTGACAGCAAATACGCCTCAGACTCCCACAAAAGGTGTGTGGAGGCCGACCCTTCCTGGCTCCCTTGCTACTCTTTGCTCTTGTTTTGCTCTGTGCTGCAAATAGCATAAACAATCTGTCACCTCATTGTAGCTACTCTGTCTCTGAGTCTATGCATCATAACAAAAAAGATTTTCCTAATTTATTCTGTTGAATTAACTTGGATTAAATAATCTTTTCTGGTGAAATTGTGAGTCTGAAATGTGTTAGACAAAAGCATAAAAGGAAATACAATATCAGAATGTTATAATCTAAAAAATAGTTTTCTATGGCATTATATTTAACAAAGGCCTAGGCCTACATATTAAACCCCCCTGCTTAACGTGCAAGGTAACTGCACCTTTAAAAAAAAAAGTGCGTCAGGAGAGCAACATAAATACTTTCACTTTTATTTGCGAGCCTGAAATGGCGGCCCAATACTGTGAGTATCCAACATGTTCTAAATAAGCATTTAAGGCAATGTAACAGCTTTTAAAACATGTTTTACTACATTGTAACTTGTAACTTTATTGCATATCTGTTACATGTAGCCAATGTTCAAATTTGCTATTTTAAACTACATGAAAACAGTAGGCTGTAGGCTAACACTTCCTGTAAAAAACTATTGTAAAAGTGCTATTGTTTGCTAAATTTGAACTGCAAAGATTTCAGTTAAAGTCAAGTTTTCAATTAATTCACTATTACACTATAGGTGTTTGCAGTTTTATATCAAGAGATATTCATTTTCAGTGGACTCAAATGAAGCAGCTTCACAGTATTATCAGTATAAATTCTAGTTTTTAAACTCAAACTTTTTAAACCAATCGGTTTCCCAAATTATTTGAGTTACCTTCAATGGTATTTTTACAGTAACACACAGTAAAAAAGGAGAGTTGTATATTAATGGTAGAGGGCTGTTAACTTAACAGTACTTTGCTGGCAACAGAAGATTATCATTATTTTATAGTGTACGTTAGTAAAGCAGCGAGTTACTTTGTTGTATGGGAAACGCACCCCGGGTTGACTTTTTCTTTTACACAAAGGAATTGAGAGGTTTAATTGTTGGTCTGTCAGTGGAAAAAATGTTTCATGTCACCATTATGTTGATTGGTGTTTGCTTTAGTTAGTTTGGAGCCTTAACTTCTTAACATTATTTTTTCTATTGTTGTTTTAACTGATACACATTTTCTATATAAAAGAGTTCTTTAAAAAGGTCATTTGACATCATTTACAGTAGTCTTGTGGCTTCAGTATTATTAAATTCTGGTATTCAGAATTTTTTTAAGCTATTGTACAGAAAACATTTAAAACCTTTTTTATGTGCACAGAGAAAGCAAGAATCAAGTGTGAGTCTACGGGATCATCAAAATATTTTCTGCATAATTACTTAATAAAAGCTTCCAGAGTATCAGCACTGCAGGAACTTCTGCTGTAGGATTGGCATGAGAAAATAACTAATATTAAACAACTTATTCAGAGATTATCAATTAATATTTAACAATTTAATCAGAGACCCTAGGATCAGTGATTCAGGCCACTCATTACTATACCTTCACTTATATTTGATGTACATCATCTGATCCAAATCTCTCCTGCATTTTTTGAAAGAACAACATGTACAACACACACAGTTAAAGCAGCCACTGAAAAACTTGAAGACTGTTAATTCTCAAAAGAACTTATGTAGACGTCAGACAGAAATAAGTTCAGCACGTGATCTAGTGACGATGCACAAATGAAAGAACACAGACGCAGCTGGATCATTTCAATAGTGACCAGTGGCGCAAAGTCGTAAACACCAGTAAACTGACTAGCACAAACCTTGGTAAATAACATCTCGTGATTCATATAATACTCTCCTCCCATAAATTTTGCGTCTGAAAGGGAAACTCCTACAAAAGCATAAGCTATAAGATCAGCTGCAAAAATAAACCTGTTCATGCCTTTTCAGTGCAATTTTTTTACTTCATGTCTTTAGTAAATCCTGATGGCCATTTTTTTAACGCTAAAAGACGATTTGTGCTGGCTCAAGTTGTTAGTAAATCTGGCCATAGCTTTCACAAGTTCAGCAAGTTGGCAAATAAATGTATTTCAAAAGGGTATTTCAACTTCCTCCTGAAGCCTCACCAGCACTTCACAGATTGGGTGTTTCGGTTAGTGGTCATGGAGTGCTCTACCAATCAACAGATGAATACATTCGTCTGACATCCAAAATGTGCATTGCATGGAAGGTTCAAAATGTTGATATTTTTTCAATGTAAGCAGTTTTTGAAACTCATCTTGTAATTAATCAACAGATATACCGTACAAGGAGAAGGGAAGACCAAAACAGAGAAGAAACAGCATGAGTGATCCTCCAAACCGTAAGTGCAAAGACGAAGTCCATAATATGCTTTCATAAAACCTTTTTACAATTATGTATGTTGTTTTGACACTCTCTCATGACACTGATATTTACATTGCAATACTTCTGTGAGGACCAATATTGTCTGACAAGATTGACAATTAGCATATGGTTTTGTTCTGGGCAAGAACTCTCTGTCCATCCATGCAACCTACCATGTATTATAGCAGGGAGTGGAGCTATAACCCCATTACACTATAAATAAATATGTTTTTTTTTTTAATCAGTAAACTACATGGCAGCACAGGCTGTCAAACCTTTAACATTAATGGAAACAACAGTCAAATACCATTAACTGAAGTGAAATGTTTAGAATGCAAAACGAAAAAGGTGAGCCGACCATAAACAAGTTTTTTTCATTTAGCTAGATTATAGAGAACTAGATTGTTTCAAACATCACTCAATTGATCACTTAAGTATCTAATTAACTCTAACACCCCTTGTGAAAAAAAGTGCACTTTAGTGTACTTTTATAAAGTGTACTTATTACAAAAATAATACACTTTAAATGAATACACTTAAGTGCGATTTAAAAACAATTTTTTCGGGGTACTGAATGCACATTAAGTGTAATTTATTTCAAATATATCACATATTAAGTTGAAATAAAGTGTAATAAGTTGCAATCAAGTGTGATTTTTTGGAACAACTTAATTGGTACTTTAATACAACTTTATATATACTTTCATAATTGCTTCTAGTGTATTTAAATTATAGTTAAAGTGCACTAAACAATATGATGACACAGAATTAATGTGATTAAAAATATACTTTGAAGTCAGTCAACAATACACTTAAGTGTGAATTAAATACAATTTTTTCGGGGCACTGAATGCACATTAAGTGTAATTTATTTCAAATATATCACATATTAAGTTGAAATAAAGTGTAATAAGTTGCCATTAAGAGTGATTTTTTGGAACAACTTAATTGGTACTTTAATACAACTTTATATACACTCTCACAATTGCTTCCAGTGTATTTAAAATACAGTTAAAGTGCACTACACAATATAATGATGCAATTAATGTGAACTAAAATATACTTTAATGTCAGTCAACAATACACTTAAGTGTGAATTAGGTGTAATGTTTTCGACAAACTTAATGCATATTATATGTAATTGATTTCAAATATCACAGATTAAGCTCAAATTAAATGCTATTAGTTGATATTAAGAGTTATTTTTGAAATATGGTAAAAGTGTACTTCCAAATATACTGACAAGCAAATGTCAACAAAAATATACTTTAATTATATAATAGTGTACTTGTTTATTACATTAAATACATTTTTTAATTAAAAAAAATATAGTTGCAATTTATTTCAAATTTGGACAAAAAAAGTCTTAATAACCTATATAGTTACAATCAACACAAATTCAATTTAAAACCCTCTATATTTACTGACAAAACAATCTCTAAAATAAAAACATAAAAACCTTTCTGTTGATGCACAAGAAAAAACCATAACCTAGGGATTACCAGTACAAACATCATTTTAGAAGCAAACACACATTACATCAAATACACAACCCATGAATTAATACAAACAAAATGTGATGTTGCAAAATGTGAACACTAAGACCCCATTTACACCTGGTATTAAAATGCGATCTGTATCCAGATAAGTTATCCGGATAATAAGTACTGATTCCATTTACACCTGGCCACATAAATGTGTTTTTGCAAAACGGATATAAAAACACATTCCAAGTGCATTAATGCACACAGTCGATATATTCTAGATTAAACACATTTAAAATAAATGAACTAATTGTTTTTGGACAACACACTTGAGTTGAAATTAAAATGAATTACTTTCCATGTTTTCCATTAAAATTATTATTTTATTTAGTATATTAGTCAATTCGTCAAAATAAATTTCATTTAATAACTTTAATAACTTTAAAACACTATAAAATCATAATTATTTAAAATGTAAAACTTAAGTAGACACAATTAAAAAGGGAATTTTTTAAAACATGCACTTAAGTGTGATTAGAAATATTAACATGAAAGTGTACTTTTTTTAACTAAAACTTATGTAGACATTATTAAAAAATGATTTTTTTAAAAACATGCACTTAGGTGTATTTAGAAATATTGTGATGAAAGTGTACTTAATTTAAGTTAAATTTAATTAGATATTATTACAAAGTGCATTTGTAAAAAGTACACTTAAGTGTGTTTATAAATATGATCACGAAAGTGTACTTTCTATAAGTAAAACTTAATTAGACATTATTACAAAGTGCATTTTTAAAAAGTACACTTAAGTGTGTTTATAAATATTGTCATGAAAGTGTACTTACTTTAAGTAAAACTTAATTACATATTATTACAAAGTGCATTTTTAAAAAGTACACTTAAGTGTGTTTATAAATATTGTCATGAAAGTGTACTTACTTTAAGTTAAACTTAATTACATATTATTACAAAGTGCATTTTTAAAAGTGCACTTAAGTGTGTTTATAAATAATGTGATGAAAATGTACTTAGTTTAAGTTAAACTTAAGTGGTCTTTAATTATAATTATATTATATTATCTGCAAGTACACTTTTGAAAAAGTATACTTTCACGAGTTTAAGCACAAAAAAGTACACTTTCAATACAATTAAGCACACTTCTTTTTCACAAGGGACTGCTTCAGTGTTACTTCAACACCCCGCGGCATAGTTCCCATATAAACACAGAGTGGTGTTAATTTAACACCAGTGAACTGTCCCAACTGGGGATGAGAGGAGGAGCTGGGGATTGAGGAGGGGAATTAACTCCTGAACAATGCAATAAAGCAGATAAATAATACAGATGGACCTTAGGGTTGCTTTGATAGGCTGAGAGTCAGCTGATCTGAGCTTGACTTGTCTTACAAGACCTGCCAGAACTAATTCTACTCTTGATTTCTTTCATTCTAGTGTCTGAACTAAGAATTTGGATATTGGGAGAGAACTGGGAAGAGAAAAGCTTAATTGGAAATGCTCTCTTGGGAAGAAAAGCATTTGACACCAACGTTCCTCCTTGCCTTCAGCAGTGTCCTGAGAGAGCCAGAGGATGCGTTGAGAATCAGCGCATATCAGTGATCACCACACCAAATCTCTTTGACAGACAGGTTCCTGAAGCCCAGATTTCTCAAACACTGAAATGTTGCGATGAAATGTCAGCTCCAGGTCCACATGTGCTTCTGCCAATTCTGCATCCAGATCACACAGAGAAGAACAGATATATAATGGAGTTTATGAATAAATTGTCAGATGATATCATTCAACATACCATAGTAGTGCTGATGGATTACAGCAGTGCTGAGGAGAATGAAGCTGTTCACAGCTTACTCAGCAAAAAATGGATGTACCACAAATTTTATGAAAAAAGTGTCCATTCCCAGTTTCATTTATTTGAGAAAATCACGACCTTGGATAAAAATAATAAGGGACGGCATTTCACTCGAGAAAAGTATGAGTTACCACCAGATATGCCATCTATATCACGTGAACAGCCACATCATGAGATTAAAAAGATGGAAACAGTGGAACAGAGAGGAAAAAGTCAGAAGTTAAGTTCCTTAATTAAGACTGGTAAGTGTAATGGCAAGGTATTAAAATAAAGCTTCAAGTTAAATATACATAAAAAGGCAATATAAAAAAGCTCATAAGCATTAATTTGATGATACTGTATTTTCCCCTCCAGTACCTAAGATCTCACAAATACTTTCAATACTGAAACCCTCGTCACATCACAGCACAACGGATGCAGACAGTAAGTGATCATTTACAATCCTAGTATCTCACACAATATTCAGACTACACTAGAGGTAAATTAGAGGTTTGTATCGGAACAATTGTTTTGTCTTTCTGCTACACAGGATTTATTCAGTTAATATATGAGTTGAAACGTGTTTAAGATTTATCTGACAAACATTAATGCTAGAAAAGTTTGTGCTAAAAACCTGCAATTTGTATAAAACCCAAAGTAGTCCCAATAAACAATAAAACAATATCTTAAAAAACACTATACAATTTATCTGATTGTAATGGTTAAAGGGTGTAAAATGCTATGGTTAAAACCTGTTAAATTGGTTAACACTAATTTTCCATTCTATAAACAGAGAATTACTTTAATTGATCAAACTAGATATTACGTGTAATTTTACAGAAAAATACTATTAAATTTACATGTTTTAATTTTACACAAATAAACTGATATTCCCAGAATTCCCCGCAAGACGTCACATTTGAAGTATTTCCGTTAAAATGACTATGTTTCTTATTGTTTTTCATTAGGATTTTATGTTTGCCAAATTAGTCTGGTGATGTAGGACTGTGCGCGACTTATCAGTTCGTACTGGATTTTGTGCTCTGCATACAAGCTTAATAAAGCCTGAACCTTGACGTCTGTCCATCTGTAATTTGTTTAGCTCTGTTGCGGATTCGAATAGCAAGCAACTCTTACTGCACACAATCAACCAATTAGCATGTTCAGTGTCCAAGTCCCATTCCCGAAAGTTCCTGAATGTTGAAAAAGTACTACATCACAAACATGGGACTTTCTGAGGGGGAAATTATTACCCAGAACTTCATTTAGAGCCTGGTCCCGGTGGACTAAATAAATCCCAAAGTCCCTGTGAAAAGATCCTGCGGTGAAAATGCAGCTCTACTATTTACCTTCTCAGAAAAGCTGCTTTGATGTAACATGTGGCTGTCTCATTGCACCATAAATTTTACAGTGAATCCGATAAGAAATTTGATCATTAATCAGACACCCCAATCCGTAATATAATGCTGTTGTTGTTTCACATACTTTAAGGGAACACTGATGATCTTTAAAACAAATATTTGTCATGTTGTAAGAAGTAGAAAAGAAATCTAAAAATGATGTGAAATAAGTCAATCTGAATTGATTAAAAAAGAGAAAAAGATTTAATGTTTTTAAACTATTGTTTTACTTGTTTGTTTCAGTGGATAACCAGTTTTATCAAAATCTCAATCTGGTGATGTTTGGAAGGGGCAGCACTGAAAAGACTTTCACAGCAAACACAATACTACCAGTGGTGACTCAATCTGAAACAATCCATCAATGTGTGAAGAAAGAAGGCGTATGCCACACACCTTCATCTGGATATCAGGTCACCCTGGTTGAAATGCCGGAGCTATACAATACGTCTCTGTCTCAGGAGGATGTGCTGTGTGAGGCATACTGTGCTCTGTCTCTATGTTCATTTAACATACACACATTTCTCCTGGTCCTTCCTGTCAGTCCTCTCACTGATGAAGATAAAGGAGACATTAAAGTGCTCAGTGACATATTTGACACAGCAGACGGGAAGTTCTGGGATCATCTAATGATCTTGTTCTTATGGCAGGGTGACAGGAAGGACAAAATCATCAGTGATTTCATATATAAAAACAGAGATATTCAACAAATTGTTCAGAAATGTGGAAACAAATACCACATACTTACTGAGCAAAGACATGACAGTGGGCAGCTCTCAGAACTGCTCAGTGTGATAACTAGCAGGAATACTAGCTACTCAGATGCCACATATCAGCAAGCACAGATGGAGAAAAGGATTCAACTGGAGGACAGAATTAAGGAAATGGAGGAAGAAAACAGAGAGTTAAAAATGATCAAACAAACAGGTAAGACAAACCTTAATACCTTAATATGTAAATATCTAAACAGTATTTTTCTATTTAGCTTACAGTCCTTATTCACTTATGATCTTAAAGAAGTAGTTCACTTCTAAAAAAAACTTTTGCTGATAATTTTCTTACCCCCATGTCATCCAAGATGTCCATGTCTTTCTTTCTTCAGTTGAAAAGAAATTAAGGTTTTTAATGAAAACATTCCAGGATTTTTCTCCATATAACGCACTTTACTGGGAACCAAACGGTTCAAGGTCCAAAAGACAGTTTCAGTGCAAACTGCAAACTGTTCAAAGGGCTTTAAACGATTGCAGACGATGGATAAGGGTCTTATCAAGCGAAACAATCGCTCATTTAATAAATAAATAACAAAGTTTAAGTTTTATAAGCTCAAATGGACGCCTTGCTCTGTTCTGTGACACACATTCGTTAATCTCCTGTTTGAACTCGTTCATCAAAATGAATTAATCTTTTTCTGAGTCAATTCGTTCATTTCGTTCGTTTAATGAACCAAATGACTCGGAAAAAAGATTTGTTCATTTTGCTAAGCGAGTTCGAACAGGAGAGTCACGAATGCACATCAGATTGTTTCGCTTGATAAGACCCTTATCCATCGTCTGGAATCGCTTAAAGCCCTTTGAACAGTTTGCACTGAAACTGTCTTTTGGACCTTTAACCGTTTAGTTCCCAAGAAAGTCCATTATATGGAAAAGAATCCTGGAAATCCTTTCATCAAAAACCTTAATTTCTTTTTGACTGAAGAAAGAATGACGTGGACATCTTGGACATCTTGTTTTTAAAGTGAACTACTCCTTTAAATGATTTTGTTTTATGGTGCTGAAAGGTTTTCAAATATATGGTTCTCAGGCTTCTTTTATAAATACTTTTTCTCTCAGTATAACCTACATATTCTCCAAATGTTTTATGGTATAGAAAGTTAGAAAATGTTAAACATTTTATTTCACTTTTTTATTTCTCTTATTTTAAGCTGTTCTGTACAGTTGCACTGTAAGGCAAGGCAAGTTTATTTATATAGCACATTTCATACACAATGGCAATTCAAAGTGCTTTACATAGAAGAAATTAAAATAATCAAAAGAAATCAGAATAATTAAAACAATTTAGAATAAAAAATAAAATGAAGTACAGTAACAGTCGGACGAACAGTGGCACAGTGCTCATTCAGTAAATGCACAGCTAAACAGATGTGTTTTGAGTCTGGATTTGAATGTGACTACTGTAGGAGCACACCTGATCTCTTCTGGAAGCTGGTTCCAGCTGCGGCTGGCATAATAGCTAAAAGCAGACTCTCCATGCTTAGAGTGAACCCTTGGTATTTCTAGCTGATGTGATCCTAATGATCTGAGCGATCTGTTGGGTTTATATTCAGTGAGCATATCTGCAATATATTGAGGTCCTAACCCATTAAATGATTTATATACCAGTAATAATACTTTAAAATCAATCCTAAATGTAACTGGTAGCCAGTGTAAAGACCTGAGGACTGGTGTGATATGTTCATATTTTCTGGTCCTGCTCAGAATCCTGGCAGCAGCGTTCTGTATGAGCTGCAACTGTCTTATGGTCTTTTTAGGAAGGCCAGTGAGGAGGCCATTACAGTAATCCACCCTGCTGGTGATGAAAGCATGCACAAGTTTCTCTAAGTCTTGACTGGAAACAAAGCATCTAATTCTTGAAATATTTTTCAGATGATAGTATGCTGATTTAGTTATTGCTTTGACATGATTATTGAAACTAAGGTCTGACTCCAGAGACACACCAAGATTCCTGACTTGATTTTTAGTTGTTAGACCCCTAGCGTCAAGGTATGCATTCACCTTAAGAACTTCATCTTTGTTTCCAAACGCAATAACTTCAGTTTTGTCTTTGTTTAACTGCAGAAAGTTTTGACACATCCAACCGTTTACTTCATCAATGCATTGGCACAGGGAGTCAATGGGGCTGTAGTCGTTAGGCGATAGGGCTAAGTAGAGCTGTGTGTCGTCTGCATAGCTACGGTAAGCGATTTGGTTCTTTTTCATTATTTGGCTCATTGGGAGCATATACAGGTTGAACAGGAGTGGCGCAAGAATCGAGCCCTGAGGGACTCCGCAAGTCATGGATGTCCACTCAGACTTATGTAATCCCATACTCACATAATAACCTCTCCCTTCTAAGTATGACCTGAACCATTTTAGGACTATCCCAGAAAGCCCCACCCAGTTTTCCAGCCTGTCAAGAAGTATGTTGTGATCAACAGTGTCAAATGCAGCACTGAGGTCGAGTAGTACCAACACGGATAATTTGCCTGTATCAGTATTTAAGCGATTTAAGCGTTTATTATCTTTATGAGCGCTGTCTCCGTGCTGTGATGCGATCGGAAACCAGATTGAAAATTGTCAAAGTATCCATTTGAGCTTAAGAATTTGTTCAGCTGATTGAAGACAACTTTTTCAATGATCTTGCCTATGAAAGGAAGATTTGAGATCGGTCTATAAATCTCAAAACCCCACTGTTCGTCCGACTGTTTCTGTACTTCATTTTATTCTAAATGGTTTTAATTTACTGTATTTTATTCTTATCATAATTTTTATTTTTCATTATTTCTTATTTTTTATTCTAAACTGTTTTAATTATTCTGATTTCTTTTGATTATTTTAATTTCTTCTATGTAAAGCACTTTGAATTGCCATTGTGTATGAAATGTGCTATATAAATAAACTTGCCTTGCCTTGCCTTACAGTAGCAAAAAGAGTGCGTGTGTTGTTTATATTGCTGTTTATAATATTTGAGAAGAAAGTCCGTCTAGCTTTGCCTAGTTCCCTATTGAACGCATGGATGCTGTCTTTGTAGATGTTATAATGGACTACAAGTTTTGTCTTCCGCCACATGCGTTCTGCTCTTCTGCATTGTCTTTTCATATTTTGCACTGTTGTTGAGTTTCTCCAAGGTGCTTTTTGTCTGCCACTATTCTTCCTGACTTTCACAGGAGCAATATCATCAATTACACTCTTAATCTTTGAGTTAAAAGAATCAAGGAGAAAATCAACAGAGTCGGCAGATATGCTTGGTTTTAAAGCCTTTTATAGCCTTCATAAATAGCACACCAGTGTTTTCATTTAAGCATCTCTTCTTGACAGACACAGCTCTAGCTTCAATGGCAGGAGAGATCAATATATTAAAGAAAATACAGAAATGGTCAGACAGTGCTACATCCTTAATAACAATCGATGAGATGTTTAAACCCGTACTGATAAGTAAATCTAGAGTGTGTCCACGATTGTGTGTGGGACCGTGTACATGCTGTGTCAGATCATCTGCATTATCTATGTGAATGTTAAAATCTCCAGCAATGGCAAAACAGTCAAACTCAGAGGCAATTGTTGATAACAGTTCTGTAAAGTCCTCAGCAAAGGCTGGAGAGTATTTTGGAGGCCTGTAAATAATGATAAGTAAAATACATGGAGCACCTTTTAACACTATACCCAGATATTCGAAAGAGGGGTAATTCCCAAATGATATTTGCTTACATTGATAAACATCTTTAAAAAGAACAGCTAAGCCCCCGCCTCTCTTACCCGCTCTGCAGACACTCATATAAGTAAAGTTAAGAGGGGATGTTTTGTTTAGGACCGTTGCACTACAGCTGTCTTCTAGCCAAGTTTCAGTTAGAAACATGAAGTCCAGGTTGTGTGTGGTTATTAAGTCATTGACTAGAAGTGATTTATTTTTAATGGAGCGGATGTTTAAAAGTGCTAACTTTATAGTCTTACTTTTTGTCCCCACAGCAGTCTTAGTTTGGCGTGTAATGGACACCAGATTAGATGGGTTTGCTGAACGGCTGTTGAAGACCTTAGATTTTCTATCATGTAAATGAACAGCAATAGAGAAAGATTCAGGCACACTGGGTTCCCGCTTGTTCTGTAAACATTTGATAAAGTTATTGTTTTCATAGCGAGGACCCGAAATATTTCACTTAGAGCTGGTATCAGTTGTTTTTGGTTCACCTCGAGCCGATGGAGGAGGCTGTGGGCCCTGGCGCTGTGGCAGAGGCCGAAGAGCTCTCGGAGGAGGAGGGGGAGGGCGAGCTGGGCCCGAAAGCTTTGGTGGTTGTCGGGCCTGCCGTTTTTGGTTGGTATCTGGGGGCTTGCAGCAAAAGAGTGGGACATGAGAAACTTGAGACAGTCATATTTTATTAGAGCAATAGCGATGTGTTTAGCCTGTTTATCAGTAATAAATAAGAAACAAAAAAGAGTGTCTTGAAAAACCCTCTTTTGTGCAGAATTACTTCCTTCTACCATGGATTTAAGGTGACAGTTTCACAGAAATGATTAACATGCATTTAGTGATGATCATCATCAATAAATAGTCAACATCACCTGGTTACAATTTCTCTCCGATTTTCTTGCCACATGAATGTGATTTATAAACACACATTTACAGCAATCAAAGAAAAGCTAATGTTAAAAAGTCAAGGGTCAAGAGTCCAACTAAAGGAAATTCTGATCTCAATAATAGTGATTTCAAACTTTATTATTTTCAATACAACATCATCATCTAAACCTCAGCCACAGCTGCCAGGTTTCTTTTAACCATAAACTTAAGTTCAATGCCATAAAACCTAGAATATTAGTACAGTATTTTTTTACGGCAAAGCACTTGCAACCAGCTGCCAGTTTTTATCGCAAACTTCAGTTCAATGACGTAAAAACCTAAAATATTACTACTGTATTTTTTACAGTGTACTATCAAAATCTTTTACTGTAAAATTTCATGAAATGTCCTGTGAAATCTATTACATTTTTTCACAGTATATAGTAAGGTTACATACTGTTAACCAATAAACATGTTTTTTCCCCGCTGCATTTTTACAGTCTTTACTGTTAAAATGATGATTTTTTTACAGTGTCATTCTAAAACATCACTTTCGAACTAGCAAACAAATGAATGCTGAGTCGCTTCATTCAAGCTTATTGTATTATGTAGAGTTTTATGGTATTATGAGAGAGACATCGACTAAAGTGTATAACCTGCATCCAGTATTCATTCTTTAAGTTAATATATGTAATATTTGAATATCAGATGAGAAAAAAGTGTTATATTTGTATTTGTCCTTTTTAGCATTTTAGTCTCGCTAGGTCTCATGGCATGAGATCTCATCACGCCCCTTAGAATAATGGTATAATAACAAATGCAGATAGCAAACAAAGAGAGCAAGAGTACAAATCAAAGTCAAGTTAACTAAGACAAAGAACTTAGGAAGGTAATAAACAGAACTGTGTTTTCTCTCTTGTTGCAAAGTCTTGTTAGTGTTACACCTCATTTCTGAGCGTTCTCTCTCTTTCTCTCTCTTGATCTTTTGCCTTATTTCCTGGATGTCCCTGCTCGCCTGTGTTTTCTGCACTGTTGTCTATTTTGATTATATGCCCTGTGTTTTGACCATTTGCCTGATTTATGGATTAAGCTGCATTTTGATCTTGAAGACCCATGTCTTCAAACAGTTCATTAAACAAATAAAAATAGATGTAAACAGCATCAACAATGATAATTACAAAAATGTTTTCCTCTTCTTTCCTCAGCTGAATATGAGAGCCAGATAACAAGTACAAACTGTGTAAGGATTGTACTTGTTGGGAAAACTGGAAATGGGAAAAGTGCGACAGGAAACACCATTCTCAACGAAGAAGTCTTTAAATCAGATTGTTGTCTGAAATCAGTGACATCTTCGTGTCAGAAAGAAGAGGGGTTTGTTGGTAGGACTCCAGTAGCTGTTGTTGATACTCCAGGCCTGTTTGACAAACATGTCTCAAATGAAGTTGTGAAGGAAGAGATTCTGAAGTGCATCAGTCTCCTCTCTCCAGGACCTCATGTGTTCCTGCTGGTGATTAGAATCGGAAGATACACAGAGGAAGAAACACAAACTCTAAATATGATCAAGGAAACCTTTGGAAAAAATGCTGGGATATTCAGCATTATCATATTCACCCATGGAGATATGCTGAAATCTCGGACAATTGAGAGTTTCCTGGAAGATGCAGATTCAGACATGAAGATGTTAATCAGAGATTGTGGAGGAAGATATCATGTGATCGACAATACAAATCAAGGTGATTCTAATCAAGTCACTGACTTACTGGAAAAAATCAACAGAATGGTTGAAAAGAATGGAGGAGGATGTTACACGAATGAGATGTTCAAAGAAGCAGAAGCTGCCATAAAACAGGAAACAGAGAGAATATTAAAAGAAAAAGAGAAGGAAATGGAGAGAGAGCGAAAACGTCTGCATGAAAAGTACACGCAGGAGATTGCTGAAATAGAGAGGAAAATGGACAAACAGAGAGAACAAATGGAGAGAGAGAGGAAGGTAAGAGAAGAAGAACTCAGAATCAAGGAAGAGTTCTTGCAAAATGAACTGAAGAGAAGAGATGATCAAGAACAGAAGGAGAAGAAAGAAAGACAAGAAGCTGAAGAGCAAAGAAGAATTGAAGAGGAGAGGAAACAGGAGCAATGGGACAGGGAAAGGCAAGAAATAGAAGCAAAACGGATGAAATTAGACAAAGAGCAACAAAAGAGAGACCATGAGTATAGGGAGAAGTATGACAAAGAGTGGAGAGAAATGGAGAAACTTCACAAAGAGAGGCTGAAGAGAGAACATGAGGAAGAATACCAGAAAAGGCTTAAAGAGGAGAGGAGTGAATGGGAGCTGAAAGAAAAAACAATGATTGAAGAATTTGAACAGGAAAAAAGAAAAAGAGAAGAAAGGGAGAATGAGAGGATTGAAAAGGAGCTTAAAGAAAGACAGAGAATAGAGAGAGAGTTTGAGAGCAGTAAACTAGAGTTGAGAAAACAAAAAGAAAAATGGGAGAAAACATGGAAGGAGGAGTGGGATAAAAGAGTGAGAGAGGAGGAGAAGAGAAGGGAAGAAGAGAGAGAAAAACTGAAAAAGCTTGAAGAGGCATTTGAACGAGAGCGTAAAGAGGAGGAGGAAAAGAGAAAGAAAGAAGATAAAGCCAGGCGAGAACAGGAGGAGAAAGAACGAACAGAGATGGAGGAAGAGTATAAAAAGAAAATAAAAGAACTGAAGAGAACTTATGAAGATGAGGCTAGAAAACAAGCAGAAGAATTCAATGAATTCAGAGAGAAATATAAGAAAGACTTTTGTGCTCTTATGGCAAAGCATGAACTAGAGATGCAGGAGCTGATGTTAAAGCATGAAAAAGAGTGCCTTGATAATAAAAACGAGTACAGTGTACTGAGTGAACTCTCAAGGCATAAAGAGAAGGATCTGAAAGAAAAAATGAAAGACACAGAAGAGAGACACCAAAGAGAGATTAATGAGCTGAAGAAGAAGTATGAGGATAAATGTGTTTTACTGTAGGCCAGTGGTTCTCAATATGGAGGGAATAAAAACACAGACAGGGCATTATTTGGGTACACTGTTTATTTAATTTCTTTTCAAGTAGAATGCACATAAAAAACAAAAGTCTGGTTTTACATCACCTGTACAAATTACGTCCAGAGGTGAAAGGGTTAGTTCACCCAAAATGGTAGTCAATGGAGAATGAGTTCTGTTTGATTAAAACATTCTTCCAAATATCTTCCTTTGTGTTCAGCAGAACAAATAAACACATAGAGGTTTTGAACAACTTGAGGGTGAGTAAATACTGACAGAATTTTCATTTTTGGGTGAACTAACCCTTGAAGACGTTTCTTGTTAATGCGAAATCCAGCACTGTTGCTGGACGACCCTAACACGGTTGTCAAACCTTATAGACATTGTCTATGTAAATGATTGTGTATTGTTTCCTGTCCTCACCATGTCCTTTTTATTTAGTTAACTAACATGTATAATTAAATTCACTATATTGATTTATGTATTGCATAAAGAACACTAACAAGACCGGTCACCATGTTAAATGTTTATTGTTTGCAATTGACCACTTGAGGAAATAAATTGTCATACTTACGTACCGGAACATTTTACAATACCAAACAGATTAAAATTGGTCACAGTAACTGCCACCATTTTTAAATGTCTGTTTCCCGCCAACAGAACACAGAGTGAAAGTTCTCATGTTTGAGGGGGAAATTGGTCTTCTGTTGGATTAGACGTTAAGCATTATTAGACCTTAATAATTAATTGAGTTTGTTTTGTTTCATATGCTTGTATATTTTTGCAATTATTCTTAATTCTATTTGTTACAGTTAAATATATATATATATATATATATTTTCTTTCTTAAATTTCTTCATTTCCTTTCATTACTGAATGGTTTAGTCCAAGTGTGAGGGGCTTATCCTTTTTAACAGGGCCTCTCAGTGTCATAAAGGAGCTCATAGAGTGAGTTGGGAGATATTTGTTACTCTACTTTTGGTCAATTTGTTGACATAGCCAGAAGTTTTTGAACAGATTAATTTGAACAATTTATTTTATTTTTATTTTTTTGGATGTTTTGTTTTGTGGGGATTTCCACTGAAAATATGCACTCTATTGGATTAAATACTGACCTTTTTTGAATTCATCTTCACGTTGCTTCATGTTTACGCCTCCATCAGCTGGTACATTCAGAGCAGTGGTGCTGCTACTGCTTGAACATCTTTGGGGGCCTCTTGATGACAGTTGGCACACCACTGTCTCTGTTACAGGCGTGAACAGTTAAATAAAAAAAATTGTTGACATGTTTGCCAACTTCGCTGGCTTTTCTCTCTTTTGATTAAAAAAATTGCTCAACGTGTTGAAGGACTGAAACAACAATTTGTCCGTGATTTCAGTGAGGATTTCAGTTCATTTGTTTGGGTTCGAGATCCTTGTTTTACAGTTGTTTTACGAAAATGTTTTACAGTGATAGAATATCTTGCTCAAAGTAGTCATATGGCTGGTTTCACAGACAAGGCTTAATCCTAGTCTCAGACTAAAATGCATATTTGAGCTGTTTAAATTGAAAGCAACTAAGAATATGTCATACCAATGTTTTGTCTCAAGATTTTTTGGTGTTTTGCATACCAGTAATGTTTTTTCTAAAGTGTGTTGTGGAAAAATTATGCAGTTGTACTGTTATACTGTAAGTCATGTTGTGTGTTGGAATCAACCAAACAACAATTTATAAAGAAATGGTTTATTTAAAAAAAACGCACCAGAAGATGTTATTGCAATTGATTTATTGAAAAAAGTGGTTTATAAAGAAAAGCATACCACAATGAATGTCTTAAACTCCGGCGCAAAATGAACCTTTGATCTGATAACACATTGGTAGTCAACGGTTCTCTGAGATTTATTTTCATGATAATCGAATTTAAAGAGTTTTATCTTTAAAAGCTCTTAACTCTAGTGTATAGGGCAAAGAGTAATAAAAAATTCTAGTTAATACCACTATCAAGGCTCAAAATAGCCCCACACTAACACAGTAATAAGGGTCCATGCATGCAAACCAAAGCATTGAGAACTTTGTAAGTGTACAGACCGTTTAATAAGAAGATACTTTATAAAGACAGTCCAATTCGTGAATACAGGCAGGAGCCATCTTTGGAAAACAGTCACGACAACTCGAACCACGAACGCAAACCATGGACTGTCTTTATAAAATATCTTCTTATTAAATTGTTTGCTCGCTTAGTTTTCTGAATGAAAACGTTCTATTATTGCTGTAAATTAATTATAAATATCTTGACAATATGAATTAAGTTAAGAGGAAGACGAGCTGTCAGATGAGGAATACATACCACAGTCTGAGTCAGACAATCAGTCAGACAGTTCAGATGAACTGACAACAAGACCAGGAAGATATGATCAAGCTAAACTCCGCACAGATGACCCCTCTGACCCCCCTGAAATTATCTAAGGAAAAACAATCTTAAATGCCAGGGAAGCAGCATGTGTGTATGAAGAGTCTAGCTTGCTTTGTCATGAGGAGCAGTTGACTGATGTTGAGACAGACAGTGAAACTTTCACAGAAAGCAAGGACCAGAGGTACGCAGGTCAACAGATGTAAGTTATGTCATAACCCCGATCAGACAACAGAGAGGACAGTACTGAGAAGATTTTGAATGCAAAAGGCAGCAACGTTGAGAGAGGGAGGCAAACCCTTACGAAAGAAATATATATCTCCCTGTTTGAAAATATAAATAATAATATATTGTGTTAATATATTACAATATATTGAATAATAAGGAATTGCTGCTTTTCATATATTGAAAATATGTAACAATATATTTACTAATTTATCATAATGTATGTATTTTATATTCAGTATACACTTGCGTGATCAGTTATGGTACTGCATGTGTGCTATATTCACTCATATTTACTCATGTACCATATACACACATAAATAGAAATATATAATGTTAGATTTTTTTATGTTATTTTTTTAATTACATTACAAAAGTATATTTTCAAGCTAGTTAAAAGAGAATAGCCAAGTAATGTAATAGTAATAGTAATTAAAGACATCATGTTCAGCCAATCGTCAACCTACCGAACCACAGGGTCTTCAGCACAATGGTCACCCCAAAATACATACCAGAAAACATTTTAAATTCCAAAATAATAGAACATTAAAAACTAACAGATCTCCCTCTATATTAAAATAGAGCAAAACACATTCAAATAAACCTTAATTTTAACATTTGCTCTAGCAGTCAGAAGCCAAGCGTAATGGGGACTAGAAAGCTAACTAGTTCCATAATTGTGTGTGTGTGTGTGTGTGTGTGTGTGTGTGTGTGTGTGTGTGTGTGTGTGTGTGTGTGTCAGTGTGTAAACAATAAAACAAAAACAAAAACTCACTTGTGGTGCCCCTAGAGGTGAAACCGAAACAACTCATTCCAGATCCAGCCTGCAATTAATTTGTTCTGTTGCACTTCTAACATACACAACACAATGTATTTTGTCAATGTAATTTGCAATGCACAATGATTTGCATTACCCTATCATTACTTTTTATGTTTTAATTGTAAAATTGATTGAATACATTTGCATTCTCAATTATTTATTTTCTTAAATTTCTGTTATGCTGCTTCTGCTGTTGTTGTTATATGATCAGGTGTAGCCTAATTGTGAGATATGAAGTACTAGGTGAAAGGTCGAACTATCTCCGTGTTTGACTCTTCTTGTTACGTGACACTTTCCGAGTTCCATGTCCTCGTCTCTCAGTGCGGGAACGCCCCTTTTACGCACGTGACCAGATTCCGCGCATTTGATTGGCTAAGGCGGACTCCCTCCTCAGGGCGCACAACGCTGCAGTAGGAACCACATGTGTGGATTCATTTCATTCACACTCAGCAGTGATCATGTAGCCTGGAGTATATACTTGAATCCAAATTAGTATTGACTTCTTTATCTTTCGGTTTCAAAAAAGAAGAGAGACTGTCTCATTATATTCTTATGCATTAACTCACCTTGGGTCATTTAGTGTCTTATCTTTTTTAATTGTCTTATTTTTATTATTAGTGTTTTTTAAATATCTACTTCAATTCCTGGACAAGAAGAAATGGATATAAAGTGTCGTACACCCGCATGTCGAAATGTTTTGTGCCTGTTTGATGTGGACGGAACGCTGACGCCCCCCAGAGAGGTATGTTTACATCATAGGATACATTTTTTTTAAAAATCTACGTGATAGTTGCGATATTACGCGTTATATATGATACTAAATTAAAGGGTGATAAAAGACGCGTCTTCTCAGCTGTTGTGAGCATAACAATCTCAGTTATGTAACATAATGTTTCTATTTGCAGCCCTGATCTGTGTGTGCTGTAGAGATTGTCTCGTGAGTGTGTGTGCGCTCGCGCGTCATTGATGCATGAGTGTGTTTATGTGCGTTTGTGATGATGGCACACTCGTCCTGCACGTATATGAGCTAACAGTGGTTTTCCATGTGACTCTCTGGGGATGTTAGTTTATGGTTTTAAAAAAATCCTTAGAACGTTCCATTCTTAGAACGTTAGTAATTTCCTCGTAAACATTGCCAACAGAATTCCGGCGAACATTCTGTTTGTGGGAGTAGCACATTGTGTACTCGTTCCGTTGTATTAGTCCAGTGAAATCTGTCACTTAACATACCGTTCTGCTCCAGTGTTTATTTTCATTGAAATGGGTTTGGCTATATGCTATCAGTGTCAAATGTCCTCTGCTGACTGTCAATGTCCTTTCCTCTTCAGTTAAGCTGTTCCTCGAACTTCTGTGAAAGTGGTAGGCTAATGAAATATAAAACTTCAATATATAGGTATATAACATTATCAGACACACACAAAATGCTATGATACAACGTTAAAGGCACGTTCAAAAGACCGTATGGAAGTATGTTCCTGGATCAACACATTTAGCTGATCCTGGAACAACCCAACCTTACCTATAACGTATTCCCCCATAAAAGGGAAATGAGTGAATAACACTGATGTAGAAACACCTTAGTTGTAAGTCTAAACACCTTAGTTGTAAGTCTAAACTGTAAACTTCTCAAATCTGATTAAATTCCAATATAGGCTACACCGCATAATTTCGGACGAATCAGGGAGTATAATTGACCAGATATGGGAAATACCACCACACAGCCTTTTTTCAAAAGAGTTTTTATGGGACATTCACACCAATGTGCCAATCTGCACCCCGCTTTGATCATTCATCTTAAAGGGCAAATCCTGTCATCATTTACCTGCTTTCAAGTAATTCTAAACCTGTGTGAATTTCTTTCTTCTGTTTAACACAAAAGAAGATATTTTGAAGAATGTTGGCTATAAACTGGCTGGTCCCCATTGACTTCAATGGTACGGAAAAAAAAATACTATGGAAGTCAATGGGGACCAGCCACTGTTTGTTACCAACATTCTTCAAAATATCTTCTTTCCCACTGGATTGGCTGCTATGAGGCGAAACTCACCCCCGAACAACACTTATCTCTAAAGTCATTTCATTGGTTAACTTGAAATTCATCCCACCCAAAACTCTTATAGCACAGTGACTTTATTTGTTACATAAAAAAATGAAATAAAGATGGTAAATAATACGAGTGTGAAGCTCAGGATTGTCTTCCAGCATTAACACATGAAAGGTCTTCACACCTGACAGCCAGCAGTTTCGGCTGTGAATGGCCATAAAAGTCACTGAAAGTTACTGTGAATGTCCATATACATGTCATTTAATTACAAAACAAATGTAACTGTAAAAAGTTTGCTGAAAAAAAGTGTAATTTAATTACATTTTGGCTTACTTATTAAAAATATTGACGATTCCAAAGGGGGTTACATCTGAATATTTTCTGTAAAAAGCTTGAAATGTTCAATAATATTAATTTGTTGCTTTGCCTGTTTTTGATGTGCCCGATGTCTCTTGCCATTTAAAGGGATACTCCACTTTTTTTGGAAATAGGCTCATTTTACCACTCCCCCAGAGTTAAACAGTCGAGTTTTACCGTTTTCGAATGTATTCAGCCAATTTTTTGATATTTAGAAGAATATCAGTAACCAGACAGTTTCTGGTCTCATTGACTTCCATAGTAGGAAAAAATATATACTATGGAGGTCAATGAGACCAGAAACTGTCTGGTTACAGATATTCTTCAAAATATAAAAAAATCGGCTGAATGGATTCGAAAACGGTAAAACTCGACTGTTTAACTCTGGGGGAGTGGTAAAATGAGCCTATTTCCAAAAAAAAAAAAAAGTGGAGTATTTCTTTAAAGGTCGTTTAGTAAAGAAAAGCTTTTGATTGGCTGTCTTGTTTGAATTTGCAGCGCAGTTCTGTGCAAAATATGTACTTTTACTAGAATTGTGATTTCTCTTAATTATAAATAAATATAGCCATCTCTGTTTTTGGAGGTAGTTTAAATGTTTGAAAATAATTAACAGTTGACAACTTTCATAGAAAAGTAATCAAATGTAATCAGTTAAATTACTATAATAAAGTTATTAAAATAGTTTCAATATGCAATTACATTCCCAAAATAACCTTCCCAACACTGTTGATCAAAACGTATGTTAATGTTCAATATTTATATTTCAGTCCTCCTAGTGCACGCTGTTATGGATCACGGATTATTACAACATCTACAATATTTTGTGATGTACTGCAACAGTCTGCAGTGCTGACAGAAAACACAGATCTCGTTTAGTGACTCAACCCGTGATTAAAGAAGAACACAACACTTCATTAAAGAGGAACGACTGCCATAAACAGCTCACTGCCATTACCGTAACTAACGTGCACTTTAATCGTCCGCTGGAAACGTAAACGTCAAGAATATCCAACGCATTCTCATCCTTTAGCGTCATATAGAACGCTATATGACAAAACGGCGCTATACTACGCACATGGCACCTGTTATCGTTAATATAACACGCGCTGTGATGGTTAGGTTTAGGTGTGGGGTAGGGTAGGGTAGTCTCATATTACGCTAAAGGATTTATGACGCCTTGGGTTCGCGTAAATATTAACGATAAAGGGTGCCATGTGCGTAGAATAGCGCCGTTTTGTCATATAGTGTTCTATGTGACGCTAAAGGATGAGAACGGGCTGGAATATCATCACACAGAGCAGCTATGATGTTTCACATTTCATAGTCGATGTTCCTCGACTGTTTGTCTAGTTGCGAGGCAAATGTGCTGAAACCTGTTGAGCATCTGGTTGTGGCTGTTTAACTGACTCAGAGGTCACGACAGAAACCTCTCACTGTTGCTTGTTGTGTCGTGTCTGCAGAAGATCGACCCCGAGCTCGACGAGTTCTTCCAGGCCTTGAAGCAGAAGGTGAAGATCGGCGTGGTGGGGGGTTCGGATTACTCCAAGATCGCAGAACAGCTCGGAGACGGGGACGAAGGTTAGAGAGTGAGATTCATCATTTCATAACAATATCTCTCTCTAGGATCCCCAGATAGCAAACTGACATTGAATCAACGTGGAAATATGACATCGAAACAACGTTGATCTGACATTGTTTTGCTCATCGAATTAACGTTGAACCAACGTCAGACGCGTCATTCTTTCAAAACTAACGGAAAATCAACTTGAAATCAACGCGTTGTTTCAACGTTATGAAAGCAAACCAATTTTCGATTTTCATTTAGCTTTGAAGAATGCCGCGTCTGACGTTGGTTCAACGTTAATTCGATGAGCAAATCAACGTTGTTTCAATGTCATGAGAGACGTCGTTTCCACGTTGATTCAATGTCAGTTTGCTGTCTGGGTCATCATCCTCCTCACATGTGTTTAAAGGGTAACTAAACCCTGAAACAACTTGTGTTAGTTAGTGATGTGTAAGACCCCCAGTGATATTCATTCGAGTTAATTTTTGGACATTTGGGTATAAAGTGTTTTAATTCCCAACTCCAGTTGGATTTTCCTATTGGAAGTTGTGGTGTCCGCTGTCCGGTCTCAGGTGCACGCCCAATACACACACACACACACACACTTTTCCAGCATTTTTCAAATATTTTCAGTGGGCGGAGTCAGGCTCTGACCAGGGGTTGAGTTACCCTTTAATGGGTTTGGCATCATCATATGTAGAATGTGGAGGAACTGGTTCCACTGGAACACAAAAACATAAACACAACAACAGCTGATATCCCATAATTCTTTCAGTCTGGAACAGAGGAGACATTATACAAACATTTGCTTTAAATGCAATGTAATTGACTTTGGAATAAAACAGTGTTGTGTACTCGAGTCTCGGTCTTGTCATGGACTCGTGTACATTTTGACTAGGAATTGACTCGTACTCGAACATATTGGGACTCGGACTTATTCCTGACACAGAATTCGTGTGCAGTAATGTTATGTAAAAGAGCACTTACTCATTGTAATAATTGTAAGTCATAATTATAATAAAATTACCTTTACACCGCTATGTGGCCTTTTTACCATTACAGTGTACATGATTCCATGGTATATTTGGTTTACTGTTTGAGTATAGTGCCAATTTTATTGTTAGCCCCAAATATTTTACATATTCTTGAAGATATATTTAAGTCTGAGACCCAACCTTAGGTTCCAACCTCTCTGGTCTCGAATCGGATCGGCTATCTTTGGTCTCAGTCTCAAAACGGACTCGACCCTCTATGGTCTCGGTCACGACTCGGACTCAAGTCTCGAATACAACACTGGGATAAAATAATCCGCCCAATGCATAAATGTAAAATCTAGAAGAGATATTAAAGAGACTCTCTCGCCTGTTGGTGTTGGTTTCAGTCTAGACTTTCTCTTTAAGTTTTAGAGATAATGGGTTTGATCAGTTTCTGGCGTTTGATTGGTGGCATAATGATTGTGCAGGTCTGATTAGATTAACACAGAGAATCAGTGAGATTGTGATTGGATCAGAACATCCATACGCATTCACACACAATCTAGATCAGAATCCGGATTAGATATGTGAGTTTATATTACACTGGCAGATGTGATTTTGGCCATTTAAACAGGACTGTGTTATCTTAACCTTCAAATGGTCTTCGTTTCCTGTTTACACTTCTGGGCTTCGGGGTCTATACGACCCCAACAACTGATTGACTAATTGAGTAATATATAATTTTTTTTTGTTTACTTTTCATCTATTCATTAATGCTGTGTTTTTGGAGATATAAAGTAGTTTTGTATCCATATACCACACAATTCCTCAACTACACCATTAGCTTGCATATGAAATATTATTTTTTTATGATACATTGCATTTATGCTCTAGTACTAAGCCTTCATTTCTCTGTAAAAATTTTCTGATTCATTCCCGATTTTTTTTTTTTTGACACATGAAGAAAATATCGTGTGTTTTTTTTTTTTTTCACATTTCCCATTAATTTCAATGTGGGGTTATATTGACCCCGAAGACCAGAAGTGTAAACATATTTTTTACATACCTTCAGAACAACCGAATCAAGCCCAGTTTTTTTTTGTCTGTATAGATAGATAATGTATGAAAAGACACAAAATCTTATTCCACTGAGAAGAAGGGAACCTTTTTTTTATTAAGTAAAAGTCGACCCCATGACCCGATTGAGGGCTACATGAATATGAATGAGCACTAGATATCTGTGAATGGAAAACAGCTTTGTGTTTTTGTCAGGATGTGTTGTGTAACACAGGTAAAGGGCACAGGAGGATAAGATAAGATGATACGAGTGCTCTGATTGCGTCTCATTCTGTTGTTTTGTTCATTCTCTTGCAGTCATTCAGAAGTTTGACTACGTCTTTGCCGAAAACGGAACAGTGCAATACAAAGACGGCAAACTCATCTCTAAACAGGTGTGTGTCGGCAGATCCTTACAATATATTCAAATGTCTTCAATTAAAAGTTTTAAAGGAGTAGTTCACTTTAAAAAAACTTTTGCTGATAATTTACATCCAAGATGCCCATGTCTTTCTTTCTTCAGTCGAAAAGGAATTAAGGTTTTTGTTGAAAACATTGCAGGATTTTTTTCATATAATGGACTTCAATGGGAACCAAACGGTTCAAGGTCCAAATGAGAGTTTCAGTGCAAACTGTTCAAAGGGCTTTAAACGATTCCATATTATATTTTGTTAATGTTTACATTTTTAATAATGTTATTTTATGATTTGATTGTCCTACCCATTTCCAATGCGAATGCGGGCCAACAGTGCGCTCACAGAGACTGTTCTGAATGTGTGGCGTCTCACAGTCGCACTTGCTGTCGCTGGAATTTTTTCGCGTTGTTTGTAGTTAGGACACGGTGTAAGATCTCAGCAGAAGTTATTTTTGAAAATTAACAGTGGTTTAGATTATGATGTTTTATGAAAATATTAGTCGTCATTATGGTGCAGACAGTGTTTGGTGTAGTTGGGCAGTTTGACTCTTGGCTTTTTATGTGAGTGTGTGGTCTTTGTAACAGTGTTTACCAAAACATACATTGTTACAAAGGAAGCTATAAACCGAGATGATCAGGTGATGATCACCGGGATTTTGCCAAGTAAGACATGGTCCTGGATCAACATATTTTCCTAAATGTAGTCGTCCTTACCCAATCCCTACCCCTATACCTAACCCTACCCATAACTTTTCCCTAAAATCAGAGGGTAATGAAACGTGAAAAACGCTGATGTTTAAGTACTTCATCCTGGTTCTACACCTAAACTTTACATAAACTGTAAACTTGTCCCTGAAATCTGATTGGTTGGTTGGAAAGTTGATCCAGGATCAACAAAGATGTTGATCCAGGAACATGTGGTACTTGGTGAAATCATGTTCACCATCAGGTGAGATAGTTTTCAGCATCGTAAAGTATAATAATTCACTAATCTTATCTATGACAGAAAGCGCTTATTTGTTGTTAATAGATTATATTCACGAACAACTCTTTCTTGCAACACATCAGACATTCTGAGTGTTAAATGTATTGTTACAACATTGGTCTTAAATGATTCATTGAAAGCCTTAAATTCCTCTTTTAAGTTCAGTCTCTGTTTCCCAGGCCATTCAGAATCATCTGGGCGAGGAGTTACTGCAGGATCTCATCAACTTCTGTCTCAGTTACATGGGGCTCATCAAGCTGCCCAAGAAACGGTAACACACACACACTCAAAAACACAATCACACACACACTTTAGAGATGATGATCTGTAATGTCATTACAAATCTCTCTCTCTCTCTCTCTCAGAGGGACGTTTATTGAGTTTCGTAACGGCATGATCAACATCTCCCCGATCGGACGCAGCTGCACGCTAGAAGAGCGAATCGAGTTCTCGGAAATCGACAAGGTAATTTTAGTTTATTCTCTACGATCGGCTAAAAGTTGTTGATCTGTTCAGACCAGACCCTAAAGGCCTGTACACACCGGGACGAATATCAGCGCGGGTTATTCGTCAGTTTTTTTTTAACGCATTTTTTGTGTTCATACCCAAGCGTTTTTCGCTGACGATGAGCCGAGTGAACATGCAAATTCATTCCCTGACATTAGATGGCGCCTATTTGCCATGCGATACCACTCCATAACAGTTCTCTTTTATCAAGATGTTTGTAGTCCCTGTCGCGTTTGTCATATGGTTCTTTATGTTCTAGCACCAATGAGAACAGCAGCTCTACATTCATCTTGCCTCGCATCTTCCTCGTCTTATTTCTTCCTGGCTGTGTAGACGGCGACGCGTATATCTTCTGCACCGTTGCATATGTGGGCTCGGCAAGACTGTTTTGTGTTTGAGCGCCCCCAAGTTGTGTTTTACTGTCTCTTCAGAAGCAGTAAAACCATCCTGAATACCCTAGCAACTACCTGTCCAAACACGCGAGCAAAAGCGCCAATTTCATTGGTCGGATAGTTTTTGACGTCGAACTAAAAAAACGAACCCGAGCTTTTACGCGTGGTGTTTTACGCGTCGGTGTGAATACTCACATTGGCGCCCAATGTTTAGTCACGAGGCGTTAAACGTCGGCGAATAACGCGCGCGAAATTCGTCCCGTTGTGAACAGGCCTTAAAGGTTTGTTGATATCAAGTGATTTCAGTCACGTGACTTAAAAGTCTTTATCTTATTGTTCAGTGAGTTTTGTTGTTGTTGTTGTTAACAATAACATTAGTACTACATTAGTTCAGTCCTAACTCTCCCGTCCCGCAGAGAGAGAAGATTCGAGAGAAGTTCGTGGCGGCTCTGCAGGAGGAGTTTGCAGGAAAAGGCCTGCGGTTCACAAGAGGTGAGCAGGAAATGACATCGCCAGCTCTCTAACCACCCAAAACAAATGACCCGTGCTGTTTGGACCTGCGGAGGAGACAAAAACTCACACGCACTCACACGTTATCTGTGCTAAAGGTGATAAGAGAGCGAACGGATGCACTCGTGTGCCTTGACAGAGCAGTGAACCGAGTGTTTACTCAACAAACAAACCACACACACTCATTGGACTCCACACACATTAGCTTTGACGTCAATATTCAGCAGGTTTTCTTCTCTAGTTCAGCTCATGTTTCACACACAGTGACTTTGTCTTTTCTTTTTCTGTTTGATGGACAGTGTGAGGGGGAGGGGCCAGAGGGACAGAGGGGGAGGGGCCTAGGGGTGTGAGGAGATCAAGCCCTCTGATTGGCTGTGGCTCTAGCAACTGTTGAGTCAGTGCTGGAATGTTGCTACAGTCCAGTGATGGGACACTAACAAGTGTGTGTGTAAAGATAATTAATTTTTAACCGCTGATTTCTGTCCGTTCTGTCTCAAACACTCTGTGGACAAACAGTCTCTGCACACACACTCTGCAAACAGTCTCTGCACACACTCTTTGGACAAACAGTCTCTGTTCACGTCTCTGCACACACACACACACACAAGTCAATACTGTGAGAATGAGCCTCAGGTTAAACTCTCTGGAACAAGATGTTTTTTCTTAAAAGAACTGGACGAGTGTTTTTGGAGGAACACACAGAAAGTGTGTGTGTGTCTCTGTGACAGATTGACCTTTAAAGCCTGCTGTGTCATATTTGATCCGCATATTTCTAAGGCCTCTAAATGATCGACTAACCTTTGCTGAAAACCCAGTTTCACACAATCTACTCCATTCGTTCTCGTCTGATTGATAGTTTATCGTTTTAAAGGGATAGTTCACTTTGAAAATTAATTTTTGATATGTTTTAGCTTACCTCAAGGGCATCCAAGATGTAAGTGTCTTTGTTTCCACAGTATTTTCAATTATGACATTTTTTGGTCAAACCGTTGTTGTCTATCAGTCATACACTGGAGGTGAAGGGGGTCCTCAATCGGTTCACCTCAAAGAGCATGAACAGAGAAGTCCAAATTAAACATGATTTAATGACTCGTACATGTAAGTACACACTGATGGCCTAAGACATGAAACGAGCGGTTTGTGTGAGAAAACGAACAGTATTTATATTGTTTTACCTCTTGTAATCATAGCCAGATCTGAGGGCACGCGCGCTTCGGTCTGCGCATGCGCCGGAAGTGATCGCTTGCGCGCCTACGTCACTCTTTGTTTATACAGAGATTTCGGAAGTTTTACCTTTCACTAAACATATTTAGATATACGGGAAACCGCAATGGAAGACGATTTCGGTATATCTAAATATGTTTAGTAAAAGGTAAAACTTCCGAAATCTCAGTGTAAATATTGAGTGACGACACACGCAAGCGATCACTTCCGGCGTAACATTGAACTTATTCAGTTCGGTTCAGTTGGATATTGAACAACTGATTTAGATCACTTGGATTACACGAGGTAAAAACGATATAAATACTGTTCGCTTTCTCACACAAACCGCTCGTTTCGTGTCTTAGGCCATCAATGTGTACTTACATTTACGAGTCATTAAATCATGTTTAATTTTGACTTCTCTGTGCATGCTCTTTGAGGTGGTGACCATAGACCTGCATTATATGACTGATAGACAACAACGGTTTGACTGAAAAATGTCAAAATTGAAAATACTGTGGAAACAAAGACGCCTACATCTTGGATGCCCTTGAGGTAAGCTAAAACATATCAAAAATTAATTTCAAAGTGAACTATCCCTTTAAGTAAAAGGTATTTTTGTATAATTGTACAAATGGGAAATCTGATTTATATTTGAATAAAGTAAAAATTTGAATAACTTTGATATTGTTAGTAATAATATAACAGGATGAACACTTACTGAAATGAAGAAACTTTGGTTTACTTGATTATCCAGACATAATTTCATAGAAAAATCTCAAAGATTGAGTCTTGAGTCTCAAATATGATCATCAGGCTTTTGAGGAAGGTTTGTTTGTTAATATTAGTTATGAATCTCTCAAACATGCGCTGCATTATATGCTATACAACTGCACATCATAAAACTAAGCATTTAAATATCATTTTACAAAGACATATTACTGGCAGATGATGAATGACATTATATGCATTTTATGTACAGCAAGTAGTCTGTTATCCTACAACAAAGATATCATTGAATAAAATCAAGGTGCTTTTCCTTCATATTCTCACTAGATCACACAAGCCATAAAAGCCTGATGCATCAAATATAGAATAGATACTAAATATGACACTTCCGATTTAGATTATTTTCCTTTTTATTTCACATTCACATGGGTTAATAGTTCATAAACAAGTCAAAGAAGCGGCCTGAACTTATTTACCCAATCAAAAGCGATCTATAGCTGTCTTTCAGGTTTGCTGGCATCTGATTGGCTGGCATGTGTTAGGAGGGCGGGGTTTAGGGATGATTGATGGGATGATGGCATCAAATTTAGTCAATCACACCTTTAATCACTTCCTTGAACATTATCTCTAAAGTTTTAACTTGGAAAACGTCATGCATCTACATCTGATGGTCAAGGAATCACACTGTGTTTACTATTTTTCTGAATGTCATAGATAAGTGCTGGTGCGGATCATCACAGGTGTGTTTCTGTGCGCTTTCAGGGGGTTTGATCAGTTTCGACGTGTTCCCGGAGGGCTGGGACAAACGCCTCTGTCTGGACGTCCTGGAGCAGGAGGGATTGGACGCCATCTACTTCTTCGGCAATGAAACGTCGCTGGTACGTTAGCAGTGTTCCCTTCCAGCTGCGCAGGCCAGGCACACTTGATACTTTGTGTGTCTCAAGGGTGTTTAGATGACTATAAAACCGTTTCCTGATATTATTTTAACGTTTTTAACATGTTATATGTTTACATTTACTCATTTAGCAGACTCTTTTATGAGCGATTCAATTTGTATTTGTTATTATAGTATTTATTAAAGTATACAGAATTGAACTGATCTGCATAACCTTTTAAAATTAAAGAATGGCACAGTTAACTCTCAAAAAAAAATGTAGGTGAGGTGATATAAAGGATGTTTTCACTGAGGATTAGAGAGGGGTTTTGCTTGAGCAAGAAAAAAACAGACGGGACATTGTACGTAAGTGATCTGATCATTTATCTCTAATTCTTGTTTCCCGACCAGGGCGGAAACGACCACGAGATATTCGAGGACCCTCGTACCATCGGCTTCACCGTCTGCTCCCCTGAAGAAACAGTGCGGCTCTGCAGGGAGATGTTCTTCAACACTCCTCCCAATGAGGCGTGACACAAACACACACACCAGACTGCCTGTGTGCTGCTCCCTCTGCTGGTCACTGGGGGAACTGACCCTGAGAACCAGCAGATTCAGACAAACCCAATTTACCACTGCTGGTCTTCAGACTCAAGGGACTGTGTGTATATATCACTGATGGACCCTCATCAGGACATGTTTATAGTTTTGTAAAGTTCAAACATTAATTTTAAGTTGAATGATTCCATCCTTTTTCAAATAAAAAGTGTTTTCCGGCGGCCACGTTCACACTGCAGTGACAGACGCATTAAAATACTGTACGATGAATCCTCCGTATGACGGACAGAATGCAGGAGTCACTCCAGAAATGACGATGATTGAGGCTATGTTTACACGGAAACGATCTGAAGAGAAAACTTAAAAGTGGCGTTGCCTTATCCCTTTTTATTCTTCGTTTAGACGAGCGTAATGGTTGGGAAATTTGCGTGTATATGGTGACGCAAAAGTGTGTAAAATTCGATGTAGTATGCACTCCAGGCGGCTAGGTGGCGATGTGGAGCACTGCCACACAACAACACCAAGTCCGCGCGCCTGCGTACAACCTTCAATACACCTTCTCTGATCAGTGATACTATGTGAGAATATTTCGTACAACTGCAGAAAAGACTCTTGTATGTTAATCAGAGCTGCTAGGGCAACTTGAAGGTCCGACGTATGGAAATAATCTGACATGTTGGTCGTTACTTTCCTGTATTGGCGCATGCCGGTGACATAAACACGGACGCGACGAGAGCCACCTTGAGCAGATTTGCATTTTTGCCATTTAGACAGGAACGTGACGGTGAAGCGTTTTTAAGATTTCCACTCTGGAGGGTGGTTTCATTTTTTTTTTGCGTTTTTAAGCCCCCAAAACACTGTCGCCGTGACAGAAAAAAATATTTTGAAAAATAGTAAAAATAGTGACAGAAAAATAGTTCCTACTTCGAAAGATCAAATTCAATTCTTTGCATTGCGGGCTTTTTTCTTTTGTAATTTGTGAAATTTATTAGCAATTTATGAAATGTTTCTACACCCTTTTCTTTTAGTGAATGGTGGAATTTTATTTCAAAATGGCAAAATTTGACAGAAAGCAGTCAAGTAGTTTGCATCCCTGTACTGTCTGTCGGTCATATTATTTAACTTTAATATCAGTTTCCAGATATTAAATATAGCTATATTTCTCCTCACAATCTTTAACCGTTAAAACTGAAGTTTGAATTCCCCGCTCAGTTTATGTGAAAACGTAAACTCCGCCTCCTGATTTAATTGGCCATCGACAATTGACGAGTGCTGTCCATGACCAGAATATCAGAAATGAAAACACACTTTGGCCATATCAGATTTGACCTGTTTCTGTTGTTTTCCTGGACCTCGGATGAGCCGTTGGTTTCGTAAGTGTATCAGCTCGATTTCTTTATCAGATATACATGCTTCTTTCACTGCTTGAGTTATCAGTTGGCACTGCTGTGAATGACCGACCTCAATCAAACACTCGTGCGGAATGACAGTGTGAACGTGACCGCCATCTTTGTGGCGAAACGAGCGATGGATTCTGTTCATCGCAAATTTGCGATGGTCTCGTGATCTTACTGCTGCTGTCCGGGTTGATTTCAGAGTGAGTTTTATTATCGATGTGTCTGTTTGTTTGTGACTGTATAACTGAATGTGTTTCTAGTATTCCCTCTCTGTGATCTAGACTCTTGAGATATGAAGATATTCCGCATATTTATTGATGAATTATGATAGAGATATTCACGCTTGTAGCAGATAGTGAGAGAAGGGAAAAAAATCTAATCTTGCATTGCGTCGGCTGCACATTTACCGTTGCTTAGCAAGTTGTCGCGGGCGATATCCTGTCATTTTAGAGCCTACACGCGATTGGGAATTTTGATTGGGAGTTTTTTTCCATGCATATTTTGCTTTGGGTTGATGGTAATGCGATTAGAGTGCAACAGTCGGGTTCTGGAAGTAGAAACTTGATTCATTTTCATCATAGGGAAATTTCTTTTTAAAGATAACTTATAAACCTTAGACGGCCTTGTTGTGAGTTACGATTGTTAAATTTTATGTTTATGATTTGTTTCTGTTGAAGATGTCAGCCAGAATTATTTTAACTTGGTGTTTAACATCGAATTTGTAGTGAAAAAAACTACATTATCCAGGATGCTGTATACCAATTAAACCAATCAGAGTAGAAACAACCCAGATAGCAAACTGACATTGAATCAATGTGGAAATATGACATCGAAACAACGTTGATCTGACATTGTTTTGCTCATCGAATTAACGTTGAACCAACGTCAGACGCGTCATTCTTTCAAAACTAACGGAAAATCAACTTGAAATCAACGAGTTGTTTCAACGTTATGAAAGCAAACCAATTTTCGATTTTCATTTAGCTTTGAAGAATGCCGCGTCTGACGTTGGTTCAACGTTAATTCGATGAGCAAAATCAACGTTGTTTCAATGTCATGAGAGACGTTGTTTCCACGTTGATTCAATGTCAGTTTGCTATCTGGGAAGCTAAAGCGCCAAGATATCTCTTTATGGAATTAAGTTCTACACTTTAAAAAATATTCAATATGCATATTTTTGCTATAAACATATAATCAAGATTTTTAAAAATGTGTAGTTTTGACTTTCTCCCAGTGTTTTTCATTTGATCATGCTGTGCAATGCTTCATGGAATTGTAGTTCTTTCCCTCACTGAGGTACATAATCTTGTACCTTTGTAATTTTGTCGGAATTTCAAATAGTTTTTGTTTCCAATCAAAGTTTGTAATTTTATTTTTCACCTCGTAGCTGGTTGGCTTGGTTAGTGGCTTATAACACTTTTTAAAAAAATCCCTATGGGAGAAATGAATGGAAAAAATACTTCCGGAACTAGCGCCGTTGAAAAAGTGGGCGGGCACTAATGATCTATTGACCAATAGAATTCTGCTTGGTTTTGACAAAAGACAATGAACCTTTTTGCTTGTGAAATTTAGTTAATCTGTTTAGATGTGATATTCACGTGTTAATCATTCCAGAGATTCCACGTAATCACTGAAACACTCCCGTTGATCTCGGACAACATGATGCGGATCCGATAGATATCCAGGGCATTTGTATTACGTTTTTTTTTTTTTTTTAATCTGGAAATCTCTGGATCAGGTGTTTCTAATCGGTTTTTTTAGATTTTAATCCAGAATCTGCTGTCTGTTGGTAATACGAATGTTAATGTATTAGTGATTCATATCTGATGGCATAAATGCACTTTAACTTTAATTTGGTAAAATGATGTAAAGGGTGCTTGAGTGGCTCGTCCACCCCTTTAGTTTCAAGAGTTCCAGTTTGTTTTGCTGGAAAAGTCTGAATGATGTGATCTCAATTCCAACAAGCAAACATAGTTATTAAACAAACATTTATTGAGGATGATCGTTATTTATTTTTTTTTTTGTAAAACTCCCAAGTAAAGGAAAAATGTGATATCAATAATGTGATTTTCATGATTAAGTCTGTGTGAAGATTCAAGATCCATGTGATTGTTAATAATACTAATGTGATGCATCATGAACATGTCTGTTTATTTTAAATACACATTTTTCGTAAATAGGAAAGGAGTCTGATCTTTGTTTATGGGTGCTGGACGTGTAATATTAATGATGCTGTGGTTAAAAGTTTTGTGCAAAGATAATGTTTTGCTCTGCAGTGAGATACAAACGTGTAAATCATAAAGTAATTTTATTATTTCGGCAAAGTTCACAAGGAAATGACGTCGACTACAGTGATCTGAGCTCTAGAAAGTGCTGAAAATAGAAATAAAAACAAAAAATAACAATCACAGTTAAAACAAAAACACAACTGAGGGTCCAGAAATCTGACAATCAAATCACAAGACAAACTCAAGAACATGCAACGGTTCATGTGACCAAACATCTAACGCAACAGTGCATCACCGTCATTACATCATCATGAATGTCACACACACACACACACACACATATAGCAAAAATAACACGAGTGTTAAAATGCTTTTGCTAGCCGACTGTTCTTCCTCAGCTTGTCTACAAAATGCTGCTTGTTTTACCCTGAAAGACTCCCGGGAAGTCTGGAAGATTAAGTCAGTTTGGCAGTTTATATTTGGGGTTTCAAGTGCAATATTAGTCTATGATGCTTCAGTTCCAGCATATATAACAGAGCTTAAAGTTACAAAGACCCCCAAACCCGTCAAGATCATGTTCGACTTGTATTTCACCCAGAAATCAAATGAAAATTATTTGCGTAGTAAAAATGTTTAGTTTTAGGATTTTTTCATTGCAACTTTAATGAGAATGAAGCGTTTGCCCCCCTAAACTCTACATTAAAAATGAATGCATACACTTAGACAGCAACATAGTGTCGTCGGCCCAAATCACTGACTCCTCGACTCAGTTACAACAGCCCAAACTAAATCTAAAGCTAAAAATGTAAGCGTCAAGAGCCCAGCTAAATCAAACACTGATCATCATAATGGTGACAACTTTCTGGTGATCAGGTGTCTTCAATAATGCTCATCACTTAATCGCTTAATTATCTAATTAATTTAACTGCTTCAGGGTTCATTTAACACTCATATTTTAAAACTCTTAAGTGTGATCTCAAATAAAGTCCCAGAACAGTTAATTTAACACTGGAGTTTTTGCTGTGTACCAAATGTGGGCCGGATCTGGGCCGACACTATGTTGCTGTCTGGAAATAAACAGAAATATAACAGCCAAAACCAGTCACAAGGGTAGACGTGCGCATCTGCATCGATGTGTTCGACTCGAACTCGGTTCACATTTCAGTTTGAGGATGTCCAAGCATCATCTCACAATCTCTCTCCGTCTCAGACGTCTCATTTAACCAGAAACAAACGCTACGCAAGAACACAAGCATTGGCAAAAACGCTTTAAAAACCCACGCTATTGAGCCTTAAACAGAAAAAGTGCTGTGAATTGGCACTGAGAGCGACAGAAACCTGTGAGTTGTGTATTTGCATTTGTGCGCTTGCGTTTGGAGTCTGTTTCTAAGCGTTCCCGTACCGCAACCCGTCTCCGTTAGTTTCAATAGCCTTGCTCCCATGATGCTCTGCTCTCACAACATTCGTCTCTAGGAGCTGATGATCTGGCCCGACCAGGTCTCGTGTTTGGTCCCGGGCTTCAGGTGCGTGAGGAGCACCTCCACGGCCTGGACCTTCACGTTCTTGGGCGGGACGGCACAGACCTTGTACGTGACCTCGTCCCCCTCCATAGGAACATACTCGCCTTCGATACTGCGAGAGAAACACCCGTGGGAAAACGGTTTGATTGACAGTTTCAGTTCATAGATTGAAATTAATAATTTTTATTAAAAATTGTAATGGCATATCAAGTTTTCTAATTTTTCAACAGATTTAAAAACAAAAAAAACTAAAAAAAACAGGAATAACTCCTTTTCTAAAACCACAGACAATAAATATTTAGTCAAACGTATTATTGTATTTTATATTTATATAATAATACTATTATCATTATTATTATTTATTATGCTTTGTATTATTGTATTTTATAAAATGATTATTAACATTTTTTATTATTATTATATTTTATACAATTATTACTATTATTGTCACTATGTACTGGATCAGTGTCTGAGCTGGAACTGGTGTTGAACTGGGACTCACTCTGAGATGTGCACGAAGATGTCCTCTCCGCCGAGAGCCGGTCTGATGAAGCCGTGACCCTGCGAGCGCGAGAAGGCTGTACACACACCTTTGAAGACGGGACCCGCGTTCGCACGCACAGTCCTGCACACACACACAAACAATCTCAGGACAACTCATAGCTGTTTATGTTTTGTCCAATTGGTGGCTAATTCATACGTATATTTAGGACTACGGAAGTAGTAAATACGGGTTACGTTCATACTATATTGAACATACTTTTTTTAACGGTCATGAAGTAGTGATGGGAAGTTCGAATCACTAGGTGGCAATATGCTGCTGTGACGTATTGGAAGTGCGGAAAGAGTGATAAAAACAACATGCTGTTCCAAAAACAGTAAACAAAGCAGAATATCCTTATCCATGTTTTTTACATTTACTTCTTGTTCTTGTTCCAAACATTGCACGCAATGGCAGGTCCGCTGCTTTCCTTCTTCTGTCTTTCCAAGCGAATGTCCTGTAAATGACACGGCTCAGTGCTGCCCTCTGGCGTCTGCTAGAGTATAGAAAACGCATCTGTCCTCGTCCATCTGCGCGGAAAATTAAGTAAATGTCGCGCTTGAAAATTACAACGTGACATCATGACTTTTGTGTAAACATACACGCCACTTTCGAGTCAAGTGGCGTGTTATCTCTACGCATTTTGAGCTATCCGCGTGTATGTCTACGACATTAACGTCCGAGTGATTCCGCGTGTCTGTACACGCCGTCAAATGTCCATGCGAAACGAAGCAAAATGTAGGTCTACATCTGGGGAGCGATCTCTTTTTTTCCTAGGATGGTAAGGGAACACTCATAAATGCCATTAACCCCAGTGACGGTTAGGTTTAGGGACGGGGTTGAGGTAAGTCATATATTTATATATACAGTAATAACGTTAAGTCAACGGCGTTCATAAACACGCTGAAAAGCGATTATGCGTCTTGATAGCACGCCAAAAATGGAAATACGAATTGACGTGTCATGCACACGCTACTTCATGAGATCAGTGAGTAAAGTGGCGCTTGCGTTTTCTTCATTCCACTGATCTGCGTCTCACGTTTGAATGGTCAAATTAGTGGTGCAACAGTTCTCAACTAAAACCGTTTGTTTACACGACAACGGCGTTTTGGGCGACTGAAAACGCGAACTTTTGAAAACGGGTTTCAAAGTGCAAGTTTTTGAAAACGTGAATCTCTGAAGACGATGACGTGATGCACATGCATATTACGTGTTCAGTCTATAGTGTTTCATCGCCATCTAGTGGCCTGGCGACAGAATACAGCGTTTTTATTCATTTTCGTGGATCTGTGTAAACGGGGATCGTTTTGACAATGGTGTCGTCTGTAGGAAAGGAAAAAACTTCCCCGTTTTAAGCATATCGTTGTCATGTAAACATACCCTCAATATTTGTCCAGCATGCAAAGTGTTGTTCAGGCTTGTGACTCGTGTGTGCTTGACTTACGCGGAGTAGGTGCGCGTGCGTTTGGTGGGAAGAGGGCTCGGTAACTCCCCGGGCTGCGGCGTGGCTCTGTCCCAGATGTGGCTCCCCTCACGCAGGAACGGGAACGACAGCGACAGCGGCGCTGAGCGCGGAGAGCGCAGGGACCGTTCCGTTGGGGACGACAGCTCCGGGTCCGCCATGATCCAGTCTCTCTGAATGCTCTCCAGACGCTTGCAGAACACGACCTGCTGTCTGAGAGAAACACTAAACTCAGGCATCCAGTGCAAGACTACTCTCAGTGACGCACATAAAGCACTTTGGATGCGTACTTTGCTCAATTTTTTTTTATTTGCAGGGGCACAGATTGTTCTGTTTGTAGGGACATGCAGGAACACAGCTTTACTCTGCCCTGCACAAAGGCTCTGTGTGTGTGTGTGTGTGTGTGTGTGTGTGAGTTTACATGCAAGACGGTTTGTGCCCAGGGTGCTAGGGTGTGTGCCCAGTTCCTCGCGCACAAAACCCTGCATTGTGTTCATTTAGGCCTTAAAGAAACCAAGGAACCGCTCCAAGATCCGAGTGAATTATACATCACTAGTGTATTTGTATCACTTCTACATTCAAATACTATTTTATACTACTAAAACTTTTCATGTTTCAAACTTCTTTGGTTGTCATCCTGTTTAAGTGACAGAAAACAGTTTGCACAGATCAAGGGATTCAGTTTCAGTTTGTAAGTCTCACTTAATCACGGTGTTTCACAGGGGTCAGTGTTGGGTCCGCTTTTATTCATTATCTATTATTTTATTCATTTATTTATTATTTCTTGGTCATATTTGGACAAATAGGCCTTCAAGAACACAAAGATTAAACCAAGATCATAGTTACCTGTACACCACTTTTAATCACTTCTACATTAAAAGGCTAATTTCACAATTAACGTTTGTACAGATTAAGGCGAGACACTGCAGGCAAGAACACTGTTTTTTTCCATGCGTCGGTCAATTTTGAGATTTTGGGCTTTTCATAAAGTGATAAACGATCCAAAATACAATTTTAACTGCATCGTTTAAAGCACTTTATCTATTTGCGTCTGTAGATTTCAATTACATTACTATTTATCTATAAAGGCCGTTTCTTTTTAAAATGTGTTTTTTTCTACTGTATTGAGCCAGAAATCTCCAGTCTCCAGAGCCAGAAGTATGCAGTTCTGTGTAGGAAAGAGATCAAACCAAACTGTACATCAGTTGTCAGGAGTTTATTTATAATGTCAAGGTTAAAAGTGTCTGTAAGGTTCGTGCGCAGTGACGAGTGACGCGAAATCTGTCCTCGTGACGTCAGAGGCGCTGGTTCTGCTGTTATTATGCAACACGCGACGCGTCATCACGTACTATGAAATTCCAGGTCACAGCGAAAGAAACATCATAAGATCCACAATCACTGTCCTACTCTTGGCTAAAAGTGGATCAAATGTGAAATTACATCACTTAAAATAATAAGAGACAGAGTGTTATGACGCGATGGAGTTCTGACCTGAAATACCGCGGCAAAAATGACCAGAACAGAACATTATACACACATTCCGTTTGAATTATGCTATTATTATTATTATTTTCCCAGGTTCCGTTCAAGTCACCGTCACCCGATTCCAGAATGTTCTTGATGGAGGGCAGGGATTGTCCCTCGAAACCTGTCGGCTGAGTTGCTAGACAGCATTTTGAAAGCATGTGCCATTATTAATAACACAATTTAGGCTATACGCATGCTGTCTATATAGGGAGCAGGTTAAGTTTTAAAGCACGTAGGCTACGGCCGGTGCTCAGAACAAAAGGTAGGAGAAAGGACCCCTAAGATTTGATTTTAGATTCTATAGTTATTTTAATAGCCAAAGCATTACGGAAACAAATGCGTACTAATAAAAATGGAAAAGCGCTGGAATAACTGGAGCAAATGCAGAAACTTACAGTTGGAGTTCGCAGATGCTTCTGTCCCGTCCTGTCGAGCGCGGTTATATAAGATGAGGTGAAAGACACGGCGTGACTCCGCAGTGTGATGGAGGAGATCCCCGTTAACACGCGTTTACCGGGAGAAGAGACGCGTTTACTGAGGAAGCGAGCGTCAGCGCATCCCGGAAAATGAGTCACTCCCGTCAGAGAATCATAATGTCACGAGAGATTATGTAAACAGAAGTCAGAATCAATCAAAACAATGCATTTAAAATAGAATAAAATATGGTTACACTTTATTTGAAGGTGTCATGTGTAATGTACTAACTATAGGGTTAGGGTAAGCTTTGGTTGAGGGTTAGCTGCATGTAATTATGCAAAATTTACAGGTATTAGCCTACTATGGTAAGTACATGTAACAAGGACACTGTAAAACAAAGTGTTACCTAAAATATGAATATGCTATATATATATTTAAAAACAACAACACTGTAAACTTTTCCAAATATTTTTATATTCAAATTTTCAAAACAAAACAAAAATCCAAAAACCATATACATGACCTCACAAAAATATTCAATTGCATCAAAAAGACATTATTTGAAGCTAAACATTTTTTTTCAAATAAAACTGTATTTATCTATAAAGTAAACTCTGTAGGTCTCAACAAAAAAAGCAAACTCAAATTATCTCAATCAACACAACAGCAGGATTACAACACAATAATCCCTTTTCAATCATTACAAACAACTCTTCGTTAAGTGTCTCCGATTGGTCGGCAGCATCTGCTCACTTATTGGTCCACAGATCTTAAGTTCATGAAGGAGTAAATCAGTGTTGTGAAAAGCTAAACTGATGTTTCTCAGTTTATAATCACAGAAGAGACTGTTAACTGTTCCACCAGGACAAAAGACCCAGCCCCGGTTCACTGACGGATCCCTGCCGAAGAGAAGAACAGACGTTAGTCGCCTTGTTATCAGCAATTTATCAACGCATCCAGGCTAACGAGCTAACGTTCCGATTAAGTTATGAAAACAGTTTTTCTTGATTGTGTGAGAATTAGAGAAGAAAAAAACGTTCATGGAATGTTCAGTTTTATCATTTTGCTCACATTCTTGGAATGTTACTTTTGAATGTTCTAAGAAAATTCAGGAACAGGTACCGGTAACATTAAAAAGTTAGATAAACGTAACGTAACATTAAAAAGTTAAATAAAAGTTAGATAAACGTAATTCTACGTATATTTAGTTCCTAATCTCCTCACAATGAGTGTGTATGGAGCCTCTTTCTGCGGCGTGGTGTCCTCCACTGCTGCGGGTGGCGCTGTGGAGCCGGCGGCGCTCGGCGCTTCCTTCTCTGTGCTGGGGCCGGTGGGAGACGTGTCGAGGAACAGCTCGTCCACGACCCTGAAGCGGATCTCTTCGCCCTGGTCCATGTAGAGGTCGTGAGTGCCCTCGTCCGTCTCGTACTCCCACATCCACACCTGCTCCGCATCATCACTGCGCCGACCGTGAAGGAACCGTACAAACTCACTTCAGCTCATTTACTACAAATACACTAGAAAAAAAAATAATCGCATCCAAAATAATAGTTTGTGTTCACGTAACGTTTGTGTGTGTGTGCTGTTATAATTACACACATGCATGTAAACATTTAAGAAAAATGTGTTTATATATATATATATTTGCACACACACTCACCTAAAGGATTATTAGGAACACCGTACTAATACTGTGTTGATATATATATATATATATATTTTTTTTTTTAATTTTTTTTTTACATAAAATATGTTAATTACCAAAATATTAAATGTGTTTTAGAAGTGGTATTTCAGGATACAATTTAGCCGGTTGCTGCAGTGACTCCGGCGGGATTAGGATGTCATCAAAGAATCCGAGGCTCACTGTGGAATCAACACACATAAACGGATTATTTATTATAATCTTCCAATGATTTTTGAATTTTTCCATTTCAAAGTATGGAATTCCAATGAATCCATTATTACATTACACAAAGTTCTAATATTCCAAATCTACTGGAATAAAGGCTTGACCATGAAGATCAACTGTAACCATGAGCATGTAAATGACAGAGCTGTTTTAGTATCACTATCATTTTAAATTAGTTTTTATTTTTATATTTTCCATAAATATTAATTTTAGCGAAAGGTTTAGAAAATGTTGAAAATGTTTTCTCCCCAATTTTTTTTTTGCAGTAAAAGATTTTTATTTTTAGATTTAAATATATAATTTTTGTTATTTTGGTAGAGTTTATTGATTTTTTTTAAAATATATAATAATTTTTTAATGGTTTTCGTTAACTATAACAACCCTGCCATTGCAAAACAGCGCAAGAGCAAAGCATCATGGGTGTTGAGTGTGGCCTCTCTCACCGTGAACGCCCTCGGAACTGCAGCCTTTAATCTTTCCCACCAGGATTGCGTCCAGGAACGGGTGGAAAACCACGTATCGAAAGTGAACTGCAGGAGAGAAGAGAGGTAGGGAATTTGCCCGACCGCCCAAATGCAGCGAGTAACAGCGAGTTATGAAGCTGTTGCTATGACACTGTTGCTATGTACCTTTGGTATGAGATGCTCCGTCTCCAGGAAAGATGTAGGAATCCTCCAGTTTAGTGATGTCATACAGACAGATGCACAAGCCCACATTATACACCACCTGCAGACACATGGAGGAGGTCACACGGGATAAGGATTGAGAGTCCTCCGAGAACTTGAAATTTTGTTTTCAAAACTATTTTTTGCCATTTATGTATTTAAAACAAAAATATCTTAGTAAACACCCAGTAAGATTGTAAAGCGTACAATCTCTAGTTTTCATATTTGGTGACTGTTTTTTTAAGTAAAGTAATTTGCAACAAGAATTTTTCATACTCATAAGGGATGTTCAGGCTTTTATTTTGAAATAGCGATGAACGTGAAAAAGCATGAAAGATTGATAGAAACCTCAGGGGTTTTTTTTCATGCCAAGAATTCAAAAGATAACACCAATTTAACTTTATGAGTGGAAAAAAGTCTGAAAGGCTGCGAGCTATGACCACTTACCAGTCGAGTTGTGCACAGATATATATTACGAAAATTAAAACACTAAATAAGTCAAACGCAAAGTCAAAATTACCAAATTATAAATGCAGAATTACGGAAATCTGCAAGAATTGTGTAAAATAATGTACTTTATGTATTCAATCTTTTTCATCTCACTCTATTAACCAATGTCTTTCCTGCTTAACACCTTCATTTGAAAAACAAAACAAAACACAAACAAACACACACAAAGTAACACGAAAGTAACGTAACGCATTACTTTCATTACTTACCGGAATCAGTTACTTTTTCAATGATTGATAATGAACGCAATATACAGTGAATGCAATATTGTAATCCATTAGCTTTTAAAAGTAACTCTCCCGAACACTGGAAGCATTTGTGTGAAGCCTGGCTCAGTGATAAGTGTCTGTCTTCACCTTGTTGGCGAGTTTCTTGTTGAGCTCTTCGGCGATCGCGTCGTTCAGCTGCCGATGGAAACTCCACGGGGGAATCCGGACCGTGTCCACCATCTCCACCAGCACGAACATCCTCACCCACAACCACAACCAAACCCGCTGAGGATCTCAAACTGACACAGGAACAACACCCGTCAGCTACTGGCTCATGAGTCTGTCTGTAAGTTACGTGATGTTGTTCTGCTGTGGTTTCTCTGTCATATTAACGTTACCTCTCAGTCCCCCTGAAGCTCCGGCAGCCCGTGCGTGCAGAGCGATATTATCCAGCTGCCCCAGTTTATACATTTACTCTATTAATAATCTATAAACTCTCATGATTTGAGAGCACAGCATGACAACAGCTACACATGTGCCGAATCACGACAGCGGCTGGCGCTTTACGGCACTGACGTCACGCGACAACATTCTGTGTAAAAAAATAAATAAATAAAGAGAGTTCCTTTTTGTTATAAAATGGTATTCTTTGTTATTATACACATCATGAGAGATGTTTTTTATTTATTCAAACTAATTTTGTTCTTGGCTAAATATTTTATACATAAGTTTGAATTTAGTTGCCTATGAATAAGCCTTTCTTCAACCTTTTTCTTGAAGGTGTAAAACTCTATATGATTTCTGATTTTTCTAATAAGAAAGATGTGAAAACTGAATCTTTTTAAAACGGTACATTATTTCTTGCTCCCTAGCATGTAACATATTGTCATTCTGTATATTTTTGTGTTATAATAATAATAATTTTTTTTTTAAATTATTTTTATTTTCTAAAAAGATGTTGATGCATAGGCTATATAAAGTCTCTCCTATGCTGTAATAGTTAGGCTATAATAAAATATCCTACACTGTTGTTCATTTCAGAATTGTAACTTTATTAGGCTAATTGTCTTTATGCCTGTAAGTGTTTTTATTTATGTTTTATAGCTGGTGATTTTATCTCTAAGATTTGTCAGATATTTATGAACATATGCCATAAATATCGTATAGTTGATTTTTAAGGCATTGGGGCTGATTTTAAAAAGCATTTAAAGAGATAGTTCCAAAAGCAGATATTTTGAAGAATGTCGGTAACCAATCCTGGTCCCCATTAATGGATATAAAAATAACTATGGAAGTCAATGGTCCCCCACAACTTTCTTCAAAATATCTTCTTCTGTGTTCAGCAGATCAAAGAAATTAATGATTGGAACAGTGAATCAAACTTTAATTTATTAATGCACTGTCCCTTTAAATGCGCTCCTTTGACTCTTCTTCATATGTTTACATCTGCAGTCTTTTAAATGATGATTCCAGTGTTTGTGCAGCTCTAACTGAAACCATCTGCTTCTAGAGACCTGAGATTCATCAACCACGCACTATATTTTGCATTAGCACTGCTGTAATAAAACATGTTTATTAACACAGTTTATTCTGTCAGAAACACATCAGAGTTGTGTAAATGTTTAGACGCTTGTGCAGCGCCAGCAATTCAAATGTCAGTTTTATAACAGAGAGGATATTTTGGTAAGCACGTGAACATTATGGCTGAAATAATTCTTTACAATGTCTTCTACGAGACATCTCCTAGATATTTATGGAAACAAACAAGACAAGATCATATGGTAACACTTTACAAGAAGGTTCGTTGGCCTTAACATGAACTAATAAAAAACTGCACTTCTTTAACATAATCTTATTTCTAATATTAACATCAAAATTTACTATACGTTATTAAAATCAAAGGTTGTATTTGTTGACATTAATTCATACACTGTGAACTAAAATAAAGAAACAATGAACAGTTGTTTATTATTAACTAACTTTCAAAAAAGATGAATAAATACTGTAACAAATGTATTGCTCATTATCATGTTAGTAAGTACATTAACTAATGTTAACTAGGCCTAATGAACCTTATTGTAAAGTGATATACCAATAACTTTCTTATGCACTTAATTATTTGTGTTTGAGTTTTTAGGATGGTGTTACATTTCATTTTCATAGGCGCTTTTAAAGTTTCTATAATCACTTTGCAATAGCATGTAGCCTATATTGCTTTGTTATGTTATTTGAAAACTCCATTTCCCATAACGCACGTCGCACACGCTGAAGCAAACGTCACCACGCCCCCTGCTGAGTGGACGCTGCTCTCGACCAATAGCCGGACGCTCCTCGCGTTTCCCACCCAATAGCTACATTGTTGCTATGACATCTTTTATTTTTAGCCTTCCGCAGCACAGCCTCACAGATGGAAATATTACTTCGCCAAATTAATTAGAGACGAAGTGAAATAACCATAAATCGGCGTTTGTTGAAATAGGAATACCTCTGAGGCAAATAAAAGTTTCAAATCGACATATCTTTATAGATAATAAAAAAGGTAAATAAATAGTTTATAGGATAATAGAATAGTTATATTAAAAGTAAGCATTGCCTCTGTAAAACGAGTATAATAGCCTATATTATACTCGTTTTACATATAGCCTAGGCTATATATATATATATATAAAGAGTAATGACTTTTGAGCATTTTATAAAACTTATGACTACTTCTCAATCTGTGTGGGTTGTGCACATAAGCCTGTATTACGACAGTAAACAAATTGTCATCAGAATACAAGAGAAAAATTCAATAATTTGCTAACGAAAGAAAAAGAAAAATATGAAAAATATGAAAAAAATAACAGAAGGGGAAGAAATTAATAGCCTATAGGCCTACATCAATCAGGCTCGAGTATATAAATTAAAGGCATTGCTAATTGAAAACGCTCTTGCTTTCTATTCTGAGGATGAAATTGTTTTGAAATACCTTTTAATCTTTCGGAAATACATGAAACATTGATGTTGGTGAACATACTTTGCGGTTATAAAATTTGCAAAGTAGATACATTGTATTTAACAAAGCATAACTTTATACTTTTAGTAGAGTCAGATTCATAGCGTTCTAAACCAGTGTCATTAAAAGTTATTGTTACATGTTGCAGGATATTATTATTGTTTTTATTAATGCGCGCAGATCTAATCAGTAAGTAGTTCCAGCTGAAAACACGTCACCGCGGTGGGCGGGGCGAGCGCGTGAGCCGCGATATAAATGCACGAGGCTACAAAACAGTGAAGTTTACACGGGCGCGTGCGGGAGTGGGGAGACGTCACGCCATGAATAAACATAAAATTAAATAAAATCTCAACATAAGTGCGTTTCAGTCAAACGGAACAAAACGCAGCGGTTCTCTGTGAAGGATTTCTTCAACGCATGATCATTGATGCCCATGTAATGAATAGAAATCATAAACGCAGGACAGAAACACAAGCTTTGAATCAGTAAGTACTGGATTAATTATTATCAAGAATAAAAGCAGAAAGTGTTCGTGTTGGGTCGTGACTCGTGTTCCATGGACGCATTCAAATCGGATCTTTGTTTTTCTTTTGAATGACTGATGAGTTGTCGTCCATTTTAGACTTGAGAAGAAACAAATCTAAAGATTCAATAATATGATACTAATTTATAGGCCTATATTTGAGGGATTTGCGTGCAGCTGCATTGTGTTGGCATTTAAACTGATGATAAATGTGTTTTGCACATATGTCCTTGGCTTTAATGGTGTGCTGAGAGGACTGAAACAGGCCAAATGTTTGCAAAAGCTGATTATTTGTCTCTGCTGTGAGTGTTTAGAGCTGCTGTACCTATATAAGCCCACTTCATGTCTGACTGACAGAACGAACTTTAGGGAACATGTTGTTCTGTTATAGTTTTTTTTGTTTTGTGTGTGTGTATGGAAAACACGGGTGCCCAGGATTAAACCTCTGTGGTTTCTCTTGCAGTTAGATAATTCAGTTTTCATGTTGTATGGGTTGAAAAACACTTTTTTTTAAAGGGAACCCCCAACACACACACACGGCATCCCATCAGAACAGTGTGTGCTGCTTTAGTGTTTCTGCTGCCATATGTTATGTGTTTGAATGTGTTGTGTTGGATAGTTCAGCGTTTGGATCACAAGTTAAACTGAGTAAAGATTAATGGGACCTCTGGTAGTTGTGAGTTTAAAACACATCCAGCAGATAATGTGAATCTGCTGATGGCCGGCGGGAGTGTAAACAGTCAACCAGGCTTGTGAATAATTAAAGAATAAATCTGTTAAGTCAGACGCACAAATACAGTTGTTTATGTTATGGCATGTGATCAAACGTTGACATTGAGTGACATTGAATGCCCGACATGATTTTTATTTTAATAGCTACGCGATCGTTTAGTTTATCATATCAATTGTGGCTATAAACGCGTTAATTAAAACGACCGCCGAGAATATATCGAGTAAAGATGATATTTGATTTGACAACCTTATAGCTTATTGGTAACTATCATTATTAATGCGCTGTGAATAAGATAATTACACAAGGAAATTGTCAAATCAGTTTTATCCTGTCTCCATTTGTCTAACGCGTTTTAATTGTATTCGATGGTCTGTATGCGATTAAATAATAGTGATGGTATTCATGATTTATTGGCCTGTCTCCGTATGAGCGGCAGTGAAACTCGTCCCTTTTATGAATAATCTCAAATATGTCATTACATTTACCCGCGGTGACCGTCCTCGTATATGCCGAAACTCATCGCGGATCCGACACCGTTATAAATCTAACGATTGCAGTGCATTTAATGTGCTGTTTTTTACGGAACTTATCTGTGTTTTGAAAATGCGGAGGCGTCACATCAACATTCACACGCGTGGTGATGACGTTAAACGCTGTGGCGTGGTGCATGCTGGGAGGTGTAGTTTTTTTTAACGGTCCTTCAGCAGCACCATTTTATCAACACTTTCTAAGGTTTCCCCTCAGATGTGCGAGTATTCAAGTGAATGCATTTGATCTTTAGTTATTCAAACTGTAATCCACTACAAAAAGTATGTGTTGACATTCATTAGATGAATGGTTTGTCTCATTTTAAAACATTTGCATGCTTGTATCCATCTCAATTTCATGTGCAGGTAAATAATACGCCATAAACCTTGGGTTATTTTCTTCCTGAAGAAAGTGAACTCTGGCATGTTTAGAATTGTCTCGCTCTTTTTCACTATATGCACTTTACATTTCCTTTTACTGTTAAAATGGAATAGCTACACTTGAGCTAGTGTAAGTGTACCAAGTGCCTTTGGTGTTGAAATTTTCCTCTCTTAGCACATGTAATCCTAAGTGCTTTAGCCAATGGGACAGATGAGGGATTTCATAAGGATAATCACGGATTGGTACCTTGGCCTCAGCATCTGCTGAAACAAACACGCATGCACACTGACAGTCAGTGAATTGTATATTTATAGTTGTTTAACCAGTTTGTCTTTGTCTTTCCAGAGGCTTTGAAGAAACTGGATCTCGGAGAGCTGCTGCTCAGTCTTTAGACTTTAGCGCCAATTCTGGAGTTTTAAAAATCAACTAGTCTCTGAGAATTACTTTTAAGCAATTTCTAAGCAACAATACAAAAATCAGAGGTCCTTGCTTTTAAATTGACATTTAAGGCTCAGATTAAAGACTTTCATCTGAACATTTGCAAGAGATGTTAAGACTGCCGTAGGTTCCTGTGTCACCCAAGAAATAATCAAATTCATCATGCATTTGGAGGTGAAGGTTGCATTGAACTTCATCGTGTCATATTTGTACAACAAGCTCCCGCGCCGCAGGGCTGATCTGTTTGGTGAGGAGTTGGAGCGTATCCTGGTGTCCCGTTTTGAAGGTCACTGGTACCCCGAGGCTCCTTTACGTGGCTCTGCCTTCCGGTGCCTCCATCTGGGGGCTCCCAGGGACCCTGTTGTGGAGCTGGCAGCCAGAAGAAGTGGTCTGGACACCGACGAGGTCCGAGCTAACGTTCCCCCCGAGCTCAGTATTTGGATCGACCCTTATGAAGTGGCCTACCAGATAGGGGAAAAGAGTGCAATTAAAGTCCTCTACATGGAGGATCCGGCAGGTTTAGGATGCGAGGCCGAAAGATCTGACATCATGCTCAATGGAGACCTGGAGTACGAGGAAGTCAAGAATCTGGGCTTTAACCCAGAGGCTCAGGTGTTCGTTCCCATCGGAGGCCAGGTGTCGCCGGTCATGCTACCGTCGCTCTCCAGTTCGCCGACTCCACTTTCTACCTCATCTTGCCCAGGGTTGTTCAGTTACGCCACTCCCAGCACTCCCACCAATCCTAGCACTCATTCCTCCAACACATCCACCCCGTCTCCGCCAAGCGCCAGCCTCATCTACCCCCCGTCCAGCTCCAGGCCAACACCTCAGCCAATCACCTTCACTACAGCCAGCTTCGCCGCCACCAAATTTGGCTCCACGAAAATGAAGAAGTGCGGGAACCCTGGAGTTTCCTCTAGTCCTGGTGTTGTCGTCGTAGCTCCCCAGCAGAGGATGATCACCCGCTCTCCCAACTCCATCTCGCCACCAGGGCTGGCCAACCACAAACCCCTTTCCCTATCCATGCACTCTTTGGCTGGACCAATCCCAAGCCAACTGTCTCCTAATGCCAAAGAGTTTGTGTTTCCGATTTCCCAGAGGCCCCTTTACTTCGATGCAGAAGTTGCCCCAATCACCCCGTTCCAGGGTCCGCACCCACACGCTTCCTTCGACCCGTTCTCCAGCCCCCCACCAGGCCAGGCTGTGGGAATCATTGGGGCCAACAGTGGGATGTCCTTCATGGATAAGCCTCCATTTGTGGAAGGACTCGGATACAACCTGCAGTACTCCGGCCAGGCCTTTCAACCCGTGGTGCTGGCCAACTAAAGTCTCAGAGCTGAAGAGATCCCAATGCTGAAAGACTTTCCTTTTTCCCCCTCCTTCATGGATCATTGTTCCTTACCACCATGACAAATCAAGAGTGTTATGACTACTGACTGAGTATTGCTTGTGATTTGTTACTTTACCAATCATTTGTTTCTTGTTTGATATATATTTTTTAAATTATTATTATTAGTTGGAGTAACCAGCCTCCTGTTACACAGGTGTTATTGCTTTTGTTGTTTTTCCAGTAATGAGTCACTTGATTATGGTGTCCCAATTGTTTGTCTACATAATCTGATGATTTATGCTTTGATTTTGACTTTTAAAATTGATTGGGGGGGGATTGATTGGATTCTAGATGCTAAAAAGGGATTTCTGGCATGGTGTTCATGTTCAGAAATGATTCTCTGGAGATATCAGCCATGTTACCCGTGCGGTCGCACCTTAGTGGTCATAATTTAGGATTTATGGTAATTTTATGACTAGTTCTCTGAACCGATGTGGGTCTTGTGTTCATGACTTGCGCATTCTCTATATTGGTTTAACTTTAGGATTCTCCTCTTCAGTTTGAATGCATTAAGCCAAATCCTGATGAAACCAGCAAGTGTTTGAACCCTTTTCTAGTGCCGTCAAGAGTCAGATTGTGGATTGATGTCGTGCATTTTCACATTCTCTCAAGCCCGAAGCAGAATGATTGCAGGATTGTTGTGCGGGTCTGGTTTCGCTCTTACACGTAGGTTCTCGGTCAGAAGATTCTGGTTTAGGAGCAGAGGAGGTTTTGATAAAACACTAAATGACTTTGAAGGGTGGGGCACAAGATTAAAGGTCATTGGTGCAGAGACCCTCAGATTACTTTTCCAGCATGTTGAATTCAATGCATTGTTGATTCCAGAGGTCATAAATCGTGGTTTGGGAGAGATGCTCCCGTGAAAATTGCACTTTGTTTTCTCAGTTCCAGGACTCTGAATGTTACCTCGTATTCTGACTGCAGTGGCTGTTTTGTTGAGTGTTTTATTGTGCTGGGATGGAGGCTTGCGTTCTAGAATCTTGAAGGTTGGAGCCTTATCACGGGTTCCGTTTATGACATCACTTCCCCCTCAGAGTTCCGTCCCATCCTGCCGCGTTGCACTTTACGCATCGGGCCTTTGGAAAGTCTCGTAAGGCCTCACAATAAACTCTATATGCTAGATGCTAAAGGTCCTTTTACTTGCCCTTTAATGCCAATTATGTCTGAACTATAGCTTGGTAATGTAGTTAAAAGATTGTATTAAAAAGGAAGGGTTTTGGGTGAGACTGTATGTACGTCCTGACCCTGTTGTGACGTCCCTCGCTGACGTTGAAATGTGAACGTCACCTTCGTGAAAATTTCAATCGTTCCATTGATTTCATTTGGGGTGGGTGGGGTTTAGATTTCTCTATAAATGCTATGACTGGTTGTATTTTTACATTTGTTTGTAATTTATTTACAATTTTTCTATATTTTTTCGTGTTTTTTCAAAAGAGTTCTCTATGGCATTTATAAAGCAAATTAAGAGATATATACCATGATGACATAAATATGTATATATTTCTTATGTTTGAGATCTTTTGTTTAGTTTCTTACGTGCTGAAGTTATTTTTTCAGAAATAACTATATGAATATAAATATATGCAAGATGAAATGACTAATAAAATGTTTAACAAAGTGCTGAACGTACTTTCTGTAGAAGTCATTCAAACAAAGATGTTTTTTGTTTGTCATTTTTTCTCCTGGTTATTGAAGGATGTTGAAGCTCTTGAAAGGTTTGATTTTTGTTGCGTTTTAACTTCATGTAGTAGATTAATTATTCCATAGCATGCCTATATACTTTATAAACCCCATACGTTCAGCTAGTGGTTCCTCCTTTGGCCAGTGTAGGTTTTTCTCACATAATCAATATTATTGACCCTTAAATGTGCACAATACAAACATTTATAATTTTGCCAGTCTATTCTAATTGGGAAAACAATTCTAATAAATATGCAATTTGAGAATTTTCTCATAGTATCGCAATGTACTGCAAAACAAGTTACAGAAAATCTCAATAAAAGTTTTCAGGTTTACAAAACAAATCAATTTCTTTTTTTTAAAGTTGATTAATTTGAATTGGCTTGCTACAGAAAATGGTAATGATTCATTTAGAAAGAGTTTGTTTATTTTTTACTTGTTAAAATAATTCAAGTTTAATATTTGACTAGCTTTCTGATGAATATGCATCTTTTCTCAGCAAGTCATTGTTTGGTTTTCGACATTATAAGTACAGAACAAAAACATTTTAACATGTTGTTATTATGATGACCTCCTGTTCTCAGGCTGTATTCCTGACCAGCTGTTTGAACAAGTGTCGATAAAGCTCAGGGTCACCACCTCTAACCCCCAATCAAGACAAGAACTGTTTACAAGGGGTCGTTGCAATGTGGTTTTTCAATACAGTTCAAAACTGTTTTTTTAATTTTCTTTATTCAATTTTAATTGGAAATATAGCCAGTTTAATTGTCATCCCCGTTTGCACTTTTTTTCTTGGCTGTTTAATTCTGAGTGTTTTCATTGTTCGTGATTGATCAACACGTCTAGAAGTTTGTGTGTGGCATATTTTTCACCTTATGTCTGTCTTTTAGAGGTCTAAATCTTTAAAGGACATTGCAAATGGAAGGTGTTGTTTTCTTCCTCTTCATTTAAAGCTCTAAAGTGTCTCACATTGAGCTGGTAATCAGTGTGTGTATCTGGATCCAATCCTATTTTGCTTAGAAAAAGGCACAAATGTAAGATGGATGACCTGATCATGGATAGAAAAACATGGGATTTCCAAATCTAGATAATTCTGATTGTCATCCTATGGAAAAGCAAATAGACTTTCTATTATTCAGGATGTCAGTAAATAAACTAGTCGATGACATGATGTCATCAGGAGAAATGGAAGTGATCATGACATTAACGATGAGCAATAGTTATTTTTTTTTTAATAAAAGCATTTATTAGCCTATGTTCATGTTAAATAGGCTAGTAAAAATATAATTGTTGCTGTTGGTTCACAGTGCATTAACTAATATTAGTACTAACTTGTATTTATAAATCAAATGTAGGCTACATGTAAATGTTTAAATTAAACATGCGGGTGTTTCATTGCGTGCGTTATACATTTGTGTTCATTTATTAACAAGCAAACCGTTATATTTAGTGTCTCTCAGCAGCACATGAACTAAACCATAACCTGATGAGAAATCTTGAGAATGTCTGACCATTAAAACACTGATTAATTACAAAAAAATCCTGAGACTTTTATCTTCATGTTTAAATAAGAGGATGGATACATGTGCTCGCCTCGAAGACAGAGGTGATTTCATTCTCTCTTCAGGGTCAGACACATTCAGATCATTGTGTGTGTGTGTGTGTGTCTGAAGCAGATGTTATGTAACGACGCGAGTGTTCGGCTGATTACATCACGCTGAGAATAATAATGAATGAATCCAACGAATGGCGGAGAAAACACACACACACCACCACCACTTATACCAGAGGACAGACGTGGTGCAAACCATATTTGTTTAGAATCAGGACCGGTTCACACAGAGCGCGCTCTTTTAATAAACGCAAAGGCGGGTAAATAGAACGAAAAACGCGTTTTTTAAAAGCCGAACTTCTTTAAACTTGAGCTCCGCGTTTTCAGACCAAGTCATGCGCGATTCAACGTGTCAGTCCCGTGTTTAATTACATTGAATAAAACGGAGAAGCACCGCTTGAATCGAAAATTGCGTTAAATGTAAACATTACTGCACAGATGCTCGCGTGCACGCGCAAGGTCATTCATTCATCACTGTCGCCACCACTGCAGGTGCTAGCTTACGTGACGTCACCAGCAACAGCCAATCACAGCGCACATCCATCATGACCTCAGCAAGGTTAAATCATTTATATCTTCCTTTATTAATATGCATGACACAAGATACAGTCATACTCATAACATACTGCATAACACGAGAAAAGTGTCTTTTTATAAAAACAACACATCACTGTTTTAAAAAAACATATTTTTAAAAGTATGTTTTTATTACAGACAAAAACGAGTTTGCTACCTTTGAGCTTTATAGAGTCTGACGTTTATGTAACAGATTTAAATGAAAACTAATGTCACAATTCAATTTAAATCAATAAAATCCGCCTAGAAATTCAAACTTCATTAAAAAAAACAGTGACTGACAGGAGAAAGGTTTGTATTGTTTGATTTGAAGAGTGAAATTAAATCAAACAGGAGTAAAAAAGAGCAGCACGCTACGCTCATTTAAAACAACAAAAATACCAAAATATGAGACAGTTTATACGGAAGAGGACACGCCCACTGTGACATCACTATGACATCAGCATGCACTAACAACCCGTTAATATGCGATATTTTTGCCTGTAAGTGCTTGTCACCCGTTTTACAGAAACACAATCCTGATTTGCTTTTAAAATGCATTTACATACATATATATATGAAAATAAAAATGTTTTCATAGATCCTTCAAAAAAAAAAGCACTTTGTAGTCATGACTTTCATGAGCACTGAAAACAAACCACGAACATAACTAATAATCTATCAAAATCCATAAAACACTGGAAGCACATTATGACTTTTTGCCATTTAAAAAAACGTCCCTTTGAAAAACCAGCTTAAAACTAGTGCGACTAATGTCAAAAAACAATCACATTTATACCACGATTTATCTAAAAATGCATTTTTATTATTATCAATGCATTAAAAATGCAATATTGAATGCATTATTGATTAGAATAAAAAGACCCCTTGCACAGAAACTGCTTGTGTTTTGTGACTGAAACGTAACGCCGACATTTTAAGTCAAAACCAATAAAAACGTCCACTTGTTAGATCCATCTAATCTGAGGTAAAGATGAGTCCCGTATTATTGCCCTGGATTAAACCCTGAAAACAAAACAGATCCAGTTTGCTTCCTCACTCACAGTTAAAACCCAACCACCCGAGTGCTCAAAAACGTCCCGTTCACATCATGAGACCCGTCTGGAAGAGCAAAGAAACACGGATTTATTTACAGACTCCCGTCTCTCGGTGTCGTCGATCTGCACTCGACTCTGGAATAAATAAGGTTTATATCGTGTTTTCCTCAACGAACCTCCTGTACACAAACATAAACAATGTGTCGAGTGCAAACAAGGGGAGAGCGCGCACTCAAAACTAGCCGAAACGAGCCGCGAGGTCACGGCTACTCGGACCAAACGCTCTCAGACTCTCGTTTTTTTACGCCTTATGGACTGGAACGCCCCTTTTCCCCCCCGTTCAGCCCACGTTGGCGTCACCAAACTGAATTAGCTCTAAACTCGGGCCACACTGGGGGTCGTGGATGAGGTATGAGGGGTCAAAGGTCATGCTGTGGTATCTTATATGGTGCCCTTTCTCTGTTAGATCTTGTTTGAAACACTATTGAACGCTGGCGTCGGCCACGGAGTGAGTGATGAGTGTCCGGGTGAAGTGTGTCCCTCACAGCGCACCGTACTTGGCCTCGTACAGGGACATGATCTTCTGGCAGCGGCCGCAGTCTTTCCGCAGCTCGGCCACCTCGCGACGCATCGCTGCGTTCTCCCGCTCCAGGAACGAGGCGCGCACCGCGATCTGGTTCTCCTTCAGGCGTCGGGCGTCCCGCGAGCGCTTCGCCGCCACGTTGTTCTTCTTCCTCCGACACCAGTATTTGTCATCCTGCGGGAAACAGATTTAGGCTTAACGTCACGTGTCACTACATTTACTAACAAAACGTCTCATGTATTATAAGAACACATTTTAAATGTGAAGTACAGTCCAAAACAGTGTGCGCCAACTTTGTTTTAACACAGACTTTAAAAAAAAAAAACGATCCAAATCAAGCCGCTACGAGAAAAGTTTGACAAAGTTTGATTTTAAGTATTTGAAAATCGGTCAAAACGACGAATGCTGTAAACTTAACGAGAAATTAAATATTGCAAACAATATAATAATAAAAACATATTCAAAGTTAAAGTTGTTTACTGTGAGTATAGAAACAACGTAATTTATGTTCGTTGCAAAACAGAGTTATTAGACAGATATTGTCGTTTACAAAAAAATATATTGTTTTACTGTTGTTTCGTATAGTTTAATTTAACTTAAAGTGCTACAATAAAAAGTAACTAGAATTTCATTTAAAATTAATATATAAAATAGACATATTTAAAAAAGATTTTAGTAAAATCAGAATTTATCGACCGGCATCTCAAGTTAATCCACTGATCAGTCAGTATGAATTTTTGTATTTAAATTACGAGTTAAGAAAACCAAAATACAAGCTAGCATGATTGCTAAATACCAGCATGTTAGCTTCTAAGCATCAGATTTGTACTCATCATATGTCCTTGATGACTAGCGACAGATCCAGGTGTTCATAAACACGTTCTGAATGACTGAGTTTCACGTTCTCAGACAGTTTTCAGCCTCACCTTGGCATCTTCGGCAACGAACACTTTCTTGGCCTTCTTGATCATGGGCTGTGGCTTGAGCTCGTCCTCGGAGAAGCGGTGTTTGCGCGGGTTGAAGAGCTCTCCTCCGGGAACGCTGGACAGGACCAGGTCTGTGGGGTCCGGCTGGAAGGAGATGTTCACCTCGATCTCCTCGGGGTCCATCGGGGGCGGCGTCACGCGCTCCGGCTCGTCTCTGGAGTCTGCCGGGGATAAACAGAGCGAGTCTGAGAAAACACCACTTACATTCAAGCTATATTAAGGTATGAACCATTTAAAAATGTCATTTTGGTGATCAAAGATGAGTTTTAAGGAATAAATTATTGACTCCAGGGGGACATTTAAGCAGTTTAACATTGAAGCAGTTTAAAAGATAATGAGATTAATGATTGACCATTAGTGATGAACACCTGCTGTTAACAAGAAGAATCACTGAAGAAAAGAGAAACACAAGAACTAAAACTGTGAGCCGATTAGGGTTGGGTATTGTTTGAATTTGAACGATTCTGATTCCGATTCCGATTCCTTGTTTCGATTCCGGTTCCTAACGATTCTCGATTCCGATTCTTTTAAGAGGCAGGGTCAAAAAAGTTTAGCTAACCTTGCTAACCAACGGTCTTTCTGAAGGAAATACTCCTTCTGTCACAAATACTTGTCACAAATTTTGCATTTTGCCGAGATTTCGTTAATTTTTAGAAAAGTGAAGCCACACTTTGGACCGCCGACGCAAGCTACTCATGTTCGACTCGCGCGGTTATGCCAACGCTTCCGGTAGACGCTTTTTCGTTGGTTTTGTTCAGCGGTTTCTTCTTCCGCTCGGCGGACTGTGAATATCGAGACTAGGAATCGAAATTTTAACTTTTGAACGATTCCGGGAAAAACGAAAAGTTAGTCCCGGTTCCAAACGATACTCGATTCTCGATACCCAACCCTAGAGCCGATAGCATGAACTCATGTTCAATCTTCAAGTTTAAAGAACCGGAAGAAGACTCTCTTCCGTAAAAAGGTAGCCACATTAAAGCTGTTAGCCTGTTTCTAAAGAAAAAAATAGCTATTGTATTACAGTATTGTGCAATCAGAGGTATTTACCTGGTATAAACCAATAAAACGTGCTTGTTTTTTTGCCTCACCTGTTGTCGTCTCATCATTGCTCACAGAGAGCGAGTCCTCCTCCTCGTCGTCTCCCCCGTCCTGCTCCTCCTCAGGTATCTGTGTGTTTGTAAGTGTATTTGGTGTGGTCTGTGGGTCGTCCTCCTTCGCTTGGCGCTCGGCCTCCAGGCCCTTGCTCAGCTCCTCCTCCAGCGTGACGGGGATCCCGTTCTCCAGCAGGAACTCGTCCAGGTCCATGTACTCCAGGTGGAAGGTCTCGCCGTCGTACGGGATGGTCTTGTCCCAGATGGTGGGCGTGAGTGAGGCGGAGACGCCCCCGGAACCATCACCGCCCCCTGACGTCGCATCGCCAGTCGAACCCTGCTTCTCCTTCTCGATGTCTGCGAGAGAGGAACCACAGTTTAGGCAAGTATGACAGAAGACAAGTCGTATTATTTAGACATTTCAATGAGATTACACTGTTGCTTTTCCACCATTAATCAAAATAAAACAGAAAAATACACTAGATTAGAATTACTTTAACCTTTACATTAAGGTTAATTCATTTACACTAATAACTAATATCAGTTAACCATGAGCAAACCATAACCATGTTTTATTGTATTTGTGTATCTTTGTTGACGTTAGTTAATAAAAAATACAGCTGTTCATGTTGTTGTTTTTATATGCAAGTTCACAATCATGCATTAGCTAATGTTAACAAATACAAGTTTGATTTTTATAAAGTATTAGTAAATGCTGAAATTAATATTAACAAAGATTAATAAAAGCTGTAGAAGAGCAGTTCATTATTAGTTCATGTTAAAGGGTTAGTTCACCCCAAAATGAAAATGATGTCATTAATGCCTCTCATGTCGTCCCAAGCCCGTAAGACGTCCGTTCATCTTCAGAACAGTTTAAGATATTTTAGATTTAGTCCGAGAGCTTTCTGTCCCTCCATTGTAAATGTATGTATGGTATACTGTCCTTGTCCAGAAAGGAAATAAAGACATCATCAAAGTAGTCCATGTGACATCAGTGGGTTAGTTCGAATTTTTTGAAGCATCGAAAGTACATTTTGGTCCAAAAATAACAAAAACTACGAAACTACGACTCAGTTCTGTTGTGGATCTGACACTAAAACGAGATGGGAGTTACGAGTAGAACAGATTCACATTTGATGTGGGTTATTATCATGTGAGATAAGAATATTATCAATAATGTCCATAAAGGACAAATGAAGTAAAACCAAACGATGATATATTATGTTAATAATGCAAATTATGTTAACAAAAACATTGACGCCGATTATTTGACGCCAGCATACAGGAATATAACTGATAAATCTACAGATCCTGAGTGAAAACACTAACACTAGAGTCCTTTTTAGTAAATTTACTATTGTAATATAATGGTGTATATCTTGATTTAAAAAGGAAGACCTGACAAAGACCTTCATTGGTCAAAAAGTTGCAATTTATTTAAGTTTTATGGGAGCATAATGTGTCTTTTTTCATTTCTTCACATGTACATTTAATCATATACCCGACACTATTATTCTTTGAACACGATTGATTAATCTGGCAATCGCTCCCTACCCATGTGCATTGTTCCCACTCCATGACCGCGGGGAACTCTGATTGTAAAATATCATGCTACTTTTGATGGTATCAGATGACAATACCATGGCAACTTGATATACAGTAATTATGCCAAAATTCTTGTACGATAGTACACTATGTTTCCTCAAAAAATACCATGGTATTATTACACAAAATAACCACAGTATTATGGTAGCAACAGGGTAATACTGTGGCAAATGATAATAATGATACATTGCCTAGTTTTAATGATTTTTAACATGTCAGTTGCGTCTTAACAACAACAAAAAGTACCATGCACCAGATTCAGTTTATTCAATTGGGCGTAATATACAATGATATGTTTTTTATTCACATGTACACCATGATATTTGAAGCAACTTGTAAAAACATGGATGTGATATTATTATAAAGTAACGTTACCGCGGTATTTCCATCGTATACCGTCAATAAACCAGCACTTTTGTCAGAGGGAACTTTGTGTTCTTTTAAGGAACCAATGAACGCGGCAGCTGTGGAGGTGAAGCCAAGTACACGACTACAAACACACACGACGAGCACAACGATATGTAGCCTATTTAGTTTACATATTAACATGTTTTATGGTCCTTACCGTCGTCTTGATCCGCCAGTATATTCGGAGGCGGAATATTCATGATCTTCTTTAAAACAAAAGATTTCTGAGAACCAACGACCGCCGTTACCGACCCCTGTCCGGGCATGATTTGTTCAATATTATCGTGGAAAATAGATAAGCTTCGCCAATGTCGCTTATATTCGTTAAACCTTCTGTTCCTGTTTGAGAAACTGCCAAAACAACACCGTAGAGATCCACTCGATCGTAGCGTATTGGGCAAAGTAATTATATATTCATGATGAACGCCCTGCTCGAAGCGCTGATTGGTTGTCCGGCCAAAGGAAAATTAATATTTAAACAGACACGCTCTCTGATTGGTCAACTGTTCATCCGCAGGCAGATCCACGACAGCAAGAGAAACAAGGCAAACGCTCGTCTCTTTGTTCCGAAAACAAACGAAGAAAGTCCTTATAATGACCCTGAACACGAGACACAGGCAAAATAGCCTCAACATCACCATGACCCAACAACATGCATCAAAAAATTACATTAGCCTATTAAAGTACTTACTTATATTTCTTATAGTGTGTGTATCTGTACTCGTGCAGTTGTATTTTTCCGCACGGTGAGCTCGTGCCTCCACACGTGATATCAGCACGCGCACGCGCCAAGTGGGCGGGGCGTCTGCACGTGCGGAGTACAGGCTCTGCAAGACATGGCGTGTATTTATAATCACCACAAAGGTGTTTATCGTAGCGTTTGGTTTCAGGGCTGCTCCATATGAACCAGATGCTTCAAATAACAAGGGCTCAACGGGGAAAACAGGCCTTTGCATTCCACACATCAACTTTAGCCTACATCCTCGGGAACATATTTGCACAAGTCATAATGTTATGATGTCCTTTTGGAGCCCCAGTCCCCATTAACTTCATAAGATATTCTCCGAATAGTTTCACAGACGAAACAGTCATATGGGTTTGGATAAACACAGGGATATGATGTAAATAATGACAAAATATCCTATTTTGAGTGTACTACTAACAAAATTGACTGTGGTGTTTTGGGTGGTACTCAAGGTCACCTCAGTATTTAAGACTATATTTGATCCAACTAACTAACATGAGTTAAAATGACATATTGAGTTTAAACAATTTAAATCTGTGCAGAGAATAACAGAGCAATACACACAGGGTTAGAAGGGAACATTTTGTTCTGTTGCTCTTGAACCGCACTGAAATGAGAGAATGTGTAATGACAGATTAGAAAGAGCACAATTAAGCTTTCACACCGAACACAATGAATGTCAGATTCATGCATCAATGACAATAACATTCTGCTGCTTGAATCTGCTCTATTTCAGAGAGAACACTGAATGTCTTTAATTACCCCAGCTAAATCAACCGGTTTCCAGACATGAATGTGATGCATAGGATATTACTTGTAGGCTACTCATGTGTAAATTGCAGATGATTGATGAGGGCACTTTATACAACAGTAGTTGGCTATTTATACTCCAAAATTTAGTCTCACATTTTGGAGGAATTCAGTTTCTTGTTCCCATACAGAATATTGAATAAAGAAAACAAGACTTTTTATTTGCAGGTTCCTTGAACTGGAGAAATTTCACCAGATAACACACACTAATCCACGATCAGTTTGGGTGTTTGTTTTTCAAATGTGTACAGCTTTTCAAATCAATTTCTTTAGCTGCACACAAACTGTTTTAGATTTGTAATCCACATTTATTTGGATCTGTAATCAGAGAGTTATTTTAATTCTGGTATCAGCTTTTTGTGTTTCATATAATGAAATGTGCATATTCATTAGAATAATCTCGAACTCTTGTGATGTACTTTCATTATTTTTATTCTATTTCTGCATCGTATTCACACTACAAGCCCAGATACTGTACAATATATGGTATCATTTACAACAGGTGAAAAGCATAATTTCAGTATCAGAAAATGTGAATTCTTACCACTGTCATTATAGATGGACAAGAGGGGATTCTCCAGGTAAGTTTTGAAAACTTGTTGGATCTCAGTCGGGGTAAAGTCACTCATATTAGACATGTCGAAGTCCAACACTGAATAAAGTCAGACAAGAAAGCAGAATCTCGACTGATAACAGCAAACTTTGTGTCGCATTTGTAAAAAGAAACGTGATGACCTGCGTGCGTCAGACCACGCCCATCCTCATGTATATGCAAATTAACCATGTGACATTTATAGTTGCTCAACAATAAAAACAAACCACTGAGTAACTGTCCATTTGCAATGCAAGTATGTAGCCTAACATAAACAATATAAAAAAATGGTTTTAGAAGCTACAGAATTTCACAAACTCAGGTTATGAAAATAAAAGAATGGAGAATTGAATTAAATAACTTATGTGCACAAGAAGCCTGAGCCATGATTTTTGCTTGCACATTATTATCAGTTATCAGTTATTAGTATTACATTATTATTATTAGTAGTAGTAGTAGTAGTTTCAGCCTTCGATCATGGGAAATTTTTGTGGGCCTATTTATTTATTTATTTCTAATAATACACATTTTTAGCTTTGAACAATTCCTTAAAAAATATTTTTAAAAATGATTTATTTTTTTCATGCATTAGATCTGTATCCTAAAATGAATCAAAATATGCTAATTAGTCTCGTCAGTTACGTGACGCAGTTACGTTTTCTTCGCGCCAATATACGGATTTCATCTTGCAGCGACACATGGCTATCTGACTGATTTCAGAAAGAAACATGTTGTTTTTAGAAGGAAAACCAGCAGATTTGGATTATTATGAAGATATAATCAACATTTTAAATTCAAGTTTACTCCGACTTGAGCAGACACCAGCCATATCAAGGTAAGATATGGGTTTTTAGTCTGGCTCGCTGCAGCCAGGTGAAGCACTGTTTAGTATTATATTTGTGTTCAAGTGGTTTTCTGAAATGTACATAAGCCACGTGTAGCTACTGTATTATGGCATGTTGTCGACTCAGACTTTTGTGATATCTCGTCGTGATATGGTTGTTATCGGGGCCTGTTGTGCCAAATGCTGGGACCCGGACCATGATGGTATTAAACAAACTCAAAGTTACATGATTAGTTTCAACTTGACAAACACAAGCCAACCAAGCTTTGTTGGTAGCATGCTGATCAACTTCTCTGTCAGCTCAGGGTTTGATGCTGAGTTTAGGCGTGACATCAGCAGTGCTAAAAGCCAAACCACTTTCATGGTGCCTAAAATCCAGGGTGAAAACTAAACTAAAACATACTAGCCACCTAAACCGGCTTCATGGTATAGGCCCCTGACCTACTTCCAATCCCAAACCCAATCCTATCTCTACCGTCAGGTATGTTGGAGTTTAGTTTGTTTAGTGTTCATCACCATAGTAATGCTCCACTGTTAATCTGAACCCAAAACGAAATTTGACCTATCAGCTGTGAGAAAAGTGGTACTCCAAAGGTCACTAAGTCACTACATAGCAAATGATTTTTGAAGACAAAAACGTCTGGGTTTTATCAATTCTTATTTATGATAATAATAATTTTGTATTATTTATATTAAGTCCCTTTTCATCTCCGTGCGTCCTGTAACTCTGTCTGACAAACTCACCGCATGCCTAGCTTAGCACAAAGACTGGAAGTAAATGGCTCCAGCTAGCATACTAATCCCAATAAGTAACAAAATAACGCCAACATTTTTTTCTTACATGTTGTGATTTTTAAAGTCACAGTGTGTACAAATAACAAGGTCATATGAGACACAGCCATCGTTTAACTGTATAGGCACTGGGAACTATATTCTCGGAAGGCGAAGCACTGCTGCTTGGGCGGAGTGATTACCGCAGTTGAGACGCACTGTGGTGTGGAGCAGAGAGTTCGCAGATGTGTTGCGCAAATCACTCCGGTCAAGTAGCAGTGCTTCACCTTCTGAGATGCAACCTTGGTGAGCAGAAGAGACCTCTTTTAAAAACGTTAAAAAATCTTACAGATCCAAAACTTCTGACTGGTAGTGTAGTATGCAGTAACAGAGTTTAATCATAGCATAGACAATAAAATTCAGATTTAGGACCACATATAGGGGAGTGGCAGCACAGCTCTTAGAGAGGGCTTGAAATGCTAGAAGAGTGCAGGTCAAATAGAAAGGTATCTGAGGAGATCTGCATCCCGACCTAGCCCGATATGTGAAAAGATAGCGAGTGTTAGGTGTCTGACCAACATAAACTTCCCAGATTTGGATAAAATAAGAACAACTACTGTAATATCTGGAGCTGCAGTTCCTCAGTCTCTCCGCCAGAGGACAGTGTGCCGACTCTGTAGTGACTCTGTCAACATGTACAGCTTAAAACACACATTTAGACTTAATTGACTTGGTTTTATGATACTAAAGCTTTTAATGTGGGATAGATCAAGTGTCCCATACAGAATATAAAGGTTTGCTTTTATGATACTTCCATGCTGTTTTCCGGTTTAATGGAAAGTAATTATTTTATTTTACTTTAATGAAATTACTTTATTTCATAAGAATGTGAAGTAAAATGGACCGAAAACCGCCTTTTGAATATTATAGGTTGTATTTTTAATCAGTTTGAATATTTTAGAGGTAAATTATGAAAGGTGAATAATATGGATTATCAAAATTTTACTTATAAAAATATGTTTGAAATGTTTTGAATTTAAATATTCATAGCTTAATTATTCAACCATGCTAAATTTCAGCCCATAAAAATGCAAGCCCTAAAAATACAATGCATTAAAATAGAAGCAGGGTGAAAGCAATGCATTTTTTTTTCAAGTAGCCTACAATTCAACAGGCTTTTTGTTTCAAAGACATTTGGCATTATTTTACTTCCATAGCTCTTGCTAATTTTATCCTATTTTTTCTATTTGTGGTGTAGATGAGTGGTGGGGTCTTCTGCTGTTGTAGCCCATCCGCCTCAAGGTTGTGTGTGTTGTGGCTTCACAAATGCTTTGCTGCATACTCCGGTTGTAATGAGTGGTTATTTCAGTCAAAGTGGCTCTTCTATCAGCTTGAATCAGTCGGCCCATTCTCCTCTGACCTCTAGCATCAACAAGGCATTTTCGCCCACAGGACTGCCGCATACGGGATATTTTTCCCTTTTCACACCATTCTTTGTAAACCCTAGAAATGGTTGTGCGCGAAAATCCCAGTAACTGAGCAGATTGTGATACTCAGACCGTCAGGCACCAACAACCAGGACCACACCCCTGCATACATTGAAGCAACTGCCATGTGATTGGTTGATTAGATAATTTGCGTTAATGAGAAATTGAACAGGTGTTCCTAATAATCCTTTACGTGTGGACAATGGTCACTTAATGCTCACAACTAATTGTCCATTTTCGGTTAATGATTTATTACCTTAGGCCCAGTTTACACGAGAACGCTCACGGGTGAAAACGTAAAAATATTTTATCGGATGTGCCTTTCGTTTACACGGCGACGGCGTTTTTGGGGCTTAAAAACGCAAAAAAATTGAAACTACCCTCCAGAGTGGAAATCTTAAAAACGCTCCACCATCGCGTTCCCGTGTAAAGGGTAAAAACGCAAAAGTCTGCTTGACAGTGAAGGTTGTACGCAGGCGCGCGGACTTGGTGTTGTTGTAGTATGCATTCCTAGCCACCTGAAGTGTATACTACATTGAATTTCACACACTTTTGCGTCATCATATGCACACGGATTTCCCACACAAAACGCTCGTCTAAACACAGAATAAAAAGTGATAACGCAAGTTACACAACGCCACTTTTGCGTTTTCTCTTCAGAATCGTTTCCTTGTAAACATAGCCTAAAACTTAATCTGCTCTGGAGCTTGTTGGGCACACACAAATAGGTAAACAAATTCAGATTTTTTTTCTCTTGTACGCAATCACAAACACACACAATTTTCATACATTTTAATTTTTCATCCCATAGAAAGTTGGACACAAAGATACATTTGTAGGAGTTGGATAGTACTGAAAGTACCATTGGAAATCACATTTGTGTTTTTATACATTTTATTCAGGTTAACTTTAAAGTAAATTAACCATTTTAATAACTCCAAATATATCTAAAATAAAAATGACAACATAATAGTTTTTGATTATGATACAGAGTATATTGTATTTCCTTAAGTTTAGAACCTTCACATCCCCCCTTCATTGCCACTGCATAGTTATAACTGTATTAAAGAGCGGCTTAGTGTTAAACATATTTAAATAATCTTAAATCACAAGTTCACATAATCTTTGAGCCAAGCCCGAAGTATCCTTGACTTCCTTGCCTTTAAAGGAGGCATTGGTGTACAAAACTGTCTCAGGACTTAAGTAAGCAGTGGCTGTACAGTTCATGCTTTTTGTGGTAATGATTGCTTGTTCCTCCATAACAAATGTCAAAAACTTAATTAAAACAATTAACTTTGGCACATAAAATGCTAACCTAAATCTAAAATGAAATGAAATCGAACTGAAATAAGATGACACTGAAAAGAATGGTAATTATTTGCCAGTGTCTTTTATCAAATGACAATTAGGCTTTTGTTGCATTGTTTTCCTGTTATAACTGTAAAGCTGCTTTGAAGGTATTGTAAGCGCTATCTTAATAAAGGTGACTTGATTTGAAGAATGAGTTGATGGAGCTGCATTTCAGTTATTTTAAGTAGGAAGTGAAAAAAAATGAGTTCAGAGCTGTCTGGACCAGATAATTTAAGTAGAGATCGCTTGACAGATACTGATGTGAGGAATATACTTTTAAAACAGAACACTTCAAATATTTAACTCATCTCTCTGGTGTATTCTGTACACTGAGGTTCATATGATTTCATTCAGACTCACTGAAGAGACCAATAGCTAATAATTTCAAAGTGTTCTGTGAGTCAAATTAAACTTACTTTACTTGTTAATTTAGCTACATTGATTCAAACTCTCAATAACTTCTTTTTTTGAGTATTTTCTCCATTCATCTGGAATCTCTCCTTCCCCCTCAAAAGTTTTTTTGTGGTATGTTTCAAGATCTTTCTGGAATCTGCACACAAACCACTTCCAGTAGGGCAGCTCAGAGAGATCGGGAGTGATGCTCCAGTCTGCATAAACTCCTCCTGCTGTTCTATAATCTCCCCAGAGGAAGTTATCATCTGAATCATTGGGATGAAAATATAGATTACTGTTTCCTACTGCTGATGTGCAGATATGAGTAGACAAGTTGGATGTATCATTGTAATATATTCCATTCAGACCAATACTACGATGGAAAGGAGCACTGTGATCTCCATAATGGTTTTTTGTGGTGTTAGTGCAGACGGCTCCACAGAATGGACACTGAACCCAACAGCACTGACAGAAGTGACCAATCAGAATCGTGTCTGGCCTGATCTTATAGTCCAGATTTGATGGGAATGTGTTTGTGTTAAATCTCTTGCTGATGTCTGACATTATATCAGGAAGCTCTTTTCTTATCACATCTTCTAGGAGGTTGAAATCCTCAACATCATCATGTTTGACTCCACTGAGGTCTCTTTCAGAGAAGATCAGCACGTCTGAGAGCTGCTGTGTGAAACTCTTCAACCACAAACCAACATCTCCTCTGTTCACTTGAACATGTTTAGTAGATTCATGTGCTGCTTTCATGATCTTCCACTGCAGGAGTTTAATGTTCTTCTCCATCTTGGGTAAAACACTGACATTGAACTTATCAGTGATGTACCGACTGACTTCATCTCTGATGAAACTCTTGAAGTGCTGGCTAGGATAATTCATGTAATCCATGTAGTTGACAAACTCCTCCTCTTCTGCCAGTGTTTTCAGGATGTGTTTTTCTAGATTTGATCTGTTTCCTTTCAGAGATTCACAGTTTTTCATTATTTCATACGTCAGATCTCTGGCAGTCTTCTTGTAGACACTCTGCTCAATGGGCTCTTTCAGTTTCTGACAGATGATCTTTCCAAAAATAGCACCAGATGTTGCTTCATGACATTGTTTCTGGAAAATACTATAGTATTCTTCTCTCTTCTTCTCAACATATATTGCAGGATCATTGGCTTCCTTAAACAGTCTGTGTTGGTCAGTGATCGTTTTGTTTGCTCTCTCACAGATGGAAAGAACCAAATCAATGAAGAATTCATTCTTGAACACATATTTCTCTGATTCTTCCTGATGTTGTGTTACTCTCTCCTTGATGTAATCTATGAGTTGTTTAATGCAGCTGATGTTGTAGCCCATTGTTGAAATGTTAAATGACTCAATCATCTTGTCTGTCTGCTGAGCAACATCTGTGATTAATGACTTGATTTGAGCTTCCTTCTCTCGAGACAGAGTTCGACTGTGTCCAAATGTTTTTTTAACTTTTCTGTAAGCACCCTTTGCAGCCTTTAAAAGTGCATTTTTTGTGGACTTTTTGAAAATGACATATTCACAATAACTCAACACAGTGAAAATCTTGGTGTACTCACTGTTCTCTTTAATGTGGTCTAAAGGGGCACTTTCATAGACGTCACTGAGGATCTCTCTCACATCTCTCATTATATCAATGTCTTTGATTGAAGGAGTGTCTGAAACAATGTTATCCACATTCTGTTCCCAAAACAATTCAAACTCTTTTTTCAGTGTTTCTTCATCTTGTGCTTTGTCTTTGAGTTTTAAGGGAAGTTCTTTGCTCTTTTCATAGAGAGTGTTTTCATGATGTGTCCTTTTAGCATCAATCTTTTTCTTCAGGTCTCGCTGCTGAAGAATCCCATTTAATTTCTTTTTTGTTTCTCTCACTAAGTTTTCCTGAACGTCTTTGATTTTGATTTCAAATGATTTTTTCCAGTGAATCAGGATATCTTTATCTTTGTCTTTCTCAAAGAAATCTGACATTGATTTCTCCACTTCTTCACTTGTCTTCTTCAGTTCTGTTTGAAGATCAGTTTCCTCAACCTCATGAATTGCTTCATTTTCTATTTTGTTGTGTAGTTTGTTCTCAATTTCCATCATGGCACAGTGAAGACTCCAGGACCACTTGCTGTATTCGGTCTCCAGTTTCCTGTAGGCTGAAATCTCCAGAGAATTTCTGAAGCTGAAGACGAATCGTTCCTTCAGTAAAGCCTCCCAGAGATCTTTAATACGATCTTTTAAGTCTATCAGCATCATTCCATCTGATCTTGAAGCATGAGACATAATAGTTTTCTTTAGTTCTTGAATATTCTTACAGTAGTTTGGGTTTGGTGGTGCCATCGGTGGGTTTCCCTCCCAGAGATGAGCAAAATACTTCACATCTTTCTGAACATCAAATCTAATGACATCACTGAAACATTCTGCATCATAGACTTCCTCTTCTGCAGCAAGTTTTGTCATCTTATCCAGTGTCTGCAGCAGTCGTCTCCTTCCCTCCATGTTTTTCTCTCCAGCCGTGATGTCTGAAACGTTCTGATGCACAAACACACAGCTGGGATTCAGTCTGACCTTCTTCATCCTCAGGAAGGCCTGAACAACAATCTGAAGAATGTCCTGCATCTCAGATGGGTTTTCTCCAAAGATGTTGATCAAGGTTAGATTTGCAAGACCAACAACAAATGTGGCCAGTTCATTGTCATGATGTCTTGTTGAACTTCCAGCCAGTTCTAGAGCACGAAGACCCTCAGTATCAACAACCAAAACATAGTCAAAGTTCATCTGTGTTTTCATCTCGTCTGAGACTTTGACCAGCTGCATGAAAGCTCCTCTGGTGCACCTGCCAGCACTGACGGCAAACTGGAGTCCAAACATGGCGTTCAGCATGGTGGATTTCCCAGAGCTCTGAAGCCCTAAAACTGACAGCACAAAGACTCTCTGGTCTCCCAGTTTCTGGATGAGTTTATCTAGAACAGCAGAGATCCAGATCACAGGAACATGAGCAGCATCTCCATCCATCAGCTCCAGTGGAAATCCAGAGATCATCATCTCTGCTGCGAGACTCGGGAGAGAAGAGAAGTCAAACTGCAGATCTTTCTTGTTCTTCTCCACAGATGAACATGATTCATAGATCTGACCGATCTCCCTCATGATGTGCTCCAAACCAAAGGCTGCAGCTTGAAGATCCTCAGATATTCTCTCAAGTTCAGTTTGTTCAGCTTTGAGTTGTTCAGATTTATCATTGTTCTCTTTCAGTCTTACAACTGCTGACCACTTTTTATCATAGTTTTTATGTATAGCGGAAAGGTCAGCAGAGATATATTCATCCAGGATGATTCCGAGCCATTTAATGAAATACATCTTATCTCCAGTATCTGTGTTGATTTCCTTAATGAAGAACTTCATAAACTCACTGATGTCAGTTTCATGCTGCTGTTCACGGATTTTCTTCATCTCTGTTTGTTTTCTACTGATGTCCATTTCTGTCTCATTTGCTCGAGGTCGATGTAGTTCTTTGTTCTTCTGACTCCACTGACGCCACAGTTTCCCCTGATGAGGCAGAAATGAGTCTTTAATTTCTATCAGATCTTTCTTCTCCAGTAAACTCAACATCTGCTGTGCTGCTTCTCTTCCTCTCCTGCAGTCTTCATCATCTTCCTCATCTACTCTAATGTCTGTTGAGTGTTTGGACACATCTTCAAGTCTGAAAGTGGAAGATGATTCTGAGAGACACTCGTTTATAGCTCTTCTGAGTTCTTCAGATACTTCTGACTGATTTCGGTCTTTCAACCCTATTTTATATTTTCCTTTACGTGTCATAGTAACAGGATATTCATCCTGAGAAAAAAGACAAATGAGTGGCTTTGGGTCCTTGTAGAGTTGTTGAAGTGTTATCATGTTTTTGTCAGTCTTCTGAAGACGTGGTAGAAGAACAACATTGACTGAGGCCATTTCAGTGAGGATCTGCAGCTGTTTCTCATGATCTCCTGCATCACCGTGTAGATTACAGAACGCAACACAGTCAGTGAATTTATCATCATATGATCCAGAGGGGCAGAACCAGGCGATCTCCACCACTCCATCCATCAGGACTCTGGTTCTGCTGCTGCCTGGACAGTTCCTGTGGAAGAACGTGTTGTGTTTCTCATTGATCAGACTGTTCATCAGCTGAGACTTGGATGAAGACACAGAGCCAAACCTGAAGAAAGATACCATTGGAGTTTGTGCCTTGTAGATTGGATGGGTTTGACTGATGATCTCATTGTTGGTGTTTTGCATCTTCCAGCTCTTGTTGATTTGTCTGAATGTCCAGAGAGGAAACTCAATCTGTTGTGTGAATGGATCAGGAACAAGCAGAGGCAGAGCGTACTGACACTGGGACAGTTTAGTCACCATCAACTGCTTCAGGAAACCATCAGCACAATGAAACACGGCCATCTGAACGTCCATCGAGTGGATTCGCTCAGACTGACTTGTTGCAAATACTGACCCTATATTGAAAAAAAAATCATCATTGATGCCTTGTTCATTGTGATCTTCATTGATTTCTTTAGTTTTAATGTATCTTGCTCTGTAGTTCATCATCAGTAGTTTTTGAAGGAAAGTCTGACTCAGCTCCTCTTCAGAACAAGACTCATGTGATTGTATTGAATGTGTTGTTAACTGAAGAACATCTGTAGCTCTCAGTTCATCATGTTGCCAGCCTTCAAGATGAAGTCTGTGAAATAGATTCATTTTTTTTGTATCTTCCTGATTCCGGCTATGATCTGGTCTGACTCTTGTTTCCAAGGATTTGTTTTTTCCCTGTTAAATATATAAACAACATCTGTTGATTAAAGGCGCTTTTCCACTGCATAGTTGTCACGGTACCAAAATTTCAGTATTCGGTACCAATACCAGTAAAAATTCACGGTTCTCGGTACCAATTTCGGTACCAAAGCTTAGTTTAAATTTTCATATATTTAAGTGTTTATCACGTTTACAAGTATGGAAACTGTACATTTGCATTATAAACACTTTAGAAAAAGATTAGATAAAATGACCTAAAATAAACAATAATATGAACTAACACATTTTTAAAGTTGTTTGTAAAGTTTTAATCCGTTAACATTTATTTAATGCACAATGAATGAAGTGAACAAACATGAACAACCAAGTGTTTGTATTAAATAACATTTACAAACATTAATTAATGTTGTAAAAATATATTGTTCACTCAATGTGCTGATGTGAACTAAGCAATGTTGATGAATGGTATCTTATTGTAGCATTACCAAACTATACAGGAGATAAAACATGTTTTATTTGACTTGACTGTACTTTTATTTAATCTAAAACTGCATTCATATTTAATTTAAAAAAAGGCTTTTTAAACCTGCTGAGTTATAAAGGCAAGAATACGCCTAGAACTGGCACTGACATTAAATGACATAAATAGGGATGCGTCGATACTAATACCAGTAGTACTCTGGTGTCGGGTGGATACTACTGTGCTCATGTACTCGTAAAACTACCCCGAAAGCACTTTAGAGGCCGTTCACATGTCGCGCGTGTTTTTTATTATACTTTTGCGCGTGCTTATTATTCTTTCCAAAGCGCTTGCTCTCACGCGGCATCTGTCGTTGCTATGCAACGAGTTTTTATTATGAGCGCGCTTGCCTCGCGCTTATATTTGAAATTGCGACTTTGCATGTAATCGGCCTCTTATGGCAACGTGACATTAGCCTAATCCAAAATATTTCCATATGTGGCTCTTTCCTCCTTTCGTGTCAACAAGTGGATTCAGAGAGAGAGCATATCAGTGTTAGGAAGAGGACGTAACTGTGCACCTTTCAGACAGCGCGTCTAAAACTGGAACCTGGTACTCGGTACCTAGAAAAGCTGGTACCGTAACATTTTTTTTTTCAGTACCGACTTGGTACCGAAGTACCGAGTTTTTTGACAACACTAGTACGGTTCGGTTCAGTACGGCTCACTTGTGGTGCTTTTCCACTGCATGGTACGGTACAGTATGGTTCGCTTCAGGTCGCTTTAAATGGTACCTGGTCTGTTGAGGTTCCAAGCGTACCGTACCGGTACTAAAATGTGACGTGAAACACTGCAGATCACTGATCGGTCAGACAGAATCGTCACTACCAGCGTCACTACTAGCGTCATTGGATTTGCGACACAAGACACTTTTTTAACAGTATTTTTGTTTTGCTGCCATCAGCCTCATTTTAAACACATTTTTCCGTCTAGCAGTTAAAAACAACCACACACCGAGAATCAGGAACACCATCCCCTCGATAGTCTCCATTGTTCCTGTGTTGTGGGTTTGAAAATGTGGCGCTTTTAAGATGATGTCATGGCAGTAGAGGCGCGGGCAAAAAACGATCAGTCCCACACACTTTGAAGGGGTACTACTGCAGTGGAAACGCAAAGCGAACCGAACTGTTCCGCGCCGAGTCGAAGCGTACTGAGCCGAACCGTACCGTACTATGCAGTGGAAAAGCGCCATTAGTGGTTTTAAAGAACTAAACAATACAATAATTCTAGTCTGACCATTAGATTTTGTGAGAATGTTTACTTTTGTACCGAAAAGTTTAATGTACCGAAAGTCAGTGTAGGTGTACTTTTTCTGTACTCTTATAGTTTTTCCTTAATTGCTTAAAGTCCCCGTGAAATCAAAATTGAACCTATTTACTTTGTTAGCGCATATTACTAGTCTTGTGGTGAACAATTAATCCGTGCAAGTAAAAATATATTTAAAAAATGTTTTACCTTGGTAATCTTTAATCAAAATCTGAAAAGTTACTTCCGGTCTGGAACGGTTTCTTTTTCTGATGACGTAGGTTTCACAACTTGGGTGGGGAAACGCTTAACCACTCCCCTCAAACCGTTAGTTTGCTATGAGCGAGAGATGGAGAGGAGGAGCGCCAGAGTAAAACCCTGCCCTCTGTTCAATATTCCGTTTCACTTGGAAATACGTCACAGCACTGGAGAAAAATCGTTTGCAACTTCCGGTTCACGGGGACTTTAAACAGTGGAATCCATTCTTTTTAACCAAACATTGAAAACTATAATGCCATTTATTGAAAGAAATAGTATTCCTACATTTTAGTTTCATAAGTTCAAATCTGATAAACCACAACATTTTCCTTGTTTATTGTCCCTATAATCTCACGTTTTATGCAAATTTAAACGCCTTTCTTTTTAGTCTCCTCAGGTATTACAATAGAGCTCCAGACGTCACGTGACCTACTCTGTTTAAACAGCCATATTGGCAGGCAGAAGGTGGTCAGGGACCGTGACGTGAATGAATGACGGCAGCTTGAGTTCCAAGGCAACAGAGTTCACAGCACACTTTAATTCAAAATACATAGACTTGTACATAGCAAAATTTAATAGATTAAACATAACAGATCCCTATAATGCCCCCGGGGTGCTTTTCATGTGTATATTGATAAAGGAACTGATAGCTTTCCTGAAACTAGGCTAATAGGATGAAGAAGAGTCAGCCTCCACAGAACATAAAATATTATTTTTTATTTTATTTTTCGTGCTCGCATTTATGAGGGAAAAAAACAATGTTACGGACTTGACAGTTCTCCGTTATGGACTGCTGTGAAAATGACTTTAAAACTTTCACAGACTTCAGAAAGCACAAAGCCTTTCTTTAAAGGGGACATGCATTTTGTTGTATATTTGGAGTGTTTATAAGTATAGAAAAGATGAAATTATTCTCTTCAGGTGCTTCGTTTATATCTTTATATTCTGTTTTGGTCATATTTTTCAACCTGTTCATATTTTTCTGTTTTCTATGACGTTTTTTGAGCAAGTGCGTCACCGTATTTGCAGCGGAACTGCCAAATAAGGACATTGACTACTGGTCCAACACTTCCGAGCAATCCGCCATTATTATTTCTCACTCCGATTTTGTAGTCTGAGCTCAATGATGCAGAAGTTACGAGAGGGCAAGTCAAAATGTTCGGTTGTTGGATGTACGTTAGTGACCTGAAGCACTTCAAGGATTCCCACTTCAACAACCTCTGCCAGTATAAAGTTGCCGATCGACTTCGTCTGAATGAGGGTAAATTCCTTCTATCTTTGGAGACAACGAACAGAACATTTCGATAAGCTGTGAATATAGTTAATAAAAATAAAGTACTTTACTTTTTTTTTAAAACACATGGTGGTCATGGTTTAGCACGCAGTACCTTTGTCTTTCTTTGTTTTTGTTTTGAAGTTACGTTACACGTCTGCAGTATTATTGTTCTTGAGTTTCATCAATGGTCATTTAGTTGCTGTGTTTTCTGATGCTTTTCTAAACGTATCATAATACAGATTTTTTTGTGGTAAGATTAGACCGTAGTCATTTATCTTGTCAGTGTGCTTGTTTTAACAAGATAAATAGTTGACTTTCACTAATAACACAAAACAGTTAACTCACATACCAATACATCCATATGGTTCGGCAGGTTCATATGCTGGTTCGTCATTGTCTTTATCAACTCGCTCGCTCTGGCTCGAATATGTAAGGCTTGATGGACAAGTCTTCTGTTGTTGACATCTTATTAACGTGTGAATAAAAATGTTCTTTGAAGATATCGTATATAATCGTATATCTCTAATCAAACTACAATAATGGCCAAACGTGGGGAGTTGAACCGACCGTGAACTCATCGACCTGGAGAGCGGGCGGGGTATGACGCATCTCCTTTTTATTTAAAGGGGTCGCTCAAAGACGCACATCAGAAAAGGGGTAGAAAAGGGGCTTGTGGAGCTATAATAATGAGGAATTCAGACCCAAGCATTGCAGTTATGTTTTATATAGACCACAATGGTATGATTTATATGTAAAAATGAATGATTTAAAAGCATGATATGTAGCCTTTAAAGTAATTGTATCTTTCATTAATGTTTCATTACCCAATTCCCTTGATTTAATAAATAAGACGTAAATATAGAAGACGACAGATAAGAAACAGAGATGCCGGCAGATGAACTGGACTCGCATAAATAAAACGAAACTCACCGTATATGTAGGCTACTTGCCTCACAGACCTTATGAACATAGAAAGCATGATGTCTACTTTTAAACAGAACATTTAAAAACAAAAAAACATGATCTCTGCATGCTAATAATCCGTAGCCTATTAAATGTGCATTTCTCAAGTCAGCCTCATCAACCGATACACTGACACAAGGAAAATCTTGTTTATTAATAAACAATTCAAATGTCTCCTTGCTATATTTGACATATTCATAATCATTACCTTTGCCAGTTCTTTGTGGCAGCTTTTAGATACTTTGGAGTGCCACCCTTGTAACATAAACGCACCATGCATCAGCACCAAAAAATTATTAACACCAAATTATAATACAATATAATAATATTTTTTTTATTATATTATAATCTAAAATAAAAAAATCATGATACGAACCAAATTTTGGTAGCCAATATTGTTACCGCCTTAGAAGGATGAGAAAGCAGGAGTTTAGTCGTTTGTTAGTTGTAAAAAAAAAAAAAAAAGGCTATCTGAACATTTTTGCCAAGTGCAAACCAGTACAGAAGTAATCAATAAATTATCGTGGAGGGTCATGCTTTTATTCACAATCATTTTGGAGGGTCATAGAAAGATTAATTACTGGCGAAGGGGGGTCAAGTCTTTTTTGACTTTCACAAATTTTTCCCAGACATGAAAATATCATAATGATGTGTCATTAGTTGTCCATTGAAATAATCAATAAAATAAAAAAAAAAAACAATTTGTTTAAGGAAAGTGTGTGAAACACGTTTTATGGGATAGTGATACTATATCTTTACTGACACTATTGTACAATTATTCTTTTATATCTTTATAGTGTGATTAAATGGGTTAATCAACAGCTTAAACATTCCCCAAAGTCATTTTGAAATTTTATGGTTTTAAATTTTAAACAGACTTTAAATCATTCGACCGCAATTGATATCACTCCTATAGCCGCTCTGGCGCTCTCCTGATTTGCCTGCCTAAATGGCGGAGTTTAGATTGCGTGACGTCAGCTGCTGGAGCTCTATACCCTGCATTCTGTTTATTTATATCACTCATTTGATTGATTAGGCTTATTGTTTTTATATATTTTTCATAATCAGACTATGGCTGTCAATGTTAAAATATGTAATTCAATTCGGCATTCGGTTTTGTTTGTTACCCTTTGGCTAACTTTGCATTATTTGACCCCGTTCTTATTCATGCAAATGCTTTGAAACCTTTCAAGCATGACAAATCAAAAGAGGATACGCTGCCAATAGCAATAAATAATAGGGGGAGGGGGGGGGGGGATAATTTTCATCAAGACATCAGTATCTGTATTAATATTAGTAATACTGGCCGTCATCCATTAAAAGATGCCATTAAACAAGTATTTAAAATATATTTCTTTCAGGAACACTAACGTCAAAAAAACATTGACAATAAGCATACAGTTTGGATTGGCAGTATGGTTCTGTTCTGGGCAAGAACTCGCTGTGCATTCGTGCAGCTTAGTACGGGTAAGAGCAATAACCCCTCTTAGGTTAAACAGAACAGAACCAATATGAATGTATTGCAGAAATCGTTAATTAGTTACAGATTTTAATGTACAACATAGTTAGAAAATTTTAATCTGATTCAGGGGTACTCAGAATGCCAAATCAATCCTGACTGACGAGAGGTGGAGGGTGTTTTAGCTCCTGAGAAACGCAATATCTGCTGATAATAAGGAGCTTGGGCATATATCAGTGACTTATATATGGATGCAGTGATGGGCATCATATTCCTATAGGTAGACTTGAATTAGCTGAGAGTCAGCTGATGCAAGCTTGACTAACGTGACCTGCTAGAACTGTCTTGATTCTATGCCTGAAAATCTATGCTTGAATTTCTTTGTTGTTTCTACATTAATACATTAATTTGTTGAATAACGGTGAATTTATATATATATATATATATATATATATATATATATATAATACATATATATAGTATAGTAAGTATTATTTTGAATTTAATCACAGAAAAAAAATTAATTTAATCTAGTTAATATTTTTAATTGATTGACAGCACTATTTCAGACCTGAGAAGCATTTTGAGCCCATTCAGCACAATCCCCGGTGTTAATTTAACAGTGCTCTGGGTTAAAAGTAACACTGAAAAGCAGTGTTACACCAGTTTCACACAGGAGGCCTAGCAGTGCGGAGGCAGCATAGAAGCTTTGCGTATGCAGAGTGGGAGCAGCACGTGCCCATTGTGCTTTCTGGCAGCGTTTGTCGCGACAGCTGAACCACGGCTTTGTTTACTACAAAACGCCTCACTTGCATGATTTTATGGTGAAGTATGTTATTTTTCATTTTAATCAGATACATTTTGATCAAGAACAATGCACTGCAGCTATAATTCAGCGTGAGCAGCAAAATAGACTGCCGCTTCTGCTCTGCTCCTGCGACGCACTGTAATGCAGTGAATACTCTAATCTGCAGCCTAAACATGGCCACCAGGAAAAGAAATGCACTGCTTACGCTCTGTGAACACGTGCAGTGCGAAACCGGCATTAGTTAATGAGATAATTAATTTAGTGAAGATTGAGCATTTCTGATAAATATCTTCTGTTAACAATCAGAATCACTGAAGGAAAGAGAAACTATTACGAAAAAGAGACAAGCAGAAATAACTACAACTGACTTCAAGCCACAGCCTTAGATTAAATTAGCTGAAGATTAGACATTAAAGTATTCACATGAGGTTTTCATGTTTTCCCTTTTCTTTATGTAGCTGTTTGTGTATGTATAAGATCTCCAAAGTTACAAAGCTTAAAGATGAATTAATTTTAAAGAGAAGGCAGATCCAGACCTAAAATGACTTGGTTGATTTAGGTATCTGAATTGCAAGCAATTACATGATGAATATCTCATCATCAATTCACCAGGCACCAGCATCTTCTGATAACAAATGTTTTATAAACAATTGCAGAAAGTAGCCAGAGAAAAAATAACAAAGTCAAGAGCCCAACTAAAGGAAACACTGATCATCATAATTGGTGACACAGCCTGTATTATTTTAAATAAAACATTAACATCTAAACCTTTGTTAATTCTCAATAAGAACTTCTGTAGGTTTATGACATAAATAAAGTCAGTCTGGTTAGTAATTAGTGGAGCTGGTAATGCTGTCGGAGTTGTTTAATCCTCCTCTGATGAGATATTCACAGATTTAATGTCTTTAATTTCCATTGATTTCATCTAAGGCTGTGGCTGAAATGTCTTTTGTGTCTTTTTTCTGTTCTTGTTGTTTCCCTTTCCTTCAGTGATTCTGCTTGACAGCAAGGTGTTCATCACTAATGCTTAATAACCACTTAATTTCATTAACTTGAACACTGCTTCTGTGTTATTTTTAACATTCTGTTGGTGTTTCCTATATAAACATCAAGCTGTGTTAATTTAACACTGGGGATTTGAAACTTACAAAACAAGAGTAAGTTATGAAATAGGCTTGTAGTTGGTTGTCTCAATCGAGTATCAATCCAATTAAAAATGTGCACTCACGCCATGTTTTTGTCCAGCCTCTGATGCTGTAGGATCTTCCATTGTTGTTTTATTGATCGTGGGTTCTGAAATACAAAATGCAGTTGGATTATGTTGGATAAAAAATTGTTACGTTGCGGTGCTTTCTGTGTTTAAAATAATTGACAATTCAGACAAATTATAAAATTAATTTTCTCAGAATTGCATGGCATTCTTACATTTATTTCCTCAAACAAAAGCAGAAAGAAAGAAGCACCAGCTAAGACTTTTTCAGTGCATGACTGTAAATCCTAATGCTCAAAATAATTAACTGGTTTGAGTAGGGCAAACTTAAATATAAAAAGTTGATTTGAAAACTTATTAGCACTTTCTTTGTTTAATTGTTTTTAGTTTTATGAACTTGTTTCTTTCTGGAATTTTTATTTCCCCGCATGCTTTGCCATGACACTCAAAATGGAGAATATGCTAAAATTAATGTTTTTTTTGTTTTTTTTTGTTTTTTACAAAATTAATGTTAAATGTGATTTTATTAGTTCTTTAATGTTTGTTTTGCTTTGGTAATTCATGGTAATTTTAGGTGATGAGTTAAATGTTCTATATTACTGTATTCATTCATAAGTGCTGATGCTATCAAAGCATTGTGTTACCATTAAACAAGTTTACATTTATTGAATTAGCTAGTTTAAGATGACCAAACGTCCACTACTAAAATGTATAAATTGAGATTACATGATATTTTAAGTTAAATGTATGAGTTAGCTCCCTCAAATATTTTGTTAAGAGTAATTAAAATGTATGAGTAAAAAATAAAAGCTGCCAGATCTGCTTACTTAAACTTTGAATTTCGTAACTTAAAACATTTGATGTAACTGATTACCTCAAATTATTATTATTATTATTATTTTTTTCATTTTACCAAAACTTTGGGTTTACAGTGAACCTGGTTATATATTTATTAATAGCACTGCTATAGCCAATAGTTTGAAAGTACATGTGAAACATCAGGAAACCAAATCTTTGTTCTTACCACTTTGATAATCACTGTTTTTAAGTCCTTCTTTCTGTTTTAGCACTGCGTTATAGATTTCTAGTGTGTAACACTGCTGTTGATTCCCATTAAACAGAATCTCAATCTTGTTCATCAGTTCTCTCATCTCTGATTGGTCGTTCATCCTCTTGTTGCAGGTGTGATATCTTCCTCCACATTTCTCCAGCAGTTGCTCCAGAACAGGGTCTTTCTTCAGATCATCTATTATAATGTCAGACTCTTCTTCTGTCTCGTAGGTGAAGAGAATCATTACAAACTGAAGAACTTTGTCACCAAACACTTTCTGAAGCCATTCCAGAACCATCTGATCATCATTGGTTAACTGGCCCAGTTGCACAACAAAGATGAAGGCATGGATTTCATTTTCATTCATTAGTTGATCAATGAGATGATCCACACAGTCAGTCTCATGTAAATCAATCATGTTGATCGAGGAGATGAGATGTTCTGATATCTCCCTCTGTACAGGACCGATCCTGGATGTTTTTACAGTTTTAAAAGGTTTTTCTTCTCCAAGCAGAATGTTTTCAATTCCAAACTGGACAGATGCAGAGTTTCCAAACAAGAGCAGAGCTAAAGAAAATAAATACATTAAAACAATCCAGATTTCAAACCCCACAATTAAATGCACCATAATAAATAATCTGATCAGTGAAGCAAAGTGTCATATCACTTCAGAGTTAGGCTCAATCCCAATTCACCCCTTGGCCCTACCCCTTGTTTTCGAGTGTACCCCTTGGCCCTTAAAACAGAGTTACAAGGGCCAAGGGGTTGAAATATTCCCCTACGAAATGGAACAACCCTCCATGAACCCGAAACGTCATCAGTCGTCGGCGATGGCTCTGCCGTTACAGAGTTTCTACAGGAATTTCTCCATGACAACAACTGACAATCAGCGCAGCTGCTCTTAACTTTGAATAAACATGATGATTATAACATCCCTTTCTCGAAATGTGTGTCTTTTCTGATCGGAAAGGTAATTTATTATACCATTTCTTAATTTAAACGACTAGTGTTATTATAAGAGTGAATAAAATGCGTGGTGGAATCATCTGGCGCTCAATTTAAATGTTTAACCGTTTGCGAAGCCATCTCACCGGTGATTTGCGATGCATCTGTGATCTTTCTCTTTGCCCTCTGTTTGGAGTGTGCCTCTGAAAATCTCAGTTTCTAGGGCTATGTAGCCTACTTTGCCCCTCGATCTCAACAAGAATCGGGACACCCTACCCCTAGACGTGAACTCGCAAAACGGAGGGGTTGGGCTAAAGGGTAGGGCCAAGGGGTGAACTGGGATTGAGCCTTAGTGTTATATATCAGACTTTTGTTGCCGTCAAATCATTTAGTCTTACAGTCAGTGCGATCCAAATCTGGACTACAGCCAACTGTAAAACAAACACAACACACACCCTGTTATAAAAAAAAACAGTACAAGCAATTTAATTAATAAACTGTTCATTATTTTATAAAAATACTGACACTCCGGGGGGGTTTTGACCATGCTGTTTCTTCTGAGAGACACCGGAGCAGATGCTGCAGATCAAAAGATCAATTACCATTCTCGTTCAAATGTCACATCTTTGTTTTGTTTTTTTAAAGAGCCCCTATCATGGATTTTTGAAAATGACTGTTCATATGGTGTGGCATATAGCTCTAAGGGAATGAAAACATCCTGCAAAGATTTATATCTGAAAGTGCACCGTATATAAAGTTATTGTCTTTCAAAAGTGAGAGTCGATTCTGAGTCTATGAAATGAATTGTTTTTGAAACGAGTTAGCTGGTACATTAGCTGGTACATACTAGGGGTGGCACGGTACATGAAAAAACACCCGAACCGTTCGGTTCGCTTGTCTCGGTTCGGAGCGTGTGTGCGTCTCACGGTTCGACGCATGCGCAATGTAACCTCGTGCCCATATGTGACGTGTGTTTTCTTTTCGCGCGACATAAACTTGTTCGACGTGGACCGGCGCTGCACAGAGCGACCGGTGAATAACATCAGTCTAGCGCGAGTCGGCTCCGTATGCATTCATCACTTTCGCGGTATTTGATATCATTACCGATCGCTCTGTGCAGCGCCGGCTTAAGTTAGTAAACAAGCCAGTAAAAGTGGAGTATGGAGCGCTGCAGGTCACGGCACGCGGAGAAATGGCAAGTGGGAGAGATGAGGGAGTTGGAGGATGCGCCAGCGTCCTATAAGTCTATGGTATAAGTCCAGTGTGTGGGAACATTTTGGATTTCATGTTATGATATTTTAATTTAACTACAGTGGCACTTTATGTATAGATAAGAGCTTCAGTCATACGTTTCCAAACCCTGCACTTTAATTTTAAGTTGAAAAAAGTACCCTCACATTTTGGGAATAGAAGCATTGTTGATACTGTTTTTGTGTTGAGGATGAACTTAAATTTCACTTTGTTTATGGCCTTTGCTATTGCTATAGCTAAATTATCTATAGGCAATGAGGTTTCATGTATATTGACATTTAAAAGACAGTGTTTTAAGAGTTGCTCTCTTTTTCTTTTAAAAGATAGAATTTTGGTAAGAGCTACAAAAGTTAGCAGTTGATACATGAAAGTTAATTTCTTTGTGTAAATAAGATTTATGTGATAAAAATGCACAAGTTCTTGTAGAGATAGTGATACACATTCTCCTTTTTTTTGCCAAATAAACAAAAAGCATGTCAATTTCTTCTCTCTTGCTGTATCTAAATCTCACCTAGCTTTCCTCTGAGATAGTCCAAAAATGTGCTTAAAGTCAAAGAGTCAAATTCAGTTTGTGCATGATTGCATGAATATAATATATATATATATATATATATATATATATATATATATATATATTTTAATACTGTATCCTAAAGTGTGGATAATTAAGCTATATATCACATGCTGAAGTACATTTCTGGAGTGTTAAAGATTAAAAGAAAAAATAACAAGAACCGTACAGAACCGAAAACCGTGACCCTAAAACCGTGATACAAACCGAACCGTGGGTTTTGTGAACCGTGCCACCCCTAGTACATACTGGCCGCGCCCAGCAGACGGAAGTGTAAAGTTGAAGTCTTACACATTCAAATACTTCATCATAGCATCATGTCGAGAAGACGCTGTGTTCTACAATGCAAAGATAGTTCAGCCACTTTGTTTTCATTTACCAGCAGGGCTCCAGACTGCGACCAAATGGTCGCATTTTGCGACCAAAATTTGAGAGTGTGCGAGTGAATTTTACATCCAGAATTTTACTGAATTTTACAATTTTGCACATGTGCGACCAGTAAATTTGCCACACGTTAAACGCATGGTAAAGCATGGAAGGGGCGCGTCAATGAATCCGTGACAAGAATAGCCCGAATAAACGTCTGTGGGAAGGAGACGGAGACAAATATCACAACCTGCTATGTGCGTCTGAGCAATAAACGATCTATCGATACGTTACCTAGCAGCGAATACAAACAAAATGAAAGTGGAACTAAAATACGCAACTCATATAGGCTATGCTTCATGGACCGTTGGCGTTTTTATTAGGTTGGACCAATAATAGACAGAGCAGCGCATAGTGGAGCTCCCCGAACCACTGACAGTAATAAAGCCCCAAACTTGCCAATCGCGGGCCGATCTTGCTCACGCAACACTGTTACTAGCAGATCCAGTGAAGACATCCATTGAATTCGCCTCAGAATTAATAACATCAACACCACGAGATCCAGTGAGAAACACTCCGATTCGGCGCAGAGTTCTGTTATAAACCATATCAGATCAAACAGCGCTGACGTGGAAACCAAGAGAAACACTTATAGAAGGCTTTCAGTCCACAAATCAGCCTAACAGAACCATGGATTTAGGCTAATGTAGTAAGTTTACTCTAACCATAAATATGATAATGTGTAAGAAATAGTCAAATTCTTAGTAGCCTACTACACATCATATATAAATGTTTTATTTTTTTGTATTTTTTACGTGATAACCAACACATTTTTGTTCATCCTTTAAAGATTGTCCTAAAACGAAAAATTTTAAGATGTTGGAAAACTCTTATTTAAACACTTAAAAAAATAATAATAATAGGCTACCATTGTAAACAGTAGGATGTTTATTGGCTATTTTCACTCCATAATCCATATACATATTTTCACTACTTTTATTAATTAATATTAAGACATTATAAATGATAATAACTAAAGTTAATTTCATCTACAGCATAAATTAAGCTTATTGATTTATTGTCAGCCCCAGTGCTACCAGAATTTTTTTGGGTTTTTTTTTTGTAGAACTCGCTGTGAGTTCTCATTTGAGGTGATGCTGCCCTCAACTTTGAGTCTGGAGCCCTGTGAACTTAAAATAAAACAGCATATCATAATGTTAAGTCTATTTATTATTAAAGAATTTGTCATTATTACAGTTATTTTGGGGGAAATTTGAATAATTGCATTGCGAGCTGAGCTGATTTAAAGTGTGCCCCTAAATTTTCTGCTTGTGCTCCTAAAATTTTCAGTCAGGGGCAACAGCGCTCCTAGTAAAAAAAAGTTAGTCTGGAGCCCTGACCAGGGACGAGCATGTGAAGAATCGGTGGTTAGAGTTCATATTTGCAACGATACCACAACACTATAGCCCGATTGTGTTCTCATTATTTTTAATTACGAATCGTTCAAAAACATAAATGAATTCAAATGTGGATTCGCAAGCGATTGTTCCTGAAGGAGGGCTCAGTAACTTACTTACCCAGTGTATATGGATCAGCTTCCTCCTTCGAATCACAACCTGTAAGTATTATTAATAATTGTTGCTTTTATGGGTTTTGAACGGTTGTAGCGTCGGGGCACGAGGAGGGAATATGTGTGTGCGTGTGTAAGTTACGCTCAGCGCAGCTTCTAGGTCTCCAATGTCATTTTTTTTAAAATATGTGAAATGTTTGTCGCTGTTATTGGAGTTGTCATAAAGAAGGGCGTCTTGTAGTACTGCAGTGCTTTATCAATATGTTTATGCGTTATGCTAACAAACAAAAACAATAACTAACTGGGTCTGTCATCTGACCAATCACCGCCGATTAGCGTCACGCAAAGGAGTGGTTTGCAAAAATGAGTCATTGTACGAATCATTTGGGAGTCAGTGAGCAAATCAGTTAAAAATAAATGCATATTATAAGACAAATAAAGTGTTTTTTTTTATCCTTGCATGCATGTTAAACTGTTTTTGGGAACTCCTAAAACAAAAATAGGAACATTTCAAATGCTATGATAGGGGCTCTTTCAACAATTCATATGTTTAAGAAGTATTACAGAGAAAAGATGACCAGAAAGGAAAAGTATTTAGTTCCTTTAGGCCAGTGCTTGAAGTGGGGGAAAAAAGGTGCCGGTACTCTCTTGCATTGGCAAATCATGACATTTGACATTTTTACAGGGAAACACAAAACTTGGAAATATTGCTCTGTCTTGAGTGTTAATTTAACACTCATTTCGTCCATTTGAAAGCAGGTGATGGTGATTTACTGCTAATCAAGGAACCGGCTTTACTGATTAGATGCGCATTACAATATCGTGCGATATATCACCCAGCCCTACTTGCATGTAAATGGTAAACAAAGGAAACAACCAAGAAAACAGCTCTGATACTGTCTTTTCAGTCGCACTTCAATATGTTTACAAGACAGCAAACATAAAAAAGTAGGCCTAAACTAGGTTTGATTTAGGCATGTAGGCTACCTGTTTGTAGGCTATACATAAAAGAAAAGCTTATATTCTGACTAGCTTGTGTAACGGAGGCCAGCTAGTAGTCGCTGTGCTAGTAAATCTCACTCCCCGATCTCAATTCAACTGTTGCGTACGCGACGCTCCTCCTCGCAGTGTGAATGAATGCACTCATTGATTAACATGCAAGCCGAAAGAGATACGCGCTACTCACACTTGCGGTGGCCGCGAATCCCGCGATCAGCTTCGGTCGCCGTTTCACTGCCGTAATGCGCCACAGATGTGCAGTAAATAAGGGGTTAAACGGCCGTCACGCTTTTTCTGTCAGTGTAGAGTACCGGCTACATGCGAGAAGTAGCGGTACGCAACAAAAAGTGCAGGTACGCTTAAGAGTAAAATGTACAAGTGCCGGTACTGCGTACTGGTGAGTAACGCCCCACTTCGAGCACTGCTTTAGGCTCAAAATTAACTAATAAATTGCATTATTGAGCAACACATAATACATTCTTTGGACCCTAAAAACTTTGACGCAGCCTGTTCAGTTTGCCATCAAATGCGGTGGTCACTCTCAATAATAATTGAAGTGTGTGAACATATTTAAAGTCCCCGTGAACCGGAAGTTGCAAACGACTTTTCTCCAGTGTTGTGACGTATTTCTGAGAGAAACGGAATACTAAATGAGGCAAAATAGTGGGCGTGGCCTTTTTCCAACTAGCACCTGATTGGATCTAGAAAAATGGGTGTTTCATTCTGAAATGGAGGATGACGCAAGTTTACACATGCTGTCAATCAATGCTCGCTCTGCGCTCGCAAACACACAGCAGCTGTCAGTTGGAGGGGCGTGGTTATGGATGTTAAGGAGACACCCAAACCTACGTCATCGGGCAAGGTCCTCCAATGCAGGGGGGAGGGGCATTTTCAAAATTTGATTAAAGATTACGAAGCCAAATTTTTTTTTGTGTGGATTGACTTGCATGTATGATTTGTTAACCACAAAATGACGAATTTAGGCAAACAAAGTAAGTATAGTCAATTTTGATTTCATAGGGACTTTAACTGGATTAACAACCATATTCTGCAGCAGAATGTGGCCAAGATCACATTAGGAGGACTGATCAAGACAGTGTTTTAGACATTTTGTGTACTTACGTTCACTTTCCTTGTAGGCCATTTTTTCGTTCAGTAATCCCATCGTTGCCTTTATTTAGTGCTGAATAAACACACCTGGCATCTGAGCTTCCTGTGAGCTTCACTGCTCATTGTCCTCCTGTGCAAAATACATTCCTTTCAAATATATGTTTTTGTAATACATACATGTACATTTTAACAAGTGTCACTTTGTCTAAATGTGTAATGTTGTATATATCTTTGTTTTATGCTTTGATATATGATACAAATTGTGCCCTAAAGAGAATGATTAGGCTGTTACCTAGAAAATGCTGCATACTAACAAAGATGAGTAAATATAAACATGTAAAACTGGTTTAGAAATATAAACATGTAAAACTGGTTTAGAGGTTGAGTGTATGATCTGTAAAGCATTTCTGACATTTTTTTTCTAAAATTGTGTAACACGGAAACTTTACAAAACACCCAATGTACTTTTACTTTGGATTTAAAAGTGAACAGCATCTTTTTTGGGAAATAGGCTAAATTTAAACAGTTGAGTTTTAACATTTTCGAAATCCATTCAGCCGGTGTTCTGATATTTAGAAGAATATCAGTAACCAGACAGTTTCTGGTCTCGTTGACTTCTATGGAAGTCAATGAAACTGTTCTTCTAAATATCAGAACATCGGCTGAATGGGTTCAAAAATGGTAAAACTCAGCTCAGCAGAGAATGCAACTGAAGTGCTGCACAGGGTGTAAAATCTCAGTGCTCTTTGGTTGCTTGGGATAATTATGCTTGAAATCAAAGTAATAATCCAAGGCACTCAAATTTTGTGTACAAAAGTTAAAAAGCCTTTATTCGACCATGGCTTTAGTTCATAAAATTGGTGACAGATACACCTACGCGTTACGGCTTATGGCTTCGTCAGGGTGTGTGTAACAAACAAAGTCACAGGTGCATTTTAGGTAGCAGTTCATTAATCTACATAGTAAACACCTGGTCATACTATGCAAGGTTAGCCAGCTCCCTGCTGGCTAACGTTGCATAGTTTTATTTATATTTATATTTAATTAGTGTAGGTTGAAGGGACATACTGTATTATACATAACTAAAAGCAACATAATGGAAGCTGAATAATAATTTAATCTGAATACTTTGGTTTTGAATTAAACCCGATTACGATGAAACTATTAGATAATTGCAAAAAAATTTGATTTTCATTTAATATTTTAGATTTTTTTTATAAAGTCAATACTTGATAACAAATGTTTAAAGTTAACAAAACTAAACAAACACACACTCGTTTTTGAGATGAAAAAATATCATGATCAAAATCAAAGCTACTGCCATTATAGACAGTACTTGTATTTATAACGCTTACTATATCTTAAACTGTGATATATATTTACATAAAACGTTTTACATAAAACATTTTCAATAAAGAAAGTTATAAAGAAAGGTGATACCTGCGTGTCGAGGTGTCGTTGAATCTCTTTATGAACAAGGAAGAAGTTTCTCATTGTTTAAAGGAGGGAGGAGTCCATGAACTTGTTGTCTTTATTCTCTTCACTGGTATGCCAAAGATTCAACGAATCCAGAATGAGCAAAACAAGAAATCCAAAACAAGGATTATTCTACAAAAATAAGCACTTTTTTAGAAGTAATACTGCAGTTTTTATTACATGTAGAAAATGCTTCTTTTTTTTGGACATGAAAAAACTGCAATATTGCAGTATAGCTGGAGTACAACTGCAGTTTTAGTGCAATACAACTGAAGTAGTACAACAATAATACTGTAATACAATAGTATTATAATACTGCAATACAACTGCAGTATCACTGCACTGAATACTACAATAATACTGCAACATAACTGTAGTGCAATACGTAATACAACTAAAGTACAATACTACTAACAAGTGAAATACTAACAAAATGCTCTACAATACCATTGAACTACAACCAGAATATCCAGAAAAAGATTTATTTTCACTAATCATGAATTAAGGTAGCCTGGGTTTGCCCATTCTGCCTTGCTAGGCAATCTGGATACCATGAACCAAATTTTCCCCTGAAATAGGGAACCAATCACAGAACGGGGAGGGAGCACAGGCGCATTTGATAGACGTACAGGGAGGCGCATTTTATAGACATTCGTAGCACCCAATAATACGGCTCTGGGCATTCGTAAACCATGCCTCAAATACGAGAAATTTAACATGTGGTTTCCAGACCACGTTTCATTCTCAATGGGCTCTATGCACGGCGGTATTTCCGGTGAAGGTGTAAGGATGATCGATAACTTCCGCCGATCGTAGAGTCCAATGCAATACCGAGAATTTATATTGAATTTTATACTCCATGGTTATACTAAAAAAACGTTAGTCACAAAAACAGATAAAACAGACACCCCTCGTTGTGTTTATGCTTCTTTTTAAAATTATATTAAATAAACATAACTATATATAAAATTACATCTAAACGTATGTACGTTTCGTTTCAAAGACGGGAGGACTGTAAATTTTGAAGACTCTGCCATAAATTATAATCCCGTTTTCCTCAGTTTTCCTCCACTTAAATCTCCACAACTGGAAATAGACAAGCATCCTTGCGTCAAATGCGAAACTTATGCGTGCATATAGCCCATGATACGTGGTCTGGCGTTAGCCAGGCTAGAATTAAGGTCAAAGAACAACAGTGAATTTCTCAAACTGCAATGCAACACAAAATGTCATTTTACTTTTTTTTATTATTTTTTTTTTTACTTCAAATAACAAGGCAAGGCAAGGCAAGTTTATTTATATAGCACATTTCATACACAATGGCAATTCAAAGTGCTTTACATAGAAGAAATTAAAATAATCAAAATAAATCAGAATAATTAAAACAGTTTAGAATAAAAAATAAGAAATAATGAAAAATAAAAATTATGATAAAAATAAAATACAGTAAATTAAAACTATTTAGAATAAAATGAAGTGCAGTAACAGTCGGACGAACAGTGGCACAGTGCTCATTCAGTAAATGCACAGCTAAACAGATGTGTTTTGAGTCTGATATCAGGCTGAGAGTTAGACAATGTAAGTGTTTATTTACAAATCATGCACATATCCTCGACCATATTTAGAGAGGTTGCGTTTTTTGAAGAGCTTATCTTTATTCCACTTGGTTGTTAACTGCCTTCATCTCAGACGTGGAAATTTTGGGTGCACTCTAAAAACGTGAAACATTTTTACACTTAAAAATATTGATTTAATTTGAAAGCAGTGAAATAAATTACATACACTGTATGAACTGATTAAATGTAAGTAAAAAATGAAGTAGATTTCAGTAACTGCATTTGGTACATTAACAAATAAAATTGAGTAGAAATAATTGGGGAACAACATTTAAAAAAAAATATTTATGAGTAATATCAACTTTTTCATTTCCTTTTAAACCTTTGTAAAAAAAAAAATATTCCATACAACCACTGGTAGATGACATTGGCCTTTATTGTTGATGAGAACAGTCAGCAATACAGCGAATTGTATACGGTTTTAAAATAAACATTATTCCCTACATAACTCATGTAACAAACATTTTAGAAGTAACGTTAAACATTCAAGTTATTCTAGTTTAATCAACTGGTCTGTTATCCAATATCCACCGAATCAGCGCTGGTTCTCGTGCCGGAGATGGACTCACGCTCTGAGGGGAAACTTCTAACTAGACCTCCGTCCTGAGTTTCACTCGGGGCCAAAAGATGCTGATGCGACAAGGCCGTATTTAAAGGACGCTTGGCCGTATTTGAAGGCCGATTGCGTCACATCCGCGCTATGAAGACTGTCCCAATTCAAAGGCTGCACCCTCCGAAGGGCACATTTGAAGGCTGGTTGCGTCATCGCGGCGCGACGAAGGCTACCCTGATTCAAAAGCGATGGCCAAATTCACCCAAAAAAACCCTTCATTTTGCCGAGAAAGAGAGGCTACATAAATGCATCCCATAGATATCTATATAAAGGCTAGATATGTCGTCCACGCTGCTGGCCAATGGAGATCGACGTCTGCACCTGGCGGCCATCTTGTCACAGGCAGCTCGCTCACTCGTAACATTGTGTTAATGGTACATGTACTATTTAAATGACCATAACTTGCTCAATTTTCTACAGATCTTCAAACGGTTTGTTTTGTTATAAACGTCAGAGATGTAGTTATGACACTGCATACTTATGAATAATAAGTGTATAAATAAATAATCATCCAGAATTATAGCCACGTTAATAAAGTTTGTAAGAAACCAAAACGTTTGTAAATCTGTCAAGATTTCAATGAGATAAGAGTATTTGTGTTCGTGCTGACCACTCATCTTACATAAGCTTACCTGTGACAAGATGGCCGCCGGTGATGACAATGGAAACTCTGCCGTAACACATCTAGCCTTTATATACATATCTAATGCATCCTACCCAAGCGGCAACCTCCCCGTCTCTGTCTTGAAGCCAACACGGAAGTGAATGAAACTGCAACTTATCGAGTGGCCGCTTGAGGCAGGCTGCAGAAGCGAGTCAAATCTGTATCTCCCCCATGTTAAAATGCCCAATTTTACAGCAGAAAAAAACATGTTTACAGCCTGGAGCAAAAAGTGGCTTTGGTCTATAGAGCTCATTTTTTTTTTACAACTCATCTGTTTAAATTATATTTAAGCCTCTGCATAATATATAACGCATATATATAAGTTCTGCATAATTAAGGGCGTGGCCACTTGAGTGACCGGTGCCGCTGCTTTCACTGCTAGTCGTTTGTCTGCTGTCTGTTAGCGTCACCCTCAGCTGTGTTTGTGCTTTTCCGGGATTATTTTATACAATTTAATAAATGTATTATACCTTCGCCCGTGCACGCCGTTGGATTTCGTCGTGTTGATTATGGAGAGAACAACCAGCGCAGCGCTGTGTTTCCAGCTGTTTCCCTCTAGCTGCATGCACTAATGGATGTCTGATGATTTCAGTGCTTTCTCTCCGTCCATGCAATAGATGCACACCCTTGAATTAGCGCGGATTTCTAGTTCATTTACTTGAAGTTCTGAGGTAATATCTTTGGTTTGACCCATCTGAGAAACTGAGAGACGGCAAAAATCAGATTGTAAAATGGACTGAATTAAAGCTCTTTACGAACTTGAAGTGAGATGCCGACTGATGGCTCGCTGCAGCCAGGTGAAGCACTATTTGTATCATATTTGTGTTCAAGTGGTTTTCTGAAATGTACATAAGCCACGTGTACTGTATTATGGCATGTTATCGACTCAGACTTTTGTGATATCTCTTCGTGGTATGGTTGTTATTGGGGTCTGTTGTGCCGGATTCTGGGACCCTAGACCGCCCTAGAAGCTGCAATCCGGGGCCGGACCATTGAGTTTGACAAACTCAAAGTTACATGATTAGTTTCAACTTGACAAACCCAGCCAACCAGGCTTTGTTGGTAGCATGATGCTGATCATCAACTTTCTCTGTCAGCTCAGGGTTTGATGCTGAGTTTAGGCGTGACATCAGCAGTGCTAAAAGCCAAACCACTTGCATGGTGCCTAAAACCCAGGGTGAAAACTAAACTAAAACATACTAGCCCACCTAAACCGGCTTCATGGTATAGGCCCCTGACCTACTTCCAATCCCAAACTCAATCCTATCTCTACCGTTAGGTATGTTGGAGTTTAGTTTGTTTAGTGTTCATCACCATAGTAACGCTCCACTGCTAATCTGAACTCAAAACTAAATTTGACCTATCAGCTGTGAAAAAAGTGGTACTCCAAATTAACGGTCACTAAGTCACTACATAGCAAGCAAATGATTTTTGAAGACAAAACGTCTGGGTTTTATCAATTCTTATTTATGATAATAATTTTGTGTGATTTACATTAAGTCTATAAATACCCTTTTCATCTCCGTGCATCCTGTAACTCTGTCTGACAAACTCACTGCATGCCTAGCTTAGCACAAAGACTGGAAGTAAATGGCTCCAGCTAGCATACTAATCCCAATAAGTAACAAAATAACGCCAACATTTTTTTCTTACATGTTGTGATTTTTAAAGTCACAGTGTGTACAAATAACAAGGTCATATGAGACACTGCCATCGTTTAACCGTATACGCACTGGGAACTATATTCTCGGAAGGCGAAGCACTGCTGCTTTGGCGGAGTGATTACCGCAGTTGAGACGCACTTTGGTGAGGAGCAGAGAGTTCGCAGATGTGTTGCGCAAATCACTCCGGTCAAGTAGCAGTGCTTCACCTTCTGAGATGCAACCTTGGTGAGCAGAAGAGACCTCTTTTAAAAACGTTACAAATCTTACAGATCCAAAACTTCTGACTGGTAGTGTAGTATGCAGTAAAAGAGTTCAATCATAGACAATAAAATTCAGATTTAGGACCACAGATACAGGAGTGGCAGTACAGTTCTTAGAGAGGGCTTGAAATGCTAGAAGAGTGCAGGTCAAATAGAAAGGTAGCTGAGGAGATCTGCATCCCGACCTGGCCCGATATGTGAAAAGAAAGAAAGCGAGCGTTAGGTGTCTGACCAACATAAACTTCCCAGATTTGGATAAAATAAGAACGACTACTGTAATATCTGGAGCTGCAGTTCCACAGTCTCTCCGCCAGAGGACAGTGTGCCGACTCTGTAGTGACTGTCATCATGTACAGCTTAAAACACACATTTAGACTTGGTTAATTGACTTGGTTTTAACTTGGATTGAAAATGTAATTTGTAGATGATACTAAAGCTTTTAATGTGGGATAGATCAAGTGTCCCATACAGAATATAAAGGTTTGCTTTTATGATACTTCCATGCTGTTTTCTGGTTTAATGGAAAGTAATTATTTTATTTTACTGTAATGAAATTTCATGAGAATGTGAAGTAAAATGGACCGAAAACCGCCTTTTGAATATTATAGGTTGTATTTTTAATCAGTTTGAATATTTTAGAGGTAAATTATGAAAGGTGAATATGGATGATCAAAATTTTATTTATGAAAATATGTTTGAAATGTTTTGAATTTAAATATTCATAGCTTAAGTATTCAACCATGCTAAATTTCAGCCCATAAAAATGCAAGCCCTAAAAATACAATGCATTAAAATAGAAGCAGGGTGAAAGCAGTGCATTTTTTTTTTTCAAGTAGCCTACAATTCAACAGGTTTTTTGTTTCAAAGACATTTGGCATTATTTTACTTCCATAGCTCTTGCTAATTGTATCCTATTTTTCCTATTTGTGGTGTAGATGAGTGGTGGGGTCTTCTGCTGTTGTAGCCCATCCGCCTCAAGTTTGTGTGTGTTGTGGCTTCACAAATGCTTTGCTGCATACTCCGGTTGTAATGAGTGATTATTTCAGTCAAAGTTGCTCTTCTATCAGCTTGAATCAGTCGGCCCATTCTCCTCTGACCTCTAGCATCAACAAGGCATTTTCGCCCACAGGACTGCCGCATACGGGATATTTTTCCCTTTTCACACCATTCTTTGTAAACCCTAGAAATGGTTGTGCGTGAAAATCCCAGTAACTGAGCAGATTGTGATACTCAGACCGTCTGGCACCAACAACCAGGACCACACCCCTGCATACATTGAAGCAACTGCCATGTGATTGGTTGATTAGATAATTTGCGTTAATGAGAAATTGAACAGGTGTTCCTAATAATCCTTTACGTGTGGACAATGGTCACTTAATGCTCACAACTGATTGGTCCATTTTCGGTTAAAGATTTATTACTTAAGGCCCAGTTTACACGAGAACGCTCGCGGGTGAAAACGTAAAAATATTTTATCGGATGTGCCTTTCGTTTACACGGCGACGGCGTTTTTGGGGCTTAAAAACGCAAAAAATTTAAACCACCCTCCAGAGTGGAAATCTTAACGCTCCACCATCGCGTTCCTGTGTAAAGGGTAAAAACGCAAAAGTCTGCTTGACAGTGAAGGTTGTACGCAGGCGCGCGGACTTGGTGTTGTTGTAGTATGCATTCCTAGCCACCTGAAGTGCATACTACATTGAATTTCACACACTTTTGCGTCATCATATGCACGCGGATTTCCCACACAAAACGCTCGTCTAAACACAGAATAAAAAGTGATAACGCAAGTTACGCAACGCCACTTTTGCGTTTTCTCTTCAGAATCGTTTCCTTGTAAACATAGCCTAAAACTTAACATGCTCTGGAGCTTGTTAGGCACACACACATAGGTAAACAAATTCAGATTTTTTTTTCTCTTGTACGTAATCACAAACACACACAATTTTCATACATTTTAATTTTTCATCCCATAGAAAGTTGGACACAAAGATACATTTGTAGGAGTTGGATAGTACTGAAAGTACCATTGGAAATCACATTTGTGTTTTTATACTTTTTATTCAGGTTAACTTTAAAGTAAATTAACCATTTTAATAACTCCAAATATATCTAAAATAAAAATGACAACATAATAGTTTTTGATTATGATACAGAGTATATTGTATTTCCATAAGTTAAGAACCTTCACATCCCCCCTTCATTGCCACTGAATAGTTATAACTGTATTAAAGAGCGGCTTAGTGTTAAACATATTTAAATAATCTTAAATCACAAGTTCACATAATCTTTGAGCCGAGCCCGAAGTATCCTTGACTTCCTTGCCTTTAAAGGAGGCATTGGTGTACAAAACTGTCTCAGGACTTAAGTAAGCAGTGGCTGTACAGTTTACGCTTTTTGTGGTAATGATTGCTTGTTCCTCCAAAACAAATGTCAAAAACTTAATTTAAACAATTAACTTTGGCACATAAAATGCTAACCTAAATCTAAAATGAAATAAAATCGAACTAAAATAAGATGACACTGAAAAAAATGCTAATTATTTGCCAGTGTCTTGTATCAAATGACAATTAGGCTTTTGTTGCATTGTTTTCCTGTTATAACTGTAAAGCTTCTTTGAATGTATTGTAAGCGCTATATAAATAAAGGTGACTTGATTTTAAGGATGAGTTGATTGAGCTGCATTTCAGTTATTTTAAGTAGGAAGTGAAAAAAAATTGAGTTCAGAGCTGTCTGGACCAGATAATTTAAGTAGAGATCGCTTGACAGATACTGATGTGAGGAATATACTTTTAAAACAGAACACTTCAAATATTTAACTCCTCTCTCTGGTGTATTCTGTACACTGAGGTTCATATGATTTCAGACTCACTGAAGTGACCAATGGTAATAATTTCAAAGTGTTCTGTGAGTCAAATGAAACTTATTTTACTTGTTCATTGATCCAAACTCTCAATAACTTCCTTTTTTGAGTATTTTCTCCATTCATATGGAATCTCTCCTTCGCCCTCAAAAGTTTTTTTGTGGTATATTTCAAGATCTTTCTGGAATCTGCACACAAACCACTTCCAGTAGGGCAGCTCAGAGAGATCGGGAGTGATGCTCCAGTCTGCATAAACTCCTTCAGCTGTTCTATAATCTCCCCAGAGGAAGTTATCATCTGAATCATTGGGATGAAAATGTAGATTACTGTTTCCTACTGCTGATGTGCAGATGTGAGTAGACAAGTTGGATGTATTATTGTAATATATTCCATTCAGACCAATACTACGATGGAAGGGAGCCCTGTGATCTCCATAATGGTTTTTTGTGGTGTGGGTGCAGGTGACTCCACAGAATGGACACTGAACCCAACAGCACTGACAGAAGTGACCAATCAGAATCGTGTCTGGCCTGATCTTGTAGTCCAAATTTGATGGGAATGTGTTTGTGTTGAATCTCTTGCTGATGTCTGACATTATATCAGGAAGTTCTTTTCTTATCACATCTTCTAGGAGGTTGAAATCCTCAACACTATCATGTTTGACTCCACTGAGGTCTTTTTCAGAGAAGATCAGCACGTCTGAGAGCTGCTGTGTGAAACTCTTCAACCACAAACCAACATCTCCTCTGTTCTCTTGAACATGTTCAGTAGATTCATGTGCTGCGTTCATGATCTTCTGCTGCAGGAGTTTAATGTTCTTCTCCATCTTAGGTAATACACTGACACTGAACTTATCAGTGATGTACCGACTGACTTCATCTCTGATGAAACTCTTGAAGTGCTGGCTAGGATAAATAATGTAATCCATGTATTTGACAAAATCCTCCTCTTCTGCCAGTGTTTTCAGGATGTGTTTTTCTATATTCAATCTGTTTCCTTTCAGAGATTCACAGTTTTTCATTATTTCATACGTCAGATCTCTGGCAGTCTTCTTGTAGACACTCTGCTCAATGGACTCTTTAAGTTTCTGACAGATGATCTTTCCAAAAATAGCACCAGATGTTGCTTCATGACATTGTTTCTGGAAAATACTATAGTATTCTTCTCTCTTTTTTTCAATATATATCGCAGGATCATTGGCTTCCTTAAACAGTCTGTGTTGGTCAGTGATCGTCTCGTTTGCTTTCTCACAGATGGAAAGAACCAAATCAATGAAGAATTCATTCTTGAACTCATATTTCTTTGATTCTTCCTGATGTTGTGTTACTCTCTCTTTGATGTAATCTGTGAGTTGTTTAATGTAGCTGATGTTGTAGCCCATCTTTGAAATGTTAAATGACTGAATCATCTTGTCTGTCTGCTGGTCAACATCTGTGATTAATGACTTGATTTGAGCTTCATTCTCTCGAGACAGAGTTCGAGTGTATCCAAATGCTTCTTTAACTTTTCTGTAAACACCCTTTACAGTCACTTTAACCCCCTTTTTTGTGGACTTTTTGAAAAGAACAAACTCACAATAACTCGACACAGTGAAAATATTGGTGTACTCACTGTTCTCTTTAATGTGGTCTACAGGGGCGCTTTCATAGACTTCATTGAGGATCTCTCTCACATCTCTCATTATGTCAATGTCTTTGATTGGAGGAGTGTCTGAAACAATGCTATCAACATTCTGTTGCCAAAACAAATCAAACTCTTTCTTCAGTGTTTCTTCATCTTGTGCATTGTCTTTGAGTTTTAAGGGAAGTTCTTTGCTCTTTTCATAGAGAGCGTTCTCATGATGTTTCCTCTGAGCGTCAATCTTTTTCTTCAGGTCTCGCTGTTGAAGAATCCCATTTAATTTCTTTTTTGTTTCTCTCACAATGTTTTCCTGAAGCTCTTTGATTTTGATTTCAAATGATGTTTTCCACTGAATCAGTATATCTTTATCTTTGTCTTTCTCAAAAAATTCTGACATTGATTTCTCCACTTCTTCACTTGTCTTCTTCAGTTCTGTTTGAAGATTGGTTTCCTCAACCTCATTTGTTGCTTCATTTTCTATTTGGATGTGTATTTTGTTCTCAGTTTCCATCATGGCACTGCGAAGACTCCAGGACCACTTGCTGTATTCGGTCTCCAGTTTCCTGTAGGCTGAAATCTCCAGAGAATTTCTGAAGCTGAAGACAAATCGTTCATTCAGTAAAGCCTCCCAGAGATCTTTAATACGATCTTTTAAGTCTCTCAGCATCGTTTGATCTGAATTTGATGCGTGAGACACAATAGTTTTCTTTAGTTCTTGAATATTCTCACAGTAGTTTGGGTTTGGTGGTGCCATTGGTGGGTTTCCCTTCCAGAGCTGAGCGAAATACTTCACATCTTTCTGAATATCAAATTCAATGACATCACTGAAACATTCTGCATCATAGACTTCATCTTCTGCAGCAAGTTTTGTCATCTCATCTAGTGTCTGCAGCAGTCGTCTCCTTCCCTCCTTGTTTTTCTCTCCAGCCGTGATGTCTGAAACGTTCTGATGCACAAACATACAGCTGGGATTCAGTCTGACCATCTTCATCCTCAGGAAGGCCTGAACAACAATCTGAAGAATGTCCTGCATCTCAGATGGATTTTCACCAAAGATGTTGATCAAGGTCATATTTGCAAGACCAACAACAAATGTGGCCAATTCATTGTCATGATGCCTTGTTGATCTTCCAGCCAGTTCTAGAGCACGAAGACCCTCAGTATCAACAACCAGAATATAGTCAAAGTTCATCTGTGTTTTCATCTCGTCTGAGACTTTGACCAGCTGCATGAAAGCTCCTCTGGTGCACCTGCCAGCACTGACGGCAAACTGGAGTCCAAACATGGCGTTCAGCATGGTGGATTTCCCAGAGCTCTGAATCCCTAAAACTGACAGCACAAAGACTCTCTGGTCTCCCAGTTTCTGGATGAGTTTATCTAGAACAGCAGAGATCCAGATTACAGGAACATGAGCAGCATCTCCATCCATCAGCTCCAGTGGAAATCCAGAGATCATCATCTTTGCTGCGAGACTCGGGAGAGAAGAGAAGTCAAACGGCAGATCTTTCTTGTTCTTCTCCACAGATGAACATGATTCATAGATCTGACCGATCTCCCTCATGATGTGCTCCAAACCAAAGCCTGCAGTTTGAAGATCCTCAGATATTCTCTCAAGTTCTGCTTGTTCAGCTGTCAGTTGTTCAGATTCATCACTCTCTTTCATTTTTAAGACTACCGACCATTTTTCATTATACTTACGATGTAGATCAGAAAGGTCAGCTGAGATATATTCATCCAGGATGATTCCGAGCCATTTAATAAAATACATCTTATCTCCAGTATCTGTGTTGATTTCCTTAATGAAGAACTTCATAAACTCACTGATGTCAGATTCATGTTGCTGTTCACGCATTTTCTTCATCTCTGTTAGTTTTCTACTGATATCCATTTCTGTCTCATCTCTATGAGGTCGATGTAGTTCTTTGTTCTTCTGACTCCACTGATGCCACAGTTTCCCCTGATGAGGCAGAAATGATTCTTTGATTTCTGTCAGATCTTTCTTCTCCAGTAAACTCATCATCTGCTGTGCTGCTTCTCTTCCTCTCCTGCAGTCTTCATCATCTTCCTCATCTACTCTGATGTCTGAGTGTTTGGACAAATCTTCAAGTCTGAAAGTGGAAGATGATTCTGAGAGACAATCATTTATGGCTCTTCTGAGTTCTTCAGATACTTCAGATTGATTTCTGTCCTTCAGACCAATCCTACATTTTTTCTTCATCACAGTTACAGCTGAATCATTCTCAGTAAAAAGACAAATGAGTGGCTTTGGGTCCTTGTAGAGTTGTTTAAGTTTTATCATGTTTTTGTCATTCTTCTGAAGTCGTGGTAGAAGAACAACATTGACTGAGGCCATTTCAGTGAGGATCTTCAGTTGTTTCTCATGATCTCCTGCATCACCGTGTAGATTACAGAACGCAACACAGTCCGTGAATTTATCATCACATGATCCAGAGGGGCAGAACCAGGCGATCTCCACCACTCCATCCATCAGGACTCTGGTTCTGCTGCTGCCTGGACAGTTCCTGTGGAAGAACGTGTCGTGTTTCTCATTGATCAGACTGTTCATCAGCTGAGACTTGGATGAAGACACAGAGTCAAATCTGAAGAAAAACACCATTGGAGTTTGTGCCTTGTAGACCGGATGGGTTTGACTGATGGTCTCATTGTTGGTGTTCTTCACCTTCCAGCTCTTGTTGATTTGTCTGAATGTCCAGAGAGGAAACTCAATCTGTTGTGTGAATGGATCAGGAACAAGCAGAGGCAGAGCGTACTGACACTGGGACAGTTTAGTGACCATCAACTGCTTCAGGAAACCATCAGCACAATGAAACACAGCCATCTGAACGTCCATCGGGTGGATTCGTTCAGATTTACTAATACCTTTATTAGGCAATGACCCTAAATTTAAAAAAAAGTCATCAGAATCTGCCTTTTGTCTACATGAGTCATTGTCATTGGTGCCTTGTTCATTGTGACTTTCTTTATTGGTCTCTTTATATTTAATGTATCTTGCTCTGTAGTTCATTATCAGTAGTTTTTGTATGAAAGTCTGACTCAGCTCCTCTTCAGCACAAGACTCATGGGACTGTAATGAATGTACAGATGTTAACCGAAGAACATCAGCAGCTCCCAGTTTATTGTTAAGTCTGCCTTCAAGATCAAGTCTGTGAAATAGATTCATTTCTTTAGTCAAGACTTCCTGTTGTATGTGTTGATCTGTAGTGACTTCTTGTGTTTCACAGTGCTTGGTTTCTGCCTGCTGAAGAAATACACATTTCATTTACTTTGGTTATTTTGTTTTTGTCTTTAATAATAATATCACTCATGTCTAAATCTTTACATTTTACAGTTGATACCATTTTGTTGTTTTCAATTTTGATCTGTTAACTATCAGTTAGGGTTGTCAAAAGTACCAACTTCATTGCGAAGTCTGTACAGAAATTTTAAACATGATGCTTTGAGTGCTGTTGAGCAGAATTGTAAACACCTGTGAATGTCCATTGTGATCACTCAACAGCGATCAAAATGCTCACATTTTTAATATTTCAGTACCGACTTTTGACAACACTACCATTAGTAACACTTTTTAGCATCCCAGATAACACAGAACTTTATTAGACCTTTGGCTAACATTCTTGAAAGTTTCTCTCAAATTATGAACAAATGTTCTTCCAGTAAAATTAATAGAACATTAATTCAAAGTTAACTGGTCGTTAATAATGTTCTCAAAATGTTATCACAAAAGCATATATATTTTTAAATGTCTTCATGACGTTGGTTGGTAGAACATTCTTGGAACAATCAAATATGTAATCAATTATAGTCAAAACAGACTTGACCCTCCCTTCGCCAGTAATACATTTTTCGATGACCCTCAAATTATTGTGAAAAACGGCATGACTCTCCTCGATAATTTATTGATTACTTGTACTGGTTTGTACTTGGCAAAGATGTTTAGATAGCCATTGTTTTTTACAACCATGACAAACGACTTAACCTCATAATGGTGACTTCAAAGCAATTACACTAGTAAAGAATAAATGTATTATCGTGGCATTGTCAAAGACAACTTTATCATGTGAATTCACTGTAAACAAGAGAAGTAAATTACTGTAGTATAAGTATCATTTTGCTGTTGATTAACAGTAATTCGTAAGAAAATACCCAGTAGGCTTGGGCGGTATTACGGTAATATCGTATACCGCGGGATCTAAAAATAGCAACGGTATCATTTTGAATATCGTCATACCGTCAGAAAAAAAAAACAATGCACTTAAATAGGAGACAAGGAATCCTTGTCTCCTATATAAGTGCAATGTTTTAAATACAATTTATTTAATGGCTAAAATGCTTATATCTGGTTCTCATGACGTGACAGTGTGGTGACGAGAGAGTGGGGGAGAGAGGGCAAAGATTGCAAGTTGCGCACCGAGTGACTTTGTCTCGAAGAAGAACACGACTTCTGCAGTTTGGCAGGGATGGGCATTTCAAGCAAAAATAATATTTAAAGATTGCCTGGTATTATTCGATTATTATTTGAAAATTGCGCCCCACCACCACATGTACGCACACATGCATGTAGTCTACAGCGGGCCAGACCGTGTGACGCTTAAATATAAGCTAGGTTTGAAAAAAAAAACGTATTCCTTTCATATTTCTTTAATAATATGATGTTTTTCTATGTATGTTGATTTTATGAAAAGGGAACTTCATGAGATGAATAAGATAAGATCATAAAATGCGCAATATCGGAAAACATTTGGAATGGGTCAGTCAGACATGATTATGACCACTTATTACGTTTTGTTTTGTAGAAATCCTTTCTTTAAAACGAATTTCGTTTTGAATAAATTGCATCTTCATTTTAATTTTTTTTCATCAACGAATTGCCTGGATTAATTAATAATAAGCAAATATAGTGATCAGGACACGCGCCGGCGCGTGACTGGAGCGCGACTAATACATGAAATGAACCTCGCATATAAGAAACAAGATCTGAGAAGTGTATATAGTAAGCTTGAAATGTCTTCTTTAACAATCTAAAAGAAATTGGCTGCTCTCTGCTTATGTTTAGGCTAATTCATATGTAGTGTGCATTACTCTTTATTCGCGTTCACTACGCGAAGATGCCAGTTTGGATGCAATCTTTATCTTTGCAGCAATTGACATAGAAAACACGTTGGGTCAGTCAGACATGATTATGGCCACTTATTACGTTTTGTTTTGTACAAAGCCTTTCTTTAAAACGAATTTCGTTTTGAATAAATTGCATCTTCATTTATTTTTTTTTTCATCAACGAATTGCCTGGATTAGGCTAATAAATAAAAAGCAAAGATAGTAATCAGGACATGCGTGACTGGAGCGCGATTCATACATGAACTGAAACTCGGCATATAAGATACATGTCTTAATGATCTGAGAAGTGTATATGTAAGCTTGAAATGTCTATACTTTTAAACAAAACAATTACAAGCTAAAAGAAATGGGCTGCTCTCTGCTATAGGCTTATTCATATGAAGTGTGCATTAGGCTACTCTTTATTCGTGTTTTCATACCATGAAGATGCCAGTTTGCATCGTCAATGCAATCTTTATCTTTGCAGCAACTGACATAGAAAACACTAGTTTATTAATAAATAATTTTATCTCGGCTCCACTCGCGTCGAGAGCTCGTGGCGCGTGATCTTCAGAAATGCGCTCCCCTAGAGGAAATATCACCACTCTGCTCACATTCTCTGGTGTGAGACAATGTGTATCTCCTGTTTTCTATAGTTGATTGACAGCTTTTAGATGCATTATTGGAACCGACACTCTCTGGTTGAACGTGTCATCATGTGTGATGCCGTCTGAGCCTTATCTCGTAATTTTTAATTAGTCACGCGGTAATACCATATACCGCGGTAAAATAGGGAGGAGGTTTGACGGTATGAAAATTTGGATACCGCCCATGCCTAATACACAGCATGCATTAACTTCACTGTAAATTTCTCACTATTAATTTATTTTAAAATAATACTCTTTAATCCTGTAATGGCAATATTTTACAGCGCACAATGAAAGTATCCACACTGCAATATTATATATGACAACTGCAAAGCATTAAATTTCTAAATAATTTGAGTTACACACTAAATCTAGCATAAACTCAGATGCAATCTGCATATTTTACATGCTCGACAGATGTCACTACCTGAACCTCACAACGATTGGCTGCCAACCGTTTTTTTCACTTGATATTTGCAAACAAATCTCAACACAATTTACTACTTAAGCATGAAGCTCAACTTTAATTGGAATTAATTGAAAATGCTCATTCTGCGTCAAATGTATTTTCACATTCAAGCATAATGTACACACATAGTGCAACAGTAATATTTTTAGAAGTAGTGAAGTCAAACCTGAGTACTGGCGTCCCCCATCTCTGTATCATCAGTTCGGTCATGAGCTCTAAACTACTCGGAAAATTGTTTATATACACAATGTGATGAGGAAAATGTTTTGCATTCTTCACATCACCTGTTTTAACAGTAAGAAAGTGAAAGAGTTTAAAGGTTATTGGGAACTTTAATGGGGAAGTCTTTGAGCTAAGGTCACCTTTTGCATACAGTATGAATGTTTCATTTCTGCTATTTTTGTCTTTATTATTTTAATAATTCATAGACCATACATGTAACGATGGTTTTAATTATTGAAATGAACAGAATGATTGAGAGGATATGTAAATTAGTGTAACTGGAATGAAATGTCTAACCAGGCTAGTTCTTTAGAAAAGTATTTCCTTATTCATTTTTTAGGGTAACAAACCATCTGTTTTTCCTTGCCATTCAGCCAGACAGCTTCTCGAGATTTCTGAAAATATACTGATAGAAACCCAGCTAACAACTTATGTTCCAAACATTTCATTTTATTTATGGCAACGTGACAATGTCCAATTTTCTTAATGTTAGTCGAATGCCAAATTATTTTTAAAGGATGGTATGTTCCTGAAACATTTTCAACTTAATTTCAATGAACAACTCAATATTCTAAGAATGTTGATTTGTAACATTCAACAACACAAAAATGTCCTGTTTCCTTAATGTTCATAGAATGTAATTTAAAGTATGATGTTCCTGAAACATTCTTTCAACTTAATTTTTATTAACAAAAGTTATCAAAAAAATTACTAATTAATTCCTAGGAGAATGTTGTGGTGACATGGTACACAGCAAAATCCTTAGTGTTACACTGTAACATGAAACTGCTAACACTGCTTAAACAATGTGTGTAATACGAATCAGCTGAAAATATGACTAACTCAAATCTCATGCAGCTCATCTTAAAAACAAACAGCACACCCGTATGTGCTAATGAACTTAGTAACGAGATCATCACTGCATCAGCAACTGCACCGTTACTGCCTTTTTAATAAAGCAACATGCAGCATAACTAAGTTCAAACTAAGTTTAAACTTCTGGGTACCACCAATCAAAAATAAAAATAAAGACAAAGTGAGCATTTAACATTGTGTTTAGACTTTTCTGTTTATATCTGGAGTTTATAACCACCAACCTTGTGGAACTGCATTATTTGGGCTAGTTGCATGGAAGGTGGACAAAGCAAGTTTGACACAATGTTTTGAGAAAATGTACCATAGTCACACACAGACATCAAGATTTTGCATATGATTCACAACAATGGTGACAATAAATAAAAAATGCTTCATGCTGCAATGCATGATGGGTAGCTTCCATAGTACAAAACATCCTTGATTCCCAAGCTTTTTTGTTTTGGTTGTCACCATTGTTGTGAATCATATCCAAAATCTTGATATCTGTGTGTGACTGTGATTCACTTTCTTAAAATATTTTGTACACAGTGATCATTTTAAAGTCACTGATCCAAATAATGCAGTTCCGCAAGATTGGTGGTTATAAATATCAGATTTAAAGACAATTAAGTCATAACTTTCATTCCAGCCCCTCAGTGGACGTCTTTTCAACATCCGACTTTTGTGACAAAGACATTGAAAAGACGTCTTTTCAGTCCCTCCAGGATTTCGCGATGTCGCGATCGCAACTATTAACGCAACTTCAACAAATCCACGTGAATTCAGTGCGCCTTGCAATTTTGAAAAATCACCGCAACTTTTCTGCAACTTTGACAAATCATCGTGCCGCGGTCTCCTGCAAAGCGTCGTCATACGTCAGCAAACTCACTTTTGTTCAGAAGACGCAGCAGATGTGGACTGCCAGCGTCTCACATTTTAGGCTACCTACAAAAATAACAGAAAACGCCAATGTTGCCAACTTAGTTGTCGCTATATTTAGTGATATAAAAAAAAGCGACTAGAGATAAATCTAGCGGCTTTTTTTACAAACCTCAGTAACCAAATTGCCAGCACAATCCTGCGAGCGCGAGGTTTGCTTTCTCCCTGCCGTTACACCTCTCTCTGCGTCCCTGTTCAGTGAACAACTGCAGTAGAGGAGCAGCACGGCAGCTGACAGACGCGAATGAGCAGTGTTGTTTCCACGGACTTATCACTTATCTGCTTCTCTTTTGTTTTATATTTAAAGAATTGAGTTTGACCATTTTATTTTCCTTTCTTTTCTTGTGTTTATCACTTGTAATAGGCTACTCACTATCACAGTGCATTAGTTCACCCAGTTCCCGAACTCTCTCAATTCAGAAAATTTTACACATAAAAAATAGCTAGCCGACTCGTTCTATTGTCTGACAAAAAAAAAATTAAGCAAATGAGAACAGCTTTATTGGATATGCGGCTATATTATATTATATTAGCTATATTAAAATACATTATCAAACATTTGGTTTTTCCACCATTTAACTTTAGTGGCTATTCCTAAAACTGTATTTTGCACTTTATTAGTATTGGCATCTTTCAACATAAATGCTGCTTAATGTTTGTGAGGTTCTGCACATTGACTTTTTTGCAGGTGCAGATCTTGTTTAAAAAAAAAGAAGCTTAGTTTGTTAGGTTTTGCTGTGTCTTTAAATCGTTTGTTTTGCCTTTTATGGTTACTAATGGTTAGTTAGTTTGTTCGTGTGTTACAAAGTGTGTGACTTTGTCTCTTAAGTCAATTCTGGACTACAATAGAGCAGATGCAGATGATGAACAGTAGGGGTGTCCATGGTTAACCGGTTAACCGATTAACCGTTTAAAATTGGATAACCGAGTGAAACCTTTTTGCTCGGTTAAGTGGCGTACACATATTAGCACAAAACTTTTGCGTTTTTTTTTTCTGATTGTCGATAAAAAAATATTGTGAAATGACAGCGTTTCTAATAACGGTGTTATGCGACTAAAACATTTTTTTTTCCTTTCGCGATAAGCCATTCCAAAAATAATGGCGACGTTGGTAGTCTATCACAGCTACCGCACTAAACATTATTATTTATAAAAGGAGACGTGGTGTGTCATCCAAGCATTAATGGCAGGGACAGTCACAGAGTTTCTGTGTGTTTCTCCCTCATTTCTGCTCCGCGGTCTTGATTGTGGCATTTCTTTGAGGTTTTGTCTAGGCTATTCCTTGTATCCTTTATGAATTTTAAAAAAGAACTCTGCCTCGTATATGTCCAAACGGTCAGTGTAGCCTACTTTTGTGTTCATTCGTTTCCCCTTATTTAATCCGTAGGCCTAATTGCAAAACGAAAAATGAACGGTTGTTGTATTTTGTAAAACGCAGAGTTGAACACCAAAATGTTAATTTGAACTGTACTACGTCAAATGCTGCGCAAAAATATATAGGCTATATATCGACAAATTTTCAGATATTTGTTTGATTTTTTTGCCCCTTTAAACATTTAAAATATTTGACAAATGAATATGGAAAAAAAAAAAGATTTTACTGGTTTTCTGAGGCCAGATTAGAACCTGGAAATGATTTTCCCCGCAGTGCTGAATGAGAAGAGCCGTAACCACAGCCTACAGAAAGGGGATTTAGATGATTTATAAGATATAATAAATGTGTCTGATAATAAAATAATATAACATAACGAGGCATTAATTGTTTATTAATAAACTATTGTTTTCTAAATCAGTTTCTGCTAAAAACAAATCTCCATCCCCGGATGCACCTTTAGAGAGAAATACACAATTAGCTGACTACATAATTACATAGTCAGAAGATATTGGCTTTCGATTCGAATTTGTTCGTTTTAAATTGGACATTTAAAGCTTTAGTCTACAAAAGCTTTAAATGTCCAATTTAAAATGAACAAATTCGAATGCGGCTGTTTCAGTTCTCGCGCTTCAGTTCACGGAGATCATGAAGCGCGCCTTCTGTTAAAGCACGCAACGTTTTCTAGTTATTGTGAGTTTACGCAAATAAATGTATTTGCGAATAATGTATTATTATTTTCTGTATGACCAGAAATGAAAGAGTATTTTAAGTTGTTTCCACTGAAAGAACTGCAATGAAACTGCAAGTGTTCATGGGCGTCTCGCAGCCTCCACACTAAGCACACGTGTGGATATGCGTCAAAATATTGTGTTTATTTGTGCTTTGTTCCTTTTTTGGATAAAAGCGTCTTCTACATATGCAGCCTAATAAAATGTTACAATAATGATGATTATTATTATTATTTGCGGATACGGAGTTTTTGCGAAATGGACGTGTTGCCAATGTGCGTATTTTCAATGGGCAATTTCAGTTTGAAGGGTGATGGAAACGCGCCTACTTTAACTGCTCTGAACTTACCACTGCGTTTTATTTCTATAAATTAATTTCGTTTCAAATGGGGTCCAACAGTCATTAAAGGTGTTAAAAATTAACTCTGTATCTCGAGGTTGCGGCCCGCACATGGTTAACCGAGTATTAACCGATAAGGGCCTCGGTTAACGGTTAATGAAAAACTTGAAAACGTGCAGCCCTAATGAACAGTGTTTTCTGTGGGACATAATAAGTCCCTTTGGGGTGGACTTTGGACTTTTCTCTCTTAGTAAACCTATAACATGCACAAAAAATATAACAACACAATAAAGGAAAGGGGAAAAGCCAAAAAGCATAATATGGGCATTTTAAGTAAAAATCTATCTATCTTTGTCGTTTCAACCTATAAAAACATGCAAAAGAACATCGCAACTTATATCGCAACTTTTTAAAAAAGCGGCCGCAACATCAGGCATTTTAGGCCGCAACAATCACAAAAAAGGCCCGCGAAATATGCGAATATAATACTTATGTCCCCGCACATCTGATTTGTTGATAGTCACGAGTCCGGCCAATCAGCGCGGCAAGCTGAAGGCACTGAAAGTTTTGCACTCACACCGAGACCGAGACCACTCGCTGACTGGAGCTGCTTCACGGATCACGCATCAGTTGTCTCTCAAAGGCATCAGTTGTCTCTCAAAGTTAAGACAGCAGCAGATTTTGCTGAAGAAGCATTGCAATACACTGAAGTTGCAAAATACCTCAATATAATACAGCCCTGTGATTTCCGTGATGCAGTAAACAGACGGAATCGCGGACTCCAGTCATAAAAACAGAATTTACTGTATAAAGCGGAATATCACGGAATTTGTCAACTTTAATGAATTAATAAAAAGCAGGTCAGTACAAATCAAACCGCAAAAAGACTATTTAAATATTAATCCTGCGTGTCTCTAAATGAATGGCGCTGACGTGTGATTTCATTTACCACACACACACACACACACAACACACACTGGAGCACGCGTGACGCTTGCGCTGTTTTCAGCCTCATCCGGATCATTATATGAGGACATGATTGCATAAACAACATCTCCAGAGTCGCTCGCTTAGTCACTTCATGAGCTCTTTAATGCTTCAACTGAGAAAAGTTATCATCACATCATAGACAAACGGAAACTCAAAGATCTCCACGGCTACCCGTCAAAATAAAAGTTTGGTTTTTCACAAAGCCCTAAAAATGTAATTTTTGTTAAACTGTAAATAAATTGAATAAGTTTAATGACTTTAATGAATTAGAAATGCTTTTTGTTTACTAAAATTTTATTTAAACATTAAAATAGAGTCTTTAAGTTTTACAAAATGTTTGCAGAATGCTGCTGGGTGCTCCCTGCACTTCGTTATTATTATTATTAATAATAACAGTTCTCATATTCAAAGATATGGTTAAAATAATTGAAAGAAAGTATTTGTCAACTTAATTTTGACATTAATTTACAGTTTTACACCAGACATAGGCTAAAATATAATATATATATATATATATATAAAATATCGGTTATCGGCCTATTTGATCTGTAATAATCGGTATCGGCATCGGCCCTGAAAATCACATATCGGTCGACCCCTAGACCCAACTCTATGCATGTTTTGTAAGATTCCCCTCTCTGTTAAACATATTGAGTTGAACTGCCCTGGGTTTAATACAGGTAGAATGCTCTTTTATGAAGTTATTTCACTTAATGACTTATTTGGTAAGATTATGCTTGAAAAGGTTTTGGCATTTTTTTTTTATCATATGTTAATTAAAAAAAGGATAATATGACCTGTTGTGTTTGTTTGCTTGGTTTTAATGTATTTATACGATATTTATATTTTTATAATTTAATTTCTTTCATAAAAACAGCCTTAGATGCTGACTTGGCATTATTTATTAATTTTTCATATAACTGATGCTTTTATCCAAAGCGACTTACAATTGCTATATATGTCAGAGGTCGCACGCCTCTGGAGCAACTAGGGGTTAAGTGTCTTGCTTAGAAACACATTGGTGCCTTGCAGTGGATTCGAACCCAGGTCTCTCACACCTAAGGCGTGTGTCTTATCCACTGCACCATCACCACCCCTCCCTTATTAAATAAAACTATCCATTCATCAATCTATCCATCCTTTAGTGATTATGCTGGGTAACAGCAGGTGTTCCTTACTAATGGTCGGTAATCACTTAGCCCTAATGTTAAATTAACACTGAAGCAACTGCAGTTAATGAGGTAATTATGTAGATTGGACCCATATAGACATTAAGTAGTGTTCATTTAACACTGAGGATTTTGCTGTGTACCATGTCGCTACAGTGTGCTCAATTAGATTTAAAAGTTACTTTTTTTGATAACTTTTGTCAATAATACATTTGAAAGAACTTTTCAGGAACATCATACTTAAAATGACATTCTATGAACGTTAAAAAACAGGAAATGTTTGCAATCTTTGAATGTTACAAATCAACGTTCTTAGAATGTTTGGTTGTTAATTAAATTTAAGATGAAAGAATGTTTCAGGAACATACCCTCACTTATACCATCACGATTATCACTTATTCATTTTGATGTTTTTGAATGTAAAAACCAAATGAATGTCATAAGTGTTAAATTAACACTGAATCAACTGCAATTAATGAGATAATTATGTAGATTGGACTCATATAGACTAAGTATTGTTCATTTAACACTGAGGACTTTGCTGTGTACCATGTCGCTACTATGTTCTCATTTGGATTCATAAGTAACTTTTTTGATAACTTTTGTTAATAATACATTTGAAAGAACATCATACTTTAAATGACATTCTATGAACGTTAAGAAAACAGGAAATGTTTGCGTTCTTTGAATGTTACAAATCAACGTTCCTAGAGTTTTAAGTTTTTAATTAAATTTAAACTGAAAGGAACTTACCATCCTTTAATTTTTTTGACATTTCCACATTCCTATAACCAAAATAGACTGTTTAGAAAACATTCTTAGAACTTTTAAGAACATAATTTGTTAGCAGGGTTTCTATCAGTATATACTGTATTTTCAGCAATCTTGCTGAAAATATTTTCATTTTCAGAAGCCGTCTGACTGAATGGGACGGATAAAGAGATGGTTTATTACCCTAAAAATGGAATGAGGAAATGCTTTTCTAAAGAACTAGTTCAACAATTCATGTCACTTAAACCAACTTTTCAAGATTTATGTATACTCTCAATCATACTGTTCTTAACCATAATTAAAACAGTCATTACATTTAGTTTGTGACTTATAATAATAAAGACACATTAAATGTGTTAAATGACACATTCACGTCTTTAGTACAGATGAAAAAAAAGGTCTTTATGGGCCTTCCCCACAAAAGTCAATACACTTTCATCTCTTTCATTTTCTTACTCCCACAACAGGTGATGTTAAGAATGCAAAACATTTTCCACGTCACATTGTGTATATAAATGCAGTTTTCAGAGTAGTTTACAGATGCAGCTCATGACTGAAATGATGATAGATATGGGGGACATCAATACTCAGGTTTGATTTGACTACTTCACAACTAAGAATATTACTGTTACTGTGTGTGTATAGTGTTTGAGCTTGTTTGTAAAAATAAATTTCACTTAATTATACTGTCATTTATATACAGTATGTATTGTGTCATTTACTCATGTACCATATGATTTTTTCATTACTGAAACAAGGATAAGATGATGGTGATTTGTAACAATCAAGCTCTAAATGCACATTAACAAATTGCTCCACATCATTCGTGTGTTATATTCCAAGTCGTTGAAGTCCAAAAGCATTCATAATACACAATGCAACGTTTAAAAAATAAGCAAGATTGAAAACCTGAAATGTTACATTAAACAGGAAAACAACACCAAATTATATCCTCAACAACAACCATTGATTTAAATTTGTTATTTCTGACTTATAACAAAACAATGAATCCATAGTGGTTAGACAAATCTGCATTTACAAAAAAGTGAAATAAAGTAGGCCAATATCATTTTTTAAATGAATTCGAATGAATTAACCAGAGAGCGACAGCGAGCGAGAGAGCGTGCACGTATTTGAGTAACCTAATAGTGAAGCTTGTGTTGTGTTAATTTCAGTGAAGTTATTACCTCATTGTTGAGAAATATAATGTAGCTTTCAGTAGCTAAGCTGTTTTATTTAGAAAAGTCACAGGCAGAGGTTGAAAACCAGCTCCTGAATTTTTCAAATGTTTGTAAATCAAATGCGAGTAAAAGATTGGATTTGTTGTGCTAGTAAAACGTAGTCTAGGAGACTCAGGAGTGAAGCTGCTCTCTGCTGGACTAGAGAAACTGGAGAATTTGAGGTTACATATGATTCAGTTATTACCTCATTGCTGTGAAATATAATGTAGCTTTCAGTAGCTAAGCTGTTTTATTTATAAAAGTCACGGGCAGAGGTTGAAAACCAGCTGGGATTGGATTTGTTGTTCTATTAAAACGCAGTCTAGGAGACTTAGGAGTGAAGCTGCTCTCTGCTGGACTATAGAAACTGGAGAATTTGAGGTTACATATAGGGCTGCAACAAACGATTATTTTGAAAAATCGATAATTAGAAAGATTATTTTGTCGACTAATCAGTAAGTTTGGAACGATTATTTAGCTTTTCAATTAGTTAATATATCGAGTTATACATATTCTAACTATAATTTAAAAAGAAAATCAGTTCAGCTTTTTGAAATAGTTGTTTTAATTAACTTTGGGCCAACTAAACAGGACAGTCTCTTTAAGACAATCTTTTTTACATGACAATTGAGCTGACAGACGTTCTCATTCACCTTTTAATTCACAGCATGAAAAGTAATTGTTATGATGTTCTTCCTAACATGTCCTTTTGTAAGTCTTCATGATGATGGAACAAAATACAGGCAAGTGATAAGACCATACCTAATAGTAGGGCTGGGTAATAAATATCGATTTCTCGATATTAATCGATTCTCATTTTTATAAACCGATATCGATTCTTAAATCTCAAGTCATCCTGTTTCATTTGAATGAATGGGACATTGTATCGCGACTGCGCGCATCCAAAAAATCGCAATAATCTTTGTCCTTTGTTACTATTAATTTGAAACAAAATCTCAATTTTCAAATTACGTCCATTTTCTTTAGAAATTCAAAAACATAAATGACGTTTTGGCGCTGTGGCGTGAGATCGCTCTGGAGAAGCAGCAGCGCTGATCTCTCTTCCGGCTTAATAATACCAGTCACAGCACGAAATAAACATGAAAGTGTGTTAAAAGATAGAGTACAACTTATCGAAATCCGTATCATGTCACATTGATTCGCTCAATCAGCGTTTCAACCGTGGAAAGACGTCAGTTAAACAGCTTGTAATCAATGTCATCGTCATATTTACCTCAGAAAACCCATAAACTCGTTAGTCCGCTAGAAAAAATAACTCTAGTGAGGAGCATTTTGGTAAATATACACCATATTACTATGCATTATAATCTTAATGTTCTTCAATATTTAATTTGAATAAATCTGGCAGTTTTTATGACAGCCACCATTTAAATGTTTATATTTCATAATCTTCTTATTATGAAAATAAATAAAAGTGTAATTTAAGTGTTTGTATAGCTACAAAACAGTTCATTACCTTCATATTAGGCTATAGGCTACAACTAGACTCCCATAGTTTACAGCATTAGTTCAGAGATTTGATTTCCTTGAGAAAAATGGCCATTTATTGTAACTGATATCCAAAATAATCAATATTGAGCCGAATCGAATCATAATCGAAATCGAATCGAATTGCAAGCTTGTGAATCGAAATCGAATCGAATTGTGAAATTTGTCTCAATACCCAGCCCTACCTAATAGTATAAATTATAAAAACAGCCAATAATAAAAACAATTATAAAAACAGCCCTGAGTCCTATGCTCGATCAAGCTTTATTCTATGCAAAATAAATAATCACATTACTGGAATTATATTATTGTTTATATTATTATTACTGTTAGTAGTATTGCATTCGCTAATAAAGAGATTTACCGCTAGTTAGTTAGCTCCAGCTGGCGAACACTCACTGCTCCCATGCTCCCGTAAAAAAAGCAGGTTCCGCCTTGCATGTATTGCACACAACAGCATTTTTGGTTTGAGGTTTTGTGAAACTTTCCCAAACCTGCTTGTTTGGATTAATTTGCACTGTCATAATTCACACTGTTTTTTCTTCTACCGCAATAACATTTGTAAGGGCTACATTACAAATCGCGATATTGCAGGTCCTTACATTGTTACATAAGATCAAACGACTACTTGACAACAAAGATATTTGTCGACATTTTTTTTATTGTCGACAAAACGTCTCAGTCCTAGTTACATATAATGATTGTGCATCATTCAAATTCAACATACAGTTAATATGTTTGATATCTAAAGCTTAAGCTGATTTCATGCATCTTCACTCTTACCACATTACAGCACTGGCAAAGCTACATAAGTTCTGGGTGGCACTGGCCCACTCAGATTGATGGCTGCTCCTCCCAATCAATTGAGACACAAAATAAGCTATTTGTGGTAAAGGAGAAAAATCACACTTGCATTACAATAATGCTCAAATGCATTTTTGGCTGATGTCACTCCGAGAACTTTGCTGTGTGTACTTTGCTGTGTGCTGTGTTTTATCATTTACTTGTTTAAGACCAAAACAAAATGATCAAATTAAATGAAATGTTTATTTCTTCAACAGGCAGAAAACAAGCTCTGTGGAACATTAGACGTCACTTCAGATCAATACATACAACAGGAAGTATTGACTGTAAAAATGAATCTATTTCACAGACTTCATCTTGAAGGCAGACTTAACAATAAACTGAGAGCTGCTGATGTTCTTCGGTTAACATCTGTACATTCATTACAGTCCCATGAGTCTTGTGCTGAAGAGGAGCTGAGTCAGACTTTCATACAAAAACTACTGATGATGAACTACAGAGCAAGATACATTAAATATAAAGAGACCAATGAGGAAAGTCACAATGAACAAGGCACCAATGACTCATGTAGACAAGAGACAGATTCTGATGACTTTTTTTTTAATGTAGGGTCATTGTCTAATGAAGGTATTAGTAAATCTGAACGAATCCACCCGATGGACGTTCAGATGGCTGTGTTTCATTGTGCTGATGGTTTCCTGAAGCAGTTGATGGTGACTAAACTGTCCAAGTGTCAGTACGCTCTGCCTCTGCTTGTTCCTGATCCATTCACACGACAGATTGAGTTTCCTCTCTGGACATTCAGACAAATCAACAAGAGCTGGAAGAAGAGAAACACCAACAATGAGACCATCAGTCAAACCCATCCGGTCTACAAGGCACAAACTCCAATGGTGTCTTTTTTCAGGTTCGGCTCTGTGTCTTCATCCAAGTCTCATCTGATGAACAGTCTGATCAATGAGAAACACAACACGTTCTTCCACAGGAACTGTCCAGGCAGCAGCAGAACCAGAGTCCTGATGGATGGAGTGGTGGAGATCGCCTGGTTCTTCCCCTCTGGATCATATGATGATAAATTCACTGACTGTGTTGCGTTCTGTAATCTACACGGAGATGCTGGAGATCATGAGAAACAGCTGCAGATCCTCACTGAAATGGCTTTGGTCAATGTTGTCGTTCTACCACGACTTCAGAAGAATGACAAAAACATGATAAAACTTAAACAACTGTACAAGGACTCAAAGCCACTCATTTGTCTTTTTACTGATGATGATGATTCAGCTGTAGCTGTGATGAAGAAAAAATATAGGATTGGTCTGAAGGACAGAAATCAGTCAGAAGTATCTGAAGAACTCAGAAGAGCCATAAATGAGTGTCTCTCATCTTCCACTTTCAGACTTGAAGATTTGTCCAAACACTCAGACATCACAGTAGATGATGAAGATGATGATGATTGCAAGAGAGGAAGAGAAGCAGCACAGCAGATGATGAGTTTACTGGAGAAGAAAGATCTGACAGAAATCAAAGACTCATTTCTGCCTCATCAGGGGAAACTGTGGCATCAGTGGAGTCAGAAAAACAAAGAACTACATCGACCTCGATCAGATGAACTAGAAATGGACATCAGTAGAAAACTAACTGAGATGAAGAAAATTCGTGAACAGCAGCATGAATCTGACATCAGTGAGTTTATGAAGTTCTTCATTAAAGAAATGAACACACATACTGGAGATAAGATGTATTTCATTAAATGGCTTGGAATACGCTTGGATGAATATACATCAGCTGATTTTTCTGTTCTTCATCACAAATATGATGAAATATGGTCAATGGTCTTAAAACTAAAAGAGAAGCATGAACCAGAAAAACTGAGAGCTAAACAAGCAGAACTTGAGAGAATATCTGAGGATCTTCAAGCCGCATCCTTTGGTTTGGAGCACATCATGAGGGAGATCGGTCAGATCTATGAATCATGTTCATCTGTGGAGAAGAACAAGAAAGATCTGCAGTTTGACTTCTCTTCTCTCCCGAGTCTCGCAGCAGAGTTGATGATCTCTGGATTTCCACTGGAGCTGATGGATGGAGATGCTGCTCATGTTCCTGTGATCTGGATCTCTGCTGTTCTAGATGAACTCATACAGAAACTGGGAGACCAGAGAGTCTTTGTGCTGTCAGTTTTAGGGCTTCAGAGCTCTGGGAAATCCACCATGCTGAATGCCATGTTTGGACTGGAGTTTGCCGTCAGTGCTGGCAGGTGCACCAGAGGAGCTTTCATGCAGCTGGTCAAAGTCTCAGACAAGATGAAAACACAGATGAACTTTGACTATTTTCTGGTTGTTGATACTGAGGGTCTTCGTGCTCTAGAACTGGCTGGAAGATCAACAAGACATCATGACAATGAATTGGCCACATTTGTTGTTGGTCTTGCAAATCTGACCTTGATCAACATCTTTGGTGAAAACCCATCTGAGATGCAGGACATTCTTCAGATTGTTGTTCAGGCCTTCCTGAGGATGAAGATGGTCAGACTGAATCCCAGCTGTGTGTTTGTGCATCAGAACGTTTCAGACGTTACAGCTGGAGAGAAAAACATGGAGGGAAGGAGACGACTGCTGCAGACACTGGATGATATGACAAAACTCACTGCTAAAGAGGAAGTCTATGATGCAGAATGTTTTAGCGATGTCATTAGATTTGATATTCAGAAAGATGTGAAGTATTTTGCTCAGCTCTGGGAGGGAAACCCACCGATGGCACCACCAAACCCAAACTACTGTGAGAATATTCAAGAACTAAAGAAAACTATACTTTCACATGCTTCAAGATCAGATGGAATGATGTTTAGACAACTAAAACATCATATTAAAGATCTCTGGGAGGCTTTACTGAAGGAAAGATTCGTCTTCAGCTTTCAAAATTCCCTTGAGATTTCAGCCTACAGGAAACTGGAGACTGAATACAGCAAGTTGTCCTGGAGTCTTCGCAGTGCCATGATGGAAATTGAGAACAAACTACACAACAAAATAGAAAATGAAGCAATTCATGAGGTTGAGGAAACCGATCTTCAAAAAGAACTGAAGAAGACAAGTGAAGAAGTGGAGAAATCAATGTCTGAATTCTTTGAGAAAGACAAAGATAAAGATATACTGATTCAGTGGAAAACATCATTTGAAATCAAAATCAAAGAGCTTCAGGAAAACATTGTGAGAGAAACAAAGAAGAAATTAAGTGTGATACTTCAGCAGCGAGACCTGAAGAAAAAGATTGATGCTCAGAGGAAACATCATGAGAACGCTCTCTATGAAAAGAGCAAAGAACTTCCCTTAAAACTCAAAGACAAAGCACAAGATGAAGAACATTTGAAGAAAAAATGTGATGCTCAGAGTACACATCATGAACATACCCTTTATAAAAAGAGTAAAGAAATTGCCTTAAAACTCAAAGAAAAAGCAAATGATGAAGAAACAATGAAGAAAGAATTTGACTTGTTTTGGGATCAGAGTGTAAAGGAGATCATCACAGACACTCTTCCAATCAAAGACATTGACATAATGAGAGATGTAAGAGACATCCTCAGTGATGTCAATGAGGGACACCTCTCTGTGGACCACAATAAAGAGGACAGTGAATACATCAAAATTTTCATTGTGTCCAGTTATTATGAATATATTTCTTTTAAAAAATCCACAAAACGTTGGCCTATAAAGGCTTTAAAGGGTGCTTACAGAAAAGTTAAAGAAGTATTTGGATACACTCGAACTCTGTCTCTAGAGAATGAAGCTCAAATCAAGTCATTAATCACAGATGTTGACCAGCAGACAGACAAGATGATTCAGTCATTTAACATTTCAAAGATGGGCTACAACATCAGCTGCATTAAACAACTCACAGATTACATCAAAGAGAGAGTAACACAACATCAGGAAGAATCAGAGAAATATGAATTCAAGAATGAATTCTTTGTGGATTTGGTTCTTTCCATCTGTGAGAAAGCAAACGAGACGATCACTGAGCAACACAGAAAGTACAAGGAAGCAATATATGTTAAGAAGAGAGAAGAACAGTACAGTATTTTCCAGAAATACTGTCATGGAGCAACATCAGCTGCCATTTTTGGAAAGATCATCTGTCAGAAACTGAAAGAGCCCATTGAACAGAGTGTCTACAAGAAAACTGCCAGAGATCTGACAGATGAAATGATGAAAAACTGTGAATCTCTGAAAGGAAACAGATCAAATCTAGAAAAACACATCCTAAAGTCACTGGCAGAAGAGGAGGATTTTGTCAAATACATCGATTACATTGAAAATCCCAAGGATCGCTTTAAGAGTTTCATCAGAGATGAAGTCAGTCGGTACATCACTGATAAGTTCATTGACAATATTTTACCCAAAATGAAGGAGAATATTAAACTCCTGCAGCAGAAGATCATGAACGCAGCACATGAATCTACTGAACATGTTCAAGAGAACAGAGGAGATGTTGAATTATGGTTGAAGAGTTTCACACAGCAGCTCTCAGATGTGCTGATCTTCTCTGAAAAAGACCTCAGTGGAGTCAAACATGATGATGTTGAGGATTTCAACCTCCTCGAAGATGTGATAAGACAAGAGCTTTGTGTAATAATTTCTGCTATCAGCAGTCACTTCAGCAAAAATACATTTCCTGCAAATCTGGACTATAAGATCAGGCCAGATGAGCTTCTGATTGGTCACTTCTGTCAGTGCTGTTGGGTTCAGTGTCCGTTCTGTGGAGCTGTCTGCACCAACACCATAGAGAACCATCATGGAGATCACAGTGCTCCTTTCCACCGTAATATTGGACTAAATAGCCTATATTACGGAAATACATCTAACTTGTCTACTCATATCTGCACATCAGCAGTAGCAAGCAGCACTCTATATTTTCAACCCAATGCCTCAGATAACACAGTGCTGTATAGAGACTACAGAAGAGCAGGAGGAATTTATGCAGACTGGAGCATCACATCTGATCTCTCTGAACTGCCCTACTGGAAGTGGTTTGTCTGCAGATTCCAGAAATATCTTGAAAAGCAATACAATAAAACATTTGAGGGGAGTGGTGATATTCCGGATGAATGGAGAAAATACTCAAAACATGACGCTATTGAGAGTTTGAATTAACACCTCAAAATGAGATAAAAATTAGACTCTTGCGTCTCTCAGATCACTGTCAGAAATAAGTTTCTATTACATTCACCAGTGAGTCTGAAGTCACCTATACCCCAGAAGAGCAGAACTTCATGAAATACACTAGAATAAGATTAAAGACAGGATTCAATTCCTCATACAAGTATCTATGAAATTACCTTAACTTAAAAACAACGAGACTTAATGAGATACATGTTTATATATAAGCATGGAGTGACACTTTTGTTTCAAAACACTTGTCATCGTTTACACATAAATACTCAAAATTGTTTAGACTTATGTTTAATGATGTAACCAAACCAACTGTAATACAAAAAAGTTAATTCAGAGTGACACAAATTGACTCAAAATGTTACACTGAATGTTGATGCAAACAATGGATGGAAACTATATTAGACGGAGAGGAGGAAGAGTAGCCTATGTGTAAAAGGTGGTGGATGAGGAGGAAGAGGAAGAGTATGAGAGAGTAAGGTGTGGACAGTGTTGTCAATGCTGGATCTAAAACACTAGGGCCTTTGCCTAGCAAGAGACTACATCGCCTGTGATGTGGACAAAGTCCTTAGACTTATACAATATTTTGTACAATACTTGTAGTGCATACAGAATGCAATTTATTTACCATACTAATTTGTGATTGGTATACTTTTTTTTGCAACTGCATGCTTTGGATTCTGTTCTCAGTTTTTTTTTTTTGTCTAAGTAATGATCTGTAGTGTATATAATATTGACTCATGTGTATGATCTGAAAGTATTGTTTGATTTTGAGCACAAATAAAAAGGTTTTGACAGGCAATTGTTTGATTTTGATTTTCCATAACAAATGCATGAGACAAGCTGGCGTTTGTTGCTTGATAGACGCTAACGCACAACTACAATTTCCGCATTTGTCCAGGACTACACGCAGTACGAGCAGAAACCGAGGTAACGCAGATATGACACGATTTACTGGCGACTCCCAGCTCACCCCTGCTCACACGCCCCGTTACCTTGGTTAAAATCTCAATTTTCTCGCGATTTAAACATTGTTTGAAACATTTGGAATATTGTAAGTTATCATCTTAACTAAATATATAACACTGGCCTTATGATTTTGGGATATTTTAATGCAAAAATCTTAGGTATTCCACCTTTAATACAAGTTGTGTTATTTCAGTAACCAAATACCACAATAACCATAAACAATAATCAACCTAAGCCTAGTGAAAAATATTTAAATGTATTTTAAATACATTTATTTTATGCTAAGTATACTACAAACACATTTACATAATTATGTACTTAATAAAAATACCCTGCAATTGTAGTTTTTTGGTATACTAAACCGTTATACTTACAGTCTGCTTAATTGGAACAAGTAGTTTTATAAGGTCCAACTAAAGATTTTTAAGTATATTTGATTGTGCTAAAATGGAACTATTACAAGTATGCTTTAGGTACACTTTAAATATTTTGGATTTAAATAATACAGTGATCATGCTATCCTTACTAATGTGATATTAATCACAAATGCTTAATATTAAGAAAACTGCATTGTGCAATAAAGAACGCCAAATAAAGTTTAATTATAATATTTAGTAAGTCTCAAGCAATATATCCCTAAATATATTAATTGGTTTTTATTCTAGTTCGTATAAAATAAATACAATTTGGCATGGGTTTTTCACTTGGGCAGACTCTTCATCCATTGCCTCTGACATGTTTTCTCACTGTTACACACCTAACTCTGAAACACTTAAAGGCACAATATGTGGGATTGTTCACCACCAGGGGTCGCTAACCTCTTACAATATCAAAGGCATATATTGATGATGCAAAGCATTAAGCGGCGTTATGGATCTTGTCATCAAGCTGATGGATCTTTTATGGATGAGTGAATGCATTGATGTTTTTTGCATGTGGTATGAAGTAGGGCGCGATTGCTAATGAGACATTTCATTCTACCGAACTACACGCAAGTGCTGTATTAATACTCACACAGGTCATTTTATTAGAGGAATTAAACATGAGGTAACGCAGTGCTGCTTCACTTGCTCTAACTGTTACACTGTCACACTAAACGGCATTTAAATGTGTGTTGACTTGTTTGTTAGGTTGTTTGAGCTAGATCAACATTAGAATACCATACAGATCATATTCTAACATTTCATCATGTTGAACTAAATAATATTGATTAGTTTTATGTACATTTTGCTCACCTGTCTAACAAAGTACATGCGGCATCTCTGTCAAATCAAAGTTGGTCGCGGACGTGGAGCTCTCAGCATCTTGAAGGATGCTGATCTTCGTTTTAGTCCTTTTTTTGTTGCCCTTTGTGTACTCCTGCAGGAGCATGGTTGGTGTGTCAGTTTTACATGTTGTAAATCGTTAAGTTGTTGTAATTTAAAAAAAAATGTCATAAATAAAAATGTGATAACACAATTTGTTTTAAAGCTACACTGTCTAACTCTTTTAGTTTATTCTTAGCTAAAACACTTAGTTCTTCCAAAAATATATGTGCTCATTAATGTATATTTACTTCGTTCAAGTAATAAAGTATTCCCGTGAGTGTATAATATGCCATTGAAAATGCATACGGGTAAGGGGCTCTAATGTCGGTCGCCATGTTGCCCCTCCATCTTAAAAGTACATTAGCCAAAGAGGGACATACCCGTTAATTCAAGCTTCGCCTTTCGCGTTTACGTTTGAGTTAAAGGACAACTCCGGCGCAAAATGAACCTTTAGTCTAATTACACATTGTTACCTAGTCAACCGTTATCTGAGATTTGTTTTCATGATTGCCGAATGTAAATAGGTTTATCTCTAAAAACAGTTTAGCCAATAACGCTAGTATAATGCTAGAATATAGGGCATAGAGTAATGACAAATAAACAGTCCCTCCAGGATTTCGCGATGTCGCGATCGCAACTATTAACGCAACTTCAACAAATCCACGTGAATTCAGTGCGCCTTGCAATTTTGAAAAATCACCGCAACTTTTCTGCAACTTTGACGAATCATCGCGCCGCGGTCTCCTGCAAAGCGTCGTCATACGTCAGCAAACTCACTTGTTTTGTTCAGAAGACGCAGCAGATGTGGACTGTCAACGTCTCACATTTAGGCTACCTACAAAAATAACAGAAAAGACCAATGTTGCCTGTGGTGTTGTTGCTATGGTGTTCTAGGTTGGCGCAATAGAGATGATGTCACGGGAAGTGGACGAGAAGCACCAGTGAATGTCATGTATGTTTAACGTTGCAAAAAGTAAGTAAAGCAAACACGTTCATACAGTTGAACAGTTCGAATCCAGAGTCTTTATTTAATTTAAAGACACGACATTGCCAACTTAGTCTTTGTCGCTATATTTAGTGATATAAAAAAGCGACTAGAGACAAATCTAGCGGCTTTTTGGACAAACCTCAGTAACCAAATGTTGCCAGCGAGCGCGAGGTTTGCTTTCTCCCTGCCGTCACACCTCTCTCTGCGTCCCTGTTCAGTGAACGGCACGGCAGCTGACAGACGCGAATGAGCAGTGTTGTTTCCACGGACTTATCACTTATCTGCTTCTCTTTTGTTTTATATTTAAAGAATTGAGTTTGACCATTTTATTTTACTTTCGTTTCTTGTGTTTATCACTTGTAATAGGCAACTCACTATCACAGTGCATTAGTTCACCCAGTTCCCGAACTCTCTCAATTCAGAAAATTTTACACATAAAAAATAGCTAGCCGACTCGATCTATTGTCTGACAACAAAAAAAAATTAAGCAAATGAGAACAGCTTTATTGGATATGCGGCTATATTGTATTATATTAGCTATATTAAAATACATTATCAAACATTTGGTTTTTCCACCATTTAACTTTAGTGGCTATTCCTAAAACTGTATTTTGCACTTTATTAGTATTGGCATCTTTCAACATAAATGCTGCTTAATGTTTGTGAGGTTCTGCACATTGACTTTTTTTGCAGGTGCAGATCTTGTTTAAAAAAAAAAGAAGCTTAGTTTGTTAGGTTTTGCTGTGTCTTTAAATCGTTTGTTTTGCCTTTATGGTTACTAATGGTTAGTTAGTTTGTTCGTGTGTTACAAAGTGTGTGACTTTGTCTCTTAAGTCAATTCTGGACTACAATAGAGCAGATGCAGATGATGAACAGTGTTTTCTGTGGGACATATTAAGTCCCTTTGGCGTGGACTTTGGACTTTTCTCTCTTAGTAAACCTATAACATGCACAAAAAATATAACAACACAATAAAGGAAAGGGGAAAAGCCAAAAAGCATAATATGGGCATTTTAAGTAAAAATCTATCTATCTTTGCCGTTTTAACCTATAAAAACATGCAGAAGAACATCGCAACTTTTATCGCAACTTTTTAAAAAAGCGGCCGCAACATCAGGCATTTTAGGCCGCAACAATCACAAAAAAGGCCCGCGAAATCCTGGAGGGACTGAATAAAAATCGCTTGTTATTACCACTAAAAAGGCTCAAAATAGCCCCACAGTAACACGACAGCATAAAAAGAGTCCCTATATTCAAACCGAAGCATTGAGAACTTTGTCAGTGTCCACACAGTTTAATAAGCAGATGTTTTATACACACAGTAAATTTCGCGAATTCAGGAAGAAGCCATCTTGGAAAAATAGTCTCTACCAGTTGATCTACGAACGCCGATCCAATTGCGCTGGTGAGATGTGAATAAGGTGATAAGGTGAGCACGAACAGTAGGATGTACATATTGAAGACAGGTAAACGGTTTGTGTTTGTGTTTCTTCTGGAAACAACGGATCATATGATACGTTCGTAGATCGACTGGTAGAGACTATTTTTCAAAGATGGCTTCTTCCTGTATTCGCAAAATTTACTGTGTATAAAATATCTTCTTATTAAACTGTCTGGACACTGACAAAGTTCTCAACGCTTCGGTTTGAATGTAGGGACCCTTGTTATCTGTTTACACTACTTCAGATCGCAATTCTCGCGCATGCGTCGTGGAAATCTAAGGAAATCTTGTTTCTGGCCTACAAGGAAGAAAAGAAATAGTCGAATAAACTCGTTATTTTTGTTTGTTTTTTCGCACAAAAAGTATTCGCGTCGCTTGATAAACATATAGTTGAGCCACGGTAGTCACTTGGGATATTTAAACATTTTCTTCATTGACTTTCTGGGCCGTCAAGAGGCAGTCCCTTAGGAGCCAATGTGGTAGTTATACAGCTCTCAAATTTAATCAAAAATATCTTCATTTGTGTTCCGAAGACGAACGAAGGTCTTACGGGGTTGGTACAGCATGGGGGTGAGTAATTAATGACTTAATTTTCATTTTTGGGTGAACTAACCCTTTAAGGTGGAGTTTCTATCGTCATCACCGGCGGCCATCTTGTCACAGGTAAGCTGATGTAAGAGGAGTGGTCAACACGAACACAAATACTCTTATCTCGTTGAAATCTTGACGGATTTACAAATGATTTGGTTTCTTACAAACGTTATTAACGAGGCTATAATTATGTGGATGATTATTTATTTAACTTATTATTCATTTAAGTATGCTGTGTCATAACTACATCTCTGATGTTTATAACAAACCAAACCGTTTGAAAATCGGTAGAAAATTGAGCAAGTTATGGTTATTTAAATGGTACATGTATCATTAACACAATGTTATGAGTGAGCGAGCTGCCTGTGACAAGATGGCCGCCAGGTGCAAACGTCAACCTCCATTGGCCAGCAGCGTGGACGAGATATCTAGCCTTTATATAGATATGTATGGGCCAGACTCTTTGTAAATGAAGTGTATGAGAGTCTGGTTGAACCAGGCTAGTCCTTTCCTCCATCTAGGGTAGAATGTTAAACCACAATGGAAAACTTTATACAAGTCACTTTTTCCAAAGAAAGTGGAAGACTTACAATGGAGAATTCTTTATGGCGCTATTGCAGTGAATGCAATTGTTTCAGTTATAAACCGTGGTATCAGCAATTAATGTTCTTTTTCCTTCCGTAACGAAATATATTTGCTTTTTTTTCTATTGTAACAGGCTCATACCATGGTTTCAGGTTTTACAGGGTTTATTTGGTCGTTTTGATGAGATTTTGTTTTGTTTATTTGTGGTATTAATATACCTGGAGTAAATACACACTGCCTCAGTCCTGCTAACCTGATGATTTTTGAACAATAGCAGTGCAGTTTTTTTTACACATGAATTAATTTTTAAAACAATTAAATGACTACATAGATTATTTCATTTTGAAATGCCTCTCCACATCCTTTATAGTAGATGTTACTGTTTGTGGTCTGTGTGTTTCCTCTTGAGTGGGAGGAGCGTTAACAGAAAATGAAAGTTTGAATCTGCTTGTGAAAGACAATCGCATCTCGGCACCGAAGGACATCACTTTAAATTAATTTCAAAGTGTTTAAGACACATTTAAACAATGTCTTTTATGAGTCTAATGGGAAAAAAAGGACAATTCCAACTCCTCAAGATAAAAATGAAGAAAGAGCTTTGAGAAACAGAGAAAGTGAGTGATTCATTATGCTAAAATAAGTGCTGCGCAGTTATAACCATGAAAGGGTTTCTAACAATAAAATAAATGAAGAATGGTTGCTGTACATTTATGTCTCACACTGGAACTTGTTTCTCAATATGATAAATACTATTTGAATGTGTCTACTTGGTTTGCAGGTTAATTAATTAAATATGATGATAAAGTGTAAACATGGCAAAGTCTTAATTATGGGTAAACCATGAACAGTGACATTCAGAAAGAAAATTAGTCATAGAAAAAAGGTGGTAAAGAAAGTAAAGTAGCAGATTTAAGTAATAACAGCTATTCGAAGTACTCTATATTTTCAAATGCTTAGTTTTGTTTTAAACAATATTATTAAAACAAAAATGCATTTTTCATAATGTTTTTAATAATATTATCATTAATCTTTTACTTTATTTCTATACATATGGAAAAACAACCCTATCTCTCTCCAGAGATATTATTTTATCCTTTTATATCAACATATTTAATATGTGGGAGTTAATCAGTGAGGTTGCAGTAACTGTTCCCTCATGACCTGTTTCTGCTCTTTAGTATGGATTCAGTGGGAGTGAATGTGATTGAAACAGCTGCTCTTGGGAGACCCTTCCAGCTTGGCATGCTGTATGACTGCAGAAAGGACGAATTAATACCAGGTACATATATTCAATCTGAGAATTAATACTAACATATAAGAGACTTAACTAGGCATGCACTAGCACATAGTCTGTGTCAAGGTTTTGCCTTAGCACTCTTGTCTGTTGATCCGGATTGTTTTTTGTCAACATTTGGTTTCTGTTGTTATTGGACGTATTTTATGATCTGTCTGTAACAGTTCCTGGACCTCTGTGCTATCTGATTGCTAGTGTTTATCACATTGATATGTTGATGGTTCCCCGCCAACTTCATTATTTATATGCAGATTTTGTGATATCCTTGTGCTCCTCTGTGCAATTCGACGACCAGTTGTCAAGGTGTAGATATATTCTCATTACTGCTCTACTCATTATAACCTTGCAGCAAAGGTTTCTCTTTTACTGAAGTGATCATGGCTCATGGTTTTATTGCTTTTGATATGTAAACTGGGTCCAAATACACTTCTCCCTTTCAGCGGCAATGATATTTATCTGTGGTTTGTCCCCGTCACTGCATCCTGTGTGATCCTGCCTATGTCATCAAGTGAGCCCCCAGTCCAGACTGTCTTTTTGTTGGGGCTGATTCCCAGAGATATTCTCAGTCTGACTCTCTCTCATCCCTTTGACCTCTCCCTGCTGGTTGAAGTCAGCGTCAGGACTTAAGTGTCTGTCAATAAAGTTCCTGTGTTGCATCTCTCTTCACTTGGGCCTTCTTTCTTTACAGAGTTAACAATATTTGATCCTCAAGACACTTTCTTTGTTCTTAGTTTTACTCAACTTAGGGTAGAAATAACCATGAATATGTTTGTAGTTTTGCTGAAAATATCTTTATATTTTATATTCTAGTCTAATACCCCATAAACAGAAGCAGACAAACATTTTCCATACTTTCATTGTCTTAAACTGCATTAACCACCTTCAGAATTTGTCTCTATAAAGCCCCTTTCACACAGAGATTCTGGAAAATACACAGATAATGTGACCCGGCTTTTGTCCCGGGATTGTTTGATTTCGGTTCATTCACAGTGAATTGCCAGGATCTGTGAGTGCGTTCACACACAACCCGTAAAAATCCCGGGAAGTCACATGATGTCATAAGACGTATAACGGACGCGTCGAAAACATGTACACGTGCATACTGTGGCACAAAGCTGGTGAACGATCTCAGCATCAGCGCGGATAGTGAGGAGCTCCTGGTCTCTGCTTCGCTACAGTTTGCAGGTATTTGTTCGTCCTTCCTTTGTTGATGACGAACACAAACAAGAGAAATAGAGTCGCGCGATGGCACGAGCATCATCACTACGACACACCCCTTACGGCATTGGTCCTGGCTTTTGTTCACACAGCGCACGTTCCGGGACTGATCCCGGCAATGTTACTAGGTCCCCAACCCGGGATCAGTCCCGGTATCATTCCCGGGTCGTGTTTGCGTTCACACAGAAGGTGTTCTGGCAATTTCCCGGGATCAACACGCTGTGTGAAAGGGGCTCAATTGTTATACAAAATGCAATTTCTAATAAATTCAGTGTCGAGAGTTAAAACTCATTTTTCCTGTTGCAGGGGTCAGACTGTGGAGTAAGGAGCAGCTGCAGCAGAATAGTTCATCTCATTCCCAAATTAATACAAGGTTCAATGTTACAGCTTCAGACTCCATTCAGGACAAATCTAAAATACTAAATATTGATGGTGGACTCAAACTGAGTCTTTTAGGTGATCTCATCCATGTTAGTGGCGCAGCAAAGTATCTTAAAGACACCAAGACGTCTTTTAAACAGCAGAGACTGACGCTACATTATCATTCAACCAGCAGGTTTGAAGAACTGACCATGAATCATTTGCCTCCTGGAAATAATGCTGCGGATGATGATACGGCTACACACGTGGTGACAGCAGTGCTGTACGGAGCAGATGCATGCTTTGTTTTTGATAGAGAGGTTTCCTCAAATGAGGACAAAAAAACAGTAAAAGGTGAAGTTAAAGTGGCTCTTGATAAACTACAAGGCATCATTTCAGTAGATGCAAACGTTGATCTAAACGTGAATCACAGTCAGAAAACTGCATTAAAAAAATTCTCTTGTACATTTTATGGCGACTTCCAGCTACCGTCTAACCCGACCTCTTTTGAAGATGCGTTGAAGGTTTTTGCTGATCTTCCAAAACTGCTGAAAGAAAACCAAGAGCTGGCCGTTCCTCTGAGAGTTTGGCTTTATCCTCTGGACAAACTTTACTCAAGAGCTTCAAAACTTCATAAAGACATTAGCATGGATCTAATCATGGAGTTTGAGTCGGTGATTGAGAATTTAAATACAACAGAGATGAAATGCAGTGACCTTCTGAAAGACTCGCCTGCTCTGACTTTTGCTGCGTTTCATGATAAAATTCAGCACATGAACCACAACTGCTACAAATACAAGTTGAAACTCGTGAAGACGCTCGGCTCTCTGCTGCCAAACATCCGTGGAAATGTGATGAAGGAAACCGCACTGAATGATCTTCTACAAGAACATGATGAATCTCCATTCAGAGCTCCTGACCTTGCAGAATGGCAGAAATTAAGAGAGAAAGAGTCTAATATAATTAACACAGTCCTCAGACAGCTGAACGATGCTGGTGCACAGGTAGAAGTCAACCTAGATGCCATCTTGATGGATCTGGAAGTTGGAAATCTGGTCAGCTACACATTCACATCTCTGGACTGCTCAGATGCGCCCCTGAGTCCTTCAACACAAGGATTATCTGATGAGAAGAAACCTGATTCAAAGCAAAAGTCTTGGCTAACTCCTGAAATCCAACAGATCATGAGGAGCAACTTAAATATATTTAAGAATTTGGTTGATTCAAAAGACCGTGAACCAGCCAAGTTTATTGTTTCTTCAAATGAAATGGAGAATAATCCAGGTTCTTGCATTCTCCTCTATGAAAATGGATGTAGTGAAGCTATTTGCTTTATTCCTCCATCCAAACCAGCGTGTCCAGTCACTGAAGAGGTCAAAGAAAACGCTGTGATTTTAAAGGTTCCTCCATCATGTCCTGCAACAGTGGAGCTCAGATTACTGTATAAACCGAAGCAGGACACAGTCTGGACATCTGAACCTATGGTGAAGGACCAAAACACAGTTACTCTGACTGATCTGAGAGAAGAAACTGAGTATGACATCAAGTGTGCAGCGGTGGGGAAACTCAACTACACGGTAGACGGTGATGTCATCCATCTAAGGGTCATAGAGAAGAAACTTATCATGGCAACAGATTCTGTCATTGAAAATCTGAGTTTTACCGAAAACAAGTGCGGTGAACTTTTGCAAGACACCAGGATAACCACATTCAGTTCATGCCACAAAAAGATTGAAGATATGAGGAGATACTGCCAAATCTACAGACAAGATTTCGATAAGACAATTAATTCGCTGATCCGGTCAATTCAAGCCTGTGAGGAAGAAACTTGTGCTTTGACCAATCTTCTACAAGCTCACAAGGAATCTCCATTCAACACACAGGATCTTATGGAGTGGATAAAAGAGAAAGAGAAAGAATTAAATACAGTTGGGGAGTTTCTTCAGCAATTATTGGACTGTGGAGCTGAAGTGAAAATTAGCTTAGACACAGTTTTGTCAGATATTAAGGTGGAGAATGTGGTTTGCTACGTGTTTAGTTCTCTTGAGCAGCCAGACAAGCTACTTTCTGAACAAGAAAACTACCTGAAAACTCAAACAGTGTGGAATAATCCAGAATTGTCTCCTCATGCTTTGACGTGGCTCACTGGAACCATCAGGGAGAAAATGAGAGAACATTTAATAATATTTAAAGAGCTAATGACGTCACATGGCAGTCCGTCCACTAAATTTATAGTCTCCTCAAAGGAAATGGAGAATTATCCTGGTTCCTGCATTCTCCTTTATAAACATGGATGTGATGAAGCTGTTTGCTTTACTCGTCCATCACAACCAGCATTTCCAATCACTGAAGAGGTCAAAGATCAGAGTGTGGTTCTGAAGGTTCCTCCATCATGTCCTGCTACAGAGGAGCTCAGATTACTGTATAAACCGAAGCAGGACACAGTCTGGACATCTGAACCTATTTTGAAGGATCAAGACACAGTTACTTTGACTGATCTGAGACCAGGAACCGAGTATGAGATCAAGTGTGCAGCGGTGGGGAAACTCAACTATACCGTAGACAGTGACATGATCAGAGTCAGCACAGAGGTACGAGTATCATTTATTAAATATCAGCTGAAGAAAAACACATTTATAAAGTGATTGAATAGAAATAAATTGTACTTAATTGTACTCTATTGCCAAAATAATCATTTATTCAGTTGTTAATTAGAATCAAATGTGTCTTTCAGCAAAGTACAACGGACCAAGCAATTAAGAGTGGGTAATATTTTTATGACTTAGTATTTTAGCACTTTTTTATCTTTTTGACCATAAGCCAAAAACATCTGTGAATCTAAATGCTGTAAATCTAAATATGTGTATTATAGCTTATGATTTCTAGTAAAAAAGATCGACCATGATACATGTTATTACCAGGTGTGAACAGAGAGGGGATAGAGGAATATGAAAGAAAGGAGGAGGAGATTAAGAAAATCTGTCCTGAAACAGATGATCCAGTTCAGGTGAGTGTGAGACTGTTTGTCACTACATTAATCTAATATAATATCCCATTAAGGGAAACAAATATAAATATATTACTATCAATATATAAGATATATTGATAGTAATATTCCAATATATACATTTACATTGAAAGTGTTTTGATTGAATGCACAGAAAATGAGACTTTAATTATATATTACTATATGTGATGAAATGATTCTAAAATGTAAGAAAGGCCAGATGATGAAATGACACTTTAAATCAGTACTGTAAACAATGAATAAAAGAAATGTAATAATTTGGGGTGTGCAGCAGAGCCAATATCTGTATCTGTAGCAATCTCAAAATGATTTGTATCTGTATTCGGATAAAATCATAAGTGAGTAGGGCTTTACCTGGAAGTTCGTACAATTACTTGAAAAGACTGTTGTTATGCCAATGGATTTACAGCCTCTGTGTTCTTCATAGTTATCACTAAACAAATATTGTATAACTGATTAAATAATATTGGTTTTTATTATGATTATAACATTTATTTAAATATCTTCTAACTGACAGTCTCGGATATGCAATGCTTCGAGGTGTAATGCAGTTGTGCTTCAGGCCACCTAAGGTCAATCACCTTTCGTGATTAAAAAGTTCTAATTAAAACAGTAATAATAAATGTTAAATAGGACAATTGCAAATAAGAGGAATCTGACTCTATAATTAGCTGATTAGAGAACATCGAAGTTGAAAAAAAGAAAAGAAAAACTCTTAGTATTATCTATGCATACAAAAGAAAATCTGAACTAATTTTAATAATTATACCTGCTGAGAAATATGTAGCATATCGTATCAGATAAACACTGTAAAAAATTTGGAGTAGGATTTACTTGAAAAAACCTTGCTAAACGATCTCACTCAGAAAATGCTAGTAAATTTACAAAGATTTGCCAAGTAAAAACCTAAACATATTTATCAGTAGCTTTAATTAGAAATCTTTAAGTTAAATTTACTTGGAATGTGGAATTAAGTAAACTTTACAAAAAAATAAGTAATTTTAACTCAGCTTGTAAAAGGTTGATTAATACTGATTTCCTTTGCCTTTGTATTACACTTCACTAAAACAATTATCTTGAATTTTATTAGTCATTTATAGTATGTTCTTTACTTAGATCATCTAAGTAATTTATATATACATCATGTCAGACTTTAAGCCTTATGTGAATGCAAACACCTCAATACTTGGTAGACAATACACAATGGTGGTAACATTTGATGGATCGTTTTTGTGTTTGAATGTGTCGTTTTAAGCAAAAAATTTACTCGAAATGTCACAAAATGGCAATTTACTAATACTGAAAACCAAAATCAATGATAAAACAGTGTAAATACAGCTGGAAACCAGTGAAAAATGAACCTCATTAATTATTCAAGGTCCAGTGCATGATGGGAACCCCATCAGAAAAGTTGAGTAATTTTTACTTAATTTTATTGAGTTGATATTACACTTTCATTTATACTCGCTTGCCTGAACTAACTTTTTCAATTAAATTACATTGGGTTTTTTCACTAGTATTTACTTAACCAAAAAATCATTTTTTACAGTGAAGTTTAAAACATTTATTTAGACATATCAAATAGTAGAAAATGTATATGTGACTTATTAGATAATTTTTATTTGCGATCTAGCTTTACTTATTCCATTCATTTGTGTATCAAATTGTAAAGTTTAAATAACTGAAATATACATATAAAATAGTGAAACGTGTGTAAAAAAAAATTGCGTAGTGAATTTAAAGTGTAAATTGCAGGTTAACCACCACAACCAATTCATGTGTAAATTAAAGTGCTAAATATGTATATATTTAAACATTGATGTCTTAAAATGTCTTAAAATTCTCTTAAAACTGTTTTTTACAGTAACTGGGTGATGACATCATGAGAGGGAGTGTAGGCGGTAATGCACTCACTCTCTGTGTAGGGGTTGAGGGAGAATAAAAACTATTTGCGGGACTCCCGCAAACTAGAAATATCTATTACTAAAACATAAAATTGAAGACATTTGTAATACACACATACAAATACATGCTTTGGAGAAAGTTACATAGAGAATAGTGGATAACTGTTATAACGACCCACTTATTAAAAATAGTCGGGTTTAAATCGGGCTTGGGCTCATAATTACAGTTAATGTGTCGGGCCGAGGCAGCACTAAAATCTGCCCGCTTCGTAGCCACAAATCTCAACCAGGCACAAATCAGCCGTTTGTCCTTGGGGAATTTCTGGAGCCTATCCCCCGTTTTTGATTCGTACATCCCGCACAAACACAGTAGTTAAAAATGTTTGCTAGCTAGGTCTCCAATATAACTGCTAGCCTAATTGCCGTTAGACTAACGGTAACTCTAGGCTTGGAGTCCCTTTTGTGACATCACGCCCAGCCTAGTGGATGGAAGGGGGATTGCTTAAAACCACTGTAAAAATTACCAACTTTTCATATTATATGCAGCATTATGGTATAAAAACATACAAAACAATGGTGGGCAGTTCTTATCTTTATGTTTAGTAAGCACATTGCATTGAAAAATGTAATTTACACTTTAAACAAGGTTTATGTATAATACCGTGCTTTCCCCTTTTTTATCCTGTAAACACGAGGAGTGACTGTGTCATATATTATTCAGCAGAATTATTCATTATCCATTATTCATTTTAAAGCAATTATCCGGGCCTTTCCGAATAAGGTATTTGGCTTCGCGCACACCCCTAGTAATAATAATAATAATAATTGTTAATGGTTTTAAATTATTGTATTATTCTCTATTAAAAAGGGGGAAAAAATGAACGTTGGAACAGAAGTCAGAGCAGATCAACACCTACAACAGGAAGACACAAAACAAATGGATAATCTGTTACGCAAACTTCATCTTGAAGGCAACTGTCGCAATAAACTGAGAGCTGCAGATGTTCTTCAGTTAACATCTGTATATTCATTACAGTCCCATGAGTCTTGTGCTGAAGAAGAGCTGATTCAGACTTTCATACAAAAACTACTGATGATGAACTACAGAGTGAGATACATTAAAACTAAAGAGACTGAAGAAGATCACACTCAACAAAGAAACAATAACTCATCTGAAGACAAGGGTCATGTTTTACATGACATATCTTTGTCTAACAAAGGAACAAGTCAATCTGATCGCATTCACCCGATGGATGTTCAAATGGCTGCGTTTCATTGTGCTGATGGTTTCCTGAAGCAGCTGATGGTCACTAAACTGTCCCAGTGTCAGTACGCTCTGCCTCTGCTTGTTCCTGATCCATTCACAAAACAGATTGAGTTTCCTCTCTGGACATTCAGACAAATCAACAAGAGCTGGAAGATGAGAAACACCAACAATAAGACCATCAGTCAAACCCATCCGGTCTACAATGCACAAACTCCAATGGTGTCTTTCTTCAGGTTTGGCTCTGTGTCTTCATCCAAGTCTCAGCTGATGAACAGTCTGATCAATGAGAAACACAACACGTTCTTCCACAGGAACTGTCCAGGCAGCAGCAGAACCAGAGTCCTGATGGATGGAGTGGTGGAGATCGCCTGGTTCTGCCCCTCTGGATCATATGAAGATAAATACTCTGACTGTATTGCGTTCTGTAATCTACACGGTGATGCAGGAGATCATGAGAAACAGCTGCAGATCCTCACTGAAATGGCCTCAGTCAATGTTGTTCTTCTACCGCAACTTCAAAACAATGACAAAAGTGCAACAATAATCCAAAACCTGTACAGAAACGGAAAGCCACTCATTTGCATTTTTAATGAGGATGAATATATTGTAATTGAGATGCAGAAAAGGAAATTAAATATCAGTTTGAAAGACAGAAATCAGTCAGAAGTATCTGAAGAACTCAGAAGAGCCATAAATGAGTGTCTCTCAGAAACATCTTCCACTTTCAGACTTGAAGATGTGTCCAAACACTCAGACATCAGAGTAGATGAGGAAGATGATGAAGACTGCAGGATAGGAAGAGAAGCAGCACAGCAGATGATGAGTTTACTGGAGAAGAAAGATCTGAGAGAAATCAAAGACTCATTTCTGCCTCATCAGGGGAAACTGTGGCGTCAGTGGAGTCAGAAGAACAAAGAACTACATCGTCCTCAAGCAGATGAGACAGAAATGGACATCAGTAGAAAACAAACAGAAATGCAGGAAATCCGTCAACAGCAGCATGAATCTGACATCAGTGTGTTTATAAAAATCTTTATAAAACAAATGAACTTACATACTCAACGTGAGAATGTGTTTTTCATCAAATGGCTTGGAATCCTGCTGGATGAACATACATCGGCTGATCTTTCTGAGCAGATCAAAGCTGAACAAGCAGAACTTGAGAGAATATCTGAGGATCTTCAAGCTACATCCTTTGGTCTGGAGCACATCATGAGGGAGATCGGTCAGATCTATGAATCATGTTCATCTGTGAAGAAGAACAAGAAAGATCTGCAGTTTGACTTCTCTTCTCTCCCGAGTCTTGCAGCAGAGATGATGATCTCTGGATTTCCACTGGAGCTGATGGATGGAGATGCTGCTCATGTTCCTGTGATCTGGATCTCTGCTGTTCTAGATGAACTCATCCAGAAACTGGGAGACCAGAGAGTCTTTGTGCTGTCAGTTTTAGGGCTTCAGAGCTCTGGGAAATCCACCATGCTGAACGCCATGTTTGGACTCCAGTTTGCCGTCAGTGCTGGCAGGTGCACCAGAGGAGCTTTCATGCAGCTGGTCAAAGTCTCAGACGAGATGAAAACACAGATGAACTTTGACTATATTCTGGTTGTTGATACTGAGGGTCTTCGTGCTCTAGAACTATCTGGAAGTTCAACAAGACATCATGACAATGAATTGGCCACATTTGTTGTTGGTCTTGCAAACCTGACCTTGATCAACATCTTTGGAGAAAACCCATCTGAGATGCAGGACATTCTTCAGATTGTTGTTCAGGCCTTCCTGAGGATGAAGATGGTCAGACTGAATCCCAGCTGTGTGTTTGTGCATCAGAACGTTTCAGACATCACGGCTGGAGAGAAAAATGAGGAGGGAAGGAGGCAACTGCTGCAGACACTGGATGAGATGACAAAACTTGCTGCTGAAGAGGAAGTCTATGATGCAGAATGTTTCAGTGATGTCATTAGATTTGATATTCAGAAAGATGTGAAGTATTTCGCTCAGCTCTGGGAGGGAAACCCACCGATGGCACCACCAAACCCAAACTACTGTGAGAATATTCAAGAACTAAAGAAAACTATTATGTCTCATGCCTCAAAATCAGATATAATGATGCTGACAGACCTAAAAGATCGTATTAAAGATCTCTGGGAGGCTTTACTGAAGGAACGATTCGTCTTCAGCTTCAGAAATTCTCTGGAGATTTCAGCCTACAGGAAACTGGAGACCGAATACAGCAAGTGGTCCTGGAGTCTTCGCAGTGCCATGATGGAAACTGAGAACAAATTACTCAACCAAATAGAAAATAGAGCAATTAATGGGGTTGAGGAAACCGATCTTCAAAGAGAATTGAAGAATACAAGTGATGAAGTGGAGAAATCAATGTCAGAATTATTTGGGAAAGACTTAGATGCAGAAATACTGATTCAGTGGAAAACGTCATTTGAAATCAAAATCAAAGATATTCAGGAAAACATTGTGAGAGAAACAACGAAGAAATTAAAGGAGATTCTTCAGCAGCGAGACCTGAAGAAAAGCATTGAATCTCAGAGGAAACATCATGAAAACACTCTCTATGAAAAGAGCAAAGAACTTGGCTTAAAACTCAAATACAAAGCAAATGATGAAGAAGCACTGAATAAAACATTTGATTTGTTTTGGAAACAGTGTGTGAAAAAGATAATCAGAGATACTCCTGCAATCAGAGATATTGACATAAAAAGCGATGTGAAAGAGATCCTCAGTGATGTCTATGAAAGTGCTTCTGTAATGAAGAGGAAGAGGAAAAATATTTTCCATGTGACCAGTTATGCAGATTATGTACGGTTAAAGAAAACCAGTGGATCTACAGGATCTTTCACATATCTCTACAGGACGGCTAAAGAGACATTTAGTCACAGTCTCTCTAAAGAAGATGAAACCCAAATAAGATCATTAATCACAGATGTTGCTCAGCAGACAGAAAGAATGATTGAGTCATTTAATATTTCAAAGATGGGCTACAACATCAGCTGCATTCAACTACTTACAGATTACATCAAGAGAAAAGTAACAGAACATCAGGATGGATCAGAGAAATATGTGTTTGAGAAGGAATTTTTTGTGGATTTGGTTTATTCCATCTGTAAGAGAGCAATTAATACGATCATTGACCAACACACACTGTTCAGGGAAACAATATGGTTTAAGAAACGAGAACAATACTACAGTATTTTCCAGAAATACTGTCATGGAGCGACATCTGCTGCCATTTTTGGAGTGATAATCTGTCAGAAACTGAAAGAGCCCATTGAACAGAGTGTCTACAAGAAGACTGCCAGAGATCTGACGGATGAAATAATGAAAAACTGTGAATCGCTGAATGGAAACAGATCAAATCTAGAAAAACACATCCTGAAGTCACTGGCAGAGAATGAGGATTATCACAAATACATGAACTACATTTATAATCCCAAAGATTACTTCAAGAGGTTCATCAGAGATGAAGTCAGTCGGTACATCACTGATAAGTTCAATGTCAGTGTTTTACCCAAGATGAAGGAGAACATTGAACTCCTGAAGCAGAAGATCATGAAAGCAGCACATGAATCTACTGAACATGTTCAAGAGAACAGAGATGTTGGTTTATGGTTGAAGAGTTTCACACAGCAGCTCTCAGATGTGCTGATCTTCTCTGTAAAAGACCTCAGAGCAGTGAAACATGATGTTGATAATTTTAACCTCCTTGAAGATGCGATCCGAAAAGAACTTCCTGCAATAATGTCTGATATCAGCAGTAGATTGAACAGAAAGACTTTCCCAGCAAACCTGGACAGTAATTTCAGGCCAGATGAGCTTCTGATTGGTCACTTCTGTCAGTGCTGTTGGGTTCAGTGTCCGTTCTGTGGAGCCGTCTGCACCAACATCATAGAAAACCATCATGGAGATCACAGTGTTGAATTCCACAGATTGAGAGGAATCAATGGCACATTTTGCCATTCAACAACAAATCACTGTGCTGATATTTGTACAAATTTAGTGGCAAGTGATCAGTATTTTTATACATCAGATGGAAGATTCCCTTGTAGAGATTACAGAAAAGCAGGAGAAGATTATGCTAACTGGAGCATCACCCCTGATCTCTCTGAACTGCCCTACTGGAAGTGGTTTGTTTGCAGATTCCAGAAACATCTGGAAAAATACTACAATAAAACATTTGAGGGGAGTGGTAAGATACCAGATGAATGGAGAAAATACTCTAAACAGGATGCTATTGAGAGTTTAAATAAATACATCTAATGGCTCAGATAAAAGAGAGACTCTAACATCACCTTTAAGATTCTCATCAGATCACATTCAGAAATGGGTTTCTATTCCATTTATCAGTGAAATGTACATCCCAAATGGTGTTGAAACCACAATAGCTCACTGGTGGTTTCTATGTTTAGCAAGAATGCAGTGACCTGTCCTGAGGGTGTACTTTGCTCTTGAGTGTCAAGAAAGCTCCCCCCCCACCCCACCCCCCCAGTGCTAAATATGTCTTTAAATTTCATAAACATTGTGCGATTGAGAAAGGTACTTTTCAGAACCTTATAGTCATGCAGGCACAAGCTATAAATGTCTAGGTTTTCCCATGCATAGCAGAACTTAATACTCTCAGAACTTAGACAAAGATCTTACTTACATTACTTATTTTACTATACTTCATATTTCATCAATAAGATACAATAGGACTTAGTCATATTTTAAAATTAGTACTAGATTGATGTTTGTTTCATTTTCAAGTTGATTTCCTACTGAACCTTTTATTTTTACTTGATTCTGTTACTTGTTTTTACATTATTATTTTTATCAGACCTGTAATTGTTATACTCAATTTACTTTAGTTTATTAAAATATATTTTTCTTGATATTCTAATTTGCTTTGATATCCTTTCTTACCTGCCAGATCACACTTCTCACAGTCTGTATTACTTTCACACCTTCGGGTTTGTTCACCCAAAAATGAAAATTAAGTCATTAATTACTCACCCCCATGCTGTACCAACCCTGTAAGACCTTCGTTCGTCTTTGGAACACAAATTAAGATATTTTTAATTAAATTTGTGAGCTGGATCACTGCTACATAGGCTGCCTAAGGGATTGAAACTTGACGGCCCATAAAGTCAATGAAATATTGAATATTGAAATATATGAAGTTTAAATATTCCATGTGACTACAGTGGCTCAACCTTAAGTTTATCAAGCGACGAGAATACTTTTTGGGCGAAAAAACAAACAAAAATAACGACTTTATTCAACTATTCCTTTTCTTCCTTGAAGGCCTGAGACGAGAGTTCAAGAGATTTCCACGACGCATGCACGGAAATCTCTCGATGTAAAGTTACATCTTCATCCGAGTCTTTCACCACAGCTGCCCCTTTAAGACTGTAGGCACGGACCCCATACTGTCTAACACAGGCGTTTTTACATAATTTTGTGTGAATTCGTCCGTACAAGCGCAAGATGTGAAATACTTCAATTCAGTATTCACACGCTGTCTGAGACGCTGGTTTTCGGGGCGCATGCTTTGGGTGTTGACTTGACTTGCACACGTCCAGTGTTTTTATTTTTTTTTATCCCCATTATATATTGTTCTCAGTGTTTCTTTGTCTGGGCACAAACACTGGTGAACTGAAAACCCCACTCATTTGCTGTTTTTGAACCTAATTTACTGCTCCCTGCAGGCTTTTCACTACACACATTTCTTTTTTTCCCCTTTTCTGTAAGACAATCTGTGTAAATATCATAAGCCACAACATATCATAAGCCTTCTCTATATTCAAAAACACCACAACTACTATTTCTTTATACATTTGAGCCTTTCTTAGCCATCTTCAGACTGACGCCAGAATCCACAGTAAATAGTAAGCTACTGTAAATACTGTTAACAGTACAGTAAATCCAATCTGGAATTCAGGAAATAGCCCATTTTTCTCTTGACAAGCTATAATCCTGGTTATGGGCGTTCCGTTGCCGACAGTCTCTGCCTACGGTTTACCAATAACAACTGACTGGGTCATTTGAACAATCGCCGCAGATTCGCGTCACTCAAAGGAGGTGTTTGGGAAAATGAATCGTCGAACGAATCATTTGGGAGTCGTTGAGCAAATCAGTTAAAAATAAATGCATATTATAAGACAAAAAAAGTGTTTTTTTTTTTATCCTTGTATGCACGTTAATCTGTTTTTGGGAACTCCTAATACAAAAATAGGAACATTTCAAATGCTATTATAGGGGCTCTTTAAACTTATCTATATCCTCCATTTCATCCGACAAGCCCTCCAAATATTTTCCGCAAATCTCCTTAAATTGATCCCAATTAGCCTTTTTAAATTTCTATCTTTCCATTCTTTCTACCTCCTCTTTTTGAATATGAATGCTTATTTTACAAAAAATTGGAAAATGAATTGCTTCCTATATTGTTCCTATCCAAGAACTCTTTCTAGCTAAATTATCTGATACCAGTGTTAAATTTATCGCTGACAACTTTCCACTACTTATATCCACTCTAGTTTTCCGACCCATCACTTATACACACTAGTCCTTTTAAATCTTAACAGTCACTCTTCTAAACATAGATATCCACAATAAAGGCTAGATATCTCGTCCGCACTGCTGGCCAATGGAGGTCGACGTCCGCACCTGGCGGCCATCTTGTCACAGGCAGATCGCTCACTCGTAACATTGTGTTTTAATGATGCATGTACTTTTTAAATAACCATAACTTGCTCAATTTTCAGTTTGGTTTGGTATAAACGTCAGAGATGTAGCTATGACACTGCATACTTATGAATAATAAGTGTATAAATAAATAATCATCCAGAATTATAGTCACGTTAATAACGTTTGTAAGAAACCAAACCGTTTGTAAATCCGTCAAGATTTCAACGAGATAAGAGTATTTGTGCTGATCACTCATCTTACATCAGCTTGCCTGTGACAAGATGGCCGCCGGTGATGACGATAGAAACTCCGCCGTAAGACATCTAGCCTTTATTGTGGATATCTAGAGCCCGTTCTCATCCCACAGCGCCATATACGACGCTTTTGCAGAAGCGTAAATATCCAACGCACATGGCACCCTTTAACGTCAAATGAGACGCAGATATATTTGGGCAGAAGGCGCCCCCTAGTGGTCTAACCCTACACCATACCTAAACTTAACCATAACCGAAGCGTCTCATTAGACGTTAAAGGGTACCATGTGCGTTGGATATTTACGCTTTTGCAAAAGCGTCGTATATGGCGCTTTGGGATGAGAATGCGTTGATATCTATGCTTCTAACCATCTCTTCCTATTCCTGGAATAGGAATTTCGTGGACTTTCTGAACATGGAGTTTCTAATCTTACCTAAGGAGAGGAGACTGACCCCTGCTGATTAGGAGGAAAACTACAAGTACGTAACAGAGAAAATTTCCTGATCTATTACACTTCCACATGTGTCAGATGTGGTTGCTAACATTGGCTATATAAATGAGACTACAGAGTTTGTTGAGGACATTAAACGTCATCTCTCTGAACAGCAATATAGCTCTTCCAAACTATTCTTACTCAAACTTTCAGGGAAATGTTTTATATAAAGACTGAACGAGTTGTTGAAGGCTTATCATGATTAGCTGTTCATGATAAACACTCAAGCACTGCATGCATTCACGTGTTCATTTGCATACATCGCAGAGACAAACATAATATTCTTGCTTCTCTAAATACTAATATAAAGGGACCAGAAAATGAACCACACAATGGTTTCTGATGTTAAAAACCACACGAGAACTTGACTAAAGCATGTAAGCACAAATATTTATTGCTTAATAAACAACACAATCAAATCAAAAATGAATTGTTCTGGATTTGAAATCAAAATTTCTAGTTAACAGAATGTGAAAATGTTGAAGGGCATGAATAACAGAATCACAATCATTTTCTTCTCTTTAAAATCAATGATATTTCACACTATGATTTTATGCTTACTATGTTTTCATGTGAGCATATTTATTCGCATGCAATGACAAATTATTAATTTGACTGTAATTTGGCTTTGATGTTTGACCCTTGAAGAACAATGATGCAGAAAATTGCACAAAATTAAGATTTATGGTCTGAGCAGACAACAACAGGACAGAAGCACTGGAGAACGCACAAGTGAACAACAGATAGACATCATGATCTTTTGGGAGAGTTGCTTGTTCAATTATAATCATGTACACAAACTGGACATTCTGGCTGTTTACTTTTCGTCATTGTAACTTCTAATGGAGATCCTATATAGTCCGTGTTGGCGTGTTTGACTGCGCAGGTGAAGGGGGTTTGGAGATCGTCATACTCTTGTTTCGACACTGTCAGAAGACTTAGAACAGACATTGAGTTCTTTTGGTGGATATGAGCGCTGGTTGATCCCTCTATGTAAGGCTCCTCTCCCACTTTCCACATGATATTGACATCGCCAAGTTTAGAGCCGGTGACCTCACACACCAGAGAGACTGTGTCTGCGTTAATGCTGCTATCAGGTCTATAAATGACAACACTGGGTTTCTGCCCGTCTGAAATGGAAAGAGTCAGAAAACAGAAGTATCAAACTTGAATATCAAGAGTTTAACAGGCCAGCTTTTGACAGCGTGTCTAAGCATTTCAAATGTGCTTGCATTTATTTATTTTGCCATACAACAAAACGGTGTTCCACCTTTCATCATCTCCCATACACAAAAGAAATGTATTGAAATATATTGTATAGTGTCTTAAATAAATGTAATTTTGAAATATATTCTCAAATACAACAAAAGTATATGTGATGTTAAGTGTGTGCAAAACATTCACATTTATAACGTATAATGTAAAATATATGACAAAATATTTGCTCATAAAATGTTTATCTTGCTAAAGAAGGGTCGAAAATGTATTTTGATCATAGTAATTCCTCTACCTTTTCCCCGATACACAACAGTAGGCACCAAATTTCACTACTGTATTATGACACACAGCTATAATAAATACTGTACATTTAAATGACTGCAGTGTAAAATGACAGACAGACTTTCCTAGGACTATTAGGCCATATTTACCATAGGTACCTATTTTATTGACATCTTTCCTGAAGTCATTTAAATATTGAAAATATGCACAATATTTATGATGCAAGTATACCAATGACACTCTAACAGTGAAGTACACTTAAACAATAGATAGAACTCACACTATTAAATAACTGTATTCAATTCTGAAAATATATTTGAAATGAAACCATTTGCAAAAGTCATGAGCACATATGTTGTTAGTAAACATATTGACATAAAATATATTTACATATTTAGCTAAAATATATTTTAAATAAAAATAAATGCACATATATTTAAATAACTAAAATAAATTAATTGGGCCAATTTCATATATACCAAAAATATATTTGAAATATATTTCTTTTGTTTATGGACTATGAATGCACATAGAGCCTCAATGTTGATCATTTGGATTGACTTACCTCCTTTATCAAAATGAATCTCCTTCCTGATGTCTCTGTTATTATTCGTGTCATGAAGACTGCACGTGACCATTTCCCCATCAAACCATGTCTTTGAATCAACAGTGATTTTGTGGATTCTTGTAAACTGTGAAATGTCTTGAGAAAAGTGGATATTTCCTATTTCACTGCTTACAGGGGTATTCTTCACTTTGCACAACACTGAAGCTTCTTGCATTGTCCAGTTTAAAGCACCAGAAACAACAGCTTCCAAGACAACTTTATTATTGACAAATAATTCTCTCACAATTGGTGGCTTCAGCGTTAATGTAAGTTTCCCTGCCAAAGAGTAAGAAAATGAGTATGATTTAATGTGTTAATGTGGATTTGTAGAAGTAAGTGTATGAACTGGAGAGAAAGTTCCCATGAGATTTTGTTTAGGCGTAGTACCAAAAATAGCCACAGGTGCCATTGAATTTAATTGCATGCATTTTGCCATAACCAATTAATAAATTTCTATCCACTAAATATGGAACCTTGATACTCAGACCTTTCTGACAATATGCGTTTTGTCAAGATTAGAAAAGGTTTTCATAATAAATTAGGAAAGATGATGCCCAAAAGGGGAGGGGCCTAATAAAAAAAACTGTTTCTAAGGTAACGCAACATCCAATTTCAAAACGGTTTTCACAGAATGAATTCTGAGTTCGTAAGCTTTCAAATGATAACTAATTTATGATAACTACTAAAATATGTGATATAATAATAATAAAAAAAAGTATATTTATTTATATATATATATATATATATATATATATATATATATATATTATACTTTTTAGAGGACTTCTTACATTACTTTTTAAAATATAATTTTCTCTTTTTTTATTGACATACTAATTATGTTTTATTATGAACTTTTAGCACTAAAAACCAAAGTTTCAATTATTAAAAGTGTCTGCGTCGACTTTTTGTGACAAAGCTCAGAAACTCCTGTAATGACGTTTTTTTGAGGCGCACTCTTGTCATAAATTCATATATTACTGTTCATTTGTAATTTGTAAGAAAAAAACAGACCTAAAATATCTCTTTAGGAGTCTTAGACCTTTCCAATGATATATAGTTTGTCATGACTAGATTAGGATTTAATATAGTGAAGTAAAGTTAGGTTGCCACTATACGGGCAAGTGACAGTTAAAGGACTTGTCTCCAGTTTTTTACTGAACGGTACTGGATAAAAACAGTTAGGTCATTTCCACACTTATCCATTCATTTGAAATCAAGAAAATTGCAAGTGCGGCAATCTGAAACCAACAGCCAAGGTCAGGACTTTCATTAAATAATCCATTTAATTTCGGTTTATTTTTCGTCAAACTCTATTGTATTCCCAGAACTTGAATGTATGATACGGGTCGGACGGGACCATTCTGTGATGCTTTTGCAGATTTTTTAAGAGCTTCATGCTGGTCTCTATTCACTGCCAAATATGATCCTTTTGTGGACATAGAAAGAAATGCATGCAGTATTCAAGACATAAGAATCTTAATGAAAAGGACATTCAAATAAAGAACAATACTTGCCTTGATCCTGCTCATTATAGAAGGAAAACAACCAAAAGATGAAGCTGAGTACTTTTAGAGGATCTGTCATTTTGAGCTCACTTCACAAGGGTCTTTTTTTTAGTCTTTGCCTCTGAAACTCTTCCCCGCTTAGGGATCCACAACTCGATCAAACAAGTTAATCATTTACCCAGTGCTGGGCGGTTTGACCAAAAATTGATATCACGTTTTTTTTTTTTTTTTTTTTTTTCAGAATTAAGCCGGTTTTCCAGTTTATGACTTATTTTTAAAATTTGTTTTTCATGCATAATCAGGTGTTCAAAGAATTTACTACTGGTTGAGCGAGGAATTACTGCAATAAATTGACTTAGGATGGTCTATTTTATTGTCATTAGTTAAAGGTCCTATATGTAACTTTTTTTTATAAAATGAATCCTTTTTTTATTCCCTGTGTTTGAAGGGGTTGTAATCACACATTGCAATGATCCACTTTTCGGGTTTTGCTATTACCTCTGAAGGCCAATATTTATATTTATATGTGAGGTCATCTCAGATGTGACGTGCAAGCGCGCTCCCGAGCCACTCTATCCTTATTACAGTCTAGCCTATGCGGCAACAGCACTTCAGCTGACGACACGGAGTCTGATAACCTCCAGCACAACACAAACTCCACATAAATATAAAAAACGAACAAAAAAAATTCTGCTGAAGCTCGTCAGGCAAAACGTGAATCTGATCGACTCCGGACGAAAACGCGGATCAACATCGGCAACATAATAGTACAACATATTAGTAAACTCTAGTGAAATAGCAAGGTAAACTACATTAAACATGAAATGAATACAAAAGAATGTTCCACAAAATGTATTACTAGATCTACTGACTAACGTCGTCATCCCTCTACACATTTCCAGACATGTTCAGTAATGTTACTTCATACGATCTTACTGTTACATTGAAATTGTTCACTAGTCTAGTTCACTGACCGTTTTCGTTATCATATTATTCATTCACCTGTGTTGGCATTGCTGATTGTGAAAGATACATGAATAGTTAGTGAAATGCCTTATGCAATATAACATCACATGTCGGCTAAATGCAGTTTATTGTAACATTATCATGGACGAGCACAGAGCATTAGTTCAACATCAAGCTGATAAAAGTAGGCTATTATTGTACCTGCAGTGGGAGTTTACATGAGTTTCCAGCATGTTGTGATGCTTTCTCCGTTGCGTTGAAAGTCTCCGTGTGGCCGGTAGTGAATGCTCGCTCTTGAGATCGAACACGCACGCAAACGAGCATGAGCGCTCTTGTTGCAATCTAAAACATCACCACTAGAGGCCGCTAAAAACCGCATAGAGCACCTTTAATATTGTAGAATAGAATAGCACCCAGTGTGACCTAAAATTGTTAGTTTTTTAACATTCTTATAACCAAGCAGGAACGTTAATACAACGTCTAAAAAAACTGGACGTTCTGAATGTTCTTAGAACATTCAGAAATAACGTATTTATAACTTAATGGGAACGTTATGAAACGTTCTTATAACCTAAAATTGTTATCTGGTGAAGAGGAGAGATTCGCGATTGCACTGAACATGTTTTATGAGCGAGCCCAGAGAAAATAGACCTATTCTTATAAGAGCAGCGTGTATCTGAGAGCGTGCGCTGCACGTTATATTTCGCACGAGAGCAGAGAGATTCGCGCTCACGCATTATATTAATATACTTTCACGCTACAATAGTGCGCTCTCGACATTTGACAGGAAAATAACGCCATAATTCTGCGGCATCCACCTTCCCTGTAACGTAACACCGGAGCAGCTCGTTGTGTAATTAAATACATCGGTATGGCGGTATATTAAAAATGAACATCGTAACAAAAAAATACACCGGTTTTCGGTATGAACTGGTATAGCGCCCAGCACTAAATCAAAAATACGTTTTTTTACACCAGACCTCTCTGTGCACAGAAAATATTTCATGCAAATTAAAAATTGGCCAATGCAAAACATGTCATTTAGAAAATGGAGGTATCTATTGAACTGATTAAAACTGAGAGGTAGAAAATGGTGTGATACAAAGTATTTGAGTGTGCATAAACAGCACAAAACTAAAGTTTCTGTTGTCTCTTAGATGGTCCTCCTCGTCTCGCACTGATTAAAAAAAAACAATTTATTGGATTTTGGACTTCTGGTAAACACTGAAAATAATAAACTCAAAGGTCTTTCACTTTATTTGCAAATGGTTGTTGTTACGTCCTATCTAAGTTTTGCCAGCTTTGAATCCAAGGTTGATTTAAAGTAAATGATAAACTTGTTTTCCTAAATTTGATGGAAATATTAGTAGTTTGATCAATAACTTGGGTAACAGAGTTGAGTTTTATGAATTAGTTTGAATTTAGTATGTCAAAATAATGAGTGTTTTTCAGTGGCAAATACTGGGGAACTGCAGGGAAGAAAATCTGAACTCAATTGGTGGCAATTATTCTACTATGAACTGAGGCTTATGATGCTGTTGGGCTAAAGGTTCACCTGCCAACAGGACAATGACCTTTGCAGCTAAAATTGGTTTAGGGACTTAAGTGGGACCTAAGTGGGCCAGCCAGAGTCCAGACTTGAATCCAATCAAACTTCTGACTTCCCAAACTAAAACGACTTCCCACCAACGGTCATCCAACCTGACACGAGTTTGTTAAGGGCTGTTAAAACTTGTTTCCGCCACGGAATAAACGCTTTTAAAAGATAATTGCGACTTCATATCTTACATTCAGACTTTTTTTTCTCACAATTGCAAATTTATACCTCACAATTCTGACTTTATTTCTAGCGCCACTGGTCAGGAGATATACAAATAGTTTTTTTTTCTTATAACTTTTGAATAGTTTGACCAAAAATCACAAGATTGGTCTCTTTAGATTTGGAGTGGCATAACGAGTTTAAAAATATCCAATTTTCCCAAGTTTGGTGACAGTACCAAAATTGTGGTCAAAATGTGTAATTCAATTTCAACAAGATTTTGATGAATTTTGCCTATCATCATGAGAAACTGGAGTTTTTGCTGTGTACGAAGAGCCGTAGTTCACTGACAAGCTAAGCAATATCGCATTAATTATCGTTTAATGCGATATTGCTCAGCTTGTCAGTGAACTACGGCTCTTCGTACACAGCAAAAACTCCAGTTTCTCATGATGATTATCGTGATTATCGATTAACATTAAAATATCGTGCGAAATATATCGCCCAGCCCTAGTTTGTTGCAAGACAGAACTCAAACCTGGGACTTCCTTGTGAGGTGAGAGCGACACTCACTAAGCCAATGCATTTGCAACCTAAAACACAAAATAAAAAATATGATGTTTGTTTTTTTGACCAACATTGAATCAAGCATGTAGATGATTCAGAAGCTTTTAATACGGGGTTAATAAAAAAGGCTCAATACATGAAAAGAAGGGTTTAATGAAAGTAATAATTACCTGAGAATTATGACGAGGGTTATCAGCATCATCTCCTCCAATCATTTTATAGACATAATAAACACTGCTAATGATTCAAGATAGTGTGGTGAGGCTTTCTAAGCGCACAGCATGATGGTCGACAAAGGAGGGTGTTTTACAGAAATGAAAGAAAAGCATAAACTTGATCAGAAACATGCCAATCTTGTGCATCACTATGATTCTCAGAATAAGTAAAATAAAATAGTATACTGTCAAATGCAAACATGCAATATAGGTATGAGGTAAAATAAGGCCACTTAAAGTTCTTTGACAAAAAATCATAACTGCATTACATAATCTTTATTGTGCATCTATTGTCTTTGTCATTTACATTATGCCTCATTCCCACATGAGCTGTATCTTGAACTTTTACCTGCACCTGTTACTCAAAATAGACAGTAAAAGTTTTTAACCTTTGTATTATGACTGACTCCACCCGGAAATACAGATTTCATTTTGCTCTCAGGCAACGGGGAAAAAAACGTACAAAAATGACTTCAAACCTCCACATAAAGGTAACACATTTAAATATAAACACAGACCGTTGTCAGGATAGTGCCATAATTAATTTTTGACATAAATGAAAATGATGTGTAGGACAGAAGGCCTACAGTGTGTTCAATGGATTGTACTGTTGTTTAACATCATGCCAATTATTTAGCTGATGAAACGGCTTTCCAAAAAATGGCAGTGGACAAGTATTTCATAAAACCGTTTTGAAAGTTGTGAGTTGTGAAAATGACGTGATCTACAGTAGGACCTTTATACAGTGCGCCATTGTGAAGACATTGTATGACGATCCCTCACAGAATCGCTTTCATCCATGTTAAATTCAAAATGGCATATTTCTGAAAGTAAATGTACAGTAACTTACGACATAAGTAGGCTTAATTATTGATTAGTAGTTTAATTATGTTTTTAATTAATAACTCTATGAACTGCAGTAATGTTAGTGAATTCAAGGTTGTTTTTTTTGTCACAGAACAGTATCAGGAACAAATTAGTGCAAAGGCTGTGTTCAGTGTTGAGTAGATCCATTCTCTCCATTGAAATTTGTGAAATAACTGCCTAATATTAACTCTATTTTGTTTGGTGCTGCAAAGGATATTGCACGATGCGTTGTAGAATAGAATAGCACCCAGTGTGACCTAAAATTGTTAGTTTTTTAACATTCTTATAACCAAGCAGGAACTAAAAAACTGGACGTTTTGAATATTCTACAGTGTGCATACGCAGCAAAATCCCCAGTGTTATATTAACTCTGCTCAGTGTTTATATAATCTGCACTCAGACATCACATTAATTGTGTCATGATTGAGCATTATGGAAGATATCTGATGTTGACGAGTTTTTCAGGCAATAGTGTAGTTTTTTTAAACTTCAAAAAACGTTTTAAACTTATCTGGTTTATTTATAAAGATAGAGACATTTTCAAAATTTGATCTGGCATTTTCGAAGTTGTGCAGATCAGGGCGATCACGGTGTGCTCAGCGCTCATGTACCCCGCCAAGAACAGCTTCACCACAGCTAGTCCTTCTGCCGTTTGCTGCTGTCTCTGATGCCTTTACAAAGCAAAAACTCCAGTGTTAAATTAACTGTCCTGGGATTAAATTAAATTAACTCTTTTAGAGTGTTAGTGTTAAAATATGAGCGTTAAATGTTAATGAGCTAATTAAGTGATTTATTGAATGATGATTGACCATCATTGAAGACACCTGATGTTAACAAGCAGAATCACTGAAGGAGAAAATCTCATTTTCAGTGTCACCATTATGGTGGTCATTGTTTGCTCTTGAAAATTGAAGGGCTCTTGGCCCTTCAATTTTTAACATTAGATTTAGTTTGGCTGTTGTAACTGAGTTGGAACTGCCAGATGAACTAAGAGAAAAGGTGATCAGGTGGTGTTGGTTATGGTTTGACATTATCATTGTTTGACCAGAATCACAATATTAATTTAGAGCGTTTGGTTTACCTTGTTGATTACAGAAACTCTAAAGTACTATAGCAAACATTTTTCAGCACTTTCAACATAATCTAACATATTTCTTAAAATTTGTTCTGATCAAGAGAGTTTGAAAACTTATTTTATTTAGACACACTGACATCAATAATCTGCCGGTGAATCTCAACAATGGTGACAATAATCAGGCATATTGCAGTGCATTCTGGCTGCCACCAATCAAAATTCATTCATGGCTCCCATCATGCATTGCTGCATGAATAAATAATGAGCTTATGTTCAGTGGTGATCTGTTTCTCACCATTGCTGAGATTCACACACTAATTCTTGATGTCTGTGTGTGTCTAGATACAATTTTTTTTTTCAATTGATTTGATCATATGGATTTAATTGAAAATGTTTAAAATGGTATGCTCCACAATGATTGTGCTGCTATAATTCATGAAGTATCTTAACTCATGAATTGAAATTGAGTTCTAGAAATTGGGTTCTATATGAGTTCAGGTCAAATGGTTGTGAAATAATGATTATGTTAAAACACAACCAACACCATCAGATCACCTTTTTACTTGTTCATCTGGCTGATACAATTCAGATACAGTAGCCAAAACAAAATGTAAAGTTCCTGATCTCCATAATGGTGACCATAAAATTCAGGCTTTCTCCTTCAGTGATTCTGCTTGTTAACAACAGGTGTCTTCAATAATGCTCAATCATCACTCAATTATTCACTTAATTGTCTCACTTTAACACTGCTTCAGTGTTCAACTCAGCTCATCGTTTAATTGGGTCGCTTTAAATGACTTAATCCCATGATGTTGAAGTTACATGAACAAATTATTTTTGTTTTACATAACTTTTCAGGTTCCACATAACTGGGTTAAGTAAAGCCAAAATATCATTTTTTGAGTGAGTGAAATCTCTGAATATCATACAGGATGATGAACAGAGAGATGTCAGAGAAAATGATGGACTGGACTAAAGAAAGAGACTGAGGAGAGAGTATAAACATGGCAACTTCTGAGACCAGAGGTGAGGATCACAGACAGATTCAAATTATTGTTCAGGAATATTCTATCAATAGAATTTAAATTTTCTTGAGAACTTCATTTACATGCAGAAGCCTCACCAATTTCCAATGATGTTGACCGAGTAAGAGCAGAAAGAGACATTTCAAATGATCACTGTTTCTTCACTGCATATTTATAGAGCGTAAAAAAATAGCTTCATTTTCCTCAAGACAACAACGCAGAAAACTTTTCTAAACTTTCACTTTCATATTTCTGTTCAAAATCATTTAAAGATGTTTCTTTTGATTTGAGTTATTGTGAAGAAACAGACAGATATACACTCACCTAAAAGATTAGGAACACCTGTTCAATTTCTCATTAATGCAATTATCTAATCAACCAGTCACATGGCAGATGCTCCAATGCATTTAAGGGGTGTGGTCCTGGTCAAGACAACCTCCTGAATTCCAAACTGAATGTCAGAATGGGAAAGAAAGGTGATTTAAGCAATTTTGAGCGTGGCATGGTTGTCGTGCCAGACGAGCCGGTCTGAGTTTTTCATCTGCTCAGTTTTCACAATTTTCACGCACAACCGTTTCTAGGGTTTACAAAGAATTGTAGAAAAAGGGAAAAACATCCAACATTTCTAAAGAATGCTTTCAGCACCTTGTTGAATCAATGCCACGTAGAATTAAGGCAGTTCTGAAGGCGAAAGGGGGTCAAACACAGTGTTAGTGTAATGTAAGTCTTTTGTTTCATATAGGGATTGATGCCCACATCCCTCATCGCAGGAGAAAATGGAGTAAAGACCATCCTCCTACAAGTAAGTCTATAGATGAACAAACACATGAGGTGTTGAAGAGAACGTAGAAATGATGGAAATCTTGACAACTTCAAAGCAACAGAGACCATTTCAGCCTCAAAAACACCTCCTACTGGTGAATAATGTACATTTTGATCAGTGATGACAGATCATTGTTGGATAAAGATTAAGATTTAGATCTTGGCATCATAACGTGCCATATTGCATATTAGGGCTGGGAGAGAAAAAATAGATTCACCCTATTTACACTTTTTTTCTCAATTTTAAAATCTATTGTTTTAATTCAAGAATCGATATTCGATAATTGCTTTATTTTCTGTCCTTGCTTATAGACGAGGTTGACAGAAGTTAGCCACTTTTGTTCCAACAAAGGATGAAATGTGTCTATGTTGAATGTTGAGTGATGAGTGATGTAAGATCCCAAATGGACCAATGGGATAGACGTGAGACTAAATGCACTGAAAAGCCCTCACGCTACTCATATGATACGCTAAGAGAAAGGAGACAATAGAGCTGTACGATTCATCTTTAAAAGACTGTGATCTCGATTCAAACACCCACGAAATCTTTCAATTCGTCTGTCTATTAAACTTTAACAAAATCATATCGGAACATTCAAAGCTATGTTGTGTTGGCGCTGCCTCTGACCCAGAGACAGCTGTCATGAAACAGCTTCACATCACAAAGCGTCTTTTCAACCTCATAGTATAATTATTTCTGTGATGCAATAGTTCAAATTATCAAAGAAATACTAAGAGTAAATCAACTTTTGATGGAAAATTGTCTCTTAAAATAACGCATTTATCGATTACATTGGTTCGGCACTAGGTGCCAACAAATGACTGTAGTATATCATACAATACTGAAATTAGACTTAGAAAGATGTGATGAATTGTTTTTGTAAATATGACTCATCTTATACCTCATATACAGTCTGTATAAGTTTATGATTTAACTTTTCCCCATGGTCTAGTGTTGCATTACATTGCAATTTTGAATCACAATACTTGTAGAATCGCAATTCTTAAAATCACAATACATATGATATTTGGCACCCAAGTATTGTAATAGTGTCGAATCAGAAGATAGGTGTCTCGTCCCTGCCCTATTGCATATGTGTGATGTGAGGATTGTTAACACTGAATGTCTGATTTTACTCTTTGCAGTGAGGATTGTTCTGCTGGGGAAGAGTGTGTCAGAAAACAGTCGAGTGGGAAACTTCATATTAGGGCGAGCAGCGTTTGACAGTGAAGCTCCTCCAGATGTTGTAGAGAGAGTCGGAGGAAGACTGAAGGACAGACATGTGATCCTCATCAACAGTCCTCAGCTGCTCCAGACACACACCTCAGATCATCTGATCACACAGAGTGTGAGAGAGTGTGTGTCTCTGTCAGATCCAGGACCTCATGTGATCGTTCTGCTCCTCAAACATGATCAGTGTTCAGCAGAAGATCAAGAGTGTGTGGAGAAGGTGCTGGACTCTTTCTCTGAGCGGGTTTATCAACACACCATGGTGCTCACGACACAAGAGCCGACTGAAACCGACGACATCCTACAGAAAATCATTCAGAAATGCTGCAACAGACACTTCAGTCTTCAGGGAAACAGCTCTCCTGATGATCTTCTGCAGACGTTTGAGGACATTGTGCAAATGAATGATGGACGGCACCTGGATTGTGCTGAAGCTTCACAAAAATTATTAATGAATCAACATGCTACAGAAAGATGTGAGTGTAACAATTCTATGATGATATTTTTGTTGTGATAAATTAACGATAATAACAGGTGTTTTCATTTTTCTTCTTCCTCTATCAGTTTCAGGGGGTGTAAAGCGGAATCTGGTTGTGTGTGGGAGCGACCGCACATTAAAATCCTCCATATCAGAGCAGATCCTGCAGCAGACAGACAGAAGATCAGGCGTGGATCTTCATGGTCGTGTGATCAGTGTGGTGGAGCTTCCAGCTCTGTTCAACACTCGGCTCTCAGAGCAGGAAGTGATGCGTCAGACTCTCCGCTGTGTGTCTCTCTGTGATCCTGGAGTTCATGTTTTCCTCCTCATTATTCCTGATGCTCCACTGACTGATGAAAGCAAATCAGAAATGGAGGAGATCCAGAGGATCTTCGGCTCCAGAATCAACAAACACATCATGATCCTCATAATGCAGAATTCAGAGCATCAGACAGCAGAACTCAATGAAGAAACAAAGACTGTTATTGAGGGTTTTGGAGGACGACATTTTTTATTTGCTCCCTTCACACAAGTCTCCACATTGATGGAGAATATTGAGCAAATGCTGGAGGAAAACAGAGAAGAGTTTTTCTCCACAGAGTCCTTTCTAGTGGATATATGGCGGAAATATGAAGAGATGAAGAAGAAAATTAATTCACTAGAGACACATTTACTTCCACAAGGTAATGAGCAGAAAGATAGGTCTAAAACTATAGAGCATGATCAAAAACTTTTCAAACTTTACATTTGAATTAAACGGTAATGTCTAAATTTATGCAGCAATGGAATTCTAAGATGTTATTTGCAGGCAAAGCGGCTGCCAGTCAATTACCTCAAATTTACAGTGTAGAGTTTTATACATTTGGATTTTTAAATAGAAGAACTGCTAAATTTAATTTTCTAATGTTAAAAATGTATAACCAAAACACTCCGGCTGCACAAAACCAAGGTCAAAGGTCAAGCTTTAGATTTTTAAAGCTTTAATTTTTAAAGAATTTACCAGAAAAAGGTAAATTATCAGAATACTAACTGAACATTTTGGCCAATCACAGAACATTTCAGTTTCTGTTGTAAACCCGATTCCTTGAGAAAGAGAATAAAATGGTATGTCTCGCTGTTAACTCCCTAATTGTGAGGAAGTACCACCTGTCGAAAGGGGTGTTTACCTACTTCAAAAACCAACAATAATTGGGGAAGGGAGGTCAACTAGATAGAGGGACACACTGCAAACTTCCCAACATAATCCCTTTACCTTGCATCATCCCTAAGGAGGAAGCATTTAACCCGATTTAACACTCCAGTCTGAATAACTGGAGAGGGTGTTATAAGAGCATGGGATGCAATGCCTTTTTTGCCCAACACACTCCCATTCACCTACTGTAGCTGAATATAGCACCCATTGATGGAAAACCCAGCGTTCACTCTCATGCAGAAAACACAAAGTCTATTCGTGTCCTCTGGTGTCATAAAACGAGGACACTGATGAACACACTTCTTGAAACCTTTGATCAACACCTTTGAAAATCGAGTATGTCTTTGCGTCATTATGTCACATCTGTACACATGCAAGAGTCCTGGCTAGTAGGCTATATTGAATCATAACAGTATGTCACATCTTTAGACATAAAGAAGAGTCTCAGCTAGTAGAGTATATTGAGTCATTACGCACATCTGTACACATAATGAAGAGTCTCGGCTAGTAGACTATATTGAGTCATTACGCACATCTGTACACATAATGAAGAGTCTCGGCTAGTAGACTATATTGAGTCATTACGCACATCTGTACTCACAAAGAAGCGTCTCGGCTAGTAGGCTATATTGAGTCATTACGCTACATCTGTACACATAAAGAAGAGTCTCGGCTAGTAGACTATATTGAGTCATTACGTCACATCTGTACACATAAAGAAGAGTCTCGGCTAGTATAAGCTATATTGAGTCATCATCTGTACTCATAAAGAAGAGTCTCGGCTAGTAGGCTATATTGAGTAATTACGTCACATCTGTACACAAAGAAGAGTCTCGGCTAGTAGACTATATTGAGTCATTACGTCACATCTGTACACATAAAGAAGAGTCTCTGCTAGTAGGCTATATTGAGCCATTACGTCACATCTGTACACAAAGAAGAGTCTCGGCTAGTAGACTATATTGAGTCTTTACGCCATATCTGTACTCATAAAGAAGAGTCTCGGCTAGTAGGCTATATTGAGTCATTACGTCACATCTGTACACATAAAGAAGAGTCTCGGCTAGTAGGCTATATTGAGCCATTACGTCACATCTGTACACAAAGAAGAGTCTCGGCTAGTAGACTATATTGAGTCTTTACGCCATATCTGTACACATAAAGAAGAGACTCGGCTAGTAGACTATATTGAGTCATTACGTCACATCTGTACACATAAAGAAAAGTTTCGGCTAGTAGACTTTATTGAGTCATCACGTCACATCTGTACACATAAAGAAGAGTCTCGGCTAGTAGGCTATATTGAGTAATTACGTCACATCTGTACACATAAAGAAGAGTCTCGGCTAGTAGGCTATATTGAGTAATTACGTCACATCTGTACACAAAGAAGAGTCTCGGCTAGTAGGCTATATTGAGTCATTACGTCACATCTGTACACATAAAGAAGAGTCTCGGCTAGTAGACTATATTGAGTCATTACGTCACATCTGTACATTTGAAGAAGAGTCTCGGCTAGTTGGCTATATTGAGTCATTACGTCACATCTGTACACATAAAGAAGAGTCTCGGCTAGTAGACTATATTGAGTCATTACGCTACATCTGTACACATAAAGAAGAGTCTCGGCTAGTAGACTATATTGAGTCATTACGTCACATTTGTACTCATAAAGAGGAGTCTCGGCTAGTAGACTATATTGAGTCATTACGCTACATCTGTACACATAATGAAGAGTCTCGGCTAGTAGACTATATTGAGTCATTACGTCACATCTGTACTCATAAAGAAGAGTCTCGGCTAGTAGACTATATTGAGTCATTACGCTACATCTGTACACATAAAGAAGAGTCTCGGCTAGTATAAGCTATATTGAGTCATTACGTCACATCTGTACACAAAGAAGAGTCTCGGCTAGTAGACTATATTGAGTCTTTACGCCATATCTGTACACATAAAGAAGAGACTCGGCTAGTAGACTATATTGAGTCATTACGTCACATCTGTACACATAAAGAAGAGTCTCGGCTAGTAGGCTATATTGATTCATTACGTCACATCTGTACATATGAAGAAGAGTCTCGGCTAGTTGGCTATATTGAGTCATTACGTCACATCTGTACACATAAAGAAGAGTCTCAGCTAGTAGACTATATTGAGTCATTACGCTACATCTGTACACATAAACAAGAGTCTCGGCTAGTAGACTATATTGAGTCATTACGTCACATCTGTACTCATAAAGAAGAGTCTCGGCTAGTAGGCTATATTGAGTCATTACGCTACATCTGTACACATAATGAAGAGTCTCGGCTAGTAGACTATATTGAGTCATTACGTCACATCTGTACTCATAAAGAAGAGTCTCGGCTAGTAGGCTATATTGAGTCATTACGTCGCATCTGTACACATAAAGAAGAGTCTCGGCTAGTAGGCTATATTGAGTCATTACGTCACATCTGTACACATAAAGAAGAGTCTCGGCTAGTAGGCTATATTGAGTCATTACGTCACATCTGTACACAAAGAAGAGTATAGTCTACTAGCCGAGACCCTTCTTTGTGTACAGATGTGACGTAATGACTCAATATAGTCTACTAGCCGAGTCTCTTCTTTATGTGTACAGATATGGCGTAAAGACTCAATATAGTCTACTAGCCGAGATTGAGTCTTTACGCCATATCTGTACACATAAAGAAGAGACTCGGCTAGTAGACTATATTGAGTCATTACGTCACATCTGTGCACATAAAGAAGGAGTCTCGTCTAGTGTGTATAGTCTATTAGCTTCAAGCAGGCCAGGCACCATAGGGAGCGATCACACGAGTCAAAACACGGGGTCATGTTACTAAATCTAATATTGAAAAACATTTTTAGGCTTTACCACTGATGCATTTCCCTTTTTTCTAGGTTCAACAGGGAGTGAAGATGATCTGAGGATTGTGCTTCTGGGAAAAACTGGAGTTGGGAAAAGCGCAACTGGAAACACCATCTTAGGAAGAAACGCTTTTAAAGCAGAGGAATCTTTTGAATCAGTGACCAGTGAGAGTCAGAGAGAAACATCCGACATCAACGGTCGACGTGTTACTGTGATCGACACTCCAGGACTGTTTGATACTGAACTCACTAATGAAGAGATCCAGAGAGAAATCAGACACTGCATCTCCATGATCCTGCCTGGACCGCATGTGTTTCTCTTACTGATTCCACTGGGACGATTCACTAAAGAAGAACAAGAATCAGTGAAGATCATCCAAGAGATGTTTGGTGAGAAGTCTTTAATGTACACCATAGTGCTCTTCACCAGAGGAGACTTTCTGAAGAACAAAACCATTGAACAGTGTTTGGGGAAAACTGGATCTGTGATCAGAAACCTGACTGAAGCGTGTGGAAACAGATATCATGTGTTCAATAATAACCAGACTGGAGACCGAACACAGGTGTCTGATCTACTGGAGAAGATAGACAACATGGTAAATGCAAACGGAGGGAGTTTCTACTCGTGTAAGATGTTCAGACAGATGGAGAGAGAACAACAAGAACAACAGATGAAGATCCTGATGGACAGAGAAAGAGAAGAACTGATGAAGAAACATGAAGAAGAGAAAGAGAGAACAAAGATTACGATGAAGAAAGAAAGACAGAATTATGAGAAAGAGAGAAAGAGAAGAGAAGAAGAATTCAGAGAGAGAGAAGAACAATATAAAAAAGAAATTAAGAAGCATGAGATGCAGATGAGAGACACAGTGAGTAGAGAACGAGAGGAATATGAGAAACAGAAACTAACAGCAACATCTGCTATTTTTGGTAAGATCATCTGTCAGAAACTGAAAGATCCCTTTGAGCAGAGTGTCTACAAGAAGACTGCCAGAGATCTGACATATGAATTGATGAGAAACTGTGAATCACTGAATGGAAACAGATCAAACCTGGAGAAACACATCCTGAAGACACTGGCAGAAGAGGAGGATTTTGACAAATACACAAACTACATTCATAATCCCAGAGATTACTACAAGAGGTTCATCAGAACAGAAGTCAGTCGGTACATCACTGATAAGTTCAGTGTCAGTGTTTTACCCAAGATGGAGGAGAACATTAAACTCCTGCAGCAGAAGATCATGAAAGCAGCACATGAATCTACTGATCATGTTCAAGAGTACAGAGGAGATGTTGGTTTGTGGTTGAAGAGTTTCACACAGCAGCTTTCAGACGAGCTGATTTTCCCAGAAAAAGACCTCAGAGCAGTAAAACATGATGATGTTGACGTGAAACTTCTAGAAGATTTGATAAGAGAACAACTTCCTACTATACTGTCTGAAATCAGCAAAACATTTAATGAAAATACATTTCCAGGAAAGCTAGAAGATAAAGAAAGACCAGATGAGCTTCTGATTGGTCACTTCTGTCAGTGCTGTTGGGTTCAGTGTCCGTTCTGTGGAGCCACCTGCACTAACACCAAAGGAAACCATCATGGAGATCACAGCGTTCCTTTTCACCGTAATATTGGACTGACAAAAATATATTACAGGAGTACATCTAACTTGTCTACTCATATCTGCACATCAGCAGTAGCAAGCAAGAAATATTTTCATCCCATTGATTCAGATGATACAGTCCTGTATAGAGAATACAGAACAGCAGGAGGAGTTTATGCAAAGTGGAGCATCACTCCCGATCTCTCTGAACTGCCCTACTGGAAGTGGTTTGTCTGCAGATTCCAGAAAGATCTGGAAAAATACTACATGAAAACATTTGACAGGAGTGGTAAGATACTAGATGAATGGAGAAAATACTCAAAACAGGATGCCATTAATAGTTTAGATAGATACATTTAATGGAGATGATAAAGAATGAGACTCCAGATTCTCCTCAGATCACAGTCAGAAATGAGTTATTATCAGTGAAAGTCAACTCATCTACACCTCATGGAGAGATCTATGGAGTTAAATAATGAATTTGAATTTTCTAAGTTTAAATTTTAGACTAATGTATTGAACAACTGAATTACACATTTAACAAAACTGTATTGTAAGTGTGTTGTCTTTAATGGATTGGTTGTGTTAAAACATACAGGTCAACAACTTAAAGACATAGGGCCCTATCTTGCACCCAGCGCAATGGGCTTTATGCAAAGCTACACTACTTCCTGAACTTCAGCCAGCTCCTTTGTTTCCTGTCTGCCATTATTGGACAAACTGATTAATCCAGGTGTGTCTGATTATTGTTGTTGTGACTACTGAGGTCAGACACACCTGGATTAGTCAGTTTGTCCAATAATGTCGGACAGGAAACAAAGGAGCTGGCTGAAGTTCAGAAAGTAGTGCAGCTGTGCATGAAGCCCATTGGTTTTGCACATCGACGCATGCATCATTCGTATTTTACGGTGGCCCAGTAGTGCACAACACAACATCACTAAAAAAGCAAACACAAGTTCACAACAAAACGAAATTAAGCCACAACACAACTAAATGAATTCACAACACAACGCAAAATGAACAACACAACGAAATAAAAGCCGCAACACAACGGAAATGCTCCTGACCACTAGAGGGCTCTCCGAGCGCGGTAAAGTTAGTTTTCCTTGCCTATAGAGTCACCAGTAGTCTAAAAAATATATCAACACCACGAATAGTTTTAACAGGATGTATCATTGTTGTACATCTACATTTATTCATTTTAAAGGGGTGATGAACTGAGAAACCAAATTTTCCTTGAGCTTTTATCATATTATAAGAATATCCTGTAAGTTTCAGAACTGAAAACCTTTTTGTTAGTCCAATAAAAGCTTTTATTGACACCAGCCTCAGCAAACGACTCGTTTTTCAAAGTGGGGAACTATGACGACAAAGAGGATAAAACATCACCCCCGCAGAAGAAGATCAACGCCTACTTCAACACAGCCGGTTTAGCCCCGCCCGCCGATTCGCGCATTACACACATAGCTAAATAACATAGATACCTACCTCGTGATGACAAACTGGATCGAGCTACCGAGCGAGCTATACAGAATATTGTGCAGTACCTGGTTGTGGAGGATGACAGTGGCTGCATATATGCTTCCTCTGGATTCCAATAGGACTTCATGGATAAACTTTATTTTTAATGACGTTCCAGCTGATGAGGGTAAAACATCGTCCGTCTGTTCGCTTCATTTCACTGAGGATTGTTTTGTAAACAAGACTGGATTTGCAGATCGATTAAGAGTAAAGAACGGTGCTGTGCCGTCTATATTGGATCTGACAGGAATTGTGCAACACAGACTCTGGGTCGAAGAAGTATGGGGTAATTATTCCGGTTACCATTTTACAACATTGGACGTTTTCGTAACAGTTTCCCCCATGTGCATCGACGAATGACTTGAAACTCATTATAATATGCAAAACTGTTATCCACTCACAGCAGAGGGCGTTTACTTCCAAATCTTCAGTGCGAGACGCCCATAAAAACCGAGCGTTTTTCAGCTAGGCTCAATACTAGGGTACAAAATAGCCTATTACTTATTCATTTTGATGTTTTTGAATGCAAAAACCAAGCACACAGACAACAATATAATAAAATTTGAAAAGCCAGTTCATGACCCCTTTCAATCACCAACGTGCATTATAGCTTTGACGCGCTTCCACACAGCATGATCCCTAAAGAGAACGTCTGCCCACCCCTAAACCTACCCATCTTTGCCCCCTAATCCTACCCATCTCCGCCCCCTGACCCCTAACCACACCCCTAATCCTACCAATCTCCGCCCGCTGACCCCTAACCACACCCCTAAACCTACCCATCTCTGCCCCCTGACCCCCTAACCCCACCCCTATTCCTACCCATCTCCGCCCCTTATATCTGGATCCAACTCCGCCTCCTGGATCTCGTGTACTGCAATGAGGTGCTACTGGCTTAGATTGTTAAAATAAGGCCCAAAATGTTTTTAAAGACAAAATGTTTAATCAGTGAATGAACATTTAAAGAAAAAGTTCAGGAGGTCCACATCCATCCCAGACAATAGTCTAAATATGTATTGAATTGTTTATCAGCAGATATTCTTTATTTTAACCCCATGTTTCCTTCACAGCAAAATCCCCAGTGTTAAATTAATACGTTTAAAGTGTGAATTATAGAAACTCAGAGCAGAGTGTTAATTGAACACTGAAGCAGTGTTAAAGTTAATGAGATAATTAAGTGAATAATTGAGTGATGATTGAGCATTACTGAAGACACCTGATATTAACAAGCAGAATCACTGAAGGACAAAACCGGAATTTAAAAGTTACCATTATAGTGATCAGTGTTTGGTTTAGCTGGGCTCTTGACCCTTAAATCATTAACTTTAGATTTTGTTTCGTTGCTGTATGTGACTTATAATGGCCTGATGAACAAATAGAAAAGGGGATCTGATGGTGTTGGTTGTGTTTCAACACAATCATTAATTGACCTGAATTGCTGAACTCATCAAGAGCATAAATTCTGACTTAAAATTTACCTTAAGGATTTTAGCAGCACAGTCATTTTAGGACATACCATTTTAAGCCTTTTCAAATAAAAAACGATAAAAAAAAATTCCCAAAAATATTTTATTTAGGCATACACAGACATCAAGAATTAACATACTAATCTCAGCAATGGTGACAAACAGATCACCTCTGATCAAAAGATCTTTATTTATTCATGCAGCAATGCATGATGGGAGCCATGAATGTGGCACTCAGAATGCAACGCAACATGCTTTATAACTGTTACCATTGTTGAGATTCACTAGCTAATTATTGATGTATGTGTGTCTTAAAATTGTAGAGAAGTAAAAAATTGTATAAGAAAAGCTTTTAAGAATTTAATTTGAATACATTGTAGACGTTAAAAATATTATGCTGTACAAGGTCACTGCTGCTATAATTAATAAAGTGAACCTAACTCAGAAATTAGGCTCTATATGAATATGAATCTCATTAACTCCCACACTGATCAGTGTTGCATTTAACAGCCTGTAGTGTGCACACTGCGCAGTGTTCATTTCATCTGGGCAAACTCATGTGGGGCCTACATGGAAAGCCATTTCCTACACAGGAGCAAAACTGGTTGGGTCCCAGTAAGATAGCCCACGTCAAACCCATCTGGGCCCCACATGGCTGTGCTGGCTGGGCCTACAAGGAAGTAAACGTTTCTCAATGGAGAGAGGCCAGACTCTCTTTACAAATGAAATGTACGAGAGTCTGGTTGAACCAGGCTAACACATATGTGGGATTTAAATAAAAATGACCTATATAAAAAAAGATTAATGAAATTTTCCATGTTGTTTTCTGGTGTAACTGAAGTAATAATTACCTTAGAATTGAGTTGAACTGTCATTACAAAAAACAAAAAAATGATAATGTGAAGCTGTTGGAATCTTCAAACCCATGCCATCAACTTCACGTGTTTCTGCTAATTTTACTTACGAAGAACATGACACTTGGAATGATTTGATGATGAGCAGATAACTGCTATACACAACAAAAAATATTCATTAGTTAACAGAATATCACCTAAAATGATCTAATAGAAATGAAGACATTCAACATTTGTTGTTGAAAGTCTTTATGGTCAGCTGCTGTTGTCTTTATAATTTATTAACATTAAGCCTCACTCTGGCATGAACTATAGCTTGAACTTTTACCTAAACTTGTTGTCAGACCAGACAGACAGAAACAGGTTAGTTTCCTTTGTAACGTGACCGACTCCAAACTCTTGCTGTTTGCATGTTAGGAACCAGGAAAGAAACGCCTAAGCAGAATTAAACATTGAAATACAGGTATGTTTCATTATGAATACTTTCTTTATGTTTGTTCTATGAAAATTAATTGTGAGGTGTAACAATAAACGATGTTTAGTTTAATTCTGAATGTTATTAATAATTTATGGGCTGTAGTAACATCGGTTATAGTTTCACTTTCATCTTCTTTCACAAAACTGATGAAAGTCTGTGTAAATCTTGTGTTCAATGTTGAGAAGAACAAATATTCACTGTTTAGTTTATATTCTGTTTTCTTGCTCTTTCTAATACATTGGTGTTCTGTCATTTCATAGCATGGATTGTATTCTTGTTATATTAATTCAGAGTATGAAGAGACACAAAATCATCCAGTTACAAATGCAAAATACCATATAGAGGCTACACTCTCAGAAAATAAAGTACATAATTGTACCTTTAGGGGTGGCTTCTTGTCACTGGGGCTGTACCCTCAAGGGTACAGATTTTGTACCCTTGGCAGAGGGTACATATTTGTACCCTTGTGCCAAAACTTTTATTTCCTTTATTTCAAGGCTAATCAAATATAGTGATAAGTTAAAATCTACCTTAAATAATTAAGGTATCATTAAAACTTTTAAACAACAACTTAAAAAAAAATTGGCTTAGCAGAGTCTATCTCTTGATTTTGCACACAGCAAACACTCCAGTATTAAATATGGCTCCAGACTCGAATGTTACAATGGTAAAATTAACATTTAAGAGTGTTGTTAATAAGTGAAGTTAATGAGCTCATTACGTGATTCATTGAGTGATGATTGACCATTATTGAAGACACCTGATATTAAAGGGATAGTTCACCCAAAAATGAAAATTAAGTCATTAATTACTCACCCCCATGCTGTACCAACCCCGTAACGCCGCCTTCACACTGGCAGTTGAAATCAGCTCTGTACTACGCAATATGTTCCCAACGGACGTCGTACTACACAGTGAAAAGCGTCGGACGCGGGTAGAACAAAAATGGCGGAGACATTAGAAAAGTTGATCCTGTCAGTTGATTTCTCTGATGAGGGGTATAGAGATATTAAATTAATATGAAGGCTGCTGCGTGAGGAAAGTTACTGAGGACGTTGACATGTCAAGTTGACTAAAAATGTGATATGATGGTCAATAGTGCAATGTCTCCCTACAATTTAATTGTATTAACTGCCCTAATAACGTTAGAAAGTCATGAAAAAAAAAATGACATGACAACTTATCGTTATAAAATCATTATTTATTTTAATAAACGTTAAGAATTCAGGTTTGTTTATCAGTACCATAGCAACGCTCAACTTCCGCCGGAATTGTCGGATAGGAACCGTCCGTAGCTTTTCTTAGGAGTTCAATTTTTTGAACGCATCCGGATGACCAACGGACACGATTTTCTTCGCACCGCACACAGTCGGACCCGTTTCAGACCCATTCGCATGCGTTCTGCGAATCTCCATAGGAAATGAATGACTTCCGGTAGTTTCGGAGTCGTATCGGAGAGGATTTCAACTGCCAGCGTGAAGGCGGCGTTAGACCTTTGTTCATCTTCGGAAAACAAATGAAGATATTTTTTTATTAAATTTGAGAGGTGGATCACTGCTACATAGGCTGCCTAAGGGAATGAAACTTGACGGCCCAGAAAGTCATTAAAGAAAATGTTTAAAAAATTCCATGTGACTACAGTGGCTCAATTATAAGTTTATCAAGCGACGAGACTACTTTTTGTGCAAAAAAAAAAACACATAAATAATGACTTTATTCGACTATTCCATTACTTCCTTGTGGGCCTTGAGACGAGAGTTGAAGAGATTTCCAGAACGTATGCGCGAGAACTGAGATGAGGAAGTTCTTCGACTACTTCTTGTGACTGGCTGCTCACCGCTTATATTACCGCCACCTATTGTATAAGATGACGTGCCGGAAGCGCAAAACTTTCTGTTTAAAAGCAGAGGAAGACGCGCGCTGTACATACGCTTTTCAGTTAGCGTATTTTCCACACTAGAGGTGCACTTAAAAGCCTTTAATCTTCTCAAAAACGACAGTGTGCCTTATAATCCGGAGCGCCTTATATATGGATCAATTCGTTAACAACGCTCCGCGTTATTAAATTCGCCCGCAAACTCGCGCTCGTGTCCATCTTATGCCCGCTTTGTCACACGGCCAGTTCAACCTCCTATAAATCAGGTGATGTGTGTCTCCCGCTCACGAGCGCTCACTCTTAACAGACACACGAACAGACACACTGTCCCCGACGCTGCTTGTGCGTCACAGAATGTTCATGAAGCGCTCTCCGTTCACAGTACCGGGTCGTCTCATTCAAAACAGCCAGCTCACACATTGATTACTCATATGATTCAGGCTGCGAATGTAAGTTACGTGTCCGCCCCAGCGCGCTCACACTAATAAACGCCTCACCTCCGGCGCTGTGCACTTGCTACATTCCCAGCACATCTAGTGGATCCATAACGCAAACCCAGTCAAACGTTTGACTGCAGTATCTTATGCGCCTCATAATCCGGTGCGCCCTATATATGAAAAATGTTCTAAAATAGGTCATTCATTGAAGGTGCGCCTTATAATCCGGTGCGCCTTAAAGTGCGGAAAATACGGTAGACACTTAATGTGCTGTAGGTCTCGCTATATTATATACAATGGTTAAAAAGTGTGCATTTCCAGGATGACCGAATCGTGAGAAACCAACCAGAGAGCACACAAAAAAAATTCCAAAGGCTGCGAATAATGTTCAGAAAACAATCTGTTCATCTGTTTTCTCTCTTCTGGGTTAACAGAGCAAAAAATATTAATTTAACTGTAACATCTGTGAATGCACAAAACGAGGTGTATTAACTGCTACCTGGTTGATAACATAAAGCCCACCTTCACACTTTTAATCCTAATCCTCACAGCAAAATCTCCAGTGTCCACACTACAGAATGTTAAAATGATCACTGAAGCAGTGTTAAAGTTAATTAGATAATTAAGTGATTAATTAAGTAATGATTGGCCATTAGTGGTGACACCTAATGTTAATAAGCAGAATCAATGAAGCAAAGAGAAACAACAAGAACAGAAAAAAGAGAAACACAAGAACTACAACTGACTGTGAGCCATTACACATTATGCACTTAATATTATTTACCAGTTTGACTTTATTTCTGTCATACATCTAAAGGGCAAAAAAAAGATCCAACAGCAATTTGAACAATTGTAAAAATACTGTGTGCACAGAAGGACTTGTGTTTAGACCCACAGACATCAAGAATCAGCATATGAATCTCAACAATGGTGACAATAAAACAAACTAGTGACAAACAAATCAACTCTGAGCATCACAAATCAAACTACTAAAGTTATAACAAAACAATAGCAAAATAAAAGCAAACATAAAAAACATGATAATTACAGGACAACACAGTGGCACAATTTATTCATGCTGCAATGCATGATGTGAGCCATGGATGTGTTTTGATTGGTGGCTGCCATCATGCACTGCAACAAGAAGCATTTGTGTGATTGTCACCATTGTTGATATTCATATGTAGATTCTTGATGTCTGTGTGTTTCATTTTTTTCTCCTACTTTAAGATTATTAAAGCATTACTAGAATTAGCTACTGTAATAAAAAATGATTAAAGCATTTGTATAATCAATTTAGAATGCTATGTGAGATCAGTGAATCGGGACACTATAGGATTGTAATTTCATCATCGACACATAACCATCAGGACCTGAGCTGCGTTTCCCATAAACATCTTAAGCCTAACTTGATCGTAGATCAATTGCAATTAAATAGTCTGTATGATCAAAATAGGCTTACGATTTGTTCAGCTAAATGCAGCCCAGGTCATGGTTTCTCTTGCCACAACAAATGTGATTTATAAACACAGAGTTGGAGCAGCCAGACAAAAAGTAAAGGGTCAAGAGTCCAACACTGATCACTATAATAGTGACTCGAAACAAAACATTCCATAAAACATTTGCATCTAAACGTCTATTAAATCTAAATAAGATTGTTATTTAGTAGATCTTTGACAGAAATAAAGTCAAACTGGTAATTGTACGTGCAATAATGTGTAATGGCTCAAAGTCAGTAGTTCTGTTTCTCTTTCATTCAATGATTCTGCTTATTAACATCAGGTATTTTCAAAAATGCTCAGTCATCATTTAATTTATCACTTAATTATCTCATTAACTTCAACACTGCTTCAGTGTTAATTGTAACACCTTGTAGGACACATAATATGTACACAGAGGAGTGTTCATTTAAAACTTGTTTTTTTTTGTGCACGACTAGTCACTTCAAGCTGAATGTTTGATTTGATCAGTGTGTTTTTTTTCATTGCGAAGCAAACCTGTGAATCACGGCTCCATACGACACAGACTGATGAAATTAAGGACTGTATCTCAAGACTGTGATGGATCTCTTGCTGGAGGATCAACTGACAGACCCCCGGAGTCAGATAAGATCATCAGCTAAGGATTAAAGAAAGACACGGAGGAGAGAAAATAATATAAACATGTCAAATGCTGACAACAGTGGTGAGAATCACAGAGAAACAAGCTTTAAATTATTGTTCATGTAGGTTTTCATTAATAGAGTTACAAGTAGGCCACTGGAGGAAATGTCAAGAAGGAGATTTAAAACATGCATGCATAATACATTTATAATTCTGTTTATTATTAAGGCAACATTGACAAATTATTGATTATCCTGAGCTGATTATAACCTTTTTCAAAATCTCACGTTTTCTCTGATTAATATTGCTTCTTGCAAAAAATGTATTTAAATATTTTCTTTTGGTACGTGTTACTGTGCTGAAAGTCTAATGTAATGGAAGTCTTTTTTTATACAGAGACTGATGTTCACAATCCTCCTCGGAGAAGAAGATCAAGCAAAAGTAAACCTCCTGACTGTAAGTTTTTATAAAGATAAAAGAAAAGAAAGCGTGATGTGATGTTGGATTAAGATCAAAATCTTGGTATAATACCATGTTAACTGTCTGTATTTCAGTGAGTGATCTGAGGGTTGTTCTGCTGGGGAAGAGTGTGTCAGAAAACAGTCGAGTGGGAAACTTCATATTACGGCGAGCAGCGTTTGACAGTGAAGCTCCTCCAGATGTTGTAGAGAGAGTTGGAGGAAGATTGAAGGACAGACACGTGATCCTCATCAACAGTCCTCAGCTGCTCGAAACACACCTGTCACTTCGTCAGATCACGAAGACTGTGAGAGAGTGTGTGTCTCTGTCAGATCCAGGACCTCATGTGATCGTTCTGCTCCTCAAACATGATCAGTGTTCAGCAGAAGATCAAGAGTGTGTGGAGAAGGTCCTGAACTCTCTCTCTGAGCGGGTTTATCAACACAGCATGGTGCTCACGACACAAGAGGCGACTGAAACCGACGACATCCTACAGAAAATCATTCAGAAATGCTGCAACAGACACCTCAGTCTTCAGGGAAACAGCTCTCCTGATGATCTTCTGAAGGCGTTTGAGGACATTGAGCAAATGAATAATGGACGGCACCTGGATTGTGCTGAAGCTTCACAGGGTTTCACAATGAGGCAACAGGACACAGAAAGACGTGAGTGTGATGATATTTGATCATTTGTAGTAAAAACGTATCTATAATATAAGTGTTTTGTTTTTTATTTTAATATTCTACTATCATACCGCTGTTAACACTATGAGGGACATCCTGGTGTTTCCCTACTTTTCCCTACACCAACAATAATTGGGGAAGGGAGGTCGACTATATAGAGGGACACACAAACTTCCCGACATGACATAATCCCTAAGGAGGTGGCTGTCTAGGAGGAAGCATTTAACACGATTTCACACTCCAATATGAATAACTGGAGAGGGTGGTAAATAAGAGCATGGGACGCAATGCCTTGCCCAACATACTCCCATTTACCTACAGTAGCTTCATGGTTAATATAGCACCCATCCACAGGGAGCCCGGTGTCAAGTCAAGTCAAGTCACATTTATTTATATAGCGCTTTTCACAATACAGATTGTATCAAAGCAGCTTCACAGTGATAACATGAAAGTAGCACAACACAGATCAAGAACATTGCTAAACACTAAATAACCCCAACTGAGCAAGCTCAAAGCAAGCCAAAAGCAAGGCGACAGTGGCAAGGAACCAAACTCCATCAGATTGGATGGAGAAAAAACCTTGGGAGAACCCAGGCTCAGTCGGGGGCCAGTTCTCCTCTGGCTTACATTCATATTGTTTATATATAGACCATTTCACAAGATGTAAACAACACTGGTCCAGAAGCACTTCCTGTTTCAGTTATTTAACACTACATAAAAGCTGGGATAAAATACAACCAACAGGACATTTAAAACTGAATCAAAAAGTTAAACAAACATCTTTAAGATGTTTTCTTTGCATTAGAAATAAAGAAAACAGTTACAAACTGAAACAGGAAGTGTTTCTGGACCAGTGTTGTTTACATCTTGTGAAATGGTCTATAAATATTAAATATAAATATTGTTTATGAATCAAACGGCGCCATAACATATCGCAGGCGTTGAGTCGTCTCATCACAGGCGTTGAGTCGTCTCATCACAGGCGTTGGGGCATCCGAAATCCCCGTGAGAGGCTGGACACAAAACTGGACCTGACGAACGCCATTTTTCTCGGGACAAGCGTCCCGAGATAACAGCAGAAAGGCAGATGGGAAATAATTAGCATAGCTGATGTTCATAATGATTTCCGTTATAACTCACAAACTCTCCGTAACCCGAACTCTCCGCAACCCAACCATACGCGCCGACCCGTTTGTCTAAAAGGCTGTCGAGCCCCACTGGTGCGTTAAGCAGTTTCAGTGGCAGACGGTTCCGTATGGCATAACAGAGGACTAGAAGGTAAGCATTATGTGAATGCTTGACTAAAGAGATGCGTCTTTAATCTAGTTTTAAACTGTGTCAGCGAGTCAGAGCCTCGGACCGTATCGGGAAGGCCATTCCAGAGTTTTGGAGCTAAATGCGAGAACGCCCTCCCTCCTTTACTGGACTTCGATATCCTAGGAATGACCAGAAGCCTTGAATTTAGTGATCTTAAGGAACGCGGTGGATTGTAGGGCGAAAGAAGGTCCGTTAAGTACATAGGAGCTAAACCATTTAGGGCTTTATAGGTCAGTAGTAGTATTTTGTAGTTGATGCGGAACTTAATAGGTAACCAGTGTAGAGATGATAAAATCGGTGTTATATGATCATATTTTCTTGACCTAGTAAGAACTCTAGCAGCTGCATTTTGTACTAACTGTAGCTTGTTTATTGAGGATGCAGGACAACCGGCTAATAAAGCATTACAGTAATCTAGTCTCGAGGTCATGAATGCGTGAACTAATTTTTCTGCATCAGAAATAGATAGCATGTTACGTAGCTTAGCAATGTTTCTAAGGTGGAAAAAGGCTGTTCTTGTAACATATGAAATATGATTTTCGAACGACAAGTTGCGGTCTAGTATAACACCCAGGTCTTTTACTGTTGTGGATAAAGTAACAGGACATCCGTCTATATTAAAGATGCATTGTGAGAGGTTTTGTGAGTAGTTTTTTGGACCAATAAGTAATACCTCCGTTTTATCTGAATTTAATAGCAGGAAATTACGCGTCATCCAGCATTTTATATCTTTGAGATACTCTGTCATTTTAGATGAGTTAGTGTTTTCATCTGGTCGTGATTAAATATATAATTGAGTGTCGTCAGCGTAACAGTGGAAATTAATTCCATGTTTTCTTATAATATTACCAAGTGGCAGCATATATATTGAGAATAGCAGAGGGCCTAAAACCGATCCTTGCGGTACTCCATAGTCTACTGACGTTATCTTTGATTTTTTCCCATTTAAACAGACAAAATGAGAACGGTCCGATAAGTACGATCTAAACCAGCTTAATGCCTGTCCCTGGACACCGGTGAAGTTTTGTAGTCGATCCAAGAGTATTATATGATCTATAGTGTCGAACGCAGCGCTAAGATCAAGTAGGACTAGTATTGAGATACAGCCTTGGTCAGAAGCTAAAAGTAAATCATTTGTAATTTTAACTAGCGCAGTTTCTGTACTATGATGCGGTCTGAATCCTGACTGGAATTTTTCATAGATATCATTTTCTTGCAAAAAAGAGCACAATTGAGCGGACACTACTTTTTCAAGTATTTTGGACATAAATGGAAGATTTGAAATGGGTCTGTAATTTGCCAAGTTATTTGGATCTAATTGCGGTTTCTTAATGAGAGGTTTTATTACAGCCAGCTTGAATATTTTTGGGACATGACCTAAAGATAAAGACGAGTTAATAATATTGAGGAGAGGCTCTTCCACTACAGGTAATAGTTCTTTCAGTAGTTTAGTGGGTATTGGATCTAATAAACAAGTTGTTGGTTAAGATGCAATGATAAGTTTATTTAGCTCCTCCTGTCCTATCGTTGTAAAGCGGTTTAGTTGTTCTAGAGGGTCCATAATTGAAGCTGAATCATAAGACACCATAGCGGATTGTACATTTATAATTTTGTTTCGGATGCTTTCTATTTTCGCATTGAAGTAATTCATAAAATCATTACTACTAAACTGTAAAGGTATATTTTGCTCTGGTGATGTCTGTTTATTTGTTAGTCTAGCCACGGTGTTAAATAAAAACCTTGGATTATTTTGGTTATTTTCGAGTAGTTTGCGGAGATGCTCAGCCCTGGCTGTTTTTAGTGTCTTTTTATAACGTGACATACTGTCTTTCCACGCGATTCTAAAGGTGTGCAGACGCTTGTTCTTCTTTCCTTGAGAAAAGGGACAAGCATGAGCAGAGCTTCTTCCCTGTGAACTTAATTCACTCTCATGAGTAAAAAACGTCTCGGTTACGTTTGTAACCCTCGTTCCCTGAGTAGGGAACGGAGACGTTCCGTCGGATGCCGATGAATCAGCATAAATCATCATGAATCAGGTCCAGTGCTGCTGTGGCCGAGTGGGAGTAGGCGGAAGTCAGAGGAGGGCGCATTCAGCGGACTGATGCGTCTGAACTGGCGGCTGGTTGGCAGCAGATGGCCACGGGGTCAGACAAAATAGCTACAGTCCACTTCTGGGCGGCCGAGAACTGTTGGGCGAGAAGTCCTCAACCGCGCCACCGAAGAGGCCAGCCTGGGATATGGGTAAGTGGAGGAAGTGGGTTCACTCAGCCTCGCGCACATCAACCAGGTTAAGCCAGAGATGTCTGACCACGCATGTGGACATCACCTGACTCAGGGAGCATGCGGTCACCTTCGTCGCTCGTAGAGCAAGGTCAGTGATGGCAGGCAGCTCAAGGATGAGCCCTGAATCAGCCCTACCCTTGTGCATGTCATTGAACACCCAGAAGGATGGCAATAACATGCAGTGAGGTGGCAGCCTGCCCTGCAGCTCTATAGGTCCCTGCCACTGGAGTAGACAAGAACCTACAGGCATTGGAGGGGTGCACTAGGTGAAGGTGCTGTGGGCACACATAAGTGTTGCCTCTGAGCACTGCACAGGGGGAAACCCCAGTGTACCCTAGGCCTCTAGGAGGGCAGAGAAGGTGGAATAGGCTGCTAAGCAGTCTCGAAAAGTCAAAGGAGACTCCCACAATCTCATGACCACCCCCAAAAGCCAATCATCAGCCTTAAGTGCTCGGGACATGGCAGAAGGTTCCACACAAGCCCAATACTCACGGCAGCCCGGGTAAGCATAGCTGTGAACTCTGGATCAAACTCGCTATGCTAGCATATCCGAAGACAGCAACACAGATGAGCCATCATACAGTGTCTCAAGGACACCAGCTCACCTTAATGCAGCGACTCGGGACCATGCAGGCTGCAATTTGAAAGACGGGGTGTGGACCGAGGAATTTTCGTCTGTTTAGTTCCAGACCTGCCGTCTTCTGGCTACCAGCCTGAAGTATTATCTTACGTGGAGAAAAATATATCGGAGTGTGGATGAGGGGACTCTCACTCTATTGAGCTCATCAAGTCTCGACCATTACATTGCGATGGTCACGTTCCCGCTGGGAGAACGTGACACACCCACAAGCGCTGTCTGAGCGCAATCAAAGCCCAAACACGTCAAACAGAGCTTGCGCCCATCAGCTGAATCTATCAAAATACCTCGCTATTAACAGAGGCAGATCGTCTTTAAAAAGTTAAAATTGTATTTTTGTGAGAGAAAAGCTTGCAGCAGTGCTGAGGCGCCCAGGGAGAAACACACATGCTGTTCAGTTCAGCAGGCAGGAATATGAAACTCGCCATCACACCAACACCGACTGGAAGTGCCTTGTCTAGAAGATTCTCGAAGATAGTCCGAGAATAGGCTGCAGGAGTGAAGAAAACTCTTGGCTGCGAAGCGAAAACATACCTGCATTTGCCAGCGTCCTCCTTTTATAAGTACGAGGTAAGGCGGAGATACGCTATGCAAAATCCGCAGACCCATGGCATTTCTTTGCCATTGGCTCGTTTTGTAATACTCGATAGGCTTTCTAAGCAAAACCCCATTCATCGTCATCCGACGGAACTCGGAGTGACAACGAAAGGGAACACAAAGTCCATGCGTGTCCTCTGGTGTCATAAAACGAAGACACGGATGAACACACTTTCTGAAACTCTTGCTCATCATTGCCAAACACTACAAACTAACAGAGCATGTTTACACAAGCTCAGACACCGAATATGTGAGAAGGTTTCCCAAAGCATTAATACCAAGACACAGCATCAAGCTTCTACTTCGAAGGGAACTACTACTATTCTCTTGAGCAGTGAGACTGAAAATGTTGCTGCTGTTATTTTACAATCTGAATCATTTTTGTTTCAAAAACAAATCTATAAAATACAAATAATTCAGTTCTAAAATTCAAATGTATAAAATTCAAATCTTTGTCTCCTGCTTTATATTAAACACCCAGCTTACACTGAAACACACTGTTACACTGCAAATGTTCTCTGAGTCTTAACTATTTAATAGAGAACAACTGTCTGCTGGAAATTTAGAAAAGTCTATAGATGGTGTGTCTCTGAACTGTTCCACCATCTATAATGTGCAAACCTTATAGTGTGACCTGAAGGAGGATCATCTAGAGGTCAGATAGCTTTTGTTTATTTCACCAAAAGAGTGCAATCAATAATAATAATAATAACACAACATTACTCCAAACTATAGTAAACACTGTATAAAGAACAATGTACCAAAACAAACACTAAACACTCTTAACCCTGTACCTAAGTACCTACAGTAGTACCCTGCCATGTCACATACAAAAGTAGTAGTTGCTCTGTGCTTTGGTGCTGTTAGTGATCACGATACATGCATAGAGCCCAAGCCAAATCAAAGCAAGCCCAGCTTTTCAAGCAGGCCAGGCACGGTACGGAGCGATAACACTGGTCAGACAAACCAAACATTGGGAGTCAAACTTGCTCAGGCACGTTTAGAACGCCTAGCCCTAGTGTGAGTACATCCTTCCTCACAATTATTTATAGACAATCTAAAAGTATATATGATGCGATAGAAGCAGAAAGTAGACCTTTTACAAACACAAGGTTGTTACAAAATTTATTTTTTTTTTGGCATTACAACTGATGCATTTCTCTTTTTACAGGTTCAACAGAGAGTGAAGATGATCTGAGGATTGTTCTGCTGGGTAAAACTGGAGTTGGGAAAAGCGCAACTGGAAACACCATCTTGGGAAGAAACGCTTTTAAAGCAGAGGAATCTTTTGAATCAGTGACCAATGAGAGTCAGAGAGAAACATCTGAAATCAACGGTCGACGTGTTACTGTGATCGACACTCCAGGACTGTTTGATACTGAACTCACTAATGAAGAGATCCAGAGAGAAATCAGACACTGCATCTCCATGATCCTGCCTGGACCGCATGTGTTTCTCTTACTGATTCCACTGGGACGATTCACTAAAGAAGAACAAGAATCAGTGAAGATCATACAAGAGACGTTTGGTGAGAAATCTTTAATGTTCACCATCGTGCTCTTCACCAGAGGAGACTTTCTGAAGGACAAAACCATTGACCAGTGTTTGGGAAAACCTGGATCTGTGATCAGAAACCTGACTGAAGCGTGTGGAAACAGATATCATGTGTTCAATAATAATCAGACTGGAGACCGAACACAGGTGTCTGATCTACTGGAGAATATAGACAACATGGTGAATGCAAACGGAGGGAGTTTCTACTCGTGTAAGATGTTCAGACAGATGGAGAGAGAACAACAAGAACAACAGATGAAGATCCTGATGGACAGAGAAAGAGAAAGAGAAGAACTGATGGAAAAACTAAAAGAGGAGAAAGAGAGAATGAAGATGATGATGGAGGAAGAACAACAGAATTATGTCAAAGAGAGAAAGAGAAGAGAAGAGGAGGAAAAAAAGAGGTGGGAGAGAGAAGAACAGATTTCTAATGAACAGTATCAGAGACTCAAGAGTGAAATGGAGAGAATAGTCAGAGAGAAAGAAAGAATAGAAAGAGAGAGACGAGAACAGCTACAGGATTTAGAGAGGAGACTTAAAGAAGAAAGAAACGTGAGAGAAGATCAACAAAACACTTTTGAAGAGAAACTGAAACTCCTTGAAGAACAGCATGAAGACGAACTGAAGAGAAGACGATAGAAGTGGAGAGAGGAATATGAGAGAGAGAAAGATGAGGAGATGAAGATCTGCACTGAAACTGATGATTCACTACAGGTGAGAGTTCAGAGAAACCTGGAGAAAAATATTCATGCTCATCCATTAAACCTCAAACCTCATAAAACCTCTACACATATTGCCTTTCTATTCATATTTTTCTGAGTAAATATGTTCATTTCACACTTTAAACAACTAGAAAACCCTGAAAAATATATATATTATTGTTTTTATTAATGGTAATAATATTTTTTTCTTTTGTTTACTGTATAATTGTGTTTTAAACAGGGAGAAAACAGTGACATTGGAACAGGAGTCACAGCACATCTATTTCGCAGACTTCATCTTCACGGGCGTCACAGTAAACTGAGAGCTACAGATGTTCTTCAGGTAACTGAACATTCATTACAGTCCCATGAGTCTTGTGCTGAAGAGGAGCTGGTTCAAAATTTCCTTCAAAAACTACTGATGATGGACTACAGAGTGAGATATATTAAATCTAAAGAGACCAATGAAGGTCACAAAGAACAAGGCACCTATGAGTCATTTAGACAAGAAGCTGATTCTGATGACTTTTTTAATTTCAATGTAAAATCAGTGTCTAATGAAAGAACAAGCCCGTCTGATCGCATTCACCCGATGGATGTTCAGATGGCTGTGTTTCATTGTGCTGATGGTTTCCTGAAGCAGTTGATGGTCACTAAACTGTCCCAGTGTCAGTACGCTCTGCCTCTGCTTGTTCCTGATCCATTCACACAACAGATTGAGTTTCCTCTCTGGACATTCAGACAAATCAACAAGAGCTGGAAGGTGAAGAACACCAACAATGAGACCATCAGTCAAACCCATCCGGTCTACAAGGCACAAACTCCAATGGTGTTTTTCTTCAGATTTGACTCTGTGTCTTCATCCAAGTCTCAGCTGATGAACAGTCTGATCAATGAGAAACACGACACGTTCTTCCACAGGAACTGTCCAGGCAGCAGCAGAACCAGAGTCCTGATGGATGGAGTGGTGGAGATCGCCTGGTTCTGCCCCTCTGGGAAAAACACGGATAAATTCACGGACTGTGTTGCGTTCTGTAATCTACACGGTGATGCAGGAGATCATGAGAAACAACTGAAGATCCTCACTGAAATGGCTTCAGTCAATGTTGTTCTTCTACCACAACTTCAGAAAAATGACAGAAGTGCAGAAAAGATCCAGAACCTGTTCAGAATCACAAAACCGCTTATTTGTCTTTTTACAGAGGATGAATCTACTTTAATGAAGATGAAGAAAGGGAAATTTAAGATTGGTCTGAAAGACAGACATCAGTCAGAAGTATCTGAAGAACTCAGAAGAGCCATAAATGAGTGTCTCTCAGAATCATCTTCCACTTTCAGACTTGTAGATTTGTCCAAACACTCAGACATCAGAGTAGATGAGGAAGATGATGAAGACTGCAGGAGAGGAAGAGAAGCAGCACAGCAGATGATGAGTTTACTGGAGAAGAAAGATCTGACAGAAATCAAAGAATCATTTCTGCCTCATCAGGGGAAACTGTGGCATCAGTGGAGTCAGAAGAACAAAGAACTACATCGACCTCGAGCAAATGAGACAGAAATGGACATCAGTAGAAAACTAACAGAGATGAAGTATATCCGTGAACAGCAGCATGAATCTGACATCAGTGAGTTTATGAAGATCTTTATTAATGAAATTAACTCAGATGCTGCAAATAAAAATATTTTTTTTCTGAAGTTGCTTAAAATATGCCTGGATGAATATATGTCTACTGGCCTTTCTGCTATACATAAAAAATATGATGAAATGTGGTCAGCAGTTGTAAGACTGAAAGAGAATGATGATAAATCCAAGGAATTGACAACTGAAAAAGAAGAACTTGTGAGAATGTCTAAGGATCTTCAAGCTGCAGGCTTTGGGGTGGAGCACATCATAAGAGAGATCGGTCAGATCTATGAATCATGTTCATCTGTGGAGAAGAACAAGAAAGACCTGCCGTTTCACTTCTCTTCTCTCCCGAGTCTCGCAGCAGAGATGATGATCTCTGGATTTCCACTGGAGCTGATGGATGGAGATGCTGCTCATGTTCCTGTGATCTGGATCTCTGCTGTTCTAGATGAACTCATCCAGAAACTGGGAGACCAGAGAGTCTTTGTGCTGTCAGTTTTAGGGATTCAGAGCTCTGGGAAATCCACCATGCTGAACGCCATGTTGGGACTGGAGTTTGCCGTCAGTGCTGGCAGGTGCACCAGAGGAGCTTTCATGCAGCTGGTCAAAGTCTCAGACGAGATGAAAACACAGATGAACTTTGACTATATTCTGGTTGTTGATACTGAGGGTCTTCGTGCTCTAAAACTGGCTGGAAGATCAACAAGACATCATGACAATGAATTGGCCACATTTGTTGTTGGTCTTGCAAATTTAACTTTGATCAACATCTTTGGTGAAAACCCATCTGAGATGCAGGACATTCTTCAGATTGTTGTTCAGGCCTTCCTGAGGATGAAGAAGGTCAGACTGAATCCCAGCTGTGTGTTTGTGCATCAGAACATTTCAGACGTCACAGCTGGAGAGAAAAACATGGATGGAAGGAGACGACTGCAGGAGACACTGGATGAGATGACAAAACTTGCTGCTGAAGAGGAAGTCTATGATGCAGAATGTTTCAGTGATGTCATTGAATTTGATATTCAGAAAGATGTGAAGTATTTTGCTCCGCTCTGGGAGGGAAACCCACCTATGGCACCACCAAACCCAAACTACTGTGAGAATATTCAAGAACTAAAGAAAACTATCATGTCTCATCCCTCAAAATCACATGGAATGATGCTGATAGACCTAAAAGATCGTATTAAAGATCTCTGGGAGGCTTTACTGAAGGAACGATTCGTCTTCAGCTTCAGAAATTCTCTGGAGATTTCAGCCTACAGGAAACTGGAGACAAAATACAGCAAGTGGTCTTGGAGTCTTCGCAGTGCCATGATGGAAACTGAGAACAAACTACTCAACCAAATAGAAAATGAAGCAATTCATGAGGTTGAGGAAACCGATCTTCAAACAGGACTAAAGAAGACAAGTGAAGAAGTGGAGAAATCAATGTCTGAATTCTTTGAGAAAGACAAAGATAAAGATATACTGATTCACTGGAAAACATCATTTGAAATCAAAATCAAAAATGTTCAAAACAACATTGTGAGAGAAACAAAGAAGAAATTAATTGAGATTCTTAAACAGCGAGACCTGAAGAAAAAGATTGATGATCAGAGGAAACATCATGAAAACACTCTCTTTGAAAAGAGCAAAGAACTTGCCTTAAAACTCAAAGACAAAACAAATGATGAAGAAACACTAAAGAAAGAATTTGATTCATTCTGGAAACACAGTGTGAAGAAGATCATCAGAGACACTCGTCCAATAAAAGACAATGACATAATGAGAGATGTGAAACTCTTCCTCAGTGACATCTATGAAAGTGCTCCTATAGGTCACTGGATGGAGAGCACGGATATTTTTTCTGTGCCAAGTTATACTCAATACGTTCTTTTCAAAAAGGAGTTCAAAAAGTCTGTAATCAAGTCATCTAGATACACTCAAACATTGTCTCCAGAAGATAACATAAGAAATTTCATCACAGATGTTGCTCAGCAGACAGACAAAATGATTCAGTCATTCAACATTTCAAAGATGGGCTACAACATCAGCTGCATTCAACAACTTACAGATTACATCAAGATGAGAGTAACAGAACATCAGAAAACATCTGTGGAATATGAGTTCAAGAATGAATTCTTCATGGATTTAGTTCATTCCATCTGTAAGAGAGCAGAGCAGATGATCTCTGACCAACACAAAATGTTCAGAGACGCCAATGATCCAGAAATATATGTTGAGAAAAAGAGAGCGGAGTACTATAATATTTTCCAGAAATACTGTCATGAAGCAACATCAGCTGCTATTTTTGGAGAAATCCTCTGTCAGAAACTGAAAGAGCCCATTGAGCAGAGTGTCTACAAGAAGACTGCCAGAGATCTGACTGATGAAATGAGATCAAACTGTGAATCACTGAATGGAAACAGATCAAATCTAGAAAAACACATCCTGAAGACACTGGCAGAAGACGAGGATTTTGACAAATACATTAACTACATTAAAACTCCCAGAGATCACTTCAAGAGATTCATCAGAGATGAAGTCAGTCGGTACATCACTGATAAGTTCAGTGTCAGTGTTTTACCCAAGATGAAGGAGAACATTGAACTCCTGCAGCAGAAGATCATGAAAGCAGCACATGAATCTACTGAAAATGTTCAAGTGAACAGAGGAGATGTTGGTTTGTGGTTGAAGAGTTTCACACAGCAGCTCTCAGATGAGCTGATCTTCTCTGAAAAAGACCTCAGTGGAGTCAAACATGATAGTGTTGATGATTTCAGCTTCCTAGAAGATGTGATGAAAAAAGAACTTCCTGCTATAATGTCTGATATCTACTGTAAATTCAACACAGAGGCATTTCCAGTAAATCTGGACTATAAATTCAGGCCAGATGAGCTTCTGATTGATCACTTCTGTCAGTGCTGTTGGGTTCAGTGTCCGTTCTGTGGAGCCGTCTGCACCAACACCATAGAAAACCACGATGGAGATCACAGTGTTTCTTTCCATCGTAATATTGGACTAAATAGAATAAATTACAGGAGTACATCTAACTTGTCTACTCATATCTGCACATCAGCAGTGGCAAGCAAGACTCTGTATTTTCATCCCAATGATTCAGATGATTTAGTTCTCTGTAGAGATTATAGAACAGCAGGAGGAGTTTATGCTAACTGGAGCATCACTCCTGATCTCTCTGAACTGCCCTACTGGAAGTGGTTTGTCTGCAGATTCCAGAAGGATCTGGAAAAATACCATAATAAAACATTTGAGGGGGGAAGAAGAGATTCCAGATGGATGGAGAAAATACTCTAAACTAGATGCTATTGCGAGTTTAGAGAAATGCATCTAAAGGAGATGGTAAAGAATGAGACTCTTATGGTTTATGTCAGAAACTCCTCAGATCACAGTTAGATACAAGTTTTTATTACGTTAAAGGGATAGTTCACTTTGAAATAATTTTTTGATATGTTTTATTTTACCTCAAGGGCATCCAAGATGTAGGTGTCTTTGTTTCCGCGGTATTTTCAATTTTGATATTTTTAGGTCAAACCGTTGTTGTCTATCAGTCAAATAATGCAGGTATAGGGGTCCACGTCAAAGAGCAACAAGTCAAAATTAAACATGATTGAATGACTTGTAAATGTAAGTACACATTGATGGCCTAAGACACGAAACGAGCGGTTTGTGTGAGAAAACTAACAGTATTTATATCGTTTTTACCTCGTGTAACACAGCCATGTCCAACTGATCTGACGGCACGGGCGCTTCGGTCTGCGCATGCGCCGGAAGTGATCGCTTGCGCGTCTACGTCACTCATTGTTTACACAGAGATTTCGGAAGTTTTACCTTTCACTAAATATATTTAGATATACAGGAAATCGCAATGGAAGATGACTTCAAAATACTGTGGAAACAAAGACACCTACACCTTGGATGGCCTTGAGGTAAGCTAAAACATATCAAAAATTCATTTCAAAGTGAACTATCAATTTTAATCAGTGACAGTCTGAACCTATCTACACCTAACAGAGAATTATAATTCACTGGATAAAAGGGATTTAAAGACAACATTCATTGTAAAAGTCTTCTGATCTATGGAGTTAAAAGAAATGAATGCAAATTTTCTAAATTAGAATTTTAGACAAATGTATCAAACAATTGTATGACGCATTTAAAAAAAACTGTAATTTTGTCTAACTGTAAAAAAAAAAAAAAAAAAAACACACAGGACAACAACTGAAAGACAAATGTATTTTAACCCCATGGGTTTCTCTGCCCATGTGGACATTAGACTTATGGCAATTTTGTAGTTGCCTCTTCCCTTAACCCCTCGACTTTTTGAAAGGAGATTGTAACACAGTTCACAGTAACAGTAACAGTAACAGTTAACACATCCTGAGCGTGACAGCCCAAATACAAATCCCAAACATTAATCCAGAAATCAGACGGTTTGAAACACAGAAATCAAAGGGTGAAACACAGTAAGGCAAATACAAACAGCACAAAAATGTTAGCCAGGACAAAACAAGAATTTGCACTGAGGGTATGTTTACACAACAATGATGTGCTAAATTTACCTACTTTTATTTTATTCCTAAAAAAAAAAAATGAAAATGATTTTATTTTTGGCTGTTAATAGTATTTTCTTATAGAGTGATATAGAGATATATCTAAAATCCCCTCTGTGTATATATAAGACTCAAACTCTCTTCAATAAAGAATCATGTGAGTTGATTATACTGTATGAGCAATAATGCATTTTTCCCTGAATATTCACATAATTGCAAATGTGAAATTGATTTTACACAAGAGATTAACATACAAAAAGTGATATTAAGTCCGGTACATTTTAAACACAGTATTGTTTGATCTATTTTGCATTTTTAAGGAGAACAATGCTCTGTTTGATGCTGTCAGTGAGAAAGTGCCTTCATTTTTTGATAAGACAATTTTCCAAAAAGAGTTTTTGTCCAAAAACAATTATGACTGATTACTACATTGAGATAACATAACATAAATCAAGTTTAATGACACTGATTTCTTTGTAAGTCGTAAGGATGCATTTGTAAGTCACTGATAAAAGTGTCTTGGTGTGTTTGGTGGTAAACGCATGTGCACACTATCAGCAGCTCACTCTTTTTTAAGTCGGACATTACTGAACCACTGACTTGCGACTGTTGATTTAGAACTGGTTCTTTGGTTCAGTGACTGGTCTAAGTAATTACTAAGAGCCACTAGTGTAGAACTTGTTCATTTGCAGTTGGGTCTCAGGCTCATGGCAGGTACACTGGCTCATCTTTGTACTATGTTGTTGTTGATAAATTGATGACTTAAAATGTCAATCAAAAGAAAAACAATTATCTAGTATCATGAAGAAATGAAGAGTTCAGATACAAAAGCCTCTAAATGCCATTTGAAATTTTCTTCTTTAATGATGATTTTTGTCAAACTTGTATATTTAAGTTCAGTAATTTCACTTAAATAACAATTAATAGGTAATTATCATTGCCATTTAAGTGAAATCACTGAACTTAAATATACAAGCTTGATAAAAATGATTATTCTAGAAGAAAATTTCAAATGGAACTCTTCAAATATAATCACAATTGGAAAACTAATGTTAGGAATATTAAATTGTTTTAGTAACATTCATGAAGTAAAATGTCTACATAATTCTAAGTCTCAAAACCTTCTCCTGAAAAAACTTGAATTATTTTTTAATATTAAAAAATAGCACAGAAGCAAAGATCTTTGGGTTTATATATTTAATTCGATACCAACATTTCAGCAGTTTGTACCAACACCAGTAAAATGTAATTATTCTTGGTACCAATTTCGGAACCATAGCAAAACCTATTGGAACTATTTAACTATTTTAAAATAAAGAAAATATTAAATTAATTCATTATTAATGATAATAATAATTACATGTAAATAATACATTAAAACAGCAAGTAGTCTTGATTTTTTTTTTAAGCTAAGTAAACATTTCTTTACAAAGTAAAAATTCATTGGAGTTTCGGATTCAATCCTACACTTAAATACAGTTATAACAGTGTAATGTGTAATTAGCAGCATGAAAAATACAACTTTTCTTCAAATTGTAAATTGGCAAGCAAAAAAACACTCCCATTATAATCACTGAAGCTGTCAATCAGAGTTCTGCACTCCTGCAAAAACCTACCCTTATAACCCTGCCCACACTGCACAATGCATCTTTACATTGTGTTTATAATTAAAGGATTCATAAGTGTGTAGAACATAAACTTAGGCATTTCGACAGGATTCTGACTAACTTAAACTTAAACATGTCTGATTGGCCACTGCGCTCACATGCTCAATAGTCATGTCAGTGATTGGCTGCAATGCTTCAAAAAACACATTGTAAATAGAAACACTGAATACTTTTCACGAAGCATAAATATTGAATGCTCAGGTGTGTTTAAATGCAGCCGCCTATCAGCGGTACCGAACTGACCTAGTACAGGTACTTTTGTAAAATTTCAGTACAGACTGAAGTACCAATTCTTTTGACACTAACACTAAGGGCCAATCCCAATTCTACCCCTTACCCCTTGACCCTTGACCCTTGAAACAGAGTGGCAAAGCGTAGGGGTGAAAATATTCCCCTAAGAAATGGGACACCACTACGCCTCCGTTAAACGTCATTATATTATAGCGCCTACGTCACTGGAGATGCGCTGATGTTTATCACAACTTCCAAGATGCCGTCGACAGCTGCAGTTATCTCAGTCGCGTGGGTTACAGCTATTTTCTTGCATTTATCTTGTGAAGTTCGCAGGAAACAACGGAGACGACGAAAATATGTTGCGGGACTATCGTTAGCAAACTACAGTAATTTTAGCGATTTTTTTTTTTTTTTTTTTTTTTTTTTTTTTTTTTTTACAAACGTTTCTGTGAAGAAACTAACCGTAAATATGAACACAATATTGAATGTAACATAAAGCAAATCATTATTTGTCGTTACAATACTTATTAAAGCCACAAATACTTAAATTTATGGGTCTCCTTTGTCGCTTGGGCAGCCAGCCTGGGTTAGCAGTGACACTTCTCATACCCCTTCGTTTGAAGTGTGCTCCCGAAAAATCTTCGTTTGAAGGGCTATCTGGCCCTTCCCCCTAGCCCTCCCCCTCCAACCAAAAGAGAATTGGGACAGCCCTACCCCTTCACGTGGACGCGCAAAATGGAGGGGAAGGGGAAAGTGAAGGGGTAAGGGGTAGAATTGGGATTGGCCCTAACACTAGTCACAATAGACAGCAAGTCCTCTGTAATCATCCGAAAACAATTGAACTGCCTCATCTGAGTTTTTTTCGGATATGACTGAATCACTGACTTTGACTCTGCCAAATTCATTTATTTTGAACTGGTTCTTTGGTTCAGTAACTGGTGTAGTTGCTATCAAACTAAAGTCTGGTTCATTTAGATTTTGTGAACCAGCTTGACCAATTCAACTCAAAGAACGATTTGTTCAAGAATCAGACCTCACTAGTATCTGGAGTTTCTCCTGTGGGAATGGAATCAGCTCTACCCCCAATGAGTCTCTTTTATGTTTGAGGAATACGTCACCAAACATTCTGGTGAACATCAAAAGGAGACTCAGAGGTGCTTGGGCCTATGACCTCCAGGAGGGATTTCACAACTGATGCAACTCTTCTATCAAATGCAACTCTTCTATGAGATGAAATGTAACAGGTAAAATTTTCAAATCATGACACCAGAAGAATGGAAAGACAGTTTCAGTGAAGGTGGTTGTGAATGTGTGTAGCTTTGTGCTAGTTACAGGATCAGAGAATGACACCGTTCCTCTGTCATAGTCCAGGTGAACTCTCACACGCTCAAGCTTCTCTTTCACAGGAAAACCAAACCGCTCATCCAGTCCGTACTGCACCCACCAGACACCAGAGTTAAAGAAAACACCTCCCTTCCTCTGGTTTGATGCTGTAGTTACTCCAAGACTCCAGTACAAACTCTCTTTGACCTCCACATCCCAGCAGTGTGTTCCTGAGTTAAAGCCCTCTGAACCCAGAACACACGAATACTCATCGAACCTCTCTGGATTATCAGGAAGTGGTTGACTGTTCAAGCTCCATCTCACACTGGTCAGATCATCCGACAGAACTAGATGTGACTGAGCCGAGTTTGGATCCAGAATAACAGGAGCTGATGAGACACAATCAACAGATGCTTTTATTCTGATGTTCATATAATGATCACGAGTAGGGTTGGGTACCGAAACGCGGTGCCAATAGGGAACCGGTTCCGACGTAAACGGTAATAACCATTCCGTATAAGAACGAAAATTTCGGTGCCTGAGTCTCTGCCATTAGGCGCACACACGCAAAGTCTCTCGCTCTCTCCCTCTCCGCCGTGCGCGCACTATACGGTTTGAAGCAGTCTGATCTGTCTCGCATGCGCACTCTTGCTCGCTCGCTCTAGATTCCGGGGGAATTTAACTAATTTGCGGGCATCAGGGAGCCGTTATCAATATGCGGGAGACTCCCGGAAAGTCTGCTGATAGCGAGGGGATTAATGAAGATGCCGAAGACAAAACGCTTCAAGGATTGGCTGCATTTCACGTGTAAAATTATGCGTCAGAACGATTGTCTGAAGCCCATGTAGAATCACCTTAATCCATTGGCTGATAGCGCGGGCGCCGCCTTGACACTCACATCATCATATTATATTAGCGCGCTAATCATCTGCTCCGAAAAGGAAGCTTGTCGAGAGCGCGAGGAGTTTGGCAGCGAACGCAGCGTCTCGTTCCCTATTCAGAGAACATGGGTTACACAAGTAACCAGAGACGTTCCCTTTTTCAGGTTTACTCAAAGCTGCGTAGTTTAGACGCAGTGGGAATGAAATACCAAACACGCCAAGCTAAGCGCTGCGTAACTAGTATAATGACCAGATAACTTACATGACTGGTTCAAGCAGACAAAACATGGGAACCAGTAGCCATGTCGATATTAGATTACCCTGGTAGTAATCTCTGTTAATCTCCAGTATTATAACATTGTTTGATACAATATTGTTTTATTTGATATTATGTAAATGTGAATTTTTATTTTATATTGGTTTATTTATTATTACCATATGTTACTTGTATTTATATTGTTTAAAGATTTAAGTTAATATTGTGTCCAGTTTGGCCCTGTAAAGAAAAGGGTATTATTTTTTGACAAAGTGTGTGCAGGTTCATTTTCTTAAGTACCGTTTCAAGAACCGTTTAAAAAATACCGATAAGGTACTGGTATCGGATGAAACCCAACCGATACCCAACCCTTATCACGAGTGAACTGTAAACAGATTATTATGAATCAAGAAAATCATCCAATTAATCAAACACATCAGAAATTTTCCTTTGATCACTCTCAGTGTTATAGTAAACGTGCTTAAGAAACTTCAGATTTGGATTTCACATCAATAGAAACTGATACTGACAAAACAACTGAACTCTGGAGATCTGCTATATTAATGTAACTGTAAATATTATGTTCATCTCTTGTTGGTGTAGTAGCTCATCTTTAACGCTAAACTCATTTTATCTTCACCCATATACCCTTTCCCCCTTTCCAGTGTGTGTGTGTAGCAACACAGATCTTCTCCAGACTCACTGTTTTGGATGATGTCCTGCATCTTCTTCCAGACTCTGAACGGCAGGTTGCCCAAGTATCGTGGCACATGAATCAAAACTCCGGAAGCCATCAGTGGATCCGGCTGCGAGATCTGGACTCTGGAGGAACATTCAGGAGTCAGAACTGCAGTGGATCAGAACAGGAACAAGAACAAGAGACACCAGTAGATCACTCACCTTTCCATTGAGACTGGAAACTTCTGCAGAACAAACACACCATTCATCATCAAGAACTCAATTTATCATCAATAAATCAAACAATGATGTGAAATCAGACCTTCAGAAAGCAGACGTCATTGGCTTTCATCATCTCCTCCATGTCGTTGATTGCGTGTGAAAGAGCTGAGATGTGTCTGTCCATCTCCTCCAGCTTCTCCTTCATCATCTGCTTCTTCTGCTCCTCTTCCTCCCTCAGTGCAGTGATTGTAACTGCTTCTTCTTCTCTGAGAAACCGATGAAGCTTCTCAAACTGCTGTTTAATCTGACGCTCTGTGTGCTCCGCTTGAGACTGAAATCAAAATCACATTCACTTCAATTATCTCCAAGATAAGTGGGGAAATGTGGGTTAGTTACTGCAACTACAACTTTAACTTTCCCAAGTACTGGTATTGTAGTAGTAGATGTTATTCTCTGTACTTGGCAAATACAAATAATTCTCACCATCCTCTCATCACAAAACAAGTGCTAAATGGTTTTTTAAGAGGATTAATAAAAAAGGAAAAAAAGATTAACATAAATGAGGTTTGAGATTAAATATTGCTAAGTAACTAAATGTATTTTTAAAATCTATTTAAAAACCTTAAAGGGGTCATGACATGAGAAAACCAATTTCCCATGATCTGCAAGTTCCCTTTCAGTCTCCCACCTATTCATCGGTCACCAACAGTGTAGGAATCTCGCTAGAGAGGCCAATCTACTTTGAGTTTAACTAAAACGAGCCAATGCACATTGGCATGCAATAATTGCATCAGCTGCGCAGCATCGCACACCAAAATATAACGAGCAGCAGGTGCATATCATCTTCAGCATTTCGATTCGGAGCTGACAGGTTTATGTCTGCTCTCAACAAAGTGGTGTTCAAACTGAACAGCTTGCATCTTTCTAAAGAAGACATTCAACCCGTGTGTTTCTGGATTCGTAGCCTGGCACTGAGGGATGGTCTCGATAGCTGTGTCACATGTCTGGACTTCAAACATCCTGAGATAGCATTCGTGGATGAGTCATGCACCCATTGTGGGAATATGACCATTGCGGACCTTTGAGAATCACAGCAAGCGCACATCCTTTAGGGAACCAACCCCCTAGGAACCCTCACTAATTGTGCGCTCTACAGCCAGTAGAGTTGCTACAGGTATGCACTAGACCATCTCAAGGTGCTGTACCAGCCTTATCATTTGGGGCTCCCCCCCATGACCGTATGTCGAACGTTGCATCAGAAGGTGAGTTACACTTCTTTAGGGATGACGATTCGACTATGTTGCCTCCTTCAGGAACCTTGCCCGAGTGGCTATGCTTTCCCACATGGAAAGAAACTATATGAGGATATATGCGCATATATGAAACCTATATGCAGTTTATATGCACATATATGCTGCATATATACAGCATATATGCACATATATGATAATATATATGCTGCATATGTGTGTATATATGACACATATAGGCAATTTTAGGTGCATATATGCACATACATGATAAGATATATGCTGCATATGTGTGTATATATGACACATATAGGCAATTTTAGGTGCATATATGTGCATATACAGGCTGTAGGTCTCCTGCATTGCTTCTTTATATCCACACATAAGTGCTATATGCAAGAGTATCCTATACTGTAGCTCATGGCAGGATCTGGTCATTTGTAGCTCATCCACTCTAAACAATGCTGGGTTGTTTGAACCCAAATTTGGGTGAAATATGGACAAACCCAAATGTTTGGTTAAAAATGTAATTTCAAATTTTAACCCAAATTCAACTTTCACTTTCACTTTTTCAACTGTACATTTTTTTAATTGCATTTTTAACCCAACATTTGGGTTTGTCCATGTTTGACCCAAAGCATTTTTAGAGTGTATATGTCACTATATTGCTCAAATAAATAAATAAATATTTATATAGGCCTACATATCAGAATGACTTAGTGGAAAAGAAGGAAATGTATAACAAAAGGGTTTGTTGTTTTTTCATTTTACCAAAAAGCCCTTTTTCCAATTTCAAGTCACTTTCCCATACACATCCACACATTCACCGATACATCCACCAAATGCAATGCAAATTGCAATGTTTTCTGTATTGTCTGAATGCAGTTTTTTTTTCTGGCTGAAAGGTCATTACAGTCAAAAAAAAAAAAAAAAAGTTAATAGAACGTACATTCAAATAATAATCATCATCCCACCATCCCATCATCTATCTGAGCAATTCACAGTGGTTAATAAATTCGAATGCTGCTGCACTGCCGATTGGCCGCTACAGCGCCCCGTAGTTGATGACGTCACCCGCCTAACGCTTGACGTTATCCGTATCCGATGAGATGAAGTCAAGTTTCGCGCCGGAAGATAACGGCTGGGAGTAAAAAATGCGATTTCAGCATTGGAGATCCTCTAAGTCCTACTTATCACCAATCGTAAGTATTCCTAATTTTATATTTATTTGCAGGGTGGAAATTGCGGTGGCTGAGAAGTATAAACTTAGCATTTATTTTTTGCCAAACACACCTGTTTCAGCCCATACACTTCCTATGTTGTTAGCTGGTGAGGTAACGTAACGTTACTGTGGGTGCTAAAATAACTTAGCCGTTGATAAGATTCAATTTAGAATTAACGTGTATTTATTTGTTTTCTGGAGGAATTCGTAGAGGGTTAACAAAAGTCATGGCCTTGAGAACATAACGTCATGAGAATAAATGATACTTCTCTGCCAACGGCTCAAGAAGGCAATCGGCTCCAGAAAAAAAAATACCTGTGGAGTTTGAATTTGGTCGAAATTGGTGAAAGAAAGAGCCGTATCAATGGGCATGCCTTTACAGTTGCAGGAAATGTCTTTCAAATAGCAAACATTAACGTTAGGGCATTACTATTTTGATTAAGTGATTGTAATTGTTTTTTTTTTTCTTTATATAACCTCTTTCTAGAATTACCTCAAATAAAAAGTTACCTCGCCATTATTGCTCAAAAAGGTAAGTTCCTCTGATTTTGCTTTTTAAAATTGTTTCTCTAGCAGAGCTTTAGAGACTTGTGATGTTGGGCTGATTGATAGTGTTAATTATTTGATTTAAGTTATTTGCACTTTAATTTATTGAAGAGAATAACTTTTATTTTTCTTCTATGAACAAGACTGAAAGGAGTCCTGTTGAGGATTTAGATTCCTCCTCTTTTGAAAAGTGCAACCGGTGAGTAACCCCATTGAATTTGTATTTATTTATTAATAAATATCCCCATCCCCACCCCGACACCCTATCCTCCTCCTCCTCTCCTTTAAGAACATTTAGGGCAATTATTAATTTGTTTCATATTATTATTTTGTGTAATATTATTATTTTGTTTCTTTATCATTAATCTGCATTCATACATAAAAACATATAAACTATTGGGAAGCTAAGCATAAGAATCAATATGAAACAATGCCAATAAATGAATAAATTATTTTTCAGATTGAAGTTATAAAGGGCTCTGGGGTGTTTTGCCAGGCAGAAGTGTGGGAAGCAGCCCTCCTTGCCACCTCTGCTACTGCCATGGTGTGGAATCTGCTGCTGGGCACATTTGATCTGGAGACTTTGCTGAAAAACAACCTGAATGGTACAAAACATTCTCCTAATCTCTTCTGTCCGTAAAAAACAATTAATATTCTGTAGAATAAATTATGTTTGTGTGCGGGCATACCATCGCTTTTTTACTTGCCATTTTTGTATTTCCTTGCACCTCAAGAAAATGTGATGTGTATATAAAAAAAGTATTGCTTTCACAAGCTTCATTTTAACCCCCTTTTATAATAATTTTGAAATTTTATTTTAAGGTGGGAAGCCAACCAGAGGGGATGGGGAGCAGCTGGTCGCCCTTGACCAAATTAAAAAGGCATCATTATTGGTGAGTAAATGTATAAAAGTTTTGTTTTCCCTTCTCAACGCATTAGGATTTTATAAGTTCACCACTTTAACCATAGCCTACTTGTATCAATGTTTATTAGGCATCATTTGAGACTGTATAAGGGATTATTGTTACTATATCTACTTGGAACCTATAATACTAATTCATCACTTGCTCAGTTCTTGATCCTAACTTTCCTTTTCTTAAGCCACGTTTCAGATTTTTCAGAATCTTCAGAATCTTCCAATTGACATGTTTACATGACGCATTTTTTAAAATGATCAACCTTTTATCAAAAAATATGTGTCCGATCACATCTGTACTGTAAGCACTTTGGGTTCCTGATGAAGTACTATATTCTTCTTCTTCTTCTTCTTCTTATTATTATTATTATTATAGTGTCTTATTATTTTTGTCTTCTCTAGATGCTACATTGAAGAAGTGGCCGTCAGTCAGCCGAGGGGAGATGGGCACGTCTATCAATTCAAAGCTCATGGAGCTGAGAAGATCAAAAAGATTTTTTTTCTATCCAGTTTTTTTGTCTTATTTTTGTTTTTGTACTATTTGATCTTAAGTAAATAAATCTAAATGCATACATTTTGGACTATTATTTATGTTGCCTAGTAGCTATGGATTTTAATAATTATTCTAATATAGGTAAACATGTTGGTGCATGTATAAATGCACCTATATGTGCACATATATGCGTACATACATGTACATATATAGGTACATGTATGCACGTATATATGCACCTATATGTGTACATATATGCATGCATACATGTACATATATAGGTTCATATATGCACAAATATATGCACCTATATGTGTACATATATGCGTGCATACATGTTCATATATGCACCTATATGTGTACATATATGTGTGCATACATGTACCTATATAGGTGCGTAAATATGTGTACATATATGCACGTATATATGTACATATATGTGCATATATGTACATATAATATAGGAAAACGGCCAATTTTATATATGTCACATATATTAAAAACATATATCAAAACCTATATTAAAACATATATGTTTATATAGGTTTTTAATTTCCAGGCCGCTGAGAGGGTTGGGCTCAAGTCGAACCGAACACTGTGTCCCAAGTCCTCAAAGCTGGACAGTTGGTTTTCTCGGGGTAGCTTGCGCTAGTTCTTTGCGTCACACCCTGGTAATGTTCTTTCTAGAGGTGCATGAGGAGCTCACTAGGTCATGGATCGTGCACCTTTTACTGCATGACACCATCTTGTTAGACCCTCCACCCTTGATGGCAGGGCCTTAATGGGTTATGCGTCAATTTCCCCAGTGGAATGGCCCGTTGCTATGCCCGCAGCCTCTATCTAAGAAACGCAGAGCAGCCAGCCTATTCAGCCTATTGAGGGCGCCCCGCCTATTCAGCCTCCTGCCAAACCAGCCAGGAGTCGCAGGAGGGTAAGAAACCCAATGACAGGCGACCCGAAGATGGAGAGGATTGGTCTTCAGGAGATGGTGACTGTACCATTTTTTCCCCCGGAGGAGGGCTAGGAGGGCAGTGGAAGGCCGACATCCTTACCACTCTCACTCTTCCATCGGCAATGGGCAGCTGTGGGCGGTTTGAAGATGCCACCAAGTCTTCTCGGAACTCTGCCCAACCGTGGAACCAGGTAAGTGTTGCACAGCACTCTCAAATCTCGCAGGGGGCGCCTTAGAGAGAGAGCCCCCCGGCAGGGTCCCTGCGTTCCTCCTCACCGCGGGCACGCCTCCAGTCCCTTTGCCCGGAGGAGGCCCTTGTTCCCATGAAGGAACACAGCGTTTGCATTCACAACTATCTCGATGATTGGCTGATACTAGCAAAGTCTTTAAACCAGTTGTGCGAAAACAGGAACCTTGTGCTCAGTCCTCTCAGCCTGTTGAGGCTTCAGGTCAACTGGGAAAAGAGCAAACTCACCCCTGTGCAGAAGATCTCTTTTGTCGGTATGGAGTTGGATTCGGTCGAACAGTCAGCACACCTCACAGAGGAACATGTTCGGTCAGTGCTGAACTGCTTGAATTTGTTCAAGGGTAGAATGGCGGTCCCATTGAAATTCTTTCAGAGGCTCCTGGGGCATATGGCAGCCGCAGCGGCTGTGACGCTGCTCGGCTTGCTCCGTATGAGACCACTTCAGCACTGGCTTCACGGCAGAGTCCTCAGATTGGCCGTAGGAGCACAGCACTAACTGTGTGACAATCACACTGGCGTGCCAACCTTCGTCCTCTGGTAAGACCCTTAGTTTCTTCAGGCAAGAGTGCCCCTGAAAAAAGTGTCCAGGCAAGCTGTGGTTTTCACAGATGCATCCGCACAATAGTCATGCACTTGCCGGGGTTTGGACGGGCCCCACCTGAATTGGCACATTAACTGCCTCAAGTTGCTTGCAGTACGTCTTCCTCTGAGCCATCCAAAAAGGCCACTACAGGGCAAAGATGTGCTTGTCCGCACGGACAACAATGCAACCGTGGCGTAAGTCAGCCAACATGGTAATCTAGGCTCAGGTTAGATGTCGCAGCTCGCCGGCCATCTCCTCCTCTGGAGGAGGGCTGGAAGGTCTCTTCGGGTCAATCATGTCGCAACTCACAGACATGGCGTAGAGAGAGACCAACTGACAGGGAATGTCTCGGTTACGTTTGTAACCCTTGTTCCCTGTAGGAGGGAACAGAGACACCACATCCCGTCACCACACCTGCTGTGCAGCCAGGTCACCAGCTCAGCTCCTCAGCGAAAACCTGAAGATGCAATGCACCTGCTGCTGCTTATATGCGAGTGCGCGATGCAGCGCAGCTGATGCAATTATTGCATGCCAATTTGCATTGGCTCATTTTAGTTACACTCGAAGTTAGTGTTGTCAAAAAACTCGGTACTTCGGTACCAAGTCGGCACTAAAAAAAAAATGTTACGGTACCAGCTTTTCTAGGTACCGAGTACCAGGTTAATCCAGTTCTAGACGCGCTGTCTGAAAGGTGCACAGTTACGTCCTCTTCATAACGCTGATATGCTCTCTCTCTGAATCCACTTGTTGACACGAAAGGAGGAAAGAGCCACATATGGAAATATTTTGGATTAGGCTAATGTCACGTTGCCATAAGAGGCCGATTACATGCAAATTCGCAATTTCAAATATAGGCGCGAGGCAAGCGCACTCATAATAAAACCTCGTTGCATAGCAACGACAGATGCCGCGTGAGAGCAAGCGCTTTGGAAAGAATAAGCACGCGCAAAAATATAATAAAAAACACGTGCGATATGTGAACGGCCTCTAAAGTGCTTTCGGGGTAGTTTTACGAGTACATGAGCACAGTAGTATCCAACCGACACCAGAGTACTACTGGTATTAGTATCGACGCATCCCTATTTATGTCATTTAATGTCAGTGCCAGTTCTAGGCGTATTCTTGTATGGGGTTCCATTTGTGCCGAAATTATGTCGACATGCTGTCTGTCTATGCTATGTGTCGTCTTCCGTGTTTATGTGTCTGTTCACCGTCAATGTTCATGTTGTCTGTCTATGCTATGTGTCGTCTTCCGTGTTTATGTGTCTGTTCACTGTCAATGTTCATGTTGTCTGTCTATGCTATGTGTCGTCTTCTGTGTCTATGTGTCTGTTCAATGTCTATGTTCATGCTCTGTCGTTTTTTTTCGGGTTTCTCTGATCTTATTGAAACTCTGGATTCTGAGAGAGGGCCATGAGACTTAGACCTGAGTGCAAAAATGGAGGCTCTAGACCCTTCCAGAGCTGAGATATCGAAACTCAAAAATTCGACCCGAAAAAAAAAAACGACAGTGGTACCCCTTTCGTTTTGTTTTTTTTCTGGCGAAAAATTAAGTTTCTCCAATCTTCTCAAAACTCTGGATTCTGATAGAGGGCCATGAGACTTAAACCTGCGTGAAAAAAATGGAGGCTCTAGACCCTTCCAGAGCTGAGATATCGAAACTAAAAAATTCGACCCGACAAAAAAAACGACAGTGGTACCCCTTTCGTGTTTTTTTTTTCGGGCGAAAAATTAAATTTCTCCAATCTTCTCAAAACTATGGATTCTGATAGAGGGCCATGAGACTTAGACCTGACTGCAAAAATGGAGGCTCTAGACCCTTCCAGAGCTGAGATATCGAAACTCAAAAATTCGACCCGAAAAAAAAAACGACAGTGGTACCCCTTTCGTTTTTTTTCATTTTCGGGCGAAAAATTACGTTTCTCCAATCTTCTCAAAACTCTGGATTATGATAGAGGGCTGTGAGACTTTGACCTGAGTGCAAAAATGGAGGCTCTAGACCCTTCCAGAGCTGAGATATCGAAATTCAAAATTTCGACCCGAAAAAAAAACAAAACAACAGTGTTACCCCTTTCGTTTTTTTTTCATTTTCAGGCGAAAAATTAAGTTTCTCCAATCTTCTCAAAACTCTGGATTATGATAGAGGGTTGTGAGACTTTGACCTGAGTGCAAAAATGGAGGCTCTAGACCCTTCCAGAGCTGAGATATCGAAACTCAAAATTTCGACCCGAAAAAAAAAACGACAGTGTTACCCCTTACGTTTTTTTTCGTTTTCGGGCGAAAAGTCAAGTTTCTCCAATCTTCTCAAAACTCTGGATTATGATAGAGGGCCGCAAGACTTTGACCTGAGTGCAAAAATGGAGGCTCTAGACCCTTCCAGAGCTGAGATATCGAAACTCAAAATTTCGACCCGAAAAAAAAAAAACGACAGTGTTACCCCTTACGTTTTTTTTCGTTTTCGGGCGAAAAATCAAGTTTCTCCAATCTTCTCAAAACTCTGGATTATGATAGAGGGCCGCGAGACTTTGACCTGAGCGCAAAAATGGAGTCTCTAGACCCTTCCAGAGCTGAGATATCGAAGCTCAAAATTTCGACCCGAAAAAAAACCCGACAGTGTTACCCCTTACGTTTTTTTTCGTTTTCGGGGGAAAAATCAAGTTTCTCCAATCTTCTCAAAACTCTGGATTATGATAGAGGGCCGCGAGACTTTGACCTGAGCGCAAAAATGGAGGCTCTAGACCCTTCCAGAGCTGAGATATCGAAACTCAAAATTTCGATCCCGAAAAAAAAACGACAGTGTTACCCCTTACGTTTTTTTTCGTTTTCGGGCGAAAAATCAAGTTTCTCCAATCTTCTCAAAACTCTGGATTATAATAGAGGGCCGCGAGACTTTGACCTGAGCGCAAAAATGGAGGCTCTAGGACCCTTCCAGAGCTGAGATATCGAAACTCAAAATTTCGACCCGAAAAAAAAAAAACGACAGTGTTACCCCTTACGTTTTTTTTTCGTTTTCGGGCAAAAAATCAGTTTCTCCAATCTTCTCAAAACTCTGGATTATGATAGAGGGCCGCGAGACTTTGACCTGAGCGCAAAAATGGAGGCTCTAGACCCTTCCAGAGCTGAGATATCGAAACTCAAAATTTCGACCCGAAAAAAAAACGACAGTGTTACCCCTTACGTTTTTTTTCGTTTTCGGGCGAAAAATCAAGTTTCTCCAATCTTCTCAAAACTCTGGATTATGATAGAGGGCCGCGAGACTTTGACCTGAGCGCAAAAATGGAGGCTCTAGACCCTTCCAGAGCTGAGATATCGAAACTCAAAATTTCGACCCGAAAAAAAAAACGACAGTGTTACCCCTTACATTTTTTTTCGTTTTCGGGAGAAAAGTCAAGTTTCTCCAATCTTCTCAAAACTCTGGATTATGATAGAGGGCCGCAAGACTTTGACCTGAGTGCAAAAATGGAGGCTCTAGACCCTTCCAGAGCTGAGATATCGAAACTCAAAATTTCGACCCGAAAAAAAAAACGACAGTGTTACCCCTTACGTTTTTTTTCGTTTTCGGGCGAAAAATCAAGTTTCTCCAATCTTCTCAAAACTCTGGATTATGATAGAGGGCCGCGAGACTTTGACCTGAGCGCAAAAATGGAGTCTCTAGACCCTTCCAGAGCTGAGATATCGAAGCTCAAAATTTCGACCCGAAAAAAAAAACGACAGTGTTACCCCTTACGTTTTTTTTCGTATTCAGGGGAAAAATCAAGTTTCTCCAATCTTCTCAAAACTCTGGATTATGATAGAGGGTCGCGAGACTTTGACCTGAGCGCAAAAATGGAGGCTCTAGACCCTTCCAGAGCTGAGATATCGAAACTCAAAGTTTCGACCCGAAAAAAAAACGACAGTGTTACCCCTTACGTTTTTTTTCGTTTTCGGGCGAAAAATTAAGTTTTTCCAATCTTCTCAAAACTATGGATTATGATAGAGGGCCACAAGACTTTGACCTGAGCGCAAAAATGGAGGCTCTAGACCCTTCCAGAGCTGAGATATCGAAACTCAAAATTTCGACCCGAAAAAAAAACGACAGTGTTACCCCTTACGTTTTTTTTCGTTTTCGGGCGAAAAATCAAGTTTCTCCAATCTTCTCAAAACTCTGGATTATGATAGAGGGCCGCAAGACTTTGACCTGAGCGCAAAAATGGAGGCTCTAGACCCTTCCAGAGCTGAGATATCGAAACTCAAAATTTCGACCCAAAAAAAAAAACGACAGTGTTACCCCTTACGTTTTTTTTTCGTTTTCGGGCGAAAAATCAAGTTTCTCCAATCTTCTCAAAACTCTGGATTATGATAGAGGGCCGCGAGACTTTGACCTGAGCGCAAAAATTGAGGCTTTGGACCCTTCCAGAGCTGAGATATCGAAACTCAAAATTTCGACCCAAAAAAAAAAAACGACAGTGTTACCCCTTACGTTTTTTTTCGTTTTCAGGCGAAAAATCAAGTTTCTCCAATCTTCTCAAAACTCTGGATTATGATAGAGGGCCGCAAGACTTTGACCTGAGCGCAAAAATGGAGGCTCTAGACCCTTCCAGAGCTGAGATATCGAAACTCAAAATTTCGACCCGAAAAAAAAACGACAGTGTTACCCCTTACGTTTTTTTTCATTTTCGGGCGAAAAATCAAGTTTCTCCAATCTTCTCAAAACTCTGGATTATGATAGAGGGCCGCAAGACTTTGACCTGAGCGCAAAAATGGAGGCTCTAGACCCTTCCAGAGCTGAGATATCAAAACTCAAAATTTCGACCCGAAAAATCAAGTTTCTCCAATCTTCTCAAAACTCTGGATTATGATAGAGGGCCGCGAGACTTTGACCTGAGCGCAAAAATGGAGGCTCTAGACCCTTCCAGAGCTGAGATATCGAAACTCAAAATTTCGACCCAAAAAAAAAACGACAGTGTTACCCCTTACGTTTTTTTTCGTTTTCGGGCGAAAAATCAAGTTTCTCCAATCTTCTCAAAACTCTGGATTATGATAGAGGGCCGCGAGACTTTGACCTGAGCGCAAAAATGGAGGCTCTTGACCCTTCCAGAGCTGAGATATCGAAACTCAAAATTTCGACCCGAAAAAAAAAACGACAGTGTTACCCCTTAAGTTTTTTTTCGTTTTCGGGCAAAAAATTAAGTTTTTCCAATCTTCTCAAAACTCTGGATTATGATAGAGGGCTGTGAGACTTTGACCTGTGTGCAAAAATGGAGGCTCTAGACCCTTCCAGAGTTGAGATATCGAAATTCAAAATTTCTACCCGAAAAAAAAAACGACAGTGTTACCCCTTTCGTTTTTTTTCATTTTCGGGCAAAAAATTAAGTTTCTCCAATCTTCTCAAAACTCTGGATTATGATAGAGGGCTGTGAGACTTTGACCTGAATTCAAACATGGAGGCTCTAGACCCTTCCAGAGCTGAGATATCGAAACTCAAAATTTCGACCCGAAAAAAAAAAAACGACAGTGTTACCCCTTTCGTTTTTTTTTTATTTTCGGGCAAAAAATTAAGTTTCTCAAAACTCTGGATTATGATAGAGGGCCGCGAGACTTTGACCTGAGCGCAAAAATGGAGGCTCTAGACCCTTCCAGAGCTGAGATATCGAAACTCAAAATTTCGACCCGAAAAAAAAACGACAGTGTTACCCCTTACGTTTTTTTTTTCGTTTTCGGGCGAAAAATCAAGTTTCTCCAATCTTCTCAAAACTCTGGATTATGATAGAGGGCCGCGAGACTTTGACCTGAGCGCAAAAATGGAGGCTCTAGACCCTTCCAAAGCTGAGATATCGAAACTCAAAATTTCGACCCGAAAAAAAAAAACGACAGTGTTACCCCTTACGTTTTTTTTCGTTTTCGGGCGAAATATCAAGTTTCTCCAATCTTCTCAAAACTCTGGATTATGATAGAGGGCCACAAGACTTTGACCTGAGCGCAAAAAATGGAGGCTCTAGACCCTTCCAGAGCTGAGATATCGAAACTCAAAATTTCGACCCGAAAAAAAACCGACAGTGTTACCCCTTACGTTTTTTTTCGTTTTCGGGCGAAAAATCAAGTTTCTCCAATCTTCTCAAAACTCTGGATTATGATAGAGGGCCGCGAGACTTTGACCTGAGCGCAAAAATGGAGGCTCTAGACCCTTCCAGAGCTGAGATATCGAAACTCAAAATTTCGACCCGAAAAAAAAACGACAGTGTTACCCCTTACGTTTTTTTCGTTTTCGGGCGAAAAATCAAGTTTCTCCAATCTTCTCAAAACTCTGGATTATGATAGAGGGCCGCGAGACTTTGACCTGAGCGCAAAAACGGAGGCTCTAGACCCTTCCAGAGCTGAGATATCGAAACTCAAAATTTCGATCCCGAAAAAAAACGACAGTGTTACCCCTTACGTTTTTTTCCGTTTTCGGGCGAAAAATCAAGTTTCTCCAATCTTCTCAAAACTCTGTATTATGATAGAGGGCCGCGAGACTTTGACCTGAGCGCAAAAATGGAGGCTCTAGACCCTTCCAGAGCTGAGATATCGAAACTCAAAATTTCGACCCGAAAAAAAAACGACAGTGTTACCCCTTTCGTTTTTATTTCATTTTCGGGCAAAAAATAAAGTTTCTCAAAACTCTGGATTATGATAGAGGGCCGCGAGACTTTGACCTGAGCGCAAAAATGGAGGCTCTAGACCCTTCCAGAGCTGAGATATCGAAACTCAAAATTTCGACCCGAAAAAAAAACGACAGTGTTACCCCTGACGTTTTTTTTCGTTTTCGGGCGAAAAATCAAGTTTCTCCAATCTTCTCAAAACTCTGGATTATGATAGAGGGCCTCGAGACTTTGACCTGAGCGCAAAAATGGAGGCTCTAGACCCTTCCAGAGCTGAGATATCGAAACTCAAAATTTCGACCGAAAAAAAAACGACAGTGTTACCCCTTACGTTTTTTTTTCGTTTTCGGGCGAAAAATCAAGTTTCTCCAATCTTCTCAAAACTCTGGATTATGATAGAGGGCCGCGAGACTTTGACCTGAGCGCAAAAATGGAGGCTCTAGACCCTTCCAGAGCTGAGATATCGAAACTCAAAATTTCGACCCGAAAAAAAAAACGACAGTGTTACCCCTTACGTTTTTTTTCGTTTTCGGGCGAAAAATCAAGTTTCTCCAATCTTCTCAAAACTCTGGATTATGATAGAGGGCCGCGAGACTTTGACCTGAGCGCAAAAATGGAAGCTCTAGACCCTTCCAGAGCTGAGATATCGAAACTCAAAATTTCGACCCGAAAAAAAAACGACAGTGTTACCCCTTACGTTTTTTTTCGTTTTCGGGCGAAAAATCAAGTTTCTCCAATCTTCTCAAAACTCTGGATTATGATAGAGGGCCGCGAGACTTTGACCTGAGCGCAAAAATGGAGGCTCTAGACCCTTCCAAAGCTGAGATATCGAAACTCAAAATTTCGACCCGAAAAAAAAAAACGACAGTGTTACCCCTTACGTTTTTTTTCGTTTTCGGGCGAAATATCAAGTTTCTCCAATCTTCTCAAAACTCTGGATTATGATAGAGGGCCACAAGACTTTGACCTGAGCGCAAAAAATGGAGGCTCTAGACCCTTCCAGAGCTGAGATATCGAAACTCAAAATTTCGACCCGAAAAAAAACCGACAGTGTTACCCCTTACGTTTTTTTTCGTTTTCGGGCGAAAAATCAAGTTTCTCCAATCTTCTCAAAACTCTGGATTATGATAGAGGGCCGCGAGACTTTGACCTGAGCGCAAAAATGGAGGCTCTAGACCCTTCCAGAGCTGAGATATCGAAACTCAAAATTTCGACCCGAAAAAAAAACGACAGTGTTACCCCTTACGTTTTTTTCGTTTTCGGGCGAAAAATCAAGTTTCTCCAATCTTCTCAAAACTCTGGATTATGATAGAGGGCCGCGAGACTTTGACCTGAGCGCAAAAACGGAGGCTCTAGACCCTTCCAGAGCTGAGATATCGAAACTCAAAATTTCGATCCCGAAAAAAAACGACAGTGTTACCCCTTACGTTTTTTTCCGTTTTCGGGCGAAAAATCAAGTTTCTCCAATCTTCTCAAAACTCTGTATTATGATAGAGGGCCGCGAGACTTTGACCTGAGCGCAAAAATGGAGGCTCTAGACCCTTCCAGAGCTGAGATATCGAAACTCAAAATTTCGACCCGAAAAAAAAACGACAGTGTTACCCCTTTCGTTTTTATTTCATTTTCGGGCAAAAAATAAAGTTTCTCAAAACTCTGGATTATGATAGAGGGCCGCGAGACTTTGACCTGAGCGCAAAAATGGAGGCTCTAGACCCTTCCAGAGCTGAGATATCGAAACTCAAAATTTCGACCCGAAAAAAAAACGACAGTGTTACCCCTGACGTTTTTTTTCGTTTTCGGGCGAAAAATCAAGTTTCTCCAATCTTCTCAAAACTCTGGATTATGATAGAGGGCCTCGAGACTTTGACCTGAGCGCAAAAATGGAGGCTCTAGACCCTTCCAGAGCTGAGATATCGAAACTCAAAATTTCGACCGAAAAAAAAACGACAGTGTTACCCCTTACGTTTTTTTTTCGTTTTCGGGCGAAAAATCAAGTTTCTCCAATCTTCTCAAAACTCTGGATTATGATAGAGGGCCGCGAGACTTTGACCTGAGCGCAAAAATGGAGGCTCTAGACCCTTCCAGAGCTGAGATATCGAAACTCAAAATTTCGACCCGAAAAAAAAAACGACAGTGTTACCCCTTACGTTTTTTTTCGTTTTCGGGCGAAAAATCAAGTTTCTCCAATCTTCTCAAAACTCTGGATTATGATAGAGGGCCGCGAGACTTTGACCTGAGCGCAAAAATGGAAGCTCTAGACCCTTCCAGAGCTGAGATATCGAAACTCAAAATTTCGACCCGAAAAAAAAACGACAGTGTTACCCCTTACGTTTTTTTTCGTTTTCGGGCGAAAAATCAAGTTTCTCCAATCTTCTCAAAACTCTGGATTATGATAGAGGGCCGCGAGACTTTGACCTGAGCGCAAAAATGGAGGTTCTAGACCCTTCCAGAGCTGAGATATCGAAACTCAAAATTTCGACCCGAAAAAAAAACGACAGTGTTACCCCTTTCGTTTTTTTTCATTTTCGGGCAAAAAATTAAGTTTTTCCAATCTTCTCAAAACTCTGGATTATGATAGAGGGCTGTGAGACTTTGACCTGTGTGCAAAAATGGAGGCTCTAGACCCTTCCAGAGTTGAGATATCGAAATTCAAAATTTCTACCCGAAAAAAAAACGACAGTGTTACCCCTTTCGTTTTTTTTCATTTTCGGGCAAAAAATTAAGTTTCTCAAAACTCTGGATTATGATAGAGGGCCGCGAGACTTTGACCTGAGCGCAAAAATGGAGGCTCTAGACCCTTCCAGAGCTGAGATATCGAAACTCAAAATTTCGAACCGAAAAAAAAAAACGACAGTGTTACCCCTTACGTTTTTTTTTCGTTTTCGGGCGAAAAATCAAGTTTCTCCAATCTTCTCAAAACTCTGGATTATGATAGAGGGCCGCGAGACTTTGACCTGAGCGCAAAAATGGAGGCTCTAGACCCTTCCAGAGCTGAGATATCGAAACTAAAAATTTCGATCCCGAAAAAAACGACAGTGTTACCCCTTACGTTTTTTTTTCTTTTTCGAGCGAAAAATCAAGTTTCTCCAATCTTCTCAAAACTCTGGATTATGATAGAGGGCCGCGAGACTTTGACCTGAGCGCAAAAATGGAGGCTCTAGACCCTTCCAGAGATGAGATATCGAAACTCAAAATTTCGACCCGAAAAAAAAAAGACAGTGTTACCCCTTACGTTTTTTTTCGTTTTCGGGCGAAAAATCAAGTTTCTCCAATCTTCTCAAAACTCTGGATTATGATAGAGGGCCGCGAGACTTTGACCTGAGCGCAAAAATGGAGGCTCTAGACCCTTCCAGAGCTGAGATATCGAAACTCAAAATTTCGACCTGAAAAAAAAAACGACAGTGTTACCCCTTACGTTCTCCAATCTTCTCAAAACTCTGGATTATGATAGAGGGCCGCGAGACTTTGACCTGAGTGCAAAAATGGAGGCTCTAGACCCTTCCAGAGCTGAGATATCGAAACTCAAAATTTCGACCCGAAAAAAAACCGACAGTGTTACCCCTTACGTTTTTTTTCGTTTTCGGGCGAAAAATCAAGTTTCTCCAATCTTCTCAAAACTCTGGATTATGATAGAGGGCCGTGAGACTTTGACCTGAGTGCAAAAATGGAGGCTCTAGACCCTTCCAGAGCTGAGATATCGAAACTCAAAATTTCGACCCGAAAAAAAACCGACAGTGTTACCCCTTACGTTTTTTTTCGTTTTCGGGCGAAAAATCAAGTTTCTCCAATCTTCTCAAAACTCTGGATTATGATAGAGGGCCGCGAGACTTTGACCTGAGCGCAAAAATGGAGGCTCTAGACCCTTCCAGAGCTGAGATATCGAAACTCAAAATTTCGATCCCGAAAAAAAACGACAGTGTTACCCCTTACGTTTTTTTCCGTTTTCGGGCGAAAAATCAAGTTTCTCCAATCTTCTCAAAACTCTGTATTATGATAGAGGGCCGCGAGACTTTGACCTGAGCGCAAAAATGGAGGCTCTAGACCCTTCCAGAGCTGAGATATCGAAACTCAAAATTTCGACCCGAAAAAAAAACGACAGTGTTACCCCTTTCGTTTTTATTTCATTTTCGGGCAAAAAATTAAGTTTCTCAAAACTCTGGATTATGATAGAGGGCCGCGAGACTTTGACCTGAGCGCAAAAATGGAGGCTCTAGACCCTTCCAGAGCTGAGATATCGAAACTCAAAATTTCGACCCGAAAAAAAAACGACAGTGTTACCCCTTACGTTTTTTTTTCGTTTTCGGGCGAAAAATCAAGTTTCTCCAATCTTCTCAAAACCCTGGATTATGATAGAGGGCCGCAAAACTTTGACCTGAGCGCAAAAATGGAGGCTCTAGACCCTTCCAGAGCTGAGATATCGAAATTTAAAATTTCGACCCGAAAAAAAAACGACAGTGTTACCCCTTACGTTTTTTTTTCGTTTTCGGGCGAAAAATCAAGTTTCTCCAATCTTCTCAAAACTCTGGATTATGATAGAGGGCCGCGAGACTTTGACCTGAGCGCAAAAATGGAGGCTCTAGACCCTTCCAGAGCTGAGATATCGAAACTCAAAATTTCGACCCGAAAAAAAAAACGACAGTGTTACCCCTTACGTTTTTTTTCGTTTTCGGGCGAAAAATCAAGTTTCTCCAATCTTCTCAAAACTCTGGATTATGATAGAGGGCCGCGAGACTTTGACATGAGCGCAAAAATGGAGGCTCTAGACCCTTCCAGAGCTGAGATATCGAAACTCAAAATTTCGACCCGAAAAAAAAACGACAGTGTTACCCCTTACGTTTTTTTTCGTTTTCGGGCGAAAAATCAAGTTTCTCCAATCTTCTCAAAACTCTGGATTATGATAGAGGGCCGCGAGACTTTGACCTGAGCGCAAAAATGGAGGCTCTAGACGCTTCCAGAGCTGAGATATCGAACTCAAAATTTCGACCCGAAAAAAAAACGACAGTGTTACCCCTTACGTTTTTTTTTTCGTTTTCGGGCGAAAAATCAAGTTTCTCAAAACTCTGGATTATGATAGAGGGCCGCGAGACTTTGACCTGAGCGCAAAAATGGAGGTTCTAGACCCTTCCAGAGCTGAGATATCGAAACTCAAAATTTCGACCCGAAAAAAAAACGACAGTGTTACCCCTTTCGTTTTTTTTCATTTTCGGGCAAAAAATTAAGTTTTTCCAATCTTCTCAAAACTCTGGATTATGATAGAGGGCTGTGAGACTTTGACCTGTGTGCAAAAATGGAGGCTCTAGACCCTTCCAGAGTTGAGATATCGAAATTCAAAATTTCTACCCGAAAAAAAAACGACAGTGTTACCCCTTTCGTTTTTTTTCATTTTCGGGCAAAAAATTAAGTTTCTCCAATCTTCTCAAAACTCTGGATTATGATAGAGGGCTGTGAGACTTTGACCTGAGTGCAAACATGGAGGCTCTAGACCCTTCCAGAGCTGAGATATCGAAACTCAAAATTTCGACCCGAAAAAAAAAACGACAGTGTTACCCCTTTCGTTTTTTTTCATTTTCGGGCAAAAAATTAAGTTTCTCAAAACTCTGGATTATGATAGAGGGCCGCGAGACTTTGACCTGAGCGCAAAAATGGAGGCTCTAGACCCTTCCAGAGCTGAGATATCGAAACTCAAAATTTCGACCCGAAAAAAAAAACGACAGTGTTACCCCTTACGTTTTTTTTCGTTTTCGGGCGAAAAATCAAGTTTCTCCAATCTTCTCAAAACTCTGGATTATGATAGAGGGCCGCGAGACTTTGACCTGAGCGCAAAAATGGAGGCTCTAGACCCTTCCAGAGCTGAGATATCGAAACTCAAAATTTCGACCCAAAAAAAAAAACGACAGTGTTACCCCTTACGTTTTTTTTCGTTTTCGGGCGAAAAATCAAGTTTCTCAAAACTCTGGATTATGATAGAGGGCCGCGAGACTTTGACCTGAGCGCAAAAATGGAGGTTCTAGACCCTTCCAGAGCTGAGATATCGAAACTCAAAATTTCGACCCGAAAAAAAAACGACAGTGTTACCCCTTACGTTTTTTTTCATTTTCGGGCAAAAAATTACGTTTTTCCAATCTTCTCAAAACTCTGGATTATGATAGAGGGCTGTGAGACTTTGACCTGTGTGCAAAAATGGAGGCTCTAGACCCTTCCAGAGTTGAGATATCGAAATTCAAAATTTCTACCCGAAAAAAAAACGACAGTGTTACCCCTTTCGTTTTTTTTTCATTTTCGGGCACAAAATTAAGTTTCTCCAATCTTCTCAAAACTCTGGATTATGATAGAGGGCTGTGAGACTTTGACCTGAGTGCAAACATGGAGGCTCTAGACCCTTCCAGAGCTGAGATATCGAAACTCAAAATTTCGACCCGAAAAAAAAAACGACAGTGTTACCCCTTACATTTTTTCATTTTCGGGCAAAAAATCAAGTTTCTCAAAACTCTGGATTATGATAGAGGGCCGCGAGACTTTGACCTGAGCGCAAAAATGGAGGCTCTAGACCCTTCCAGAGCTGAGATATCGAAACTCAAAATTTCGACCCGAAAAAAAAACGACAGTGTTACCCCTTACGTTTTTTTCGTTTTCGGGCGAAAAATCAAGTTTCTCCAATCTTCTCAAAACTCTGGATTATGATAGAGGGCCTCGAGACTTTGACCTGAGCGCAAAAATGGAGGCTCTAGACCCTTCCAGAGCTGAGATATCGAAACTCAAAATTTCGACCCGAAAAAAAAACGACAGTGTTACCCCTTACATTTTTTCATTTTCGGGCAAAAAATCAAGTTTCTCCAATCTTCTCAAAACTCTGGATTATGATAGAGGGCCGCAAGACTTTGACCTGAGTGCAAAAATGGAGGCTCTAGACCCTTCCAGAGCTGAGATATCGAAACTCAAAATTTCGACCCGAAAAAAACCCGACAGTGTTACCCCTTACGTTTTTTTTTCGTTTTCGGGCGAAAAATCAAGTTTCTCCAATCTTCTCAAAACTCTGGATTATGATAGAGGGCCACGAGACTTTGACCTGAGCGCAAAAATGGAGGCTCTAGACCCTTCCAGAGCTGAGATATCGAAACTCAAAATTTCGACCCGAAAAAAAAACGACAGTGTTACCCCTTACGTTTTTTTTCGTTTTCGGGCGAAAAATCAAGTTTCTCCAATCTTCTCAAAACTCTGGATTATGATAGAGGGCCGCGAGACTTTGACCTGAGCGCAAAAATGGAGGCTCTAGACCCTTCCAGAGCTGAGATATCGAAACTCAAAATTTCGATCCCGAAAAAAAACGACAGTGTTACCCCTTACGTTTTTTTTCGTTTTCGGGCGAAAAATCAAGTTTCTCCAATCTTCTCAAAACTCTGTATTATGATAGAGGGCCGCGAGACTTTGACCTGAGCGCAAAAATGGAGGCTCTAGACCCTTCCAGAGCTGAGATATCGAAACTCAAAATTTCGACCCGAAAAAAAAACGACAGTGTTACCCCTTTCGTTTTTATTTCATTTTCGGGCAAAAAATTAAGTTTCTCAAAACTCTGGATTATGATAGAGGGCCGCGAGACTTTGACCTGAGCGCAAAAATGGAGGCTCTAGACCCTTCCAGAGCTGAGATATCGAAACTCAAAATTTCGACCCGAAAAAAAAACGACAGTGTTACCCCTTACGTTTTTTTTTCGTTTTCGGGCGAAAAATCAAGTTTCTCCAATCTTCTCAAAACCCTGGATTATGATAGAGGGCCGCAAAACTTTGACCTGAGCGCAAAAATGGAGGCTCTAGACCCTTCCAGAGCTGAGATATCGAAATTTAAAATTTCGACCCGAAAAAAAAACGACAGTGTTACCCCTTACGTTTTTTTTCGTTTTCGGGCGAAAAATCAAGTTTCTCCAATCTTCTCAAAAACTCTGGATTATGATAGAGGGCCGCGAGACTTTGACCTGAGCGCAAAAATGGAGGCTCTAGACCCTTCCAGAGCTGAGATATCGAAACTCAAAATTTCGACCCGAAAAAAAAAACGACAGTGTTACCCCTTACGTTTTTTTTCGTTTTCGGGCGAAAAATCAAGTTTCTCCAATCTTCTCAAAACTCTGGATTATGATAGAGGGCCGCGAGACTTTGACATGAGCGCAAAAATGGAGGCTCTAGACCCTTCCAGAGCTGAGATATCGAAACTCAAAATTTCTACCCGAAAAAAAAACGACAGTGTTACCCCTTTCATTTTTTTTCATTTTCGGGCAAAAAATTAAGTTTCTCCAATCTTCTCAAAACTCTGGATTAAGATAGAGGGCTGTGAGACTTTGACCTGAGTGCAAACATGGAGGCTCTAGACCCTTCCAGAGCTGAGATATCGAAACTCAAAATTTCGACCCGAAAAAAATACGACAGTGTTACCCCTTACGTTTTTTTTTCATTTTCGGGCAAAAAATTAAGTTTTTCCAATCTTCTCAAAACTCTGGATTATGATAGAGGGCTGTGAGACTTTGACCTGTGTGCAAAAATGGAGGCTCTAGACCCTTCCAGAGTTGAGATATCGAAATTCAAAATTTCTACCCGAAAAAAAAACGACAGTGTTACCCCTTACGTTTTTTTTTTCGTTTTCGGGCGAAAAATCAAGTTTCTCAAAACTCTGGATTATGATAGAGGGCCGCGAGACTTTGACCTGAGCGCAAAAATGGAGGTTCTAGACCCTTCCAGAGCTGAGATATCGAAACTCAAAATTTCGACCCGAAAAAAAAAACGACAGTGTTACCCCTTTCGTTTTTTTTCATTTTCGGGCAAAAAATTAAGTTTTTCCAATCTTCTCAAAACTCTGGATTATGATAGAGGGCTGTGAGACTTTTACCTGTGTGCAAAAATGGAGGCTCTAGACCCTTCCAGAGTTGAGATATCGAAATTCAAAATTTCTACCCGAAAAAAAAACGACAGTGTTACCCCTTTCATTTTTTTTCATTTTCGGGCAAAAAATTAAGTTTCTCCAATCTTCTCAAAACTCTGGATTAAGATAGAGGGCTGTGAGACTTTGACCTGAGTGCAAACATGGAGGCTCTAGACCCTTCCAGAGCTGAGATATCGAAACTCAAAATTTCGACCCGAAAAAAAAAACGACAGTGTTACCCCTTTCGTTTTTTTTCATTTTCGGGCAAAAAATTAAGTTTCTCAAAACTCTGGATTATGATAGAGGGCCGCGAGACTTTGACCTGAGCGCAAAAATGGAGGCTCTAGACCCTTCCAGAGCTGAGATATCGAAACTCAAAATTTCGACCCGAAAAAAAAACGACAGTGTTACCCCTTACGTTTTTTTTCATTTTCGGGCAAAAAATTAAGTTTTTCCAATCTTCTCAAAACTCTGGATTAAGATAGAGGGCTGTGAGACTTTGACCTGAGTGCAAACATGGAGGCTCTAGACCCTTCCAGAGCTGAGATATCGAAACTCAAAATTTCGACCCGAAAAAAAAACGACAGTGTTACCCCTTACGTTTTTTTTCATTTTCGGGCAAAAAATTAAGTTTTTCCAATCTTCTCAAAACTCTGGATTATGATAGAGGGCTGTGAGACTTTGACCTGTGTGCAAAAATGGAGGCTCTAGACCCTTCCAGAGTTGAGATATCGAAATTCAAAATTTCTACCCGAAAAAAAAACGACAGTGTTACCCCTTACGTTTTTTTTTTCGTTTTCGGGCGAAAAATCAAGTTTCTCAAAACTCTGGATTATGATAGAGGGCCGCGAGACTTTGACCTGAGCGCAAAAATGGAGGTTCTAGACCCTTCCAGAGCTGAGATATCGAAACTCAAAATTTCGACCCGAAAAAAAAACGACAGTGTTACCCCTTTCGTTTTTTTTCATTTTCGGGCCAAAAATTAAGTTTTTCCAATCTTCTCAAAACTCTGGATTATGATAGAGGGCTGTGAGACTTTGACCTGTGTGCAAAACTGGAGGCTCTAGACCCTTCCAGAGTTGAGATATCGAAATTCAAAATTTCTACCCGAAAAAAAAACGACAGTGTTACCCCTTTCATTTTTTTTCATTTTCGGGCAAAAAATTAAGTTTCTCCAATCTTCTCAAAACTCTGGATTAAGATAGAGGGCTGTGAGACTTTGACCTGAGTGCAAACATGGAGGCTCTAGACCCTTCCAGAGCTGAGATATCGAAACTCAAAATTTCGACCCGAAAAAAAAAACGACAGTGTTACCCCTTTCGTTTTTTTTCATTTTCGGGCAAAAAATTAAGTTTCTCAAAACTCTGGATTATGATAGAGGGCCGCGAGACTTTGACCTGAGCGCAAAAATGGAGGCTCTAGACCCTTCCAGAGCTGAGATATCGAAACTCAAAATTTCGACCCGAAAAAAAAAACGACAGTGTTACCCCTTACGTTTTTTTTCGTTTTCGGGCGAAAAATCAAGTTTCTCCAATCTTCTCAAAACTCTGGATTATGATAGAGGGCCGCGAGACTTTGACCTGAGCGCAAAAATGGAGGCTCTAGACCCTTCCAGAGCTGAGATATCGAAACTCAAAATTTCGACCCCAAAAAAAAAACGACAGTGTTACCCCTTACGTTTTTTTTCGTTTTCGGGCGAAAAATCAAGTTTCTCAAAACTCTGGATTATGATAGAGGGCCGCGAGACTTTGACCTGAGCGCAAAAATGGAGGTTCTAGACCCTTCCAGAGCTGAGATATCGAAACTCAAAATTTCGACCCGAAAAAAAAACGACAGTGTTACCCCTTACGTTTTTTTTCATTTTCGGGCAAAAAATTAAGTTTTTCCAATCTTCTCAAAACTCTGGATTATGATAGAGGGCTGTGAGACTTTGACCTGTGTGCAAAAATGGAGGCTCTAGACCCTTCCAGAGTTGAGATATCGAAATTCAAAATTTCTACCCGAAAAAAAAACGACAGTGTTACCCCTTTCGTTTTTTTTTCATTTTCGGGCACAAAATTAAGTTTCTCCAATCTTCTCAAAACTCTGGATTATGATAGAGGGCTGTGAGACTTTGACCTGAGTGCAAACATGGAGGCTCTAGACCCTTCCAGAGCTGAGATATCGAAACTCAAAATTTCGACCCAAAAAAAAAAAACGACAGTGTTACCCCTTACATTTTTTCATTTTCGGGCAAAAAATCAAGTTTCTCAAAACTCTGGATTATGATAGAGGGCCGCGAGACTTTGACCTGAGCGCAAAAATGGAGGCTCTAGACCCTTCCAGAGCTGAGATATCGAAACTCAAAATTTCGACCCGAAAAAAAAACGACAGTGTTACCCCTTACGTTTTTTTCGTTTTCGGGCGAAAAATCAAGTTTCTCCAATCTTCTCAAAACTCTGGATTATGATAGAGGGCCTCGAGACTTTGACCTGAGCGCAAAAATGGAGGCTCTAGACCCTTCCAGAGCTGAGATATCGAAACTCAAAATTTCGACCCGAAAAAAAAAACGACAGTGTTACCCCTTACATTTTTTCATTTTCGGGCAAAAAATCAAGTTTCTCAAAACTCTAGATTATGATAGAGGGCCGCGAGACTTTGACCTGAGCGCAAAAATGGAGGCTCTAGACCCTTCCAGAGCTGAGATATCGAAACTCAAAATTTCGACCCGAAAAAAAAACGACAGTGTTACCCCTTACGTTTTTTTTCGTTTTCGGGCGAAAAATCAAGTTTCTCCAATCTTCTCAAAACTCTGGATTATGATAGAGGGCCGCGAGACTTTGACCTGAGCGCAAAAATGGAGGCTCTAGACCCTTCCAGAGCTGAGATATCGAAACTCAAAATTTCGACCCAAAAAAAAAACGACAGTGTTACCCCTTACGTTTTTTTTTCGTTTTCGGGCGAAAAATCAAGTTTCTCCAATCTTCTCAAAACTCTGGATTATGATAGAGGGCCGCGAGACTTTGACCTGAGCGCAAAAATTGAGGCTTTGGACCCTTCCAGAGCTGAGATATCGAAACTCAAAATTTCGACCCAAAAAAAAAAAACGACAGTGTTACCCCTTACGTTTTTTTTCGTTTTCAGGCGAAAAATCAAGTTTCTCCAATCTTCTCAAAACTCTGGATTATGATAGAGGGCCGCAAGACTTTGACCTGAGCGCAAAAATGGAGGCTCTAGACCCTTCCAGAGCTGAGATATCGAAACTCAAAATTTCGACCCGAAAAAAAAACGACAGTGTTACCCCTTACGTTTTTTTTCATTTTCGGGCGAAAATCAAGTTTCTCCAATCTTCTCAAAACTCTGGATTATGATAGAGGGCCGCAAGACTTTGACCTGAGCGCAAAAATGGAGGCTCTAGACCCTTCCAGAGCTGAGATATCAAAACTCAAAATTTCGACCCGAAAAATCAAGTTTCTCCAATCTTCTCAAAACTCTGGATTATGATAGAGGGCCGCGAGACTTTGACCTGAGTGCAAAAATGGAGGCTCTAGACCCTTCCAGAGCTGAGATATCGAAACTCAAAATTTCGACCCAAAAAAAAAACGACAGTGTTACCCCTTACGTTTTTTTTCGTTTTCGGGCGAAAAATCAAGTTTCTCCAATCTTCTCAAAACTCTGGATTATGATAGAGGGCCGCGAGACTTTGACCTGAGCGCAAAAATGGAGGCTCTTGACCCTTCCAGAGCTGAGATATCGAAACTCAAAATTTCGACCCGAAAAAAAAAACGACAGTGTTACCCCTTACGTTTTTTTTCGTTTTCGGGCAAAAAATTAAGTTTTTCCAATCTTCTCAAAACTCTGGATTATGATAGAGGGCTGTGAGACTTTGACCTGTGTGCAAAAATGGAGGCTCTAGACCCTTCCAGAGTTGAGATATCGAAATTCAAAATTTCTACCCGAAAAAAAAAACGACAGTGTTACCCCTTTCGTTTTTTTTCATTTTCGGGCAAAAAATTAAGTTTCTCCAATCTTCTCAAAACTCTGGATTATGATAGAGGGCTGTGAGACTTTGACCTGAATTCAAACATGGAGGCTCTAGACCCTTCCAGAGCTGAGATATCGAAACTCAAAATTTCGACCCGAAAAAAAAAAAACGACAGTGTTACCCCTTTCGTTTTTTTTTTCATTTTCGGGCAAAAAATTAAGTTTCTCAAAACTCTGGATTATGATAGAGGGCCGCGAGACTTTGACCTGAGCGCAAAAATGGAGGCTCTAGACCCTTCCAGAGCTGAGATATCGAAACTCAAAATTTCGACCCGAAAAAAAAACGACAGTGTTACCCCTTACGTTTTTTTTTTCGTTTTCGGGCGAAAAATCAAGTTTCTCCAATCTTCTCAAAACTCTGGATTATGATAGAGGGCCGCGAGACTTTGACCTGAGCGCAAAAATGGAGGCTCTAGACCCTTCCAAAGCTGAGATATCGAAACTCAAAATTTCGACCCGAAAAAAAAAAACGACAGTGTTACCCCTTACGTTTTTTTTCGTTTTCGGGCGAAATATCAAGTTTCTCCAATCTTCTCAAAACTCTGGATTATGATAGAGGGCCACAAGACTTTGACCTGAGCGCAAAAAATGGAGGCTCTAGACCCTTCCAGAGCTGAGATATCGAAACTCAAAATTTCGACCCGAAAAAAAACCGACAGTGTTACCCCTTACGTTTTTTTTCGTTTTCGGGCGAAAAATCAAGTTTCTCCAATCTTCTCAAAACTCTGGATTATGATAGAGGGCCGCGAGACTTTGACCTGAGCGCAAAAATGGAGGCTCTAGACCCTTCCAGAGCTGAGATATCGAAACTCAAAATTTCGACCCGAAAAAAAAACGACAGTGTTACCCCTTACGTTTTTTTTCGTTTTCGGGCGAAAAATCAAGTTTCTCCAATCTTCTCAAAACTCTGGATTATGATAGAGGGCCGCGAGACTTTGACCTGAGCGCAAAAACGGAGGCTCTAGACCCTTCCAGAGCTGAGATATCGAAACTCAAAATTTCGATCCCGAAAAAAAACGACAGTGGTACCCCTTACGTTTTTTTCCGTTTTCGGGCGAAAAATCAAGTTTCTCCAATCTTCTCAAAACTCTGTATTATGATAGAGGGCCGCGAGACTTTGACCTGAGCGCAAAAATGGAGGCTCTAGACCCTTCCAGAGCTGAGATATCGAAACTCAAAATTTCGACCCGAAAAAAAAACGACAGTGTTACCCCTTTCGTTTTTATTTCAGTTTCGGGCAAAAAATAAAGTTTCTCAAAACTCTGGATTATGATAGAGGGCCGCGAGACTTTGACCTGAGCGCAAAAATGGAGGCTCTAGACCCTTCCAGAGCTGAGATATCGAAACTCAAAATTTCGACCCGAAAAAAAAACGACAGTGTTACCCCTGACGTTTTTTTTCGTTTTCGGGCGAAAAATCAAGTTTCTCCAATCTTCTCAAAACTCTGGATTATGATAGAGGGCCTCGAGACTTTGACCTGAGCGCAAAAATGGAGGCTCTAGACCCTTCCAGAGCTGAGATATCGAAACTCAAAATTTCGACCGAAAAAAAAACGACAGTGTTACCCCTTACGTTTTTTTTTCGTTTTCGGGCGAAAAATCAAGTTTCTCCAATCTTCTCAAAACTCTGGATTATGATAGAGGGCCGCGAGACTTTGACCTGAGCGCAAAAATGGAGGCTCTAGACCCTTCCAGAGCTGAGATATCGAAACTCAAAATTTCGACCCGAAAAAAAAAACGACAGTGTTACCCCTTACGTTTTTTTCGTTTTCGGGCGAAAAATCAAGTTTCTCCAATCTTCTCAAAACTCTGGATTATGATAGAGGGCCGCGAGACTTTGACCTGAGCGCAAAAATGGAAGCTCTAGACCCTTCCAGAGCTGAGATATCGAAACTCAAAATTTCGACCCGAAAAAAAAACGACAGTGTTACCCCTTACGTTTTTTTTCGTTTTCGGGCGAAAAATCAAGTTTCTCCAATCTTCTCAAAACTCTGGATTATGATAGAGGGCCGCGAGACTTTGACCTGAGCGCAAAAATGGAGTTTCTAGACCCTTCCAGAGCTGAGATATCGAAACTCAAAATTTCGACCCGAAAAAAAAACGACAGTGTTACCCCTTTCGTTTTTTTTCATTTTCGGGCAAAAAATTAAGTTTTTCCAATCTTCTCAAAACTCTGGATTATGATAGAGGGCTGTGAGACTTTGACCTGTGTGCAAAAATGGAGGCTCTAGACCCTTCCAGAGTTGAGATATCGAAATTCAAAATTTCTACCCGAAAAAAAAACGACAGTGTTACCCCTTTCGTTTTTTTTCATTTTCGGGCAAAAAATTAAGTTTTTCCAATCTTCTCAAAACTCTGGATTATGATAGAGGGCTGTGAGACTTTGACCTGTGTGCAAAAATGGAGGCTCTAGACCCTTCCAGAGTTGAGATATCGAAATTCAAAATTTCTACCCGAAAAAAAAACGACAGTGTTACCCCTTTCGTTTTTTTTCATTTTCGGGCAAAAAAATAAGTTTCTCCAATCTTCTCAAAACTCTGGATTATGATAGAGGGCCACAAGACTTTGACCTGAGCGCAAAAAATGGAGGCTCTAGACCCTTCCAGAGCTGAGATATCGAAACTCAAAATTTCGACCCGAAAAAAAACCGACAGTGTTACCCCTTACGTTTTTTTTCGTTTTCGGGCGAAAAATCAAGTTTCTCCAATCTTCTCAAAACTCTGGATTATGATAGAGGGCCGCGAGACTTTGACCTGAGCGCAAAAATGGAGGCTCTAGACCCTTCCAGAGCTGAGATATCGAAACTCAAAATTTCGACCCGAAAAAAAAACGACAGTGTTACCCCTTACGTTTTTTTTCGTTTTCGGGCGAAAAATCAAGTTTCTCCAATCTTCTCAAAACTCTGGATTATGATAGAGGGCCGCGAGACTTTGACCTGAGCGCAAAAACGGAGGCTCTAGACCCTTCCAGAGCTGAGATATCGAAACTCAAAATTTCGATCCCGAAAAAAAACGACAGTGTTACCCCTTACGTTTTTTTCCGTTTTCGGGCGAAAAATCAAGTTTCTCCAATCTTCTCAAAACTCTGTATTATGATAGAGGGCCGCGAGACTTTGACCTGAGCGCAAAAATGGAGGCTCTAGACCCTTCCAGAGCTGAGATATCGAAACTCAAAATTTCGACCCGAAAAAAAAACGACAGTGTTACCCCTTTCGTTTTTATTTCATTTTCGGGCAAAAAATAAAGTTTCTCAAAACTCTGGATTATGATAGAGGGCCGCGAGACTTTGACCTGAGCGCAAAAATGGAGGCTCTAGACCCTTCCAGAGCTGAGATATCGAAACTCAAAATTTCGACCCGAAAAAAAACGACAGTGTTACCCCTGACGTTTTTTTTCGTTTTCGGGCGAAAAATCAAGTTTCTCCAATCTTCTCAAAACTCTGGATTATGATAGAGGGCCTCGAGACTTTGACCTGAGCGCAAAAATGGAGGCTCTAGACCCTTCCAGAGCTGAGATATCGAAACTCAAAATTTCGACCGAAAAAAAAACGACAGTGTTACCCCTTACGTTTTTTTTTCGTTTTCGGGCGAAAAATCAAGTTTCTCCAATCTTCTCAAAACTCTGGATTATGATAGAGGGCCGCGAGACTTTGACCTGAGCGCAAAAATGGAGGCTCTAGACCCTTCCAGAGCTGAGATATCGAAACTCAAAATTTCGACCCGAAAAAAAAAACGACAGTGTTACCCCTTACGTTTTTTTCGTTTTCGGGCGAAAAATCAAGTTTCTCCAATCTTCTCAAAACTCTGGATTATGATAGAGGGCCGCGAGACTTTGACCTGAGCGCAAAAATGGAAGCTCTAGACCCTTCCAGAGCTGAGATATCGAAACTCAAAATTTCGACCCGAAAAAAAAACCGACAGTGTTACCCCTTACGTTTTTTTTCGTTTTCGGGCGAAAAATCAAGTTTCTCCAATCTTCTCAAAACTCTGGATTATGATAGAGGGCCGCGAGACTTTGACCTGAGCGCAAAAATGGAGGTTCTAGACCCTTCCAGAGCTGAGATATCGAAACTCAAAATTTCGACCCGAAAAAAAAACGACAGTGTTACCCCTTTCGTTTTTTTTCATTTTCGGGCAAAAAATTAAGTTTTTCCAATCTTCTCAAAACTCTGGATTATGATAGAGGGCTGTGAGACTTTGACCTGTGTGCAAAAATGGAGGCTCTAGACCCTTCCAGAGTTGAGATATCGAAATTCAAAATTTCTACCCGAAAAAAAAACGACAGTGTTACCCCTTTCGTTTTTTTTCATTTTCGGGCAAAAAATTAAGTTTTTCCAATCTTCTCAAAACTCTGGATTATGATAGAGGGCTGTGAGACTTTGACCTGTGTGCAAAAATGGAGGCTCTAGACCCTTCCAGAGTTGAGATATCGAAATTCAAAATTTCTACCCGAAAAAAAAAACGACAGTGTTACCCCTTTCGTTTTTTTTTCATTTTCGGGCAAAAAAATAAGTTTCTCCAATCTTCTCAAAACTCTGGATTATGATAGAGGGCTGTGAGACTTTGACCTGAGTGCAAACATGGAGGCTCTAGACCCTTCCAGAGCTGAGATATCGAAACTCAAAATTTCGACCCGAAAAAAAAAACGACAGTGTTACCCCTTTCGTTTTTTTTCATTTTCGGGCAAAAAATTAAGTTTCTCAAAACTCTGGATTATGATAGAGGGCCGCGAGACTTTGACCTGAGCGCAAAAATGGAGGCTCTAGACCCTTCCAGAGCTGAGATATCGAAACTCAAAATTTCGACCCGAAAAAAAAAAACGACAGTGTTACCCCTTACGTTTTTTTTTCGTTTTCGGGCGAAAAATCAAGTTTCTCCAATCTTCTCAAAACTCTGGATTATGATAGAGGGCCGCGAGACTTTGACCTGAGCGCAAAAATGGAGGCTCTAGACCCTTCCAGAGCTGAGATATCGAAACTAAAAATTTCGATCCCGAAAAAAACGACAGTGTTACCCCTTACGTTTTTTTTTCTTTTTCGAGCGAAAAATCAAGTTTCTCCAATCTTCTCAAAACTCTGGATTATGATAGAGGGCCGCGAGACTTTGACCTGAGCGCAAAAATGGAGGCTCTAGACCCTTCCAGAGATGAGATATCGAAACTCAAAATTTCGACCCGAAAAAAAAACGACAGTGTTACCCCTTACGTTTTTTTTCGTTTTCGGGCGAAAAATCAAGTTTCTCCAATCTTCTCAAAACTCTGGATTATGATAGAGGGCCGCGAGACTTTGACCTGAGCGCAAAAATGGAGGCTCTAGACCCTTCCAGAGCTGAGATATCGAAACTCAAAATTTCGACCTGAAAAAAAAAACGACAGTGTTACCCCTTACGTTCTCCAATCTTCTCAAAACTCTGGATTATGATAGAGGGCCGCGAGACTTTGACCTGAGCGCAAAAATGGAGGCTCTAGACCCTTCCAGAGCTGAGATATCGAAACTAAAAATTTCGATCCCGAAAAAAACGACAGTGTTACCCCTTACGTTTTTTTTTCTTTTTCGAGCGAAAAATCAAGTTTCTCCAATCTTCTCAAAACTCTGGATTATGATAGAGGGCCGCGAGACTTTGACCTGAGCGCAAAAATGGAGGCTCTAGACCCTTCCAGAGATGAGATATCGAAACTCAAAATTTCGACCCGAAAAAAAACCGACAGTGTTACCCCTTACGTTTTTTTTCGTTTTCGGGCGAAAAATCAAGTTTCTCCAATCTTCTCAAAACTCTGGATTATGATAGAGGGCCGCGAGACTTTGACCTGAGCGCAAAAATGGAGGCTCTAGACCCTTCCAGAGCTGAGATATCGAAACTCAAAATTTCGACCCGAAAAAAAAACGACAGTGTTACCCCTTACGTTTTTTTTCGTTTTCGGGCGAAAAATCAAGTTTCTCCAATCTTCTCAAAACTCTGGATTATGATAGAGGGCCGCGAGACTTTGACCTGAGCGCAAAAATGGAGGCTCTAGACCCTTCCAGAGCTGAGATATCGAAACTCAAAATTTCGATCCCGAAAAAAAACGACAGTGTTACCCCTTACGTTTTTTTCCGTTTTCGGGCGAAAAATCAAGTTTCTCCAATCTTCTCAAAACTCTGTATTATGATAGAGGGCCGCGAGACTTTGACCTGAGCGCAAAAATGGAGGCTCTAGACCCTTCCAGAGCTGAGATATCGAAACTCAAAATTTCGACCCGAAAAAAAAACGACAGTGTTACCCCTTTCGTTTTTATTTCATTTTCGGGCAAAAAATTAAGTTTCTCAAAACTCTGGATTATGATAGAGGGCCGCGAGACTTTGACCTGAGCGCAAAAATGGAGGCTCTAGACCCTTCCAGAGCTGAGATATCGAAACTCAAAATTTCGACCCGAAAAAAAAACGACAGTGTTACCCCTTACGTTTTTTTTTCGTTTTCGGGCGAAAAATCAAGTTTCTCCAATCTTCTCAAAACCCTGGATTATGATAGAGGGCCGCAAAACTTTGACCTGAGCGCAAAAATGGAGGCTCTAGACCCTTCCAGAGCTGAGATATCGAAATTTAAAATTTCGACCCGAAAAAAAAACGACAGTGTTACCCCTTACGTTTTTTTTCGTTTTCGGGCGAAAAATCAAGTTTCTCCAATCTTCTCAAAACTCTGGATTATGATAGAGGGCCGCGAGACTTTGACCTGAGCGCAAAAATGGAGGCTCTAGACCCTTCCAGAGCTGAGATATCGAAACTCAAAATTTCGACCCGAAAAAAAAAACGACAGTGTTACCCCTTACGTTTTTTTTCGTTTTCGGGCGAAAAATCAAGTTTCTCCAATCTTCTCAAAACTCTGGATTATGATAGAGGGCCGCGAGACTTTGACATGAGCGCAAAAATGGAGGCTCTAGACCCTTCCAGAGCTGAGATATCGAAACTCAAAATTTCGACCCGAAAAAAAAACGACAGTGTTACCCCTTACGTTTTTTTTCGTTTTCGGGCGAAAAATCAAGTTTCTCCAATCTTCTCAAAACTCTGGATTATGATAGAGGGCCGCGAGACTTTGACCTGAGCGCAAAAATGGAGGCTCTAGACCCTTCCAGAGCTGAGATATCGAAACTCAAAATTTCGACCCGAAAAAAAAACGACAGTGTTACCCCTTACGTTTTTTTTTTCGTTTTCGGGCGAAAAATCAAGTTTCTCAAAACTCTGGATTATGATAGAGGGCCGCGAGACTTTGACCTGAGCGCAAAAATGGAGGTTCTAGACCCTTCCAGAGCTGAGATATCGAAACTCAAAATTTCGACCCGAAAAAAAAACGACAGTGTTACCCCTTTCGTTTTTTTTCATTTTCGGGCAAAAAATTAAGTTTTTCCAATCTTCTCAAAACTCTGGATTATGATAGAGGGCTGTGAGACTTTGACCTGTGTGCAAAAATGGAGGCTCTAGACCCTTCCAGAGTTGAGATATCGAAATTCAAAATTTCTACCCGAAAAAAAAACGACAGTGTTACCCCTTTCGTTTTTTTTCATTTTCGGGCAAAAAATTAAGTTTCTCCAATCTTCTCAAAACTCTGGATTATGATAGAGGGCTGTGAGACTTTGACCTGAGTGCAAACATGGAGGCTCTAGACCCTTCCAGAGCTGAGATATCGAAACTCAAAATTTCGACCCGAAAAAAAAAACGACAGTGTTACCCCTTTCGTTTTTTTTCATTTTCGGGCAAAAAATTAAGTTTCTCAAAACTCTGGATTATGATAGAGGGCCGCGAGACTTTGACCTGAGCGCAAAAATGGAGGCTCTAGACCCTTCCAGAGCTGAGATATCGAAACTCAAAATTTCGACCCGAAAAAAAAAACGACAGTGTTACCCCTTACGTTTTTTTTCGTTTTCGGGCGAAAAATCAAGTTTCTCCAATCTTCTCAAAACTCTGGATTATGATAGAGGGCCGCGAGACTTTGACCTGAGCGCAAAAATGGAGGCTCTAGACCCTTCCAGAGCTGAGATATCGAAACTCAAAATTTCGACCCAAAAAAAAAAACGACAGTGTTACCCCTTACGTTTTTTTTCGTTTTCGGGCGAAAAATTAAGTTTCTCAAAACTCTGGATTATGATAGAGGGCCGCGAGACTTTGACCTGAGCGCAAAAATGGAGGTTCTAGACCCTTCCAGAGCTGAGATATCGAAACTCAAAATTTCGACCCGAAAAAAAAACGACAGTGTTACCCCTTACGTTTTTTTTCATTTTCGGGCAAAAAATTACGTTTTTCCAATCTTCTCAAAACTCTGGATTATGATAGAGGGCTGTGAGACTTTGACCTGTGTGCAAAAATGGAGGCTCTAGACCCTTCCAGAGTTGAGATATCGAAATTCAAAATTTCTACCCGAAAAAAAAACGACAGTGTTACCCCTTTCGTTTTTTTTTCATTTTCGGGCACAAAATTAAGTTTCTCCAATCTTCTCAAAACTCTGGATTATGATAGAGGGCTGTGAGACTTTGACCTGAGTGCAAACATGGAGGCTCTAGACCCTTCCAGAGCTGAGATATCGAAACTCAAAATTTCGACCCGAAAAAAAAAACGACAGTGTTACCCCTTACGTTTTTTTCGTTTTCGGGCGAAAAATCAAGTTTCTCAAAACTCTGGATTATGATAGAGGGCCGCGAGACTTTGACCTGAGCGCAAAAATGGAGGCTCTAGACCCTTCCAGAGTTGAGATATCGAAATTCAAAATTTCTACCCGAAAAAAAAACGACAGTGTTACCCCTTTCGTTTTTTTTTCATTTTCGGGCACAAAATCAAGTTTCTCCAATCTTCTCAAAACTCTGTATTATGATAGAGGGCCGCGAGACTTTGACCTGAGCGCAAAAATGGAGGCTCTAGACCCTTCCAGAGCTGAGATATCGAAACTCAAAATTTCGACCCGAAAAAAAAACGACAGTGTTACCCCTTACGTTTTTTTCGTTTTCGGGCGAAAAATCAAGTTTCTCCAATCTTCTCAAAACTCTGGATTATGATAGAGGGCCTCGAGACTTTGACCTGAGCGCAAAAATGGAGGCTCTAGACCCTTCCAGAGCTGAGATATCGAAACTCAAAATTTCGACCCGAAAAAAAAACGACAGTGTTACCCCTTACATTTTTTCATTTTCGGGCAAAAAATCAAGTTTCTCCAATCTTCTCAAAACTCTGGATTATGATAGAGGGCCGCAAGACTTTGACCTGAGTGCAAAAATGGAGGCTCTAGACCCTTCCAGAGCTGAGATATCGAAACTCAAAATTTCGACCCGAAAAAAAAACGACAGTGTTACCCCTTACGTTTTTTTTCGTTTTCGGGCGAAAAATCAAGTTTCTCCAATCTTCTCAAAACTCTGGATTATGATAGAGGGCCACGAGACTTTGACCTGAGCGCAAAAATGGAGGCTCTAGACCCTTCCAGAGCTGAGATATCGAAACTCAAAATTTCGACCCGAAAAAAAAACGACAGTGTTACCCCTTACGTTTTTTTTCGTTTTCGGGCGAAAAATCAAGTTTCTCCAATCTTCTCAAAACTCTGGATTATGATAGAGGGCCGCGAGACTTTGACCTGAGCGCAAAAATGGAGGCTCTAGACCCTTCCAGAGCTGAGATATCGAAACTCAAAATTTCGATCCCGAAAAAAAACGACAGTGTTACCCCTTACGTTTTTTTCCGTTTTCGGGCGAAAAATCAAGTTTCTCCAATCTTCTCAAAACTCTGTATTATGATAGAGGGCCGCGAGACTTTGACCTGAGCGCAAAAATGGAGGCTCTAGACCCTTCCAGAGCTGAGATATCGAAACTCAAAATTTCGACCCGAAAAAAAAACGACAGTGTTACCCCTTTCGTTTTTATTTCATTTTCGGGCAAAAAATTAAGTTTCTCAAAACTCTGGATTATGATAGAGGGCCGCGAGACTTTGACCTGAGCGCAAAAATGGAGGCTCTAGACCCTTCCAGAGCTGAGATATCGAAACTCAAAATTTCGACCCGAAAAAAAAACGACAGTGTTACCCCTTACGTTTTTTTTTCGTTTTCGGGCGAAAAATCAAGTTTCTCCAATCTTCTCAAAACCCTGGATTATGATAGAGGGCCGCAAAACTTTGACCTGAGCGCAAAAATGGAGGCTCTAGACCCTTCCAGAGCTGAGATATCGAAATTTAAAATTTCGACCCGAAAAAAAAACGACAGTGTTACCCCTTACGTTTTTTTTCGTTTTCGGGCGAAAAATCAAGTTTCTCCAATCTTCTCAAAACTCTGGATTATGATAGAGGGCCGCGAGACTTTGACCTGAGCGCAAAAATGGAGGCTCTAGACCCTTCCAGAGCTGAGATATCGAAACTCAAAATTTCGACCCGAAAAAAAAAACGACAGTGTTACCCCTTACGTTTTTTTTCGTTTTCGGGCGAAAAATCAAGTTTCTCCAATCTTCTCAAAACTCTGGATTATGATAGAGGGCCGCGAGACTTTGACATGAGCGCAAAAATGGAGGCTCTAGACCCTTCCAGAGCTGAGATATCGAAACTCAAAATTTCGACCCGAAAAAAAAAACGACAGTGTTACCCCTTACGTTTTTTTTCGTTTTCGGGCGAAAAATCAAGTTTCTCCAATCTTCTCAAAACTCTGGATTATGATAGAGGGCCGCGAGACTTTGACATGAGCGCAAAAATGGAGGCTCTAGACCCTTCCAGAGCTGAGATATCGAAACTCAAAATTTCTACCCGAAAAAAAAACGACAGTGTTACCCCTTTCATTTTTTTTCATTTTCGGGCAAAAAATTAAGTTTCTCCAATCTTCTCAAAACTCTGGATTAAGATAGAGGGCTGTGAGACTTTGACCTGAGTGCAAACATGGAGGCTCTAGACCCTTCCAGAGCTGAGATATCGAAACTCAAAATTTCGACCCGAAAAAAAAATGACAGTGTTACCCCTTACGTTTTTTTTCATTTTCGGGCAAAAAATTAAGTTTTTCCAATCTTCTCAAAACTCTGGATTATGATAGAGGGCTGTGAGACTTTGACCTGTGTGCAAAAATGGAGGCTCTAGACCCTTCCAGAGTTGAGATATCGAAATTCAAAATTTCTACCCGAAAAAAAAACGACAGTGTTACCCCTTACGTTTTTTTTTTCGTTTTCGGGCGAAAAATCAAGTTTCTCAAAACTCTGGATTATGATAGAGGGCCGCGAGACTTTGACCTGAGCGCAAAAATGGAGGTTCTAGACCCTTCCAGAGCTGAGATATCGAAACTCAAAATTTCGACCCGAAAAAAAAACGACAGTGTTACCCCTTTCGTTTTTTTTCATTTTCGGGCAAAAAATTAAGTTTTTCCAATCTTCTCAAAACTCTGGATTATGATAGAGGGCTGTGAGACTTTGACCTGTGTGCAAAAATGGAGGCTCTAGACCCTTCCAGAGTTGAGATATCGAAATTCAAAATTTCTACCCGAAAAAAAAACGACAGTGTTACCCCTTTCATTTTTTTTCATTTTCGGGCAAAAAATTAAGTTTCTCCAATCTTCTCAAAACTCTGGATTAAGATAGAGGGCTGTGAGACTTTGACCTGAGTGCAAACATGGAGGCTCTAGACCCTTCCAGAGCTGAGATATCGAAACTCAAAATTTCGACCCGAAAAAAAAAACGACAGTGTTACCCCTTTCGTTTTTTTTCATTTTCGGGCAAAAAATTAAGTTTCTCAAAACTCTGGATTATGATAGAGGGCCGCAAGACTTTGACCTGAGCGCAAAAATGGAGGCTCTAGACCCTTCCAGAGCTGAGATATCGAAACTCAAAATTTCGACCCGAAAAAAAAACGACAGTGTTACCACTTACGTTTTTTTTCATTTTCGGGCAAAAAATTAAGTTTTTCCAATCTTCTCAAAACTCTGGATTAAGATAGAGGGCTGTGAGACTTTGACCTGAGTGCAAACATGGAGGCTCTAGACCCTTCCAGAGCTGAGATATCGAAACTCAAAATTTCGACCCGAAAAAAAAACGACAGTGTTACCCCTTACGTTTTTTTTCATTTTCGGGCAAAAAATTAAGTTTTTCCAATCTTCTCAAAACTCTGGATTATGATAGAGGGCTGTGAGACTTTGACCTGTGTGCAAAAATGGAGGCTCTAGACCCTTCCAGAGTTGAGATATCGAAATTCAAAATTTCTACCCGAAAAAAAAACGACAGTGTTACCCCTTACGTTTTTTTTTTCGTTTTCGGGCGAAAAATCAAGTTTCTCAAAACTCTGGATTATGATAGAGGGCCGCGAGACTTTGACCTGAGCGCAAAAATGGAGGTTCTAGACCCTTCCAGAGCTGAGATATCGAAACTCAAAATTTCGACCCGAAAAAAAAACGACAGTGTTACCCCTTTCGTTTTTTTTCATTTTCGGGCAAAAAATTAAGTTTTTCCAATCTTCTCAAAACTCTGGATTATGATAGAGGGCTGTGAGACTTTGACCTGTTTGCAAAAATGGAGGCTCTAGACCCTTCCAGAGTTGAGATATCGAAATTCAAAATTTCTACCCGAAAAAAAAACGACAGTGTTACCCCTTTCATTTTTTTTCATTTTCGGGCAAAAAATTAAGTTTCTCCAATCTTCTCAAAACTCTGGATTAAGATAGAGGGCTGTGAGACTTTGACCTGAGTGCAAACATGGAGGCTCTAGACCCTTCCAGAGCTGAGATATCGAAACTCAAAATTTCGACCCGAAAAAAAAAACGACAGTGTTACCCCTTACGTTTTTTTTCGTTTTCGGGCAAAAAATTAAGTTTCTCAAAACTCTGGATTATGATAGAGGGCCGCGAGACTTTGACCTGAGCGCAAAAATGGAGGCTCTAGACCCTTCCAGAGCTGAGATATCGAAACTCAAAATTTCGACCCGAAAAAAAAAACGACAGTGTTACCCCTTACGTTTTTTTTCGTTTTCGGGCGAAAAATCAAGTTTCTCCAATCTTCTCAAAACTCTGGATTATGATAGAGGGCCGCGAGACTTTGACCTGAGCGCAAAAATGGAGGCTCTAGACCCTTCCAGAGCTGAGATATCGAAACTCAAAATTTCGACCCCAAAAAAAAAACGACAGTGTTACCCCTTACGTTTTTTTTCGTTTTCGGGCGAAAAAGCAAGTTTCTCAAAACTCTGGATTATGATAGAGGGCCGCGAGACTTTGACCTGAGCGCAAAAATGGAGGTTCTAGACCCTTCCAGAGCTGAGATATCGAAACTCAAAATTTCGACCCGAAAAAAAAACGACAGTGTTACCCCTTACGTTTTTTTTCATTTTCGGGCAAAAAATTAAGTTTTTCCAATCTTCTCAAAACTCTGGATTATGATAGAGGGCTGTGAGACTTTGACCTGTGTGCAAAAATGGAGGCTCTAGACCCTTCCAGAGTTGAGATATCGAAATTCAAAATTTCTACCCGAAAAAAAAACGACAGTGTTACCCCTTTCGTTTTTTTTTCATTTTCGGGCACAAAATTAAGTTTCTCCAATCTTCTCAAAACTCTGGATTATGATAGAGGGCTGTGAGACTTTGACCTGAGTGCAAACATGGAGGCTCTAGACCCTTCCAGAGCTGAGATATCGAAACTCAAAATTTCGACCCGAAAAAAAAAAACGACAGTGTTACCCCTTACGTTTTTTTTCGTTTTCGGGCAAAAAATTAAGTTTCTCAAAACTCTGGATTATGATAGAGGGCCGCGAGACTTTGACCTGAGCGCAAAAATGGAGGCTCTAGACCCTTCCAGAGCTGAGATATCGAAACTCAAAATTTCGACCCGAAAAAAAAAACGACAGTGTTACCCCTTACGTTTTTTTTCGTTTTCGGGCGAAAAATCAAGTTTCTCCAATCTTCTCAAAACTCTGGATTATGATAGAGGGCCGCGAGACTTTGACCTGAGCGCAAAAATGGAGGCTCTAGACCCTTCCAGAGCTGAGATATCGAAACTCAAAATTTCGACCCCCCAAAAAAAACGACAGTGTTACCCCTTACGTTTTTTTTCGTTTTCGGGCGAAAAATCAAGTTTCTCAAAACTCTGGATTATGATAGAGGGCCGCGAGACTTTGACCTGAGCGCAAAAATGGAGGTTCTAGACCCTTCCAGAGCTGAGATATCGAAACTCAAAATTTCGACCCGAAAAAAAAACGACAGTGTTACCCCTTACGTTTTTTTTCATTTTCGGGCAAAAAATTAAGTTTTTCCAATCTTCTCAAAACTCTGGATTATGATAGAGGGCTGTGAGACTTTGACCTGTGTGCAAAAATGGAGGCTCTAGACCCTTCCAGAGTTGAGATATCGAAATTCAAAATTTCTACCCGAAAAAAAAACGACAGTGTTACCCCTTTCGTTTTTTTTTCATTTTCGGGCACAAAATTAAGTTTCTCCAATCTTCTCAAAACTCTGGATTATGATAGAGGGCTGTGAGACTTTGACCTGAGTGCAAACATGGAGGCTCTAGACCCTTCCAGAGCTGAGATATCAAAACTCAAAATTTCGACCCAAAAAAAAAAAACGACAGTGTTACCCCTTACATTTTTTCATTTTCGGGCAAAAAATCAAGTTTCTCAAAACTCTGGATTATGATAGAGGGCCGCGAGACTTTGACCTGAGCGCAAAAATGGAGGCTCTAGACCCTTCCAGAGCTGAGATATCGAAACTCAAAATTTCGACCCGAAAAAAAAACGACAGTGTTACCCCTTACGTTTTTTTCGTTTTCGGGCGAAAAATCAAGTTTCTCCAATCTTCTCAAAACTCTGGATTATGATAGAGGGCCTCGAGACTTTGACCTGAGCGCAAAAATGGAGGCTCTAGACCCTTCCAGAGCTGAGATATCGAAACTCAAAATTTCGACCCGAAAAAAAAACGACAGTGTTACCCCTTACGTTTTTTTCGTTTTCGGGCGAAAAATCAAGTTTCTCAAAACTCTGGATTATGATAGAGGGCCGCGAGACTTTGACCTGAGCGCAAAAATGGAGGTTCTAGACCCTTCCAGAGCTGAGATATCGAAACTCAAAATTTCGACCCGAAAAAAAAACGACAGTGTTACCCCTTACGTTTTTTTTCATTTTCGGGCAAAAAATCAAGTTTCTCAAAACTCTAGATTATGATAGAGGGCCGCGAGACTTTGACCTGAGCGCAAAAATGGAGGCTCTAGACCCTTCCAGAGCTGAGATATCGAAACTCAAAATTTCGACCCGAAAAAAAAACGACAGTGTTACCCCTTACGTTTTTTTTTTCGTTTTCGGGCGAAAAATCAAGTTTCTCAAAACTCTGGATTATGATAGAGGGCCGCGAGACTTTGACCTGAGCGCAAAAATGGAGGTTCTAGACCCTTCCAGAGCTGAGATATCGAAACTCAAAATTTCGACCCGAAAAAAAAAAACGACAGTGTTACCCCTTTCGTTTTTTTTCATTTTCGGGCAAAAAATTAAGTTTTTCCAATCTTCTCAAAACTCTGGATTATGATAGAGGGCTGTGAGACTTTGACCTGTGTGCAAAAATGGAGGCTCTAGACCCTTCCAGAGTTGAGATATCGAAATTCAAAATTTCTACCCGAAAAAAAAACGACAGTGTTACCCCTTTCGTTTTTTTTCATTTTCGGGCAAAAAATTAAGTTTCTCCAATCTTCTCAAAACTCTGGATTATGATAGAGGGCTGTGAGACTTTGACCTGAGTGCAAACATGGAGGCTCTAGACCCTTCCAGAGCTGAGATATCGAAACTCAAAATTTCGACCCGAAAAAAAAAACGACAGTGTTACCCCTTTCGTTTTTTTTCATTTTCGGGCAAAAAATTAAGTTTCTCAAAACTCTGGATTATGATAGAGGGCCGCGAGACTTTGACCTGAGCGCAAAAATGGAGGCTCTAGACCCTTCCAGAGCTGAGATATCGAAACTCAAAATTTCGACCCGAAAAAAAAAACGACAGTGTTACCCCTTACGTTTTTTTTCGTTTTCGGGCGAAAAATCAAGTTTCTCCAATCTTCTCAAAACTCTGGATTATGATAGAGGGCCGCGAGACTTTGACCTGAGCGCAAAAATGGAGGCTCTAGACCCTTCCAGAGCTGAGATATCGAAACTCAAAATTTCGACCCAAAAAAAAAAACGACAGTGTTACCCCTTACGTTTTTTTTCGTTTTCGGGCGAAAAATCAAGTTTCTCAAAACTCTGGATTATGATAGAGGGCCGCGAGACTTTGACCTGAGCGCAAAAATGGAGGTTCTAGACCCTTCCAGAGCTGAGATATCGAAACTCAAAATTTCGACCCGAAAAAAAAACGACAGTGTTACCCCTTACGTTTTTTTTCATTTTCGGGCAAAAAATTAAGTTTTTCCAATCTTCTCAAAACTCTGGATTATGATAGAGGGCTGTGAGACTTTGACCTGTGTGCAAAAATGGAGGCTCTAGACCCTTCCAGAGTTGAGATATCGAAATTCAAAATTTCTACCCGAAAAAAAAACGACAGTGTTACCCCTTTCGTTTTTTTTTCATTTTCGGGCACAAAATTAAGTTTCTCCAATCTTCTCAAAACTCTGGATTATGATAGAGGGCTGTGAGACTTTGACCTGAGTGCAAACATGGAGGCTCTAGACCCTTCCAGAGCTGAGATATCAAAACTCAAAATTTCGACCCAAAAAAAAAAAACGACAGTGTTACCCCTTACATTTTTTCATTTTCGGGCAAAAAATCAAGTTTCTCAAAACTCTGGATTATGATAGAGGGCCGCGAGACTTTGACCTGAGCGCAAAAATGGAGGCTCTAGACCCTTCCAGAGCTGAGATATCGAAACTCAAAATTTCGACCCGAAAAAAAAACGACAGTGTTACCCCTTACGTTTTTTTCGTTTTCGGGCGAAAAATCAAGTTTCTCCAATCTTCTCAAAACTCTGGATTATGATAGAGGGCCTCGAGACTTTGACCTGAGCGCAAAAATGGAGGCTCTAGACCCTTCCAGAGCTGAGATATCGAAACTCAAAATTTCGACCCGAAAAAAAAACGACAGTGTTACCCCTTACATTTTTTCATTTTCGGGCAAAAAATCAAGTTTCTCAAAACTCTAGATTATGATAGAGGGCCGCGAGACTTTGACCTGAGCGCAAAAATGGAGGCTCTAGACCCTTCCAGAGCTGAGATATCGAAACTCAAAATTTCGACCCGAAAAAAAAACGACAGTGTTACCCCTTACGTTTTTTTCGTTTTCGGGCGAAAAATCAAGTTTCTCCAATCTTCTCAAAACTCTGGATTATGATAGAGGGCCTCGAGACTTTGACCTGAGCGCAAAAATGGAGGCTCTAGACCCTTCCAGAGCTGAGATATCGAAACTCAAAATTTCGACCCGAAAAAAAAAACGACAGTGTTACCCCTTTCGTTTTTATTTCATTTTCGGGCAAAAAATTAAGTTTCTCAAAACTCTGGATTATGGTAGAGGGCCGCGAGACTTTGACCTGAGCGCAAAAATGGAGGCTCTAGACCCTTCCAGAGCTGAGATATCGAAACTCAAAATTTCGACCCGAAAAAAAAACGACAGTGTTACCCCTTACGTTTTTTTTCGTTTTCGGGCGAAAAATCAAGTTTCTCCAATCTTCTCAAAACCCTGGATTATGATAGAGGGCCGCAAAACTTTGACCTGAGCGCAAAAATGGAGGCTCTAGACCCTTCCAGAGCTGAGATATCGAAACTCAAAATTTCGACCCGAAAAAAAAACGACAGTGTTACCCCTTACGTTTTTTTTCGTTTTCGGGCGAAAAATCAAGTTTCTCCAATCTTCTCAAAACTCTGGATTATGATAGAGGGCCTCGAGACTTTGACCTGAGCGCAAAAATGGAGGCTCTAGACCCTTCCAGAGCTGAGATATCGAAACTCAAAATTTCGACCCGAAAAAAAAACGACAGTGTTACCCCTTACGTTTTTTTTCGTTTTCGGGCGAAAAATCAAGTTTCTCCAATCTTCTCAAAACTCTGGATTATGATAGAGGGCCGCGAGACTTTGACCTGAGCGCAAAAATGGAGGCTCTAGACCCTTCCAGAGCTGAGATATCGAAACTCAAAATTTCGACCCAAAAAAAAAAACGACAGTGTTACCCCTTACGTTTTTTTTCATTTTCGGGCGAAAAATCAAGTTTCTCCAATCTTCTCAAAACTCTGGATTATGATAGAGGGCCGCGAGACTTTGACCTGAGCGCAAAAATGGAGGCTCTAGACCCTTCCAGAGCTGAGATATCGAAACTCAAAATTTCGACCCAAAAAAAACCCGACAGTGTTACCCCTTACGTTTTTTTTTCGTTTTCGGGCGAAAAATCAAGTTTCTCCAATCTTCTCAAAACCCTGGATTATGATAGAGGGCCGCAAAACTTTGACCTGAGCGCAAAAATGGAGGCTCTAGACCCTTCCAGAGCTGAGATATCGAAATTTAAAATTTCGACCCGAAAAAAAAACGACAGTGTTACCCCTTACGTTTTTTTTCGTTTTCGGGCGAAAAATCAAGTTTCTCCAATCTTCTCAAAACTCTGGATTATGATAGAGGGCCGCGAGACTTTGACATGAGCGCAAAAATGGAGGCTCTAGACCCTTCCAGAGCTGAGATATCGAAACTCAAAATTTCGACCCGAAAAAAAAACGACAGTGTTACCCCTTACGTTTTTTTTCGTTTTCGGGCGAAAAATCAAGTTTCTCCAATCTTCTCAAAACTCTGGATTATGATAGAGGGCCGCGAGACTTTGACCTGAGCGCAAAAATGGAGGCTCTAGACCCTTCCAGAGCTGAGATATCGAAACTCAAAATTTCGACCCGAAAAAAAAACGACAGTGTTACCCCTTACGTTTTTTTTTTCGTTTTCGGGCGAAAAATCAAGTTTCTCAAAACTCTGGATTATGATAGAGGGCCGCGAGACTTTGACCTGAGCGCAAAAATGGAGGTTCTAGACCCTTCCAGAGCTGAGATATCGAAACTCAAAATTTCGACCCGAAAAAAAAACGACAGTGTTACCCCTTTCGTTTTTTTTCATTTTCGGGCAAAAAATTAAGTTTTTCCAATCTTCTCAAAACTCTGGATTATGATAGAGGGCTGTGAGACTTTGACCTGTGTGCAAAAATGGAGGCTCTAGACCCTTCCAGAGTTGAGATATCGAAATTCAAAATTTCTACCCGAAAAAAAAACGACAGTGTTACCACTTTCATTTTTTTTCATTTTCGGGCAAAAAATTAAGTTTCTCCAATCTTCTCAAAACTCTGGATTATGATAGAGGGCTGTGAGACTTTGACCTGAGTGCAAACATGGAGGCTCTAGACCCTTCCAGAGCTGAGATATCGAAACTCAAAATTTCGACCCGAAAAAAAAAACGACAGTGTTACCCCTTTCGTTTTTTTTCATTTTCGGGCAAAAAATTAAGTTTCTCAAAACTCTGGATTATGATAGAGGGCCGCGAGACTTTGACCTGAGCGCAAAAATGGAGGCTCTAGACCCTTCCAGAGCTGAGATATCGAAACTCAAAATTTCGACCCGAAAAAAAAAACGACAGTGTTACCCCTTACGTTTTTTTTCGTTTTCGGGCGAAAAATCAAGTTTCTCCAATCTTCTCAAAACTCTGGATTATGATAGAGGGCCGCGAGACTTTGACCTGAGCGCAAAAATGGAGGCTCTAGACCCTTCCAGAGCTGAGATATCGAAACTCAAAATTTCGACCCCAAAAAAAAAACGACAGTGTTACCACTTACGTTTTTTTTCGTTTTCGGGCGAAAAATCAAGTTTCTCAAAACTCTGGATTATGATAGAGGGCCGCGAGACTTTGACCTGAGCGCAAAAATGGAGGTTCTAGACCCTTCCAGAGCTGAGATATCGAAACTCAAAATTTCGACCCGAAAAAAAAACGACAGTGTTACCCCTTACGTTTTTTTCGTTTTCGGGCGAAAAATCAAGTTTCTCCAATCTTCTCAAAACTCTGGATTATGATAGAGGGCCTCGAGACTTTGACCTGAGCGCAAAAATGGAGGCTCTAGACCCTTCCAGAGCTGAGATATCGAAACTCAAAATTTCGACCCGAAAAAAAAACGACAGTGTTACCCCTTACATTTTTTCATTTTCGGGCAAAAAATCAAGTTTCTCAAAACTCTAGATTATGATAGAGGGCCGCGAGACTTTGACCTGAGCGCAAAAATGGAGGCTCTAGACCCTTCCAGAGCTGAGATATCGAAACTCAAAATTTCGACCCGAAAAAAAAACGACAGTGTTACCCCTTACGTTTTTTTCGTTTTCGGGCGAAAAATCAAGTTTCTCCAATCTTCTCAAAACTCTGGATTATGATAGAGGGCCTCGAGACTTTGACCTGAGCGCAAAAATGGAGGCTCTAGACCCTTCCAGAGCTGAGATATCGAAACTCAAAATTTCGACCCGAAAAAAAAACGACAGTGTTACCCCTTTCGTTTTTATTTCATTTTCGGGCAAAAAATTAAGTTTCTCAAAACTCTGGATTATGGTAGAGGGCCGCGAGACTTTGACCTGAGCGCAAAAATGGAGGCTCTAGACCCTTCCAGAGCTGAGATATCGAAACTCAAAATTTCGACCCGAAAAAAAAACGACAGTGTTACCCCTTACGTTTTTTTTCGTTTTCGGGCGAAAAATCAAGTTTCTCCAATCTTCTCAAAACCCTGGATTATGATAGAGGGCCGCAAAACTTTGACCTGAGCGCAAAAATGGAGGCTCTAGACCCTTCCAGAGCTGAGATATCGAAACTCAAAATTTCGACCCGAAAAAAAAACGACAGTGTTACCCCTTACGTTTTTTTTCGTTTTCGGGCGAAAAATCAAGTTTCTCCAATCTTCTCAAAACTCTGGATTATGATAGAGGGCCTCGAGACTTTGACCTGAGCGCAAAAATGGAGGCTCTAGACCCTTCCAGAGCTGAGATATCGAAACTCAAAATTTCGACCCGAAAAAAAAACGACAATGTTACCCCTTACGTTTTTTTTTCGTTTTCGGGCGAAAAATCAAGTTTCTCCAATCTTCTCAAAACTCTGGATTATGATAGAGGGCCGCGAGACTTTGACCTGAGCGCAAAAATGGAGGCTCTAGACCCTTCCAGAGCTGAGATATCGAAACTCAAAATTTCGACCCGAAAAAAAAAACGACAGTGTTACCCCTTACGTTTTTTTTCATTTTCGGGCGAAAAATCAAGTTTCTCCAATCTTCTCAAAACTCTGGATTATGATAGAGGGCCGCGAGACTTTGACCTGAGCGCAAAAATGGAGGCTCTAGACCCTTCCAGAGCTGAGATATCGAAACTCAAAATTTCGACCCAAAAAAAACCCGACAGTGTTACCCCTTACGTTTTTTTTCGTTTTCGGGCGAAAAATCAAGTTTCTCCAATCTTCTCAAAACTCTGGATTATGATAGAGGGCCGCGAGACTTTGACCTGAGCGCAAAAATGGAGGTTCTAGACCCTTCCAGAGCTGAGATATCGAAACTCAAAATTTCGACCCGAAAAAAAAACGACAGTGTTACCCCTTACGTTTTTTTTCATTTTCGGGCAAAAAATTAAGTTTTTCCAATCTTCTCAAAACTCTGGATTATGATAGAGGGCTGTGAGACTTTGACCTGTGTGCAAAAATGGAGGCTCTAGACCCTTCCAGAGTTGAGATATCGAAATTCAAAATTTCTACCCGAAAAAAAAACGACAGTGTTACCCCTTTCGTTTTTTTTCATTTTCGGGCAAAAAATTAAGTTTCTCCAATCTTCTCAAAACTCTGGATTATGATAGAGGGCTGTGAGACTTTGACCTGAGTGCAAAAATGGAGGCTCTAGACCCTTCCAGAGCTGAGATATCGAAACTCAAAATTTCGACCCGAAAAAAAAACGACAGTGTTACCCCTTACGTTTTTTTTCGTTTTCGGGCGAAAAATCAAGTTTCTCCAATCTTCTCAAAACTCTGGATTATGATAGAGGGCCGCGAGACTTTGACCTGAGCGCAAAAATGGAGGCTCTAGACCCTTCCAGAGCTGAGATATTGAAACTCAAATTTTCGACCCGAAAAAAAAAACGACAGTGTTACCCCTTACGTTTTTTTTCGTTTTCGGGCGAAAAATCAAGTTTCTCCAATCTTCTCAAAACTCTGGATTATAATAGAGGGCCGCGAGACTTTGACCTGAGCGCAAAAATGGAGGCTCTAGACCCTTCCAGAGCTGAGATATCGAAACTCAAAATTTCGACCCGAAAAAAAACCGACAGTGTTACCCCTTACGTTTTTTTTCGTTTTCGGGCGAAAAATCAAGTTTCTCCAATCTTCTCAAAACTCTGGATTATAATAGAGGGCCGCGAGACTTTGACCTGAGCGCAAAAATGGAGGCTCTAGACCCTTCCAGAGCTGAGATATCGAAACTCAAAATTTCGACCCGAAAAAAAAACGACAGTGTTACCCCTTACGTTTTTTTTCGTTTTCGGGCGAAAAATCAAGTTTCTCAAAACTCTGGATTAAGATAGAGGGCCGCGAGACTTTGACCTGAGCGCAAAAATGGAGGTTCTAGACCCTTCCAGAGCTGAGATATCGAAACTCAAAATTTCGACCCGAAAAAAAACCGACAGTGTTACCCCTTACGTTTTTTTTCATTTTCGGGCAAAAAATTAAGTTTTTCCAATCTTCTCAAAACTCTGGATTATGATAGAGGGCCGCGAGACTTTGACCTGAGCGCAAAAATGGAGGCTCTAGACCCTTCCAGAGCTGAGATATCGAAACTCAAAATTTCGACCCGAAAAAAAAACGACAGTGTTACCCCTTACGTTTTTTTCGTTTTCGGGCGAAAAATCAAGTTTCTCCAATCTTCTCAAAACTCTGGATTATGATAGAGGGCCTCGAGACTTTGACCTGAGCGCAAAAATGGAGGCTCTAGACCCTTCCAGAGTTGAGATATCGAAACTCAAAATTTCGACCCGAAAAAAAAACGACAGTGTTACCCCTTACGTTTTTTTCGTTTTCGGGCGAAAAATCAAGTTTCTCCAATCTTCTCAAAACTCTGGATTATGATAGAGGGCCGCGAGACTTTGACCTGAGCGCAAAAATTGAGGCTGTAGACCCTTCCAGAGCTGAGATATCGAAACTCAAAATTTCGACCCGAAAAAAAAAACGACAGTGTTACCCCTTACGTTTTTTTCCGTTTTTGGGCGAAAAATCAAGTTTCTCCAATCTTCTCAAAACTCTGGATTATGATAGAGGGCCGCGAGACTTTGACCTGAGCGCAAAAATGGAGGCTCTAGACCCTTCCAGAGCTGAGATATCGAAACTCAAAATTTCGATCCCAAAAAAAAAACGACAGTGTTACCCCTTACGTTTTTTTCCGTTTTCGGGCGAAAAATCAAGTTTCTCCAATCTTCTCAAAACTCTGGATTATGATAGAGGGCCGCGAGACTTTGACCTGAGCGCAAAAATGGAGGCTCTAGACCCTTCCAGAGCTGAGATATCGAAACTCAAAATTTCGACCCGAAAAAAAAACGACAGTGTTACCCCTTACGTTTTTTTTCGTTTTCGGGCGAAAAATCAAGTTTCTCCAATCTTCTCAAAACTCTGGATTATGATAGAGGGCCGCGAGACTTTGACCTGAGCGCAAAAATGGAGGTTCTAGACCCTTCCAGAGCTGAGATATCGAAACTCAAAATTTCGACCCGAAAAAAAAACGACAGTGTTACCCCTTACGTTTTTTTTCATTTTCGGGCAAAAAATTAAGTTTTTCCAATCTTCTCAAAACTCTGGATTATGATAGAGGGCTGTGAGACTTTGACCTGTGTGCAAAAATGGAGGCTCTAGACCCTTCCAGAGTTGAGATATCGAAATTCAAAATTTCTACCCGAAAAAAAAACGACAGTGTTACCCCTTTCGTTTTTTTTCATTTTCGGGCAAAAAATTAAGTTTCTCCAATCTTCTCAAAACTCTGGATTATGATAGAGGGCTGTGAGACTTTGACCTGAGTGCAAACATGGAGGCTCTAGACCCTTCCAGAGCTGAGATATCGAAACTCAAAATTTCGACCCGAAAAAAAAAACGACAGTGTTACCCCTTACATTTTTTCATTTTCGGGCAAAAAATCAAGTTTCTCAAAACTCTGGATTATGATAGAGGGCCGCGAGACTTTGACCTGAGCGCAAAAATGGAGGCTCTAGACCCTTCCAGAGCTGAGATATCGAAACTCAAAATTTCGACCCGAAAAAAAAACGACAGTGTTACCCCTTACGTTTTTTTTCGTTTTCGGGCGAAAAATCAAGTTTCTCCAATCTTCTCAAAACTCTGGATTATGATAGAGGGCCGTGAGACTTTGACCTGAGCGCAAAAATGGAGGCTCTAGACCCTTCCAGAGCTGAGATATCGAAACTCAAAATTTCGACCCGAAAAAAAAACGACAGTGTTACCCCTTACGTTTTTTTTCGTTTTCGGGCGAAAAATCAAGTTTCTCCAATCTTCTCAAAACTCTGGATTATGATAGAGGGCCGCGAGACTTTGACCTGAGCGCAAAAATGGAGGCTCTAGACCCTTCCAGAGCTGAGATATTGAAACTCAAATTTTCGACCCGAAAAAAAAAACGACAGTGTTACCCCTTACGTTTTTTTTCGTTTTCGGGCGAAAAATCAAGTTTCTCCAATCTTCTCAAAACTCTGGATTATAATAGAGGGCCGCGAGACTTTGACCTGAGCGCAAAAATGGAGGCTCTAGACCCTTCCAGAGCTGAGATATCGAAACTCAAAATTTCGACCCGAAAAAAAAACGACAGTGTTACCCCTTACGTTTTTTTTCGTTTTCGGGCGAAAAATCAAGTTTCTCCAATCTTCTCAAAACTCTGGATTATAATAGAGGGCCGCGAGACTTTGACCTGAGCGCAAAAATGGAGGCTCTAGACCCTTCCAGAGCTGAGATATCGAAACTCAAAATTTCGACCCGAAAAAAAAACGACAGTGTTACCCCTTACGTTTTTTTTCGTTTTCGGGCGAAAAATCAAGTTTCTCAAAACTCTGGATTAAGATAGAGGGCCGCGAGACTTTGACCTGAGCGCAAAAATGGAGGTTCTAGACCCTTCCAGAGCTGAGATATCGAAACTCAAAATTTCGACCCGAAAAAAAAACGACAGTGTTACCCCTTACAATTTTTTTCATTTTCGGGCAAAAAATTAAGTTTTTCCAATCTTCTCAAAACTCTGGATTATGATAGAGGGCTGTGAGACTTTGACCTGAGTGCAAATATGGAGGCTCTAGACCCTTCCAGAGCTGAGATATCGAAACTCAAAATTTCGACCCGAAAAAAAAAAAACGACAGTTACCCCTTACATTTTTTTCATTTTCGGGCAAAAAATCAAGTTTCTCAAAACTCTGGATTATGATAGAGGGCCGCGAGACTTTGACCTGAGCGCAAAAATGGAGGCTCTAGACCCTTCCAGAGCTGAGATATCGAAACTCAAAATTTCGACCCGAAAAAAAAACGACAGTGTTACCCCTTACGTTTTTTTCGTTTTCGGGCGAAAAATCAAGTTTCTCCAATCTTCTCAAAACTCTGGATTATGATAGAGGGCCTCGAGACTTTGACCTGAGCGCAAAAATGGAGGCTCTAGACCCTTCCAGAGTTGAGATATCGAAACTCAAAATTTCGACCCGAAAAAAAAACGACAGTGTTACCCCTTACGTTTTTTTCGTTTTCGGGCGAAAAATCAAGTTTCTCCAATCTTCTCAAAACTCTGGATTATAATAGAGGGCCGCGAGACTTTGACCTGAGCGCAAAAATGGAGGCTCTAGACCCTTCCAGAGCTGAGATATCGAAACTCAAAATTTCGATCCCGAAAAAAAACGACAGTGTTACCCCTTTCGTTTTTTTTCATTTTCGGGCAAAAAATTAAGTTTCACCAATCTTCTCAAAACTCTGGATTATGATAGAGGGCTGTGAGACTTTGACCTGAGTGCAAATATGGAGGCTCTAGACCCTTCCAGAGCTGAGATATCGAAACTCAAAATTTCGACCCGAAAAAAAAAAAACGACAGTTACCCCTTACATTTTTTTCATTTTCGGGCAAAAAATCAAGTTTCTCAAAACTCTGGATTATGATAGAGGGCCGCGAGACTTTGACCTGAGCGCAAAAATGGAGGCTCTAGACCCTTCCAGAGCTGAGATATCGAAACTCAAAATTTCGACCCGAAAAAAAAACGACAGTGTTACCCCTTACGTTTTTATTCGTTTTCGGGTGAAAAATCAAGTTTCTCCAATCTTCTCAAAACTCTGGATTATGATAGAGGGCCTCGAGACTTTGACCTGAGCGCAAAAATGGAGGCTCTAGACCCTTCCAGAGTTGAGATATCGAAACTCAAAATTTCGACCCGAAAAAAAAACGACAGTGTTACCCCTTACGTTTTTTTCGTTTTCGGGCGAAAAATCAAGTTTCTCCAATCTTCTCAAAACTCTGGATTATAATAGAGGGCCGCGAGACTTTGACCTGAGCGCAAAAATGGAGGCTCTAGACCCTTCCAGAGCTGAGATATCGAAACTCAAAATTTCGATCCCGAAAAAAAACGACAGTGTTACCCCTTACGTTTTTTTCCGTTTTCGGGCGAAAAATCAAGTTTCTCCAATCTTCTCAAAACTCTGGATTATGATAGAGGGCTGCGAGACTTTGACCTGAGCGCAAAAATGGAGGCTCTAGACCCTTCCAGAGCTGAGATATCGAAACTCAAAATTTCGACCCGAAAAAAAAACGACAGTGTTACCCCTTACGTTTTTTTTCGTTTTCGGGCGAAAAATCAAGTTTCTCCAATCTTCTCAAAACTCTGGATTATGATAGAGGGCCGCGAGACTTTGACCTGAGCGCAAAAATGGAGGCTCTAGACCCTTCCAGAGCTGAGATATCGAAACTCAAAATTTCGACCCGAAAAAAAAAACGACAGTGTTACCCCTTACGTTTTTTTTCGTTTTCGGGCGAAAAATCAAGTTTCTCAAAACTCTGGATTATGATAGAGGGCCGCGAGACTTTGACCTGAGCGCAAAAATGGAGGTTCTAGACCCTTCCAGAGCTGAGATATCGAAACTCAAAATTTCGACCCGAAAAAAAACGACAGTGTTACCCCTTACGTTTTTTTTCATTTTCGGGCAAAAAATTAAGTTTCTCCAATCTTCTCAAAACTCTGGATTATGATAGAGGGCTGTGAGACTTTGACCTGAGTGCAAACATGGAGGCTCTAGACCCTTCCAGAGCTGAGATATCGAAACTCAAAATTTCGACCCGAAAAAAAAAACGACAGTGTTACCCCTTACGTTTTTTTCGTTTTCGGGCGAAAAATCAAGTTTCTCAAAACTCTGGATTATGATAGAGGGCCGCGAGACTTTGACCTGAGCGCAAAAATGGAGGCTCTAGACCCTTCCAGAGCTGAGATATCGAAACTCAAAATTTCGACCCGAAAAAAAAAACGACAGTGTTACCCCTTACGTTTTTTTTCGTTTTCGGGCGAAAAATCAAGTTTCTCAAAACTCTGGATTATGATAGAGGGCCGCGAGACTTTGACCTGAGCGCAAAAATGGAGGCTCTAGACCCTTCCAGAGCTGAGATATCGAAACTCAAAATTTCGACCCGAAAAAAAAACGACAGTGTTACCCCTTATGTTTTTTTCGTTTTCGGGCGAAAAATCAAGTTTCTCCAATCTTCTCAAAACTCTGGATTATGATAGAGGGCCGCGAGACTTTGACCTGAGCGCAAAAATTGAGGCTGTAGACCCTTCCAGAGCTGAAATATCGAAACTCAAAATTTCGACCCGAAAAAAAAAACGACAGTGTTACCCCTTACGTTTTTTTTCGTTTTCAGGCGAAAAATCAAGTTTCTCCAATCTTCTCAAAACTCTGGATTATAATAGAGGGCCGCGAGACTTTGACCTGAGCGCAAAAATTGAGGCTCTAGACCCTTCCAGAGCTGAGAGATCGAAACTCAAAATTTCGACCCGAAAAAAAAACGACAGTGTTACCCCTTACGTTTTTTTTTGTTTTCGGGCGAAAAATCAAGTTTCTCCAATCTTCTCAAAACTCTGGATTATGATAGAGGGCCGCGAGACTTTGACCTGAGCGCAAAAATGGAGGCTCTAGACCCTTCCAGAGCTGAGATATCGAAACTCAAAATTTCGACCCGAAAAAATAAACGACAGTGTCACCCCTTACGCTTTTTTTCGTTTTCGGGAGAAAAATTAAGTTTCTCAAAACTCTGGATTATGATAGAGGTCCGCGAGACTTTGACCTGAGCGCAAAAATGGAGGTTCTAGACCCTTCCAGAGCTGAGATATCGAAACTCAAAATTTCGACCCGAAAAAAAACCGACAGTGTTACCCCTTTCGTTTTTTTTCATTTTCGGGCAAAAAATTAAGTTTTTCCAATCTTCTCAAAACTCTGGATTATGATAGAGGGCCGCGAGACTTTGACCTGAGCGCAAAAATGGAGGTTCTAGACCCTTCCAGAGCTGAGATATCGAAACTCAAAATTTCGACCCGAAAAAAAAACGACAGTGTTACCCCTTTCGTTTTTTTTCATTTTCGGGCAAAAAATTAAGTTTTTCCAATCTTCTCAAAACCCTGGATTATGATAGAGGGCTATGAGACTTTGACCTGTGTGCAAAAATGGAGGCTCTAGACCCTTCCAGAGTTGAGATATCGAAATTCAAAATTTCTACCCAAAAAAAAACGACAGTGTTACCCCTTTCGTTTTTTTTTCATTTTTGGGCAAAAAATTAAGTTTCTCCAATCTTCTCAAAACTCTGGATTATGATAGAGGGCCGCGAGACTTTGACCTGAGCGCAAAAATGGAGGCTCTAGACCCTTCCAGAGCTGAGATATCGAAACTCAAAATTTCGACCCGAAAAAAAAACGACAGTGTTACCCCTTTCGTTTTTTTTTCATTTTCGGGCAAAAAATTAAGTTTCTCAAAACTCTGGATTATGATAGAGGGCCGCGAGACTTTGACCTGAGCGCAAAAATGGAGGCTCTAGACCCTTCCAGAGCTGAGATATCGAAACTCAAAATTTCGACCCGAAAAAAAAACGACAGTGTTACCCCTTACGTTTTTTTTCGTTTTCGGGCGAAAAATCAAGTTTCTCCAATCTTCTCAAAACCCTGGATTATGATAGAGGGCCGCGAGACTTTGACCTGAGCGCAAAAATGGAGGCTCTAGACCCTTCCAGAGCTGAGATATCGAAACTCAAAATTTCGACCCGAAAAAAAAAACGACAGTGTTACCCCTTACGTTTTTTTTTCGTTTTTGGGCGAAAAATCAAGTTTCTCCAATCTTCTCAAAACTCTGGATTATGATAGAGGGCCGCGAGACTTTGACCTGAGCGCAAAAATGGAGGCTCTAGACCCTTCCAGAGCTGAGATATCGAAACTCAAAATTTCGACCCGAAAAAAAAACGACAGTGTTACCCCTTACGTTTTTTTTCGTTTTCGGGCGAAAAATCAAGTTTCTCCAATCTTCTCAAAACTCTGGATTATGATAGAGGGCCGCGAGACTTTGACCTGAGCGCAAAAATGGAGGCTCTAGACCCTTCCAGAGCTGAGATATCGAAACTCAAAATTTCGACCCGAAAAAAAAAACGAAACGACAGTGTTACCCCTTACGTTTTTTTTCGTTTTCGGGCGAAAAATCAAGTTTCTCAAAACTCTGGATTATGATAGAGGGCCGCGAGACTTTGACCTGAGCGCAAAAATGGAGGTTCTAGACCCTTCCAGAGCTGAGATATCGAAACTCAAAATTTCGACCCGAAAAAAAAACGACAGTGTTACCCCTTTCGTTTTTTTTCATTTTCGGGCAAAAAATTAAGTTTTTCCAATCTTCTCAAAACTCTGGATTATGATAGAGGGCTGTGAGACTTTGACCTGTGTGCAAAAATGGAGGCTCTAGACCCTTCCAGAGTTGAGATATCGAAATTCAAAATTTCTACCCGAAAAAAAAACGACAGTGTTACCCCTTTCGTTTTTTTTCATTTTCGGGCAAAAAATTAAGTTTCTCCAATCTTCTCAAAACTCTGGATTATGATAGAGGGCTGTGAGACTTTGACCTGAGTGCAAACATGGAGGCTCTAGACCCTTCCAGAGCTGAGATATCGAAACTCAAAATTTCGACCCGAAAAAAAAACGACAGTGTTACCCCTTTCGTTTTTTTTCATTTTCGGGCAAAAAATTAAGTTTCTCAAAACTCTGGATTGTGATAGAGGGCCGCGAGACTTTGACCTGAGCGCAAAAATGGAGGCTCTAGACCCTTCCAGAGCTGAGATATCGAAACTCAAAATTTCGACCCGAAAAAAAAACGACAGTGTTACCCCTTACGTTTTTTTTCGTTTTTGGGCGAAAAATCAAGTTTCTCCAATCTTCTCAAAACTCTGGATTATGATAGAGGGCCGCGAGACTTTGACCTGAGCGCAAAAATGGAGGCTCTAGACCCTTCCAGAGCTGAGATATCGAAACTCAAAATTTCGACCCGAAAAAAAACGACAGTGTTACCCCTTACGTTTTTTTTCGTTTTCGGGCGAAAAATCAAGTTTCTCCAATCTTCTCAAAACTCTGGATTATGATAGAGGGCCACGAGACTTTGACCTGAGCGCAAAAATGGAGGCTCTAGACCCTTCCAGAGCTGAGATATCGAATCTCAAAATTTCGACCAGAAAAAAAAACGACAGTTACCCCTTACGTTTTTTTTTTCGTTTTCGGGCGAAAAATCAAGTTTCTCCAATCTTCTCAAAACTCTGGATTATGATAGAGGGCCGCGAGACTTTGACCTGAGCGCAAAAATGGAGGCTCTAGACCCTTCCAGAGCTGAGATATCGAAACTCAAAATTTCGACCTGAAAAAAAAAACGACAGTGTTACCCCTTACGTTTTTTTTCGTTTTCGGGCAAAAAATCAAGTTTCTCCAATCCTCTCAAAACTCTGGATTATGACAGAGGGCAGCGAGACTTTGACCTGAGCGCAAAAATGGAGGCTCTAGACCCTTCCAGAGCTGAGATATCGAAACTCAAAATTTCGACCCGAAAAAAAAACGACGGGTGAAAAATCAAGTTTCTCAAAACTCTGGATTATGATAGAGGGCCGCGAGACTTTGACCTGAGCGCAAAAATGGAGGCTCTAGACCCTTCCAGAGCTGAGATATCGAAACTCAAAATTTCGACCCGAAAAAAAAACGACAGTGTTACCCCTTTCGTTTTTTTTCATTTTCGGGCAAAAAATTAAGTTTTTCTAATCTTCTCAAAACTCTGGATTATGATAGAGGGCTGTGAGACTTTGACCTGAGTGCAAACATGGAGGCTCTAGACCCTTCCAGAGCTGAGATATCGAAACTCAAAATTTCGACCCGAAAAAAAAACGACAGTGTTACCCCTTTCGTTTTTTTTCATTTTCGGGCAAAAAATTAAGTTTCTCAAAACTCTGGATTATGATAGAGGGCCGCGAGACTTTGACCTGAGCGCAAAAATGGAGGCTCTAGACCCTTCCAGAGCTGAGATATCGAAACTCAAAATTTCGACCCGAAAAAAAACCGACAGTGTTACCCCTTACGTTTTTTTTCGTTTTCGGGCGAAAAATCAAGTTTCTCCAATCTTCTCAAAACCCTGGATTATGATAGAGGGCCGCGAGACTTTGACCTGAGCTGAGATATGAGATATCGAAACTCAAAATTTCGACCCGAAAAAAAAAACGACAGTGTTACCCCTTACGTTTTTTTTTTCGTTTTTGGGCGAAAAATCAAGTTTCTCCAATCTTCTCAAAACTCTGGATTATGATAGAGGGCCGCGAGACTTTGACCTGAGCGCAAAAATGGAGGCTCTAGACCCTTCCAGAGCTGAGATATTGAAACTCAAAATTTCGACCCGAAAAAAAAACGACAGTGTTACCCCTTACGTTTTTTTCGTTTTCGGGCGAAAAATCAAGTTTCTCCAATCTTCTCAAAACTCTGGATTATGATAGAGGGCCACGAGACTTTGACCTGAGCGCAAAAATGGAGGCTCTAGACCCTTCCAGAGCTGAGATATCGAAACTCAAAATTTCGACCAGAAAAAAAAACGACAGTTACCCCTTACGTTTTTTTTTTCGTTTTCGGGCGAAAAATCAAGTTTCTCCAATCTTCTCAAAACTCTGGATTATGATAGAGGGCCACGAGACTTTGACCTGAGCGCAAAAATGGAGGCTCTAGACCCTTCCAGAGCTGAGATATCGAAACTCAAAATTTCGACCCGAAAAAAAAAAACGACAGTGTTACCCCTTACGTTTTTTTTTCGTTTTCGGGCGAAAAATCAAGTTTCTCCAATCTTCTCAAAACTCTGGATTATGATAGAGGGCCGCGAGACTTTGACCTGAGCGCAAAAATGGAGGCTCTAGACCCTTCCAGAGCTGAGATATCGAAACTCAAAATTTCGACCCGAAAAAAAAACGACAGTGTTACCCCTTACGTTTTTTTTCTTTTTCGAGTGAAAAATCAAGTTTCTCCAATCTTCTCAAAACTCTGGATTATGATAGAGGGCCGCGAGACTTTGACCTGAGCGCAAAAATGGAGGCTCTAGACCCTTCCAGAGCTGAGATATCGAAACTCAAAATTTCGACCCATAAAAAAAACGACAGTGTTACCCCTTTCGTTTTTTTTCATTTTCGGGCAAAAAATCAAGTTTCTCCAATCTTCTCAAAACTCTGGATTGTGATAGAGGGCTGTGGGACTTTGACCTGAGTGCAAAAATGGAGGCTCTAGACCCTTCCAGAGCTGAGATATCAAAATTTAAAATTTCGACCCGAAAAAAAACGACAGTGTTACCCCTTTCGTTTTTTTTCATTTTCGGGCGAAAAGTCAAGTTTCTCCAATCTTCTCAAAACTCTGGATTCTGATAGAGGGCCATGAGACTTTCACCTGAGTGCAAAAATGGAGGCTCTAGACCCTTCCAGAGCTGAGATATCGAAACTCAAAATTTCGACCCGAAAAAAAAAACGACAGTGTTACCCCTTTCGTTTTTTTCATTTTCGGCCAAAAAATTAAGTTTCTCCAATCTTCTCAAAACTCTGGATTTTGATAGAGGGCTGTGAGACTTTGACCTGAGTGCAAAAATGTAGGCTCTAGACCCTTCCAGAGCTGAGATATCAAAATTCAAAATTTCGACCTGAAAAAAAACCCGACAGTGTTACCCCTTTCGTTTTTTTTTCATTTTCGGGCAAAAAATTAAGTTTTTCCAATCTTCTCAAAACTCTGGATTATGATAGAGGGCTGTGAGACTTTGACCTGAGTGCAAAAATGGAGGCTCTAGACCCTTCCAGAGCTGAGATACCGAAATTCAAAATTTCTACCCGAAAAAAAAAACGACGGTGTTACCCCTTTCGTTTTTTTTCATTTTCGGGCAAAAAATTAAGTTTCTCCAATATTCTCAAAACTCTGGATTATGATAGAGGGCTGCGAGACTTTGACCTGAGTGCAAAAATGGAGGCTCTAGACCCTTCCAGAGCTGAGATATCGAAATTCAAAATTTCTACCCGAAAAAAAAACGACAGTGTTACTCCTTTCGCTTTTTTCATTTTTGGGCAAAAAATTAAGTTTCTCCAATCTTCTCAAAACTCTGGATTTTGATAGAGGGCTGTGAGACTTTGACCTGAGTGCAAAAATGTAGGCTCTAGACCCTTCCAGAGCTGAGAGATCAAAATTCAAAATTTCGACCTGAAAAAAACCGACAGTGTTACCCCTTTCGTTTTTTTTTCATTTTCGGGCAAAAATTTAAGTTTCTGCAATCTTCTCAAAACTCTGGATTCTGATAGAGGGCCATGAGACTTTCACCTGAGTGCAAAAATGGAGGCTCTAGACCCTTCCAGAGCTGAGATATCGAAATTCAAAATTTCGACCCGAAAAAAAAAACGACAGTGTTACCCCTTTCGTTTTTTTACATTTTCGGGCAAAAAATTAAGTTTTTCCAATCTTCTCAAAACTCTGGAATATGATAGAGGGCTGTGAGACTTTGACCTGAGTGCAAAATTGGAGGCTCTAGACCCTTCCAGAGCTGAGATATCGAAACTCAAAAATTTCACCCGAAAAAAAAACGACAGTGGTACCCCTTTCGTTTTTTTTTTTGGGGGGCGAAAAATTAAGTTTCTCCAATCTTCTCAAAACTCTGGATTCTGATAGAGGGCCATGAGACTTAAACCTGAGTGCAAAAATGGAGGCTCTAGACCCTTCCAGAGCTGAGATATCGAAACTCAAGAATTCGACCCGAAAAAAAAACGACAGTGGTACCCCTTTCGTGTTTTTTTTTTGGGGCGAAAAATTAAGTTTCTCCAATCTTCTCAAAACTCTGGATTCTGATAGAGGGCCATGAGACTTAAACCTGAGTGCAAAAATGGAGGCTCTAGACCCTTCCAGAGCTGAGATATCGAAACTCAAAAATTTGACCCGAAAAAAAAAAACGACAGTGGTACCCCTTTCGTTTTTTTTTTTGTTTTTTTTTCGGGCGAAAAATTAAGTTTCTCCAATCTTCTCAAAACTCTGGATTCTGATAGAGGGCCATGAGACTTAGACCTGAGTGCAAAAATGGAGGCTCTAGACCCTTCCAGAGCTGAGATATCGAAACTCAAAAATTCGACCCGAAAAAAAAAAACGACAGTGGTACCCCTTTCGTGTTTTTTTTTTTGGGCAAAAAATTAAGTTTCTCCAATCTTCTCAAAACTCTGGATTCTGATAGAGGGCCACAAGACTTAAACCTGAGTGCAAAAATGGAGGCTCTAGAGCCTTCCAGAGCTGAGATATCGAAACTCAAAAATTCGACCCGAAAAAAAAAAACGACAGTGGTACCCCTTTCGTTTTTTTTTTTTTTGTTTTTTTTTCGGGCGAAAATTAAGTTTCTCCAATCTTCTCAAAACTCTGAGTCTGGATTCTGATAGAGGGCCATGAGACTTAGACCTGAGTGCAAAAAGGGAGGCTCGATCTACACGTTTTCAAAAGTGGACCAACGTGATTATTTCACGTTGAAGAAATGTTGTTTTATACACTTTGTTTGATATAATCACAACAATTTAACATAAGCAAGTATGGGAATTGAACTTAAGTCTTCTTGATTAAAGCCCAACGCTTTATCAACTGAGCCACTGAATCTGTTCAGTTCAAGGATGTATTGGATGTGGTTTTATTGCTTTTGGTTTTATTTGTTGGAAAAATAACTATAGAAATATAATTTGACACAAGAGGGCAGTATAGCCCTAATTATGGTTTGAGTTTAAACTAAAACGTGACATCTACACGTTTTCCAAAGTGGGCCAACGTGATTATTTTCACGTCTTGTCGTGATACGGGCTGGGCACTGAAGTTACAGGAGTTTCTTCCCGTTGCTAAGCAACGGAACTAGGTCGAGTATTTAAAAGGTTATGGTTAACACGATTAACGTGGTTTAACGTCGATGTAGTACATTGTTTTAGCGTACCTTTTGCTTAAATGAGGAGCTGGGGGACGCCGGAAAAATAGACATTTTACTCATTAGGCTGCTTCATTAAAAACGTGACATCTAGACGTTTTCTTCGCCGTGGATCCTGGCAAATGAATCCTTTTCACCTTGAAAATAATAAATGTTTTGGGGTTTTTTTTTTTTTTTTGCATTTTAAATAATAGAACATTTCTCAGTGATCGTAAATAAAACAAAATTCCATTTTTCTCGGTTTAATGAAAACCGATAGGTCTTTATGGCAGAGGCTAATAAACACCGGGATATCTCTCCAATGGAGCGTGTTAACGCAAACGTGTAAGTTTCACGTTTGAGGGGGTTAAACCGTGACATCTACACATTTTCCAAAGTGGACTATTTAGGCTGCTTCATTAAAAATGTGACATTTAGACGTTTTTTTCGGCGTGGATCCTTTTCACCTTGAAAATAATAAATGTTTTTTGCATTTTAAATAATAGACCATTTCTCAGTGATCGTCAATAAAACAAAATTCCATTTTTCTCGGTTTAATTAGGTCGTGATGGTAAGTTTCAGTTTAAGTGTAAGTTTCACGTTTGAGTGGGTTTAAACCGTGACATCTACACGTTTTAAAAAGTGGACCAATGTGATTATTTCACGTTGAAGAAATGTTGTTTTATGTACTTCGTTTGATATAATCACAACAATTTAACGTAAGCAAGTATGGAAATTGAACTCTAGTCTTCTTGATTAAAGCCCAACGCTTTTATCAACTGAGCCACTGAATCTGTTCAGTTCAAGGGTGTATTGGATGTGGTTTTATTGTGTTTGGTTTTATTTGTTGGAAAAATAAATATAGAAATATAATTTGACACAAGAGGGCAGTAGTATGGGGTTCCATTTGTGCCAAAAATGAGTCGACTGCTTTGTGCTTTGTACTACACATTTGTCCTTGTCAACAGTCATTGTCTAGTTGTTTGTAAAACTGGTACATGTTGATGTGTGTTTTCTCCGTTTATGTCGATTTGATCTGTCGTTCTTACTGTATTGATCCTCCTTTTTCAGGAAAAATAGTATATGTTGATGTGTTTGTTCTGTATTCCGTACTTGAACTGTAGTCCAATAGCCTACTGTCGTCCCGTTCTGTCATCTGAACTGTCATCCTGTTCAGTGTGGGGTTCCATTTGTGCCGAAATTATGTCGACATGTTGTCTGTCTATGCTATGTGTCGTCTTCCATGTCTATGTGTCTGTTCACTGTCTATGTTCATGGTGTCTGTCTATGCTATGTGTCGTCTTCCGTGTATTGCTTACCAAACTTGCTTACCATGTCATCGACTATCTGATATTCCGATTGTCAAAAAATGTGTAAGTGAGTGTGGTTGGTCGTTTAAAACCTTTATAAATAGTCTTGATCTTGATCTATAACGTGAGATGGACGACACCACGTTTATTTGCGCCGCAGTTCAGAGTCCTGTCAGTCATCATCAGTTTCTCCCGAGATATATGTAAGAAAGTGGCCGGTGAACTGTGAGAAGAATACTACTTGACAACACTACTCGAAGTAAATTCAGGGAACTTCCTTCAGGGAATTGGGGTTATATGCGTAAGTGAGATGTTTCATAGCTTAAAACTTCCTCCTCATTATTAACAAAGAATATATTTAATGAGTGGACGTTAGTACTGTTTCATATGCAATGAAGTTAGCCAATCATTACATTGGCCCTTTACTGACAAGCCTTACAGAAGCCACACCTTTACAAACGTATAATTTCAGGGTCAGAATTAAGATCATTTTTCAGCATGTTTTTTTTTTTTGTCTGTGTGTATGTGTGTGTATAAAACATTAACATTATTAAAACAACAACAACAAAACATACCATGATCCCCTTAAATTACATGTTTATAATAGTCAAAGGTGCCTTATTTTGAATATTATAATCACGTTGTTAGTGCTGGCCTAAAAAGGGTTTGCTGAATGCAGAGTATGAAAGGTGAGCGCTAACCACTTCCACGTTAGTCCAACCCACTGCAAAAGTACCCAGAAATCGAAGGCTTTGTTTTACGTAAACAATTACATTTTCTACACTTAATACAAATTGAGTATGTCAGACAAACCAATTCAGCTTTTCACATCAAATTTGTGAATGGCAAAAGAATCAATCCTCACCTTGATGTGTTGAACGGTTTTCTCAAACTTTGCTTTAATGTTTTCTTTGTGTTTCAGTTTCTCTTGTAAGGGCTTCAGTGCTGTATTGAGCTTCTCCTAGAATTTAAAGTGAAAATAAAGGCTAGATTAGAAGATGCCAGAAATTTCTTAAATATGTTCATGTACAGACATTGTTTATGTTATAGCCTACATCTGTCTTACCTTATATGATGAAACCACTTCACCGATGGGTCTGAATGTGTGATTGACGTGTTTCTGTGAATCTCTGCACACTAAACACGCAGGCTGGTTGTCCTCCAGACAGAAGAGTTTGAGTTTCTCACTGTGTAAACTGCAGAGCTCCTCAGACACTGATGATTGGCTTTCATTTTTCTCCTTCAGGAACGACTCACACAAGTTCTTTAATGCGAGATTACATGTTGGATCAGATTTTGATCTTCTCCTACACACGGGACACTCCTGAGCTTTCTTGATGTTCCAGAACTGTTGAAGACACTCTTTACAGACACTGTGACTACATGTTAAAATAACAGGAGCGTTGAAGATTTCACGACACACAGGACAGATATAATCGTATTCAGCTGGTGAATCCATTGTCAACGTTTGAGCTCCTGAAATCTGAACTTTACTTTCACTTTCTGAATGATGGTTTCAAAAATGAATCACCTGTTCAGAAACAAACGTCTCAAAATCCTTTAAAGCATTTCCCCTCATTTCCCACTGATTTGTCTTTTCTTTCGTTCAGTATTATTTATTTTTTTTGGTCAAACACGAGTCAGTGTGACAGAAAAGAGAAATAATGCGGCTTGCGGCAGTCTCTTCCTGGTGAGTGTTGTAGGAGGGTGGGGTTTCTGATCATCTAACATTGCCAGCATGAGATGGCAGTGTCATCATTTATAGGTTAATGTGAACTAAATGCGTCAAACATGAACCATCATCAAACTCTCAAAAGTCGAATGCTAGAAAACTTCACCTTGTTCCTTGTGACCGTCTGCTGATGCTGAAGTGAGTTACAAAATCAGGCGCGTGCGTGCGTAGTAAACAGAACGTGCACGCGCTGCTTTAAAATTCAAACTTTGGTCTCGTGCCCCATTCAAAGCATTTCTTTTACTCACAAAGAATAAATATTATGAATAACCAACTATTTACTAAGTAAAATCTTTGGTAGACGCAAACTGTAATCTAATCTCCAAGTCTGTATCCACAAAAATAATGGACCTATGACAACATTTATTAATTTAATTATGATTAATTACTAATCCATTAACTACAAACAATTTACCCAAGTATTTCATTACCTTCAGTAACTGAATCTGGTACTTCTCAACCTTTCAAAAGGAAGAACATCAAACTTGCTGGATGTCATTCCGTGTAAAATCACTCATGTTAGACTGCTGAAGCAAAGCATAGAATTAATTCAGTAAATCTCAACTGATAAAAACAGAAGTTTACATAAAATCAAACACCTTGGACCTGCGTGCATGAAATATGACCCTTCATATAAGTAAACCACGTGACCTTGGTTATTAAATGTACATACGATTTTGCAACAAACCATAATCACTAACTTTGTGTTATTAATGTGTAATTAACAAGCACAAGATTATTTATTTTAAACTATATTCGAAACACGAGTCAAGATTTTCCGATAAATAATAAAGACCCATTTGCTTTGATTCGCATCAATTACAAACGTGAAATATTGGGTTCAGAAAAGAGAACAAGAGAAGACATCCATACCATTGATTTATTCAAATAAAAACAGATACTAAAACAATTAAACATAATTCATAAAATAATGTTGATAACATAATACAATGATCAAAATGTGTTAACCGTTTCATTTTCTTGTATAAACAGTGAATTAACGCAAGAATAAAACAAACGTACAAAAAAAAACACTTCTGTGCCAATCTTAGTGAAGTCCTGGACAAATCCTGCAACAACAGCTGCAACAACAGAAACGTTCAGTGTCTGAACACTAACCAACAGCAGTTCAAGAATCCAGAGTCACTCCAGAGTCAAACTAATATACTGAACTGCATCCAGCCGTTTCACAGCAGAGATTCTCTATTAAAGCAACATCAAGTAAAACATCCGTTCATTAAACACACACAGAGTTCAGTCTAGACGTTAACACTCATCAGGACCTGCAGTAACTCGCCTGATCAAACTCTCAAGACACAGTACAAATGCGAGCTTGTTTGTTTATTTCTGAAGCAGGAAGTTGTAAATCCCAAAGTCGTTGTCGTTTGGAGAAATCAGCATGTCGGCTCTGGCTTTTTCCAACGTCAAACGCAGAAAATCCCTTCGTTTGAGCCACTCCTGAAGCTCCTCCTCGCTGTGAGCGAAGTCACAACTCATGCCATCAGTACAGCCATCATCAAACCTGCCAATCAAACGCCACAGCCAATGAGGACACCGATCTCTGCTAACGACCGCTATTAAAAACCAACTTCACAGATCAAACTACACGTGACTTCACACTACTGCGTTTTCGTTTCGTTCCTTTTGCTACGTTTGCACCTCCCATCCAGACTAAAACGGGAAAAACGAAGACCTAAAACGGAGACGTTTAGAAGCGCTGTTTTGCGTTTTGAATGTCCGGAGGGCGTTTTATTGAAGACGGGACAAAACGGAGGAGTTTAGAAACGATGACGCAGAGGCTCACGCTCGGCTCTATGATTGGGTGTCATCCGTCATGACGTATCCTTCCCTGATTCGTCAGCCACCGTTTACACCGGCGCGCGCATGCCCAGTGTTGGTAAATGGTCACGTGATCTGCGTTTTCAGTCGTTTTAATGTGGACGGAGATAAATTCTAATACGCAGATAAAACGCTGGTGTGGACGGAAATCGTATTCGTTTTAATTCTCCGTTTTCAAACGAAAACGCAGTAGTGAGGACGGGGCCTGAGAGGCTGATTACACGACACCGCTTTCAACAAAAAAACGTAAAACTTTTTGTACTTTGACAGTTCATTTACACGACAATGACGCCATGAAATGGCAAAGTTTTGAAAACAGGTTTCAAAAGTACAAGTTTTTGAAAACAGTCTCTGTGTAAACAACAAATACGCGAATTTCTGAAGCGCATTACGTTCAGTCTATAGTGTTCATCGCCATCTAGTGGTTTGGCGACAGATTACAGGGTTTTTTGTCATTTTTTTGTGGACCCGTGTCTGTATACGCGGAAAACTCAAAGGAAAAACGTCTCCATTTTAAGCACATCATTGCTGTGTAAACGTACCCTGAGTCACAATTAATATTAATATTGAATATTCAAAGTAATATTCTGTCGTTACATTGAATAGTTGGGTTATTTAAAGTAATGACAGATGAGGGGAGCTGGTTTACTCTGACCAGTCTGAGGAATCCTTGATGATGTTCATTACCTGGGACAGATGGAGAAACAGGGTCCAGGGAAGCGATAGGACCAGGTCAGACTCTCGTCCTCTCCCTCTCCGCTGAACACCCTGAGCTTGTGTTTCTCCGAGGAGATGTGCTGCTGCCACTGCCGATCGCTGTTACTGTGTTTCCCACACAGAGGGCAGTAGAAGCTGTCCTGCTACACCCACAAACACACTCCATTAGCACACGTGGAGGACAGTGAACATGAGAACGGCAAGAACAAACACGTACCATCAGTTCTGCAAAATCCGTCGGCATGGTGATTTGCTTCTCTTCTATTGGCTGGGGCGGCGAGGCGCAATCTGACGCTCTGTTCTGATTGGACATCCAGACGTCAAACACCTGCTGGACGTCTGTGACTGTAGTGGAGAGCAGGGGAAATCTATTAAACCAATCAATCATTCAGACTACAGCCCCTTTCATGCAGCAGTCCCGGTAAATTACCGTAATGACTTTACCAGTAAAAACACACAAATACGCTGTTCACACAAGCAACGGCATTCTGGCTTTTTACTGGTAACAGACCATTCACACATCAGCTCAAGAATACCAGTAAATTCTGTGATGTCAGTAATCAGAAGTGATGTTTAAACACCATATGGTTGTATTCATCTGCCAGCATGAGGAGAAGTAGCCTGGCATGCCAGACCTACATCAAGATGTTAGGTCTGGAAACTCTTCATTGACAGGGCTCAATCCGAGGGGCGGGATAAACAGTTGTCTATCAAATTCTCTCTGCACGCAATTGGATAGCGCTAAAGCCAATCAGAGCAACAAAGACGGCGACGTACTCAGCAGAGCAAGTTGATATATTAAACTTTTACTGCATCCAGTCCAGCTGTCAACATTGAACATTGAAAATAAGGGAGATTTCCCGGAATCCATCCCCAAAATAAGGGATTTTTTTATTTTTTTACACGACCCACAAACTTTAAAAATAAAACACTAATCATTAAAAGTCTAAAGAGTTTATAACTAGCCTACATATGTGTGAGAGAGAAAGAGACAGTATGTGTGTGTGTGAGAGAGAGAGAGAGAGAGAGAGAAAGAGACAGTATGTGTGTGTGTGTGTGTGAGAGAGAGAGAGAGAGAGAAAGAGACAGTAGTGTGTCGTTAAAAAAAATAACATCATAGAGAATGTTTAAATACTAATATCAGCTTACGAGGGAAACGGAGACGGAGTAGTTGTGCTTCGGAGTGGTAGAGATGATTCGGGAGAGGTCCGTGCACCTAACCGATCAGAGCGCGCGCTGAAACGGAGTAAAGCCTTTATACTCGACGACAAAATGACAAGTTGATCGTTTCGCAACAGCTTTTTTGTAACAGCGCGCGCGGCGCCAGCCGCATCCGAGGATGAACGACTTCAAACCGAATATGTCCGAGCTTGCTCTGACCGTCGCAACTCTGTCGTCATTTTGTTAAGCCCGCCCGCCGACTCTATACACGATGTGATTGGCCCTACCAGAGTTGGGGTTTTCCAGCTAAAATGTCTATGAAGAGTTGCTAGACCACACTTTGCTGCAAAATAATTTTTGCTGCCGCTAGGGTGCGTCTAGATTTCTAGGCTAGAGGAGAAGTGCTTTAGTTTCACAATCTGTTCAATTTGACAACATTCTTTGACGTCTGAGTGACAGGCATAAGCGGATGATAGCTCACAGCCTTTGTTCTTCATGTACGTCCACAGCTCCTTCTCCTCCTGACTGTGAGCGAAAGAACAGTTCCCGATGTAATGACACTTCCGCTGCTGCAGCACATGGATGCAGATCTGTGGAGAAACATTCAGCGTTAGACGTCAAAAGCTCACAGTTTCAGCAACCTTATTAAAAATTGTTGTTTTTTTTGGCTATCTTCCTAAGTTTTTGTACTATCCTCCTAAGAGCACTTCGGTTAATGTGTAGAAGGTAATGTTCACAGAATTAAATGCGAGTTAAAGGAGTAGTTCACTTTTGAAAAAACTTTTGCTGATAATTTACTCACCCCCATGTCATCCAAGATGTCCATGTCTTTCTTTCTTCAGTCAAAAAGAAATTAAGGTTTTTGATGAAAACATTCCAGGATTTTCTTCATATAATGGACTTCAATGGGAAGTCCAAATGAGAGTTTCAGTGCAAACTGCAAACTTGTTCAAAGGGCTTTAAACGATTCCAGATGATGAATAAGGGTCTTATCAAGCGAAACGATCGCTCATTTTATAAATAAATAACCAAGTTTAAGTTTTATAAGCTCAAACGCTCGCCTTGCTCTGTTCTGTAACGCACTCCTGTTCGAACTCATTCATCAAAATGAACAAATCTTTTTCCGAGTCATTTGGTTCATTCGGCGAAAGAAACGAACGAGTTGATTCGGAAAAAGATTTGTTCATTTTGTTGAACGAGTTCGAACAGGAGAGTCACGAACGTGCACCACAAAACAGAGCAAGGCGACATTTGAGCTTATAAAACTTAAACTTTGTTATTTTTTTTTAAAAAATGAGCGACCGTTTCGCTTGATAAGACCCTTATTTATCGTCTGGAATCGTTTAAAGCCCTTTGAACAAGTTTGCAGTTTGTACTTAAAGTTTCTTTTAGACCTTGAACCGTTTGGTTCCCACAGAAGTCCATTGTATGGAGAAAAATCCTGGAATGTTTTCATCAAAAACCTTAATTTCTTTTCGACTGAAGAAAGAAAGACATGGACATTATGGATGACATGGGGGTTAGTAAATTATCAGCAAAAGTTTTTTGAAAAGTGAACTACTCCTTTAAGCAATATATTGCAGAATCGAATCGTAATACTTGCTGTATTGTAATATGTTAAGAATCCTAATACCATCGAACACATTTTTGCCAATTCCCACCTCTAATATATTCGAGGTCGATAATTGATTGGTGAATGTTTGGATTTCATGCCGTTAACGATCTCTCTGTTACAGTCTGCATGATTTTGCCACCTTTTCAAGTTTTTTTTTCTTTTTCGACTAAACGACTAATAAAATGTTGGTCAAATAACCCTCTTCAATAGTAGACTATTAGGGGTCAGCCCTAGTCCAAGTATATTGATTGATTATATTTGACCACTTAAATATAAAAATATGAAACAGTATAAAACTGTGTCATACATTAAAATAAAATACATAAGTAGTCAGGGATAACACAATAAAGCCCGAAGACTTATTTCTATTGTGGTCCCTTGATACGACGCGAGTATCATATAGAGAATAGTCCAGAGTCCAGCTGGTCAACTAACCTCATCTGAACATCAGAGTAAACCAGTTGTTTTCACTCACGTCGTATTGCTGAGGAAAGGTCTTGGCGTAGGGCACAGGACGCACCGAGACCCACTTCTTCCTCTTGTGAGACTTGACCAGTAAAACCCTCCTGTCTTTGGACCAGCTGAAGAGAGACAGACAGAGGAAGAGAGTGAGACAGGTGGTGTGTGTGTGTTCAGATGTGGCGTCTGTGTGTGTCCGTCTGCACCTGTGTCGGGCTTTAGCGGTGCAGTACTTCATCGCTCGGTCCGGTTCGCTAACCAGCCCGTCTCTCCAGCACTGACCGCAAACGAACATCAGCATCAGCTCCAGCTCGTGACCTTTGACCTCAGCTGGGTCTGCACTTCCCGTTCCTTGCACCACCCCATTTGTTTGCTCTGCTCTGATAGGACTTTTTGATTTGGCAGCAGCGATTTTGTTTGGTGATCGTGAAGCCACAAACACAGGCTGGTGAAGGGAGACAGAAAGAGTTGATCACTACATGCATTATGTAAAATAAAATATTAAAATACTGTTTACTAAGTTAGTCATCACTAGTACTAGTGTCCACAGGGATCAAACCTCGTACACTAAGCATTTTAAGGATAATTCACCTAAAATAAAATTTATATTGATTTTATTATATAATATATTATATAGTTCAATACATATTTCAATCCCATGAGACTTACGCCCGTATATGAGCAACGTGAAAAGTCAAGATTCTCACAAAATAATTAATACGATTCATTTATTTTAATTTTATTTTTGATTCTAAATTGTTTTAATAATTTACTGTATTTTATTATTACTATTATTATTTTATTATTATTATTATTTTATTCTAAACTGTTTTAATTATTCTGTGTATGAAATGTGCTATATAAATAAACTTGCCTTGCCTATTCTTTCTCGCTAAACCCAATCATCTACTTCCAGAAGTGTTGAAAGACCAACTAAATTTCATAAATTACCCTGGTGCTCTTCTAAAGTTATATGACCTTCTTTTGCAGAGAACTAATGGAGAAATTTTTGAAAATGTTATTAAATAATGGTATGTTTTATTGTCCTTTAAGCATTATTACAGGTATTAAAGGTGCATTATGTAACATTTAGGAGAATCTGTTGACAGAAATGAAATATCATATTTATAACTATGTTTTCAGTGGTGTATAAGGACCTTACACAATGAACTGTTATGTTTTTATTACCTTAGAATGAGCCATTTCTATCTACACACACCGCGGGTCCGCTTACATCGACATGTTTCTACGGTGGCCCTGAACGGACACGTGTTTCGTCACTATGTTGTTCTTCGTGTAACGATCTAGCTAAAGTCAGTGGATAAAACACTGACACAGTGATGAACAAGTAACAATAATATTCACAATAACGTCTCAGTAAACGTAATTTCTTAATTTATCTTTGTAAAGAAACCTCATTCTGCTGTCTCAGATGACGACATCACTTCCTGTCGGCCACCGTAACTTATGTTGGGTGCAACTCGCAACCTCACCACTAGATGCCGCAAAAAATTACACACTGCACCAAAAATTGTCATTAAAACACTGAATTATTTAGTTGTTATAATGAAACAGTTTATAATGTTTTGACAAGCAAGTGAGAACATTTTCTCATACAACTTTAGAACAGCACAAATCTGAATAAATAATGCTAATTATTAAATAAATACTTTAAGATTGTATTAACATTATGTAGTAATTGAGAAGAGACTCACACGCTGTTTGTTCCAGTGTTTTTTGGACTCCTGCACGATCTCCTCGTGGCTGATTCCTGCGCACAGAGAGATGAAGTTTGGGGAGTTTATCTGATATAATGCAGCACCTCGAACATAAAACATCTACTTGAAACAGTCATTAATTCTTAAATGCCTGGCCCGGTTTACAGCTGGTACTGAGATCCGAACCACTATTAGGTATGCAAAACATGAATGGGTCAATGAAAAATATACTATTTTATTGTAATATATATATATATATATATACACACACACACACACACACACACACATTTTTTTACATTCATAACTGATGTCTTAATTGTCATTATTATTAGTATTATTGTCATAGCACTGTTTATTTTTATAACATATGCATTTCTTTTATTTGTGTGTATTTTTTTAAGATGTTACCATTCTCTTGTAAACAACATTTTAATTCACAGCAATAAAAAATATAGCCAATATATGTATGTGTAACAGAACCTCTAATGTGTGTGTGTGTGAGACCTTCAGTATGTGTTTCTGTACCACAGTCTCTAGTGTGTGAGTGTGTGAGTGATCTCCAGTGAGTGTGTGTGTGTGTGTACCCGAGTCTCTCTGCAGGATCCAGATCAGCAGTTCGATGATCGAGTGAGCGAAGCAGCAGCCGTCCTCCATCTTACAGCCCACACTGAGCTCATGACGACACATGTCAAACTGACAGCGAGGACTCAGCTCTCGGATCTTACTGTAACTCACAGCGCTGCTCTTCACCACATGGACCAAACACCTGACAGACACACACACACACACAGATGCTTTACTTATAATATATACATACAGCTGGATGGATGGACAGTTAGATATAATGATAGAAAAACAATTGATGGATGGAACAATAATGAAACCAATGCATTGATGGATAGAACTAGAAAGACAGACAGACAGACAGACAGATAGATAGATAGATAGATAGATAGATAGATAGATAGATAGATAGATAGATAGATAGATAGATAGATAGATAGATAGATAGATAGATAGATAGATAGATAGATAGATAGATAGATAGATAGTCAAAAGTACCGACTTCAGTACCAAGTCGGTACTTAAATTTTAAAAATGACGATACAGTCTGTCAGCAGATCCCCAAGTCATTGTTGATCACTGTAGCCAATCAGAGACATACATGTTGAGCCCGTGAACTCGGTGGCCAATCAGAGGCGTTTGAGAATCTGTTGAACAGCACTCAAAGTGCTGGAGGGAAAAGCTGGTATCGTCACACTTTTTAACTTCAGTACTGACTTGCTACCGAAGTCTGTAGTTTTAACAACACTAGATGGATGTTGTTCTCACACACTTCTTCTTGTCGAACTGATGTTGTGTTTGCAGATTGGCACACACATCGGGATCCTCCTTCCAGCGTCGGCTGATCATTCTGGGTTTACAGTCGAAGCAGGCCTGATGAAGAACAGACACGTGTGTGTGTGTGTCACAACAGAGACGTAAGAAACACACGACTCAACATCCACAGCACTGAACCTGGTCATTTACACTTTTATAGAATAGCTTTACCTGAATAAATATGTGTCTGTGTAAAATGATGTCACTTACATTATATTAAGTGTAAGTGCTCCTAAAAAAGCTGTTTTGTCCTACATAAGGGTCAGTACTATTCCATTAAAGTGGTCATTAACATTGTTTTTATAGATTTTGTAAATAATAATTTATTCATAAATATATACTATATATTAATAAACATTAAAAAAAAAAATCACACGACATTACTTAAAATATACTATGATATAAAATATACTATAGTACTTAAAAACATTAATTAAAACATGATGTTGACAAAATATGACAAGCAAAACATGGCAAAATTGAAATAATTTAACAACAATTCTATTCAAAAATTCAGATTCAATTCATTCAAAAACAACATCTAGAATCAATTTGATTCCATTAAATAATTTGTCAATAATGTTAATGTAATCTTATTTCAACAGATTAAGTTTGAACAAAACAAAATGTCTGTGTTGAAACACATTTAAATGTTGATTCAATTAATAAATAAAGGGTTTGAATATTTAGGTTTATTTTGCACTCTCATCAACAAAACGTTTTCATGGACTAAATTTAGATGCAATTTTAGCTTTCGTTAATTTTATAGTAAAATTGACTAATATTAATGAATATGACATTAACTTTTTGACAAAATTTAAAGGACAAAAAATATAGCTAAATAAATCCTACTTTTATTATGAAGAGATTTTAATCATTTTTTATTCTTAGCTTTTGTTATTTTTATTTCTAATGCATCTCTCGTGATTATTTTATGATTTTGTTTTAAATAATTTGTGTGTAAAGCACTCACTTTAAATCAGTAACTCCTCATTATAAGACTCTTTCAACTGAGGTATAAATCCATCAGTAAAAATCTCAAGACTGGTATCAAATCATTCAATTTTAAACGCGAGGGAGTTTGTGTGTGTGTGTGTGTGTGTGTGTGTGCTGTTACCTCACAGAGGAACATGAACATGCCCGTGTGTGTGTTCAGCAGTGTGGTGACGCTGAGTGCTTGTCTCTCATTGGTCGCCAGTGGATTGAAGAGCAGCTCTCGGACGAGTAAGCCCCGCCTCTCCTGCGTCCACACGTCAATCTCTTCTTGACAATATGCAAACGTGCAGCCCTCACCGTACTGACACACCTGACTCTCCAACACCTCTACACACACACACACAGGGTGGATTCAATCACATTAATCAAGGTACTAGTTAGGCTTGCTATGATAGTCGTGTTGACGGTGTTCAAGAGCAACTAAAGTCCCCACTGGCGATTCTGATTATTATTTTAAATAAAATCATGTAGTTCATTAAAAGTACAGTCACTAAATAAAAACTGAATGTGTCTGCGTAATAAATCGCAGCCCAGATCAGCAACAGGAGTCAGATTATATTACTCACAAGAGTGAGAAACAGACTGACAAGACGATGACGGATAATATCTGGTGTCAAAATTTGTCATTGTTATTTGTCATTGTACTGTTTTGTTGTTGTGTTTTAGCATAATAGGCTAATAAACTCAAGCAATACGCCCCTGAATTGCTGCTAATTTGAAAGCGGAACTAAAATGTGTGGCCGCACGTGTCCACGAGTGTTTCAGTTCCTTCCTATGAAAAACACTCGCTGTGCTCCACACCATTACGAATGCACGAGCGGATGCGCGCATTTAACTTTCGCCTTTAAAATAGGGATTTAAAAGCCCCCGCGGGTGATACCGGTGTTCTCGCACGTCCATTAACCAGTGGAAAAACATCCTAGTACTCAATAATCAAGTCACTCAGCATGTGACGCACCTCTGCAGAGCACGAAGGCGGCCTGGAAGTTGTTGCGAGTTGGGCGGGGCCGGATCCGCCTCCAGGGCGAGTTAGCTCCGCCCACCCGCCGGCACAGCAGAAGGTCCTTCTGACAGCTGTGGTTCACTTCAGACCTGAGCTCAAAATCCAGCACACCTGGACCTGAGAGAGACACACAGACACGTGAGGTAAAGCTAGAGTATTACAAGTGACGCGAGTTACAAAAATCAGATTGCTTTCAAGTAACTAGTAAAGTGGCGTTACTTTGAAATTTGAACCAGAATATCTGACAGCCGTCCTGTCCTCATGTTGACAGAAATCAGATGAGAAAGATGGATATATAGGATGAGAAACAGATAGATAGACAGATAGATGGATAGATAGGATGAGAAATAGACAGACAGATAGATGGATGGATGGATGGATGGATGGATGGATGGATGGATGGATAGATAGATAAACAGGATGAGAAATAGATAGATGGATAGATAATAGACAGATAGATAGACAGACAGACAGACAGACAGACAGACAGACAGACAGACAGACAGATAGACAGATAGATAGATAGATAGATAGATAGATAGATAGATAGATAGATAGATAGATAGATAGATAGATAGATAGATAGATAGATAGATAGATAGATAGATAGATAGATAGATAGATAGATAAACAGGATGAGAAATAGATGGATGGATAACAGACAGACAGACAGACAGACAGACAGACAGACAGACAGACAGACAGACAGACAGACAGACAGACAGACAGATAGATAGATAGATAGATAGATAGATAGATAGATAGATAGATAGATAGATAGATAGATAGATAGATAGATAGATAGATAGATAGATAGGATGAGAAATAGATAGATGGATAGATAATAGACAGACAGACAGACATATAGATAGATAGATAGATAGATAGATAGATAGATAGATAGATAGATAGATAGATAGATAGATAGATAGATAGATAGATAGATAGATAGATAGATAGATAGATAGATAGATAGATAGAGATAGATATAGATAGATAGAGAGAGAGAGATAGATATAGATAGATAGAGAGAGAGAGGAGCAGCCACTGATCAGCCACTCTAAACATGAGCTCCTGAAAAATTATAAAAGAATGAACCAAAGAATGAGACAGAGAGTGAGATAACGACAACAAACAAGAAAAAACAACAGAAGAACGATTCGGGTAAAGACTATTTTTTTTTCCTATAAAATACATTTTAATACAAGAAAGAAGACTTGAACCTGTGGGTTAGCATCCAGCCTCTGAGTCTCCACTCTAACAGCTAACTGGAGTTTTCCCTCCAAAACCTGAAAGGCTTTCTTAAAGGAACTACAGCTGAAAAACTTCTGATATTCAGTTACTAAACAGAGAGATTAGCTTCATCTGGCAAAAATCCTAAACAAAAACTGTATATTTTGATCTATTAGAGTAAAATCTCTCATTATTACAAGCTAAAAGCTAAGTTAGCTGCAGTCTTGGCTCAGTGCCCAGCCCGATCACCATGGCAACCCTGGCGCAGACAGAGTGCACGGGGGAGGTGCTTTACCCGGAGAAGTGCAGAAGTGTACAGGCCAGAAAAAAACACAAAGAGAAAACTCTCAGAGACAACCCTGATCTTCTGTATGCGGACTACATTCAACTTAATGGGAGAAGAATCAAGAACAACCTCATCTTCTACACCACTTTGATAACTGCATGGAAATCAGCCATCTGTGAGGAATTCAAGAACATTTTTAAAGAAGGAATTGGTCGAGGTGGAAGATTAACTATATGCAAAGATGAAATGCTTGACACAGACAACCCAATACTCACCATAACCTACTATACTAAAGGCACCTTCCTTCTGCAAGGCAATGAGGCAAGCCTGAACTCATTCGAGGAGATCTTCCCCCGGCTGAAGGCCAGAGTAGAGGAAGAGAGAGACGAACCTCATGCAAACAGCACAGACTCTGAGGAGGAAGGCCCAGTGACTCTTTCACCTGCACCATCAGACCGGCGGCTGAGAGACAGTTTAGCTCTACTGGAACTGGACTTCGCTGAATTCAGGGAACTCACTCAAGTCAAACTTTCAGACACATGCAACACAAACAGTTCCATCCAAGCGCTCAAAGATGAGCTCAGACAGCTAAAGAAAGACACCAACTCTACCATCACTGAACTCAACAGAGCTCTCAGGGAACTGCAAGGAGAAAACCAAACTCTCCGCGTACAGATGCGCAAGCTAGAGGAGGACAACGAGAGAAAAGAAGAGAGCTTCTCCAGACAGCTGCAAGTAATGAGAGAGCAGTTACAGACAAACACAGAAGACAACACACGTCACTACAGTACAGCTCCTACTACAGACTACACAAACACAGACAATGAGCCTGCCACAATCACACAGACACCTGCAAAAACTCAACCCCCCCCTGCCCCCCCTCCAGAACCTGATCCAGATATTCTCCTCCTCATGGACTCTAATGGGAAGTTCTTAGACCCACAGAAACTTTTTCCACATCAGAAAGTCTCTGCCAAACGATGCAGCACAACTGGCCACGCCCACCAGATCATCAGAGACTTCCCAGGACAGCCCTCATGTGTCATAATCCACACTGGGACCAATGACCTCCACTCGCTGCGCAACAACACTGCGGATGCCGTCAGGAAAATGGCAGAAACCACCAGCAAAAAATTCCCAGAATCCCGGATTGTTATCTCCACACTTCTCCCACGACATGACACACCACCACACATTATCCACAACATCAACACTGAAATTTCCCGCAGATGTTCTTCACTTCCAAACGTGCACCTGGTCCACCACCACCACATCGGCCTCCACCACCTGTACGACGGACTCCACCTGCACAGAGATGCAGTGCGCACTTTTGCAAGGGCCCTTAAAGATGCAGCCCTGGGCCGCACCCCAACACCACCGAGACATCTGCTACCGACTCCAGAACACTACCGGCCAATTCAACCCTACATGCCCAGACACACACCCCCGACCCCGATGAGGAGAGACGTCAGCTGGACAAACATCCCACATCCTCCACCACGTTCACACCCACCTATGGATCACTACACACCTGTAAACCTGCAGTCACCAACTCCACGTTCACCTGCTGGCCATCAAGTCCCCATTAGGAAGAAGAAACCAACCCCCTCCACACACACAGAGAAATCCCCCCACCCAAGAGCACAGAGCTATGCTGAAGCTTTAGCCCGGCCTCCTGCTCCACCCACCACCTCCACCTCCACACCTGCCAGCGAACTGAGCCAGATCAGAGAGATGCTGCAAACACTGTGCAACCAGCTCCTGAACAGATAAGAACACACAGTGCTCTACTAGAGAGGAAAAAAAATAAATGTGTGTGTATATTTATATATATCTCTATATATATGCATGTATAATTTTGCACTAATGTAAATTGTTTACCATGTATATTTTCACAGGTAACCTACTTTAAATTATCTTCTCTCTGTCTCACCAAATAGGTTTATCTTTTAGAATACGAATGCGTTCATTTCAAATAAGTTGCTGGAATATTCAGGGTCTTCACTCTTCAACGTTTGGTTCTAAAAGTACAGACCCAGAATTTCTAAAACATATAAAAGATGTTGACATCATAATCCTCACTGAAACCTGGTGTCGAAATGATGCGCTTACCTACTGTCCCTCAGGCTACTATGAAGTGATTGTCCCCTCAGTCAAAATAAGTACAGTCCACCGTGGACGAGACTCGGGGGGAGTTCTGGTGTGGTACAGGGAGGATCTGGCCAAACACATTTCAACAGTCTCAGTTGGAAAATTTCATTGCTGGTTAAAAATAAACCAAACTGGCATTTCTACTAAAGAAATATATCTCTGCGCCATCTACATTCCCCCAGCGGATTCCCCTTACCATGAGGAGGAATACCTCAACAACATCCACACAGAAATCAGCCATTTCCAGGCCCAGGGAAATGTGCTGCTGTGTGGAGACTTCAATGCAAGAACTGGATCTGAACCTGATGACATAGATCCAAAGGGTGATGAGTATGTCTTTGGCCAGGACCCCCCGAGTATCACAGGAAAACTTCCACCGAGAAACAACCTAGACCAGACAGTAAATAAAACTGGTAGAGAGCTGGTGCAGCTCTGCCGAGACTCAGGCCTGTACATACTCAACGGCAGGATCCGAGGGGACTCTTTAGGGAGGTTCACATGTTGTTCAGGTCTTGGAGCTAGTGTAGTTGACTACGCCATCACTGACATGGACCCATCCTCCTTCAATGCATTCACTGTCAAACAGCAAACTCCGCTTTCTGACCATAACCAAACTAACATCTATATCAAAACGCGTCACACACCAGAACAAAACAGACTGGAAACCCGCCGAATGTATCAGGTCCAGCAGAGATACAAATGGGCTCCGGACAGCACAGACAAGTTTGTCCAAGCCCTCAGTTCTGAAGAACTAAAAAATCAAATAAATACATTTACTACTAAGAAATTCGAAACAACTAAAGATGGTGTTAATTCGGCTACAAATGAAATCAATAACATATTTAATAAAGCAGCACAGAAAAGTGAATTGAAAAAGAAAGGCAAAAAATACACAAAAAATACTCCAAAAGATGAAAAATGGTTTGACTCAGACTGCAAAACATTGAGAAAACAACTTAGAAAATTATCAAATCTGAAACATAAAGAACCAAACAACACTGACTTAAGAACTGAATACTTTTCAAAACTAAAAATATATAAAGACACAATTAGAGTGAAGAAGCAACACCATCTGACCAAAAGTATAGAAGAATTAGAACACTCAATAAATCAGAATCAGTTCTGGGATATGTGGAATAATCTGAGCACCACTAAACCACAAGACCTACCAATACAAGATGGAGAAATTTGGACAAATCATTTCGAAAACTTATACAGAGAAATCCCATCAAAACAACTCAATGACAATTATAATCGGATCAAACTAAATCTACAAACTTATGAAGAGACAATTAAAAATAATCAAAATCCACTTGACTTCCCAATTACACAGGAAGAATTGGCAAACAAACTCAAAAGCCTAAAAGGAAATAAATCTTGTGGTCCTGACAGCATTCTAGGTGAGATGCTGAAACACAGCACACCGGAGCTGCAGGCGGCGCTGCTCAAACTGTTCAACATCGTACTCCGTTCAGGCTGTTTTCCTGACATCTGGAGCCAAGGACTTATTACCCCAATTCACAAGAGTGGAAATAAATTAGACCCTAATAATTTCAGAGGCATTTGTGTGAGCAGTAATCTGGGGAAGTTATTTAGCAGTATTTTAAACAATAGAATTGTAAGCTTCCTTAACGAACACAATGTCCTGAGCCCGAGTCAGATTGGCTTCATTCCAAAACACAGAACTACTGACCACATTTACACCCTACACACCCTAATCAATAAACACGTAAAACAGACCAAAAACGGAAAAATATTTGCATGCTTTGTCGATTTCAAAAAAGCATTTGATTCTATTTGGCACAACGGATTATATTACAAACTTTTACAAAGCGGTGTAGGGGGTAAAGTCTATGACATTATAAAATCAATGTATTCGAACAACAAATGTGCAATTCGAATTGGCAACAAACATACAAAATTCTTTACCCAAAAGAGAGGAGTGCGGCAGGGCTGTAGCCTGAGTCCAACGCTGTTCAACATCTACATTAATGAACTAGCGGTGCAGTTGGAGCAGTCTACAGGCCCTGGACTCACCCTACAGGACAGGAGCATCAAGCTCTTGCTGTACGCAGACGACCTGGTGCTGCTGTCACCCACTGCACAGGGACTACAGCAGCACCTGGACCTGCTGCACAACTACTGCCAGAACTGGGCCCTGGCAGTCAACCTCAAAAAGACCAACATTATGGTCTTTCAGAAGAAGCCCAGATGTCAGGAACACAGATACCAGTTCAGTCTAGGCAGCACCGGCCTAGAGCACACGATGCAGTACACTTACCTCGGCCTGGTCATCACTGCATCGGGGAGTTTCAGTCTGGCAGTGAATGCTCTTAAAGATAAAGCTCGCAGAGCTCTATACGCCATTAAGAAGAAATTCCAAAACTCTGAATTACCAATTCCAATCTGGTGTAAAATCTTTGATAGTGTGATTCAGCCCATTGCGCTGTATGGAAGTGAGGTGTGGGGTCCACTCAGTGATCAGAGCTACACTAGATGGGACAGACATCCAACAGAAGCCCTACACACAGAATTCTGCAAAATGATACTAAAACTACAAAGGAAAACACCCAATAATGCGTGTAGGGCAGAATTAGGCCGATTCCCATTGATTATTAATATGCAAAAAAGATCCCTCAAATTCTGGATGCATCTAAAATCAAGTCCCACAGAATCGCTACATTTTAAAGCATTACAGACCCAAGAACTGAACCCCGAAAAGAGTCTCCTCAGTCAGCTGGTCCTGAGACTCACTAACTCGACTAACCCTACTAACACTCACCAGTCTCAGACCAGCACTGCTCCTCACACACACATCAGAATAAACCAAATTACTAAACAGTCTAAAAATACATATCTGGAACATTGGGATCAGGAAACAAAAACACAAAGTAAACTACAATTCTATCGAAATCTGAAATCAAATTATGAAATGGAGGAATATCTCCAGAGTGTGAGAGACACAAAGCAGAGACAGATCCTGAGCAAGTACAGGCTGAGTGAACACAGTCTAGCCATCGAGACCGGCCGACACAGAAAGAGCTGGCTACCCCGAGAGCAAAGGGTGTGTGTTCAGTGTAGGACAGGAGAAATCGAAACAGAGACACACTTCCTCCTCCACTGCCACAAATACAGCTCCATCAGAGACCTCTACTTCAATAAACTTAATAAACTAATACAGAACTTTACAACCATGACTGAAGTAGAGCAGATAAAGATCTTACTAGGAGAGGGACAGACCGCAGCACTGACTGCCAGATACGTGTGTGCGTGCCACAGCCTGAGAGACAGTAGGTGAATGTATGTGTGTGTGACCTCAGTGTGTTTCCCTAATGTCCACCACAGTGACCCTTAGTAATGTGTGTATATATATGTCAAAACACTGTGGTATCAAACGTTCATAGAAATTATAATCTGTTACACTGTTATTTTTTGCAATTAATTTAATGTGTACATTTTAATTTAAGTTGTTATAATACTTTGTTATTTTTACTGTCTTCACTATACTATGTGTTACAAGCTTTCGCAATATTGTAATATGTACAGTCATGCCAATAAAGCAATTTGAATTGAATTGAATAGATAGATAGGATGAGAAATAGATAGATGGATAGATAATGGACAGACAGACAGACATATAGATAGATAGATAGATAGATAGATAGATAGATAGATAGATAGATAGATAGATAGATAGATAGATAGATAGATAGATAGATAGATAGGATGAGAAATAGATAGATAATAGACAGACAGACAGACAGACAGACAGACAGACAGACAGACAGACAGATAGATAGATAGATAGATAGATAGATAGATAGATAGATAGATAGATAGATAGATAGATAGATAGATAGATAGGATGAGAAATAGATAGATGGATAGACAGACAGACAGACAGACAGACAGATAGATAGATAGATAGATAGATAGATAGATAGATAGATAGATAGATAGATAGATAGATAGATAGATAGATAGATAGATAGATAGATAGATAGATAGATAGATGGATAGATAATAGACAGACAGACAGACAGATAGATAGATAGATAGATAGATAGATAGATAGATAGATAGATAGATAGATAGATAGATAGATAGATAGATAGATTATGAGAAATAGATAGATGGATAGATAATAGATAGACAGACAGATGATAGATAGATAGATGTGAATCACCTGTAGAAGTGAAGCAGCTGCTGCAGGCTTGAGCAAATTCATGTGTTTGTTCCAGTGGGTTCTTAGACAGACAGGAAAGAGTGGAGGTCACATGACCATTCCTCTGTAACACACACACACACACACACACATATATATGAACTCTCTCTCATGATGTTAAACAGAGATGTTTTAATGTGTTCACATCACCAGCAGTCAGAGACGACACACTCACCTGATGAGAAGAGTTCGTCAGTTTGACCGACGGCAGAAAACTACGACCAACTTTCCCACCTGACAGAGAAATGAAGTCATATAAAGATTTCAGTCTCTGAACAGGGAATTTAACAAGTGTTATTTCTAGAGATTAATCAAATATTAAAAAGTAAACGTGAACATGAACATGATTGAATTTGAAGTCTCTCAAGTTCAAGATATCAAACCAAGATGCAAAAAGTAAAGTAATCGGATAAAAAAAGAGCTGAAACCTTGAAAAACATTAAGATCTTGAAACTGGGGGTCACAAAATGTAATTATTTTACATTTATTTGCAATAACTATATCTCGACACTCCTAGTTTCTGTAAATAAAAGGTTTCACTTTATTTTGATGGTGCCTTTTACACATTCTGTTGACTGTATGAGGCGTTGCACCTACATGTCTAACTCTCATTAGAGTATCATTAGGCTTATTAATATTTATTTTAAGCCAATTTGTTACAATGTCTAACTCTTGTTAGAGTATCAGTAAAGTATTAGTAGAATAAGTTTGACATATTGTTTGCCGAGTTGCTTATAGACAATAGATTGTCGGATTATTGGAGGATCATCACAATAGTCAAGTCACCTTCATTCATACAGCGCTTTTAATAATGTAGACTGTTTCAAAGCAGCTTTACAGAGATAATAGGAAATTAAAGTAACTGAGATAGTTTGGGCTTCACAGCAGCTCTAAAATAAAGTTATTGTCCAGCTAAAAAATGTAGTTGTAACTGATTCACTTCCATCGCAACGATCATTAATTATGAACTCGCTTAAACAAACCGTTCTAACTAGAGGCAGGCCGATATTATCGGCCGATATTAGGCATTTTCCAAATTATCGTATCGGCAGTTATAATGACCGATAAATGAATATTTCAAAAATAAAATAAAAACGGATGAAACATGCTTGAACCATGTCATGAGTCTTGGAGTTGTATAGTTAGTCCACCAGAGGGCACTCTACACCGACCCTGTTGGCAACACTCATTGAGTTGGCCACGACACATACATTGCTTGAATAACAATTAAATCTCTCCTTGGCCTGTTATATTGAAAATGTATGTTTTCCAATTTGCATTATGACATTATCCATTGCTAAATTATGGCTAATCATAGACTAGCTAACCACAAAGCTAGCTAATGCCACTATCATCAGTCTGTTCTGTTTCTTATTAATGCCACTATCATCAGTCTCTTAAGTTTCTTATTAAAATGCATGATCATATTATTTTAGTTAAAACTCATAAATAACTACAAATAACTAATGTTAGGGAAATCTGTTAATGTTTTTTTGTGCATTTCTGAAAAAATAAAATACAAAATAAAAATATCGGCCGATATATGGGAATATCGGATTTCAAAACCAACAAATATTTGTATCGGTATCGGCCTTCAAAATCCTTTATCGGTCGGGCTCTAGTTCTAACAGAAAACCCTTAATGCGATCCGTCCGCTCATTCAGACAACAACAATGTCTAGTGGCTCGAGAACGCAAACCTAGAAAAAGCAGTTAGCGAACTATAAATAAAACTATAAAAAAGAGTTAGCATATATTAAGCAGACAGTTTCCTAATACTCTAACTAAAGATAGTTGACACATAGGTGCAAAGTTACTGAAAGTCAACAGGATGTTTAAAAGGCACCATCAGAATAAAGTGTCACCAGATAAAAGATCTTCGTAATCATGGACCTGGCAGAGTGAATTCAGACAGCGAGTCGAGCACGTCTCCTCCCACCACCAGAGGGCGCTGCGGGAGAACCACGTCTGTGGACGGAAATATGGAGTCCAACGCGTCCAGGGTGGAGCACGAGTTCGTCTCAGGCTTAATGAAAGAGTCCAGCGAGTTCAACTGACTCCCGACGGAGGAGAAGAACGCGGGAGGAAGACGAGGAGACGGAGATGGGAAACACACCTGACCGGGGGAAACGACTCCACTCTGAGTGACAAACATGGAAAGAGTCAACGGGGAACTATAAGCTGGATCACAAACACACGATTTCATTTCATATTCATTAGGGGTGTCACAATATATGGTGTCATAATATTTTTTCGCAATTCAAAAATGCATCAATTTGTATCGTGGATAGTTCACCCAAAATGATAATTACTGTGAGAGAAAATTCTTTTTAGCATCAGTACCACAGTAAACTACTATATATAAGGGCTGGGTAATAAATATCGATTTCTCGATATTCATCGATTCTCATTTTTACGAACCGATATCGATTCTTAAATCTCAAGAATCGATTAGTCGTCCTGTTTCATCACCACTAGATGCCGCTAAACATTACACACTGCACCTTTAATCATCATATGTCTTGGAGTATCACAATAATATGGTCCTGTGAGTTAAAGGGTTAGTTCACCCAAAAATAAAAATTAAGTCATTAATAACTCACCCCCATGCTGTACCAACCCTGTAAGACCTTCGTTCATCTTCGGAACACAAATAAAGATATTTTTGATTGAATCTGAGAGCTGGATCACTCTTCCATAGACTGCCTAAGGGACTGGCTCTTGACGGCCCATAAAGTCATTAAAGAAAAGGTTTAAATATTCCATGTGCCTACAGCGGCTCAATTATAAGTTTATCAAGCGACGAGACTACTTTTTGTGAGAAAAAAACATAAATAACGACTTTATTCCACTATTCCATTACTTCCTTATGGGCGCATGCGCGAGAACTGAGACGAGGACGTTCTTCTTCGACAACTTCTTGTTACCGGCTGCTCACCGCTTAGGAGTTTTACCGCCACCTACCGTATAAAATGATGATCCATATATAAGGCGCTCCGGATTATAAGGAACACTGTCGTTTTTTGAGAAGATTAAAGGCTTTTAAGTGCACCTTATAGTGCGGAAAATACGCTAATTGAAAAGCGTATGTACAGCGCGCATCTTCCTCTGCTTGTAAACAGAAAGTTTTGCGCCTCCGGCTATATCAGCACATCATCTTATACGGTAGGGGGCGGTAAAACTCCTAAGCGGTGAGCAGCCGGTAACAAGAAGTAGTCGAAGGAGAACGTCCTCGTCTCAGTTCTCGCGCATGCGCCCATAAGGAAGTAATGGAATAGTGGAATAAAGTCGTTATTTATGTTTTTTTCGCACAAAAAGTAGTCTCGTCGCTTGATAAACTTATAATTGAGCCGCTGTAGGCACATGGAATATTTAAACCTTTTCTTTAATGACTTTATGGGCCGTCAAGAGCCAGTCCCTTAGGCAGTCTATGTAGGACTGATCCAGCTCTCAGATTCAATCAAAAATATCTTCATTTGTGTTCCGAAGACGAACGAAGGTCTTACGGGGTTGGTACAGCATGGGGGTGAGTAATTAATGACTTAATTTTCATTTTTGGGTGAACTAACCCTTTAAGTGTGGTGATAGATATCAAATCGTGAGATGAGGGCATCGTTACACTCCTGATATTCACCTGCGGTGTGTCTTCCTCTTTGGACATGCAGTCCAGCAGACTGTCCAGCTCGTCCCCCATCAGGTCATTGTCCTCCAGCGGCTGAGACACGGGCACCGACAGACCCAGGGCCTCATGGGAGTCGCTCACGGGGACCGGGGCCGGTAACACAGGAGACAAACCCGCTGCCAAGACGAGAGACAACGACAACACTGAACAAACACCCCTAATCAACAGAGTTTAATGAAGCATTTGCATACTTATCGACCCGTGTTGGAGGGTAACTCATTACTAGAAACAGTCGAAAAGAAATTTTTTGATGAAAACATTCCAGGATTTTCTCCATATAATGCACTTCATTGGGAACCAAACGCTTCAAGGTCCAAATCCCGTAATGTTTTCATCAAAAACCTTAATTTCTTTTCGACTGAAGAAAGAAAGACATGGACATCTTGGATGACATGGGGGTGAGTAAATTATCAGCAAAAGTTTTTTTAAAAAGTGAACTACTCCTTTTAACACAAGTTAACAACACTACTAAACATAAACAAGCATTAAACGATTCTTAATCTTAATCTAACATCACTGTTAGTTAATGTTAGCTAATGCAAGTTAACCAGTGAGATCTTTTAGTAAAGTTTATGCGTTTGGCAGACGCTTTTATCCAAAGCGACCTTCAAAGTATTTCATCAGCTCAAGCTTTCTCTGGGGAGTGAGCCAAAGACCTTGGCGGATCTAGCGCTGCTCTTCACTATCTGAGCGACAGAAAAACACACTGCATTCCCTGATTTTCACACAGAGTATCATGGTATTCTCAACATAATAAATGCCTCTGAGTACCTGCAGAGTCAGCCACTCTCTCCGGCTCGACGGACGATATCTGTGAATAAGAACAAAACACAAGAGAGAGGGGAATCATGTCTTAATCTACTCATCTGAGCTGTACCGAACACAGATTAAAAAGTTTAAATAAAAAGTCCTGCCTCATTTAAAGGTGGCGATATGAGCCTGTTGTCCTCAGATCCTGATGCTTTCCCACGCTGAGAGAGAATAATAAAGAAATGTTACATTAATAAATATGATTATCTTCATGAAACATCTCTTTATTGCACTGAAACATAACGTTTAAAAACATGTCCTGCAGGGGATTGTGGGTGCTCACCTGAGAACTGATGTACGCTTTTCTGTTTCTCAGGCCTAGACTAACTGCAATTTCCTGGGACAAATTACTGACCGTCTGGTCCTGAAAAAGACAGAAAACTTCAGAGTCAGACAGAAGACATTAGCCCTAGACCATGTCACATGACCCGACGCAACTAAACTAATGTGCAGCTAAACACTAAAAATGCTCCAGAAGATTAGGTTAATTTATGTGTTTATTAGATAACAGAAAAAAAGCATTCCTAATTTTCTAATTTAGATATATATATATATATATATATATATATATATATATATATATTATACTCTATAAATAGTTTTCTTAAGATACATATTTAATAAATATTATTCCCAGTTATGCCAAATAACTGTTTATTTCAGTTCAATTTGTCGTTCTGAAATTTCTGTTTTTGAATACAATGTATTTATTTTTACTGTGTATTAACTTAGTCTATTTAGGCAGCTGAAATGTTTAAAATGATTTAGTGACACGCTGCTTTTATTGTCATATTTATACATTTAGTTTAAAAACGGGTTGAATAACATAGATTACAAAATAAATAAATACATACATATAAATATAATAACTGTGCATTTTAGAGATTTTGAATAGTATGAATATGAAATGGCTTAAGTTTGTTTTATCTCCAAATGAAAACATAAACTGGACTAAAAGTATAAAATACAGTAAAAATGTAGTTCGATAATTTTTTATAATTAAATTGCATGTTAAATAATATATATTTTTTTCGTTTAAATAACACTACGTTTTAACTAAATTACTTAAGAGATTTAAATCAGGTTTATTAAGCACTAACATATTAACACACATTAATAAACAGCAACAGTTACGCCAGTTAACAATTTATTTGTTTAATTTTATAAACATATATAATTGTTAAAATGCTGAATATTTGATTGTTTTTATTATTTTATTTTTTCATTAATTCCCTGTGTATTAATTGTGTCTATTCTTTTTTAAATGATTCTTAAAATGGGACATACAGCTTTAAATGTCACATTTATACTTTTAGTTTAATTGTACAAATAGTGATGATATGGGTAAAACAAACCAATAAAAACTGTGTTAAATGGCTTAATTTTGATAAAAACATATTTACAAATTACAAAATACAGTAAAAATAACTACTTATAATAATAATAATAATATTAAATAATCACGTTATTAATTCCTCTAAAGCACACATTATTGTCGTGTTTACCTGCGGTGAGGCCAGCAGACATGCAGCGCTGCAGTCATACGCCTCCCTCAGTCTCCCAGACTCCTTCAGGCACACGGCTTTACGGTATAACGCTTTAGCGCGGTCTTTACACACCTCCAGAGCGCGGTCGCAGTCCCTCACCCCGCTGTCAAACTCACCCTGACGGAGAAAAACAACATATTTATACTCTTGTTTTTCATTGGTGATCAGTGCTAGACCGATATTGGAATTTTTTCTGTTTGGCCGATGAGTGTCAGAAGCTTTTATTTTGAAAGCATGTACAAGAGCTCCCGTTCTTCACTAGTTTACTGTCTGACAGAACTGATGAACAAAGAAGGTGAATTGCATTTAAAAAGTATTTTAGCATTTACCTATATTTTTTTTTAAATAGAAATGCAAACACTATAATACTTTCTCATATACAGATGAAAGCTGATCGCATCCAGGCCGTACTTCATGCAAAAGGGGCCCAAACCAAGTCCTCAGTACATATGCATGATTATACTTTTCAGAGGACTGACATTTTTGTATTTAAAATCTTTTTTTTTTTAATTGATTTCATGTAATATTCTAATTTTGAATATGGGGTTTCCATAAGCTGTACACCATAATCATCAAAATTATAACAAATAAAACATGTAATGAGTCTACTAATATATTAGTTTCACCATTTAAGTTAAAAATAAATGAACTTTTGCACAATATTCAAATTTTTCGAGTCTCACCTGCACTGTCGGCGTTCAGAAAATACGAATTTATATAATGTAAAGTTTCATTACAAAAATACACCATTTAACTTTTGTCTTTCTAGTAGTAAAAAAGAAAAAGAAAAACTGCACGCATTTTGCAGAACAACATTGTTTTGGTTGTGCTTTGGAATATGTTTCTCCTACTGCTCATAAAACATTCACTACTAGACCTAAGCGATTAAACCAGTTTAGACGGAAACTTTAGACGATGAACATCTAGAAGTCCTCAACCCAGTTAAAGTGGTCTGGTTCTCATAGTGTCCCTCGTCTGGAGTAAGAGAGAGGGTTCAGTGACCTTCAAAAAGCTCTTACTCATGCTATCACGCCGGCCTTGCTCCTTATCCACGTCTGGAGATATCCTCGCCCGGTTCCTCAGGAATCCTTGAACATTCCTAGCATCCCAGCGCATGACTTATTGACGCTAATGTATTCCTGCCGTCGAGTTTATATACACTAGACTAGCTGAACAATAAACCTCAGAAAGAGCTTGAACACTGAACTCTTGTCTGTGCTTTTAATGTCTTCTCATGGCGAGGAGCAACTAAGAGTACTGGGGCAAAAAGGCTCAATCTGACTATAAATCAGCAAATAAAAATCCTTCAAAGCAAACAGACTAACTAGATTACCGAGAGCACTGTGGGTTCCAGGGTTTACTTTCTTTTAATTCATGTTTTTAGAGCCAGACCGATATTATCAGCCGATATTAGGCATTTTCCAAAATATCGGTAGTTATAATGGCCGATAAATTAATATTTAAAAAATAAAAATAAAAACGGACAAAACACGCTTCAATCATCTCTCCTTGGCCTGTTATATTGAAAATGTATGTTTTACAATTTGCAGTGTGATGTTATCTATTGCTAAATTATGGCTCATCAGACTAGCTAACCACAAAGCTAGCTAATGCCACTATCATCTGTGGAAAACCACTAACGTTAACATTAATGAGCTTGGAAACCACAATGAACTTTTTCTGCCTAAATAAAGTAATGATTACTGTATTTATAACTAGCATATCTCTAGTTACAGTCCCTGCATTGTAAAATGTAAGTTATACTTGCGAGGAGTGAATATTTAGACATATAGAGAAAAAGTATCAAACGTATCTTGTGCAGAAAAGTTAGCTTTTCTTTTACACGTGTGTGAAATCCAATGACGCCAAGTGTGCGTTGCAGACTGTCGTTCTGTAACGGATTTAGATTAGAATCGCTAAATAGTAGGTTTTCGAAGGCAGGCAGCAACTGATGATTGAAAATGGTTTGATATAGCTTGATGGAAAGAATTTAAAAAGTGCAGGTAAAGGGATAAGCAAGCTGACATTGTAATTATAAGGTAGCTTACAAGGCAATGTAGGGACTAATTATTATTTTATTTATCAGAACTTTAATATATTTTGATGTTCCCCTGTTCTGTTGTGACAATAAAAGAAACAAGTTTCTTTTTAAAATGCTTTATCATATTATTTTAGTTAAAACTCATAAATAACTACAAATAACTATGTTAGGGAAATCTGTTAATGTTTTGTTGCACGTTTCGTAAAAAAAAATATCGGCCGATATATCAGATTTTAAAACCCAAAAAATATTTGTAGCGGTATCGGCCTTCAAAATCCTTTATCGGTCGGGCTCTAGTTTTTAACCGAATCTGAAGCATAAATTGCTTATTAAAATTTTTTTTTTTCATGTTCATTTTTATTTACGGTGAAATTCTTTTTTGTAAAATGTTTCAGTATAAAAGAGATCATTAGATTTCAATGGGGTAAATAAAAGTACAATAAAATATGTTTTGCGCTTCCAAAAACAGCAGAATCTGAGTGCAAGAGAACATGATATTGTTCATTTAAAGTTCCTGTAAAGGCAATTCTACAAAAAAAGTTCTAAACACATTATAAATGTTGCATATGTATTGCTAAATCTGTGAAGTACTCAAATGTGGAGTTAGACTGTTAAACAGTTTTTCCCCATTGCAATTTTACGGATTTTTGGGCGGGGCTAAAACAGGGCTAGATGACGCACTGGAGCCCACGAGCTCCTGGACACTAGGGCTGGGCGATATGGCCAAAAAATCATATCTCGATATTTTTTGGTCAAATGGCGATATACGATATATATCTCGGTACTTTCTACATTTTCTATTTAGATAAAGAAAATCTTTATATTTAAAAAAAAAAAAAAATATATATATATATATATATATATATATATATTATATATATATTCACATTCGGCCCAATGATATCCTACAAACAATGTTGATATTGAAGGATATGGAGACAAATATAATATAGGCTATGCAATATATTATGTGCAAAAAGCTTTTGTTTTTATATTGACTAAAAGCTAAACTAAAAATGAAAATAAAAACAAAAACAAAAGCACAAACTAATTATATTAGCCTGCATTTGATTACCCCATTATAATCACTTTCACTTTCATTAAAAATATATACTTGTAGGTTTAAAATTCCACATATGGCACATTTATTTTCTCCAACAACAAATATTTTAGCAATATGTTTATTTTAGTCAGAATTATTGCGTACTACGTAGTACTATTCACGCGCATGCGCGCGCCGGCGCTCGTTCAAGGAAGCATGAATTTTAGCGGAGATTCACTTGCAGAAGCTCGTCCTCTTCTGACATGGACATATTTGTTGTGAAATGGACATATTTGCTTTACTTTCTAACATTTACAGATGGAGAATATACCTGTGAAATGTAAGTTGAGCACTGAGGAAAGCACCACATCTCAAACGCATTAAACAGCGCAAGTATATCTGTCAGTCAGCAACAGTGTCTGTCAGAGCATTTGACAGGGCGGCAAGCTGCCTTAAACTTGTTAACTATATCAAAGTGATTTTGACGCAATTAATATAAGTCATGTTTAGGACAACTTGTACTACGTAGCCTAGCTACTTTCACTGCAGCAGCTCACACTGTAAACTCCGGTATTTTTCAGATGTGCTCATATCAAACTACTGTATCGATATAAACGGTATTGCCTCATTCCATATCGTTTCAAAAAATATAACGATACATCGTACATACTCGATATATCGCCCAGCCCTACTGGACACGCCCCTATTTGATGACGCACAGAGTCTGATTTCTCCCCTAACACACAATAACACTCCCCGAGCACATTCGCATTCACCGCTCAATCGCGAGTGTCTGTCAGTACTATTAGTTACTACAGCTGAGCCTACAGTTTTCTAGCTAGCTATGCCTTCGACATGGACATGCATGGGCTACTACCTGGATGCGATCATGTAAAAAACAGATCGGTATCTTCATTTAAATTCCCTAAAAACGATCACATCAAGAAGAGGTTTTTAGAGAGCCAACCTTGATGAAGAGCTGAGGATCACCCCCAACACCCGCCTCTGTAGTGATCATTTTACACTGGATCGTTTTATAAACTTTCCTCAGAGACAACTGGGATTCACTGATAATCCGCTGTTACTGGTGAACGGGGCCGAAACGACGATCTCCCGCCTCAGCTTTCATCCTCCCGTCGCGAAAGCAGTATCAGCTAATATCACCGTCAACAGCTCCCGCTAGTGGGCGTGGTTTCAGCGCAGCCAGCGGACACGCCCCCAGTGTTTGAGAACAGAGATAACCGCTCATTTTTTCATGATTTTGATAGCTTATTTTATGTACTTGCCGGCTTTTTTTATCATTCAAATTTGGCTGGGTGGCTAATAACACATTTTTCTGTGGTGTGACAAACTCAGAACACATACTTAATTTTGACTTTACAGGGACTTTAATTTCATCTGCCTCTCTAAAGCACAACTCATTTATAATGTTTCTTCCCCGATTGCAGCAACTTTCATTTATGTTACACCAATTTCCCAGGAAGTGTTGATTTTGTTCACTTAAACATAGGATGGAAATGCAAATTCGTAAAACGTTTTATGCGAGATTCTACAAGTTTTTTATTTTATGTATTTATTCATTTAGCAAAGATGTAAACAAAGATGTAGTGAAACTAACAATAGGACAACAATATACAAGTCCTATGACCCCCTCTCAGTTTAATTGCAAACACAGGTAGACTCACCATGTTCTGATGTGTGGCGGCACGGTTGATGTAGAGACTCTCCAGCAGGGCGTTGGGAACGTGAAGCCCCTCGGCCTGAGCGTAAAGAGACACATTGACGCCCTCGCTGAAATGAGCCCGTGCCTGAGTCCACTCGCCCTCTCGAAACGAGGCGTTGCCCTCGTCTAAGAGATCACACACCAGCTGAACCACAAACCCCTACAAGAGCGACAGAAGAAACAGACAGAACACAAACAAATGGTCATTATGTATCTTTTTAACATTCAATTTGAGCTATTATTCAGATAAGCATTTGTGTGCAAAACATCCTCCAACCTCATAGCCTGCAGGGTCCGGATAAGGCAGGGAACATCTGTAGACACGGGATAAAACCAGTCACTCGAAATTACATTATAAGAGTAATAGTGGAGATTGACAGAATAGATCAGTGCTTCTCGACTGGATTGTTTCACACAATCTGCTCATGTTGTTGACATCTGTCGAATTTGACCAGATGACGCATGAATTGGTGCCAAAATACTTTGATTGGATGCCAACACAATCTACTATCAAAACAAAGCGAAAACTCACTTTTGGGCCCTGACCAGCCAGTTGACAAGCAATAAAAGTGTTCGCTGATAGACTAGAGTTGAAAAAGCTTCTTCAATGCATTCAACCAAGCACAATCTAATGAAACATGATAAAGGATTTTGACAAAAACAACATGTTGGTGAATCTTCTTTCTCCTGGCCTAATCGGCAACGGATATAAACAATCTGGCCGAGAATAATAGAGCAATCTAAATTTATTTCTCACTCAGGGTTTGATAGTTTGCCGTACTTGATGAAGCTCAGCGCTCTCCGAATCTCCTCTCTGCGCTTCTGACGCTCAGCGCTCATGTTTGACCATCACAAGCCTGAAAAACAAACAAACGCATGTGTAAAAGTTCACGTTTACCATCTCTTCAACACAAAGGCACAAATGCCATCAATGTAAAAGTGAAATGTAAAAACCCAGTGTTTATTACAGAAAACAAACTGGTAGCTGTGATTGGAAGTATCTGTACATACTTACAGAACCTGTAGCTTACAGTTTTAAAACTGTAATTTACAAAAAAAAAGTGACATTTTAAAAGAGTTCACCGTAAATTACAGGATATTTGTTGATTTTTACTTAACATTATTAGTTTTTCCCCATGCATGACATAGGAACTCACTGTTAACCAATTTGCCATTTTTAGTTTTTTACAAATAGCTAACTTCCAACCATTTTTTGTGTTTATGCACCAAAAATTAAAAGCCTGAAGGAGGTAACATCACTTTTAAATTATTACAGTCTAAAAAATATTATAGCATAAACTGCATACTCAGATCCTACCCAAAAACCGCTAGTTGTACTGGAAGTGGACATTTAAAACACGCCCAAATGAACTTCCTCCCTACAGTTTCTGCAAAAACGAAACGGAAACAGCTGGAAATAAACATTCACAACGAAGACCTAATAACCCACAACGTCAGCCACCAAAGAGCAAATATAACGTCCGAATACAGTCTCATTTCACAATCACTCAACAACTTTCCAGGCGACTCCTCTAAACTCACCTGAGTCTGGAGAAAATCAAGACCAAACGCGCTTTCTTCTGAGCCTCGCGAGTGTCTATTATTTAGTGGTTCGTGTCTAAAACATTAGAGGAATGACTGTCAGATTATGAATTGATCAATCTCACGACATTTTCCAGATGTATCATGTGTCGACAACACTGCACTGTGAACTCGACAAATGTTTCCAGTTAATAACCGCTTCTTCTCGTGAGACACACGCGACCGTTCCGCCAGGCGGCACGAATCTCACTCTGAACTTTTTTTTTAATAATGTTATTATTCATTAGTAGGGATGTAAATACAGTGAAAATGTTCATTTATAGAGTCGATAACTCGTATACAGAAGGAAACACGCTTTAATAAATATTATTATGTAATATATTAAACCATTTCCAGGAATCAACAACATCTGTGATTGGTCCATCCGGAACAGCGCTGATAAAAGTAACACTTGTCATGTGACCGTGACGTTACGATATAACGGAGGTCTCTGCATACTATTAAACTTTTTATAGCCTAACAAAATTATAAACATTTATATTCCTAAATGATTTTGTATTTTAATTTAACATACCCGTTATTTACTAACATAAATATAAAGGCTCTTAGTTTGTTGGTACGTGAGTCGTGACTCGTGAGTGACCGTGTGTTTTAGTTTTGAGAAAAGTTTTTAAGGAGAGACCTTTAATTCCCTCTCAAAATGTTAGTATCTCACACAACACAATTATACATCTAGACACAGTGGGGGAAAACATACGTTCCACTGCAGTCCAACAACTTATTAAAGCTACCTGTCAACAAAATCAATACTTTGAATTATTACTATTTTTAATCCTAAACTAGTTACACCGTTGTTGGTATGTGTTATTTTTTTTCACCACAGGCAGTAAATCTTAAACAAATGACAAAAAAGACGCAAAATTAAGGGCTCTGGAATATTAGGGACATCGAACTACAAACCCCATGAATCACTGCGCGTCAACACCACTTGCGTCATCAGCGCGAGCGCGAGGAAGGAATCGGGAGAAAAAAGAAATAGCCTACATCTACAGCCAGAAATCATTTCAAATACCACTTGTAAGTACAAACATAATATGTATACACTACGTTTGTTCCGGGAACGAGTGTATATGTTGTAATAGGCTGAGTCGCTTAAAACGTGTTTTGTGTGTATGTTCATACCTTACAGTCTATGGTTCATACATGTGACACATTAATTTTGGGGTGAACATCATTTTAACTTGTACAATAGGTTTATTTGGGATGAATTAATCTATGTAACTTAACGTTACTTGAATATTAATAATAAAAATAATTAAGGAATTACACTACAGATGAACATGGTAAAAGATGATCTAATAGATTTTGACTTATTCTTGTTTAACTTTCTTCACATATTAGAGTTAAAGGTTTTTACCGTGGGGATTTTGGATATCTCTTTTTATATATTCATAAGTCAGAAAATACTGTCAACACCAGCCTGAGATACTGTATACTTTCACTCATTTTTTTTTTCCACAAAAGTCAGCTGAATGACATATGAACAAAACCCCTCAGTAAAAACCTATCTTCATGATTCTCTTGAACTGTTTCTTCTCTGTTTCAACTCGTATGTGTTTATATTTGGTCTTCAGTTGGTGTCAGGATGGCATCAGATGATGTGGCAAATCTCGCCGACTCGTTGGCGAAAGCTCAAGTCAACGAGGGAGAGCTCAGCTATAAAGGACAGGGTCTTAAACTGGACAACGCTCAGTCTGGTGAGCTCAGACGCACATCTGTTCACCTCACGTCTGTGTCTGGTGTGTTTATGAGAGAATAATGTGAGGTTTTGTGTGAAGTGGAGAAGATGGTGAAGGAGATCGAGGAGTTTGACGGTCTGCGTGCGCTCAGGCTGGAGGGAAACACCATCGGCGTGGAGGCGGCGCAGACTATCGCCAAAGCCTTGGAGAAGAAGAGTGACCTGCAGGTGCCGAAAACACACTCATGATCTTCAGCTTTATTAAACTCTGTCCTAAAACAGTCCATCATGATCTGAGAGTGGCTTGCAGGCCTGTCAGCTAACCGGAAATTAGAAATGTTGCCTTAAACTGAAATATAAATGAAAGCCACAATCATGCTTATATCATGCATAAAAAGTCAAAATTATGACTTAAAAAGACTTGAAAAAGAATTTATCTCATAATTATGTCTAATATGTCATAATTTCAAGTTAAGTCATAATTTTGTGCCCATTTCTGCCATATAAGAAAACATTATTATGAATAGATAATATTATTTAAAGATTATGATTTTAAAAGTCATAATTATGACATTAAAAATCAAACAGATTGAAGTGAACCTGTCATTTTAGTTTTCTATAATATAATAAAATGATATATTTTATGTTGACGTTTTATTTCAGTGACTTTCAAAGGCCAAATTATGATTACTTTTGATCTAAAACGATGTTAAAAGTCGTAATTTTGTTATATTTTATAATAATCATTCATTATTTTATTATATTATAGAAAAACTAAAATAGCAGGTTCACTTGCAGCAATAATAAAGAAGATTTGTGATGATCACAATGTTACAAAGAAAAAATGAGAAATATTTATATTATTTTTGAATTATGGAAATCAGTAAGAGTTTGTTTTGTGCGTTTAATTGTTGGCTACCAAGAGCAAGAAAACACATTTAGGACGTGTTTGTAATGTATATTTACGTAATGCTGTCATTAGGAAACAAAAGGAATCAATGTCCTGTACAGTATCTCTTTGTTTTTCTGTGTTAGTGCTGCCACTGGAGCGACATGTTTACCGGACGCCTGCGAGCTGAAATCCCTCCTGCGCTGGTAAGATTTGATGATTTAACAGTTAAAGTTTTCTTCACTGTACCACGATCATCTTTGATTCGTGAAACCCTTTGCGAACTCTATATTACACCCAACATGGTCCTCCTAGTAAGTAGTTGTGTTGGTGAAAGTTACGTCTAAAATTAATGTATTACAATATTGCATTACTCCCTTAAAAAGTAACTAATTGTTTTAATTTTTATTGAAAGTAATGCGTCACGTTACTTTTGTGTTACTTTTTCTTACCTGGGCTGGGCTTGCTAACAAAACATACATTTAATAAATCCGGTGAATCGAGTTGCTGGTGATGACTCGTTGAACGTTTAAGGATAGTGAGCTGTTTTTCTGCAGGTTTCTCTGGGTGATGCGTTGATCTTGGCGGGAGCTCAGCTGAAGGTTCTGGATCTGAGCGATAACGCCTTTGGACCCGATGGCGTAAAAGGCATCGAGAAGCTGCTCAAGAGCACCGCCTGTCACTCGCTGCAGGAACTGCGCCTGAACAACTGTGGAATGGGCATCGGAGGAGGAAAGGTGGGCGGGGCTTATGGCAATGTTACGGGAAAAACTCCATTGATTTTGAACGATAACTTATAACTGTTTAAGACAGATATACTGTGAGCTATGAGGTTGTTAATCGATGTTATTTGCTTTAAACTAGTTTTAAAATAATAATTTTAACTGCAGAATTCTTGGTCAAAAACTACATTACCCATTATTCTGATGAGAAATATCCACCAATCAGAGAATCACGTTTTCAAATCATTCCCAAATGAATGGGCAAATAGTTCTGAAACCAAAGATGCTACGAAACTGTTGCGCTCTGTTTTATTTAGATCCCAATTCGGGAATCAAAAACTTGGGGTATGTACCTGGTAATGTGGTGTTTGGGCTTCTGTAGATCCTGGCGGCGGCTCTGACGGCATGTCATAAGGAGTCGAGCGCGCTCGGTGCCCCATTGCAGCTGAAGGTGTTCATCGCCGGCAGGAACAGACTGGAGAATGATGGAGCCACAGCGCTGGCGCAGGCCTTTCAGGTGCTGGAAGACACGAGAACAAAATCTCAGCTACAATATTAATCATGTTCTTGATTTTCGTATATTTGGGGTTTGTTTTAACATCTACCTTTAAGTCAGCCTGTGTCATTTGGTCCATTGCTAATGTTGTTCGATTTCCCTCATCTAGGGTGTGTTTCCCAAAAGCATCGTTAGCCGACTATAGTCGCAAGTTCTGTCGTTATTAGTAGTTCAACGAGTCTGTTTCCCAAAAGCATCGTTAGTCAACTATAGTCGCAAGTTCTGTCGTTGTTAATAGTTCAACGAGTCTGTTTCCCAAAAGCATCGTTAGTCAACTATAGTCGCTAGTTCTGTCGTTATTAGTAGTTCAATGAGTCTGTGTTTCCCAAAAGCATCGTTAGCCAACTATAGTTGCAAGTTCTGTCGTTATTAGTAGTTCAACGAGTCTGTGTTTCCCAAAAGCATCGTTAGCCAACTATAGTCGCAAGTTCTGTCGTTATTAGTAGTTCAATGGGTTTCTTTCCCAAAAGCATCGTTAGCCAACTATAGTCGCAAGTTCTGTCGTTATCAACATAGTTCAACTAGTTTGTGTTTCCCAAAAGCATCGTTAGCCGACTATAGTCGCAAGTTCTGTCGTTATTAGTAGTTCAACGAGTCTGTTTCCCAAAAGCATCGTTAGTCAACTATAGTCGCTAGTTCTGTCGTTATTAGTAGTTCAATGAGTCTGTGTTTCCCAAAAGCATCGTTAGCCAACTATAGTTGCAAGTTCTGTCGTTATTAGTAGTTCAACGAGTCTGTGTTTCCCAAAAGCATCGTTAGCCAACTATAGTCGCAAGTTCTGTCGTTATTAGTAGTTCAATGGGTTTCTTTCCCAAAAGCATCGTTAGCCAACTATAGTCGCAAGTTCTGTCGTTATCAACATAGTTCAACTAGTTTGTGTTTCCCAAAAGCATCGTTAGCCGACTATAGTCGCAAGTTCTGTCGTTATTAGTAGTTCAACGAGTCTGTTTCCCAAAAGCATCGTTAGCCAACTATAGTCGCAAGTTTTGTCGTTATCAACATAGTTCAACTAGTTTGTGTTTCCCAAAAGCATCGTTAGCCGACTATAGTCGCAAGTTGTGTCGTTATTAGTAGTTCAACGAGTCTGTTTCCCAAAAGCATCGTTAGCCGACTATAGTCGCAAGTTCTGTCGTTATTAGTAGTTCAATGGGTTTCTTTCCCAAAAGCATCGTTAGCCAACTATAGTCGCAAGTTCTGTCGTTATTAGTAGTTCAACTAGTTTGTGTTTCCCAAAAGCATCGTTAGCCGACTATAGTCGCAAGTTCTGTCGTTATTAGTTGTTCAATGGGTTTCTTTCCCAAAAGCATCGTTAGCCAACTATAGTCGCAAGTTCTGTCGTTATCAACATAGTTCAACTAGTTTGTGTTTCCCAAAAGCATCGTTAGCCGACTATAGTCGCAAGTTCTGTCGTTATTAGTTGTTCAATGGGTTTCTTTCCCAAAAGCATCGTTAGCCAACTATAGTCGCAAGTTCTGTCGTTATCAACATAGTTCAACTAGTTTGTGTTTCCCAAAAGCATCGTTAGCCGACTATAGTCGCAAGTTGTGTCGTTATTAGTAGTTCAACGAGTCTGTTTCCCAAAAGCATCGTTAGCCGACTATAGTCGCAAGTTCTGTCGTTATTAGTAGTTCAACGAGTCTGTTTCCCAAAAGCATCGTTAGCCGACTATAGTCGCAAGTTCTGTCGCTATCAGTAGTTCAACGAGTCGCTGTTTCCCAAAACCATCGTTCCAAACAGCATCACAAAGTTGTGTGCAGCTCTCGAGCTGTGGTTAGAAGCAGAGTTTCTTGAATTTACGACAGTATGGTTTCGGGAAACAGTCGTGATTAGCTTGATGATTTCTTCAACGATGCATCGTACTACGGTACTGAAGCCACGAGTTACAGCGCTGTACGGGAAACACACTCCTGATTGGCGAATGCTTTATCTTCTTTTTAGTTGATTGGCAGTCTGGAGGAAGTGCACATGCCCCAGAATGGCATCAATCACCCAGGAGTCACAGCTTTAGCCACCGCTATGCAGCACAACCCACAGCTGCGAGTGCTCAACCTCAACGACAACACTTTCACCAAGAAAGGAGCCATCGCTATGGCAGAGGTAATTACTTATCGTGCTTTAGGTGAAAAATGGCATCAACTAGTCTGAAAGAAGACCTTATGCTAGCAAAATAACCCCCAAAATTTACCAGTGCATGAACAAGCATTGGTTTTCAAAGGTGTTTCTCTGTGTGTGTGTGTGTGTGTGTGTGTGTGTGTTTTTTAGGCTCTGAAACACCTGCGAAATGTGCAAGTGATCAATTTTGGTGACTGTCTTGTTCGGTCTAAAGGAGCCAGTGCCATAGCAGAGACTCTGAGAGAAGGACTGCCGATACTCAAGGTACTGACAGGTCATCCTGACTAATTGCAATTATATGCTATAAGGCTTTGGCTAAAGGACTTAAAAATGGTGAAAGCTAAATCAATAAAGATACTCGTCTCGTTCCCACCAGGAGCTGAATCTGTCCTTCGGTGAAATCACTCAGGAAGCGGCGCTGGATGTGGCCCGATCCGTACAACTCAAAGATCAGCTGGAAAAACTCGACCTGAATGGTACAAACACACACACAACACACAGAAAAACATCACAGCATCATCAGGATCATTAAAGATTCACTTATTCATATAGGTGTATAGAAAGAAATGTGTGTGTGTGTGTGTGTGTGTATATACTGTATATATATATATATATATATATATATATATATGTAAATTAATGTTTTCCTAATGTAAATGGAAAATAAAAAAATACTAAAATAACTACAAATAAAGGTGAAACAAAATTACTAAAAACTATATTGACATATTACATCAAATATAATATAAAAGAATAAACAATAGTTACAAAAGCAAAACAAAATCACTAAAACTTCAAAATTAAAAACGGAAATATAAAAAAGAAAAATAATAGTATCTCAGTGATGACACTGGTTTGACAAATGTTTGCTTAATAAAAAATTCGACACTGCGGTAATACTCATAATAAATGTTTCTGTCTTCAGGGAACAGTCTGGGTGAGGAAGGATGTGACGGTCTTAGAGAGGTGATGGAAAGCATGAACATGGCAGACAAACTGGGCTCACTGAGGTACCAAACACACACTTAACCAATCAATCTTATGAAACACATTTGCCTCCCAAATTCCCTTTATCTTTATATGAAAAAATACCTTTACCTATGGAAGGTTGTTTCCGCCACTGAATAATAATAATAAAAAAGTAATTATGTCTTTTTCTCTCACAATTGTGATGTCGCAATTCTGAGAAATAAAGTCGCAATTGCGAGATATAAAGTCGCAATTCTGAGAAATAAAGTCACAATTGCGAAATATAAAGTCGCAATTCTGAAAAATAGTCGCAATTGCGAGATATAAAGTCGCAATTCTAAGAAATAAAGTCGCAATTGCGAGATATAGTCACAATTCTGAGAAATAAAGTCGCAATTTCAAGATATAAAGTCGCAATTCTGAGAAAAAAAGTCGCAATTGCGGGATATAAAGTCGCAATTCTGTGAAACAAAGTTGCAATTGCGAGATATAAAGTCGCAATTTCGAGATATAAAGTTGCAATTCTGAGAAAAAAAGTCACTATTGCGAGATATAATGTCGCAATTCTGAGAAACAAAAGTCGCAATTGCGAGATATAAAGTCACAATTCTGAGAAATAAAGTCGCAATTTCGAGATATAAAGTCGCAATTCTGAGAAATAAAGTCGCAATTTCGAGATATAAAGTCGCAATTCTGAGAAATAAAGTCGCAATTGCGAGATATAAAGTTGCAATTCTGAGAAACAAAGTCGCAATTGCGAGATATAAAGTCACAATTCTGAGAAATAAAGTCGCAATTTCGAGATATAGTCGCAATTCTGAGAAATAAAGTCGCAATTGCGAGATATAAAGTCGCAATTCTGAGAAATAAAGTCGCAATTACGAGATATAAAGTTGCAATTCTGAGAAATAAAGTCGCAATTGCGAGATATAAAGTCGCAATTCTGAGAAACAAAGTCGCAATTTCGAGATATAAAGTCGCAATTCTGAGAAATAAAGTCGCAATTACGAGATATAAAGTCGCAATTCTGAGAAATAAAGTCGCAATTTCGAGATATAAAGTTGCAATTCTGAGAAACAAAGTCGCAATTGCGAGATATAAAGTCACAATTCTGAGAAATAAAGTCGCAATTTCGAGATATAAAGTCGCAATTCTGAGAAATAAAGTCGCAATTGCGAGATATAAAGTCGCAATTCTGAGAAATAAAGTCGCAATTGCGAGATATAAAGTTGCAATTCTAAGAAGTAAAGTCACAAAGTCGCAATTACCTTTTTTATTTTTCATTCTGTGGCGGACACCAGCTTCCATATTTACCTGATTTACATGAGCTTTCATTGGCGGTCTTCTGTGTCCATATGCATTTGAATGGAAGACAATGAAGTGTATACACTCCGTGATTACTTCTTCACCCCACTCGCAAACACACACACACAGTGATGACGAGGGAGACCCTGAGGAAGATGAAGATGAGGACGAGGACGACGATGATGATGAGGACGAGGATGATGATGATGAAGATGAGGAGGAAGAAGAAGAAGAGGAGGAAGAAGGCGAGGAAGAAAAGAGTGAATTAAATCAGGTTTGAGGACTTCTACTTCAAAGCCTTGAAGCTTTTAACAAAACCGATGAAAGCTCAAAATGGAAGAGAAATAAACGTGTATCGATGTATGTCTGTGTAGTTCTCAACGCCGCCTTCAGCACCTCGTACTCCAGACGTCTCGTCTTTCCTGAGTTTTCCGTCTCCAGACAAACTACTGCGACTCGGTGAAAGGAGAAGCTCCCTCATCCAGCAGCAGGTCTCATTTACATTGAGCACTACAAATACACGTACACTTCCATATCGCAGAGACACATAACGTGTGTTTTTCAGGATTATCTTAAAAGGCCGTTCATGCAGAACATGTTTTAGCTCTAAAAACACAAGACCTAAAAACGCAAGGCACAAAAACATGAGATGCGAGCACAAAGGTAAAGGCGTCCATCTTGAATGTTGTTGCGAGCGCTTGCGTGTGTTTTGCAGGTGGACGTGTTTGATGTCGGTAAGACGGCTGAAGCGTTCCTGAAGATCTCCTCTGTGTATAAGGACGACGACGCGGAGGTGAAAGCAGCCGTGCTGGAGAGTATCGGTGAGAGGACGTGAACACACGGTTGATGAATGATCTGAGAGTGACGTTCGACTGACTCTTGTGTGTGTCTGTGTGTTTAAGACGCGGTGCTGAGTAAAGCCTTCTTTACACCGTCTTTCCAGGGTTTGAGTTTTGTGTCTTCGTTACTGGTGATGCTTGGACTGTTGAAGGTAAAATTCAGCGCGTTCACACTGCTAGCTAAAACTGAGCTAGTTTGCGCACAGATTCTACATGTATAGTATTTTCTAGATGAATCACGTCACTAAAATAGGTTATGAATGCCATTTTATGTTGACTTTGTCATTTTAACATGGTTACTGTCACTGAAACGTGCATTTCTATTAGTCCATTTATTGCTATACTTGTTCTATACTAGTTTGGGCTTTTACAATTGTACCAAACCATGTTCTAATAGAGGGGTTTCAAACTTTTCAATCCCAAGGACCCTCAAATAAGACGAACCCATTGCAAAGACACCCTTTCTCAATATAAATGCTTACATTTTCATGTAGATCCGCAGTTTGAAAACCCGTCCTATTAGAAATGCACTTGGTTTCATTGATCACCATGACTAGAACCGTTCCAGCCGAGAGTGTTTTGATGTTCGGCTATTTCTCTCTTTCTCTGTAGAGCGAGGATAAGTTAAAAGCGGTCAAGGTGGTCCCAGGTCATCTACAGTGTTTGGAACATGCGGTAAAACAGAGTTATTTCCCCCGAGATCACATCACTGTCCTCAATGCTTTCATGGCCAGGTAACTCAACTAACCGATGTTTATGATTGTGATGTTCTGCGTGATGACTGAATCTTCTCTTTGTGTGTGTGTTTGATTATTACGCAGGCAGAATAAATCTCTGGAGGTGTGCAGCAGTTCTCGAGACCGCCTCAAATTCACCCTGCAGAAACTCACAGCCGAGAGCTGAAAACGCACACTAGTTTCTTAATAATAAACTAACAAATCTTGAAACATCACCCGTCGTCTTCCTGCGTTTTCTTCAATAATAGTAAAGACATGTACTGTAACTCAGGATTTGAAGGGTAAATAAGTTCAAATAACACAAAAAAAATGACATTGCATTAAAAAGAAAGTCTATGATTTTTGTTTATTTTAAATTCACATCATAGTTGTGCTAGCTTAGAAGCAAGTTATCTCCTTTTTAATATATTAACATACATTTTAACACTTTTTTTGTTCCACATAACATTTATATACTTAATATCAATAAAAAGTACTTTTGACCGTTAACTTTGAACAAAATCCGTTGTGTTTGATACATATCTGATCGAATCTGAGCTGTAGCGAAGACAAGAAGTCAGTCTTGGTTTTCTTTTGCTTTATTCATTTATTATTATTTTAGAGTGCACGTAATGAGATTTTGTTTTCAGATATAAATCCAAATCACAGTTAAGTAAAAATCCATTAATTGCTTTGCAGTGTTTTGTTTGCATTAAACAACATAGTTCAGAAAGTGCAAGGATAGGCTATAACGTGTGCTAATGCTAATTCTCAATTAGGGAAGACATTTATTTATTTATTTAAAAAGGTTTATACACAGGACACAACAAAACACAAACAGTTCATCAATGTTACTCAGAAGCATTAAATGAAATGAGTTTAGAAAAAAGAAAATGGAAGCTGATCGACAAAAGAAGTAAAACTGAAACTAAACTCATTTTCTTATTTTCTAAAATAAAGCATTCATTGAGGAAACTTACAGACAACTTACCAATATCTCCAGTTAAAGGGATACTCCACCCAAAAATGAAAATTCTGTCATCATTTACTCACCCACAATTTGTTGCAAACCTGTATGAGTTGAGTTTCTTTCAGTCACTGCACTCAACCTGTATGAATTGAGTTCAGTGATTCAGGTCAAATGATGATTGTTAAAACATAACCAACACCACCTGATCAGCTTTTCCTGTTGTTTATCTAGCAGTCATACCTCAATTACAGGAGCCTAACCAAAAACTAACCCTAGGATCAAGAGCCCAACTAAAGCAAATACTGATCACCATAATGGTGTCTTCAATAACAGTCAATCATTAACTAATTAACTTTTAACACTTTTGAATGTTAATTTAACACTCATTTTAACACTTTAACACTCTTGAGTCTGGAGCCAAATGAACTCTTAGGAAAGTTAATTTAAAATCAGTTTTTGCTGTGCGAGTTCCCAGATGTAGATCTACATTTTGCTTCGTTTCGCTCGGACATTTAACGGCGTGTACATATACACATGGATAGCTCAAAATGCGTATAGATAACATGTCACTTGACTTGAAATTGGCGTGTATGTTAAGGCAAAAGTCATGATGTCATGTTGAAGCAGAACAACAGATTTGCAAAGGGTTCAGTAGGGGATATAGACCAACGCCACTTTTGCGTCATCGAAGGGTAACGCCCCCTTTTGGGGGAAAACACCTCTATACTGTCTATGGGAAAACAAACGGATTCCCATGAGAACAGAACTCGCACTAGATCTGCAAAGTTTCTTGATAGCAAAAATGGCACAAACTTAAAGAAGCTAACGTTACTGAATACGGGGTTACAGAGGTTTCCCTTTGAAATGGTCGAAAACTGGATTAATGACCCCACACAGCGGCCAAATATGGACTATTCAGACATCTAATGTTACCACTATCTCGTGGAATCACCAAGTAAGCACGTAGCCTTTTTTTTTTCATTAACACTCACAGTATGACAACTAGACGATGAATGGATCATATTTAACTTGATTTAAGCTATTGACATAGTCTAATAAGGTAACGTTAGCTGCTAACAGCTAGTCTTTCTAATAGCTAGTCGACAACAAAACTGTCAATAGCTTAAATCAAGTTAAATATGATCCAAGTGACATATGGCCTCATCGTCTAGTAGTTTGTAATAGGCTACTGTGAGTGTGTAAATGATAAATAACTAAAAAAGGCTTCTTACTTGGTGATTCCACGAGATATTGGTATCGTTAGATGTCTGAATAGTCCATATTTGGCCGCTGTGTGGGGTCATTAATCCAGTTTTCGACCATTTCAAAGGGACACCTCTATAACCCCGTATTCAGTAACGTTAGCTTCTTTAAGTTTGTGCCATTTTTGCTATCAAGAAACTTTGCAGATCTAGTGCAAGTTCTGTTCTCATGGGAATCCGTTTGTTTTCCCATAGACAGTATAGAGGTGTTTTCCCCCAAAAGGGGGCGTTACCCTTCGATGACGCAAAAGTGGCGTTGGTCTATGACAGAATAATTGGTAGATCTCTATCCACAAGTTTCCTATGCCCCAAGAGGCCTTGCGTCAAAAGTGGGCACGTCTTCCGGTTCGAAGTAAACAAAGCGCGACTTGACATGCTTCCAAACTAGCTAACGATGTGGGAACACAACCTCAAAGAAATTCAAAAGGGTGAAATAACGTTACCTTTGCCCTCCGCAGTAGTTGATTGGGAGTATTATAATAATATTATTAATAATCAATACTCATCAAGGCATGGTGACAGACAGTTGTGCGAGCTGACAAACAATTAAAATAAAAAATACACACTTAGTCATTGTGCTTTGGAGTTTATGCAAAATTATAAATGAATGTGCTACTTGAATACATTAACTGGCACATTTGGTATTCTGTCAACACAGGCTTTGATCCTGAGTTTAGCTGTAACATCAGTAGCGAACAGCCAATCACATGCTGATAGAGTTTATAAAATATTAAGAATTTAAACAAATGTACAGAGGAAGATTTGTCGTATTTTGGGAGGTGATGGAAACTAACGTCACAGTCTCTGGCAGGATCACTCTGATTTCGTTTTCAGCTGATGTTCAAAACAATCACGTTTAAGCCACTGAATTAGTTTAGTCCGGTTATACATACAACCGCGAACAGCACATGTTGTCCCTGAGCTCCGTAACGACATCTCTCATAAAGATTTGCGTCTTTAAATAGTAAAATAATTCTCCGAAAAACAGCTAGCCTCTTCGCTAACTAACACACAAAATACCATTGGAATGCTACTTCCGCCGCCGTACCGGAAGTTTCACCCACTTTATTTTTTACAGGAGCGCCCCTCGGAAACTTGTGGATATGATTTAATTAGATATGGATATATTTTATATTTTATTTAGATATTTTTTAAAGAGGTATGGTAAGATGACACAATTTTACCCTTGAGTTTCTATCTAATCCAAACACGGCATAGAGCGGCTGAGTGAATGTGGCCTGGACTCTGTGGATGAGACTCATTGTGTCCGAGACGCTGTAGAAGGATAAAATCCCTGCTCTGTGATCCACATACACTCCTATTCTACTGCTGGACACTACAGGAAGAACCGTCTCAATGTTATTGTGACAGAATGAGCAAAAAGTGGGAGTGCAGTACAAACTACACGATTGATCATAAAACCCAGCTATACTTTCAGGACCATTTCCCTTCCTGCTGATGCTCTTATACGTCACTCCTATAACCACTCCTAATTTCCCATCTCCAGCCCACTCCACCTCCCAGTAACAGCGTCCAGTCACACTCTCTTTACACATCGCCTGACACCAATAATCAAATCTGTCTGGATGATCAGGATACGGCTGACGTGTGTCAGTGACAGTGATCACCGTGTTTCCTTCAGATAGATGGAGCAAATTATTCACCGAGTTCAGATCCAGAGTCAACAGATGGGAATCTGATGGAAATAATCACATGAGTCATGGCCTTCCATCATTATTATAACACATTAGCAGGGTCTGTTAGTTTTATAAAACTAAAGTTGGACTTTTTTAATAATGCGTCTCTCCAACTAATGAAATCGCCAATGAAACCTCAATCCATTTCAACCTGTGATGTTTTTAAACTGTTTTTAAAGTTGCACCAAACCTATGCTAAACAATGTGTGACATAGTACAGTATGTCATCATCTATTAGCATAGTAATGTGTTACTTTCATATATTAGTCCTGCAGGGTAAAAACTACCCCATGTACAAATATCTACGTCCATCAGCAAAATTTATATGAAAATGAATCATTTACAGTAAGTCTAGATGACATACATTTTCAGTAATTTAAATAATTAATAATACAATTTTTATTATTGATTTTATAATTTGTTTGTTGTAGCCTGCGCAATGTAACAAAAAGTAAAAAGGCCATTAACTAGTCATTATTAGTCTCATGTTCATTGTAACTCACATCGAAGAAACTCTTCTCTGGTCTGATATTCAGGGACACCCAAATCCTGGATGGATTTCACTATGGGGGGAAAAAAGCACATCTGCAGATTAATTCTCATTAAGAATGTATATGCATGTACAGTATATATACAGTTCTTAGCATAAGTGAACACACCCATGCTAAAGTTGACTAAAAAGAGGTGGGCACTAATTTTAACTAAGTTCCCTTGGCCTTTGCAATTAAAATATACCGACATCATCACATACCCTTCACCATACCTAGAGACTGGCATGGTTTTATTTCAGTTAGCCTAATAGCTGGTTTGATTTTCATTGAGAGATGATCTTACGCAGGCTGCAAAGTCGACTCCTGTGTTACAAATATGTTAGACCTATCAATTTTGCCACTAAAGATTTATTGATAATCTTCCTGATCAGTTTCAGCATCCCAGATAGGTGAGAAGAACTCGATATTGCGACAAACTTTTAACTCTCTCTTTTCTAGTACTTAAGACACAGTTGCTTAGTTGCTCTTAAAGAAGATTTAAAAAAAAGATAGTCCAACGCCGTGGTACAACGAGCACACTTAAGCTCTTGAGAGAGCAGCCAGAAAAATGGAGCGAAACTGGAAGAAAACAGAACTAGAAGTATTTCGCATTTCATGGAAAGAGAGTTTCATATAGAGAGGCCTTAACGGTCTGTCAACGATACTAGAAAAGGCAGTATCTTCACAACTATGACAGGATTTTCAGTCAGCTGTACAATAGTACCGAGACAGCTCTCATCAGAGTCACAAATGATTTGCTCTTATCATCCGATCGTGGTTGTATCTCTCTATTAGTGTTACTCGATCTTAGTGCATAATATTCTTTTGAATACTCGAAAATTATGTTGGCATTTGTGGAACTGCATTAGCATGGTTTAAATCATACTTATCTGACCGTTATCAGTTTGTAGCAATAACTGAAGCAATGTCTTATCGATCACAAGTTCAGTATGGCGTACCACAAGGCTCAGTACTAGGACCGTTACTGTTCACTCTGTACATGCTTCCCTTGGGAGATATCATTAGGAAGCATGGCATTAGTTTTCACTGTTTTGCTGATGATACACAGCTCTATATTCCTTCACACCCTGACGAAACTTATCAACTCACACAACAGAATGCTTGATGACTACAGTAGTAACTTACTACTCCTTAAATCTGAAAAAACAAAGATTGTAATTATTGGACAAAAAAACTTCCTCGCGTAATAATCGCGTTCTCCCAAGGTTTTTTTCTCCATTCGGTCACCTGATGGAGTTTTGGTTTCTTGCCACTGTTGCCTTGGCTTTTGGCGTGCTTAGCTGGGGACATTTAATATTCAACTATATTACTGTTCTGCCTTTCTTAAGGTGGGCGATGATGTAATTTTCTTCTAGAAACAAACTTGTATTGTTTTCATGTTATCACTGTGAAGCTGCTTTGATACAATCTATATAGTAAAAATCGGTATATAAATGAAGGTGACATGACTTGACTTATGGAAAGTACCCCATGCCAATCTCTAGGTGTGATGAATGATGATGTGGTGATATTTCAATTCCAAAGGCCAAGGGAACATTATCAGGATGCATACAGTAGTATCCTGGATCCATGAAATAACTGGCCTTTAAAAATAAAAATCTGCCTGCCTCTATGGGGATCTAAAATAGGGGTGTCCTGACTTTTGCACCCTGTATTTTAAAGAAGAACATTTATGATAAATTATTACATTCACAGAGAAAATTGGTGTCCTTAAAGGTTGGAGTTTTCCAAAAAAAATTAATTAAGGCATTAAGATCAATTTCCAAACGATGATTTTTTATAGTCAACTTTAGCATGGGTGTGTACACTTACTAACCACTGTATGATGTTGAACTCCTTTCAAAGAATAGACGTCTTTACCTATTCTATATGAATTTTCTATAGTCTCTGTGCAGAACTGCAGAACTTTGTCTCTGAGTTGAGAGACTGATTTCACTATGTTGTCAAAAGACAGATGAGAACTGATACTGAAGCCATCTGTGTTTCCAGAGAGACAGAGAGACGGCAAACTCTACAGACACAAAGACAAAAACTCCCTGTAATTACAAAAGCTTGTGTTTTTGAATTATAGACTTCCTTAGTGTTTGAGAAGATCTGTGTTACCTGGAGGAAATGAACATGATCGTGTGTGTGTGAAAGCTGCTCCATCTCAGTGTTAATCGTCCTCAGATCATCGATCTCCTGTATCAGTCGCTGCAGTCGTTCTTCAGCTCGACTCACTGCAGATCGTTCCTGATCTCTGATCAGCTGCGTCACCTCTGAGCGACGTCTCTCAATGGAGTGGATGAGCTCAGTGAAGATACTCTCACTGTCCTCCACTGCCGTCTGTGCAGAGCGCTGTTACACACACACACACACACACAGTGGCTTCAGTGGGATTAGAAGAGCTCCAGCACTGGAGGAAAGTCCAAACTGAGACTCAAGCTTCTCTTCTGAAACCACAGCTCTATTTATATTCATGATGTTCCTATCACACAAGTGTCCTCATATAAATATCTGGGTGTCTACATTGACTGTTCTCTTACATAGCAGGCTCATATAGATACTTTGTGCACTCGACTACAACAAAGACTGTATTTTTTGACTTTATGGGGTCAGTAGTAGGATTATGATGTTGTTTTATCAGGCTGTATTGGAGAATGAGATCACTTTTGGAATACATCTTTGGTACGGTAACTTGACAGTACATTTGAAATCTAGGCTGGGTCGTCTCATTCAAACGGCCATGAAGGTCATGGGCAGAACAGAACCTCTTTATCTCCAGACCTTATATGAAAAATCTACATTGAGGGAGCCAGGGAGGCAAATAAGATTATGCATGATACAACACACGTCCTCTACTCTGAGTTTGTAATGCTGCCATCGGGGAGAAGACTAAAGCCCCGTTCACACTACACGCGACCAAGCGACGCGATACCATTCATTATCAATGGTGAGCGGGCGACTTCCGGCGACACGCACGACAGCGACCGTTGGCGACCGGTGGGGCGTGTCCAGCGACGCGACAAAGTTGACAAATGTTTAACTTTATGCAAATAAAGGGCGATTTTCGCGAGCGACAACCAATAGGAGTGAAGTCAGTGGAGCGCGTCACTCTTCAGTGCTGAGTCTGAGCGAGGCAAGTTGAATGAGAAGCTCATTTTAGCAGCCAGACACTGTCCTTTAATGGATGATATATCTCCGTGTACATACAGTGGTCGCAATTGCGAGGTATAAAGTCGCAATTCTGATAAATAAAGTCGCAAGTGCGAGATATAAAGTCGCAATTCTGAAAAATAAAGTCGCGATTTTGAGGTATAAAGTCACAATTCTGATAAATAAAGTCGCAAGTGCAAGATATAAAGTCGCAATTCTGAGAAATAAAGTCGCAATTCTGAGAAATAAAAGTCGCAATTGCGAGGTATAAAGTCACAATTCTGAGAAATAAAGTCGCGATTTTGAGGTATAAAGTCGCAATTTTGAGGTATAAAGTCGCAATTTCGAGATATAAAGTCGCAATTCTGAGAAATAAAGTCGCAATTGCGAGATATAAAGTCGCAATTCTGAGAAATAAAGTCGCAATTGCGAGATATAAAGTCGCAATTCTGAGAAATAAAGTCGCAATTTCGAGATATAAAGTCGCAATTCTGAGAAAAAAAGTCGCAATTTCGAGATATAAAGTCGCAATTTCGAGATATAAAGTCGCAATTCTGAGAAACAAAGTCGCAATTGCGAGATATAAAGTCGCAATTCTGAGAAATAAAGTCGCAATTTCGAGATATAAAGTCGCAATTTCGAGATATAAAGTCGCAATTCTGAGAAATAAAGTCACAATTTTTAGGTATAAAGTCGCAATTTCGAGATATAAAGTCGCAATTCTGAGAAATAAAGTCGCAATTGCAAGATATAGTCGCAATTCTGAGAAATTAAGTCACAAAGACGCAATTACCTTTTTTATTTTTCATTCTGTGGCGGAAACCAGCTTCCATATTTACCTGATTTACATGAGCTTTCATTGGCGGTCTTCTGTGTCCATATGCATGAATGGAAGAATGAATTGTAAAGACTCCGTAATTACTTTTTTACCCCACTTGCACACACACACACAGTGATGACGAGGGGGAACCTGAGGAAGATGAAGATGAGGACGAGGACGACGATGATGATGATGAAGACGAGGAGGAAGAAGAAGAAAAGGAGGAAGAAGGCGAGGAAGAAAAGAGTAAATTAAATCAGGTTTAATGACTTCTACTTCAAAGCCTTGAAGCTTTTACCAAAACAGATGAAAGCTCAAAATGAAAGAAGAGAAATAAACGTGTATCGATGTATGTCTGTGTAGTTCTCAACACCGCCTTCAGCACCTCGTACTCCAGACGTCTCGTCTTTCCTGAGTTTTCCGTCTCAGACTGATCTCATGAAATAGCGTGTGTATGACACGCCAATTCGTATTTCCATTTTTGGCGTGCTATCAAGACGCATAATCGCCTTTCAGCGTGTTTATGAACGCCGTTGACTTAACGTTATATAAATATATGACTTACCTCAACCCCGTCCCTAAACCTAACCATCACTGGGGTTAATGGCATTTATGACTGTTCCCTTACCATCCTAGGAAAGAAAAAGATATGACTTACCTCAACCCCATCCCTAAACTTAACCGTCACTGGGGTTAATGGCATTTATGACTGGAGATTTGACTGCGTGTACAGACACACGGAATGACGCGGACGTTAATAGCGTAGACATATACGCATACACGCGGATACACGCGGATAGCTCAAAATGCGTAGAGATAACACGCCACCTGGCGCGAAAGTGGCGTATATGTTTAAGCAAAAGTCATGATGTCATGTTGTCCGTCTACAGACAAACTACTGCGACTCGGTGAAAGGAGAAGCTCCCTCATCCAGTAGTAGACAGTAGTAATCGCCACAGTTCTAGTGCTGAGCGCTTGCGTGTGTTTTGCAGGTGGACGTGTTTGATGTCGGTAAAGGCCCCATTATGCTTCTGCGTCAACTCCACGGCGTAGCTACGTCGTCACTGCTACGGCGTCGTGGCCGTTTTATACTTCTGCGTGAGGTTGTGGTGCATCGCGGTGCATTTCGCCGCCAGAACGCTAGGGGGGTTCGCGAATCTCTTTGGTTCCGTGCGCCGCGAGCGAAAGAGAGAGAATGTTGTTTTTGCAGCTGCCAGCTGGAGCTAATCAACGTTGAATAACAAGACGACACAAAGGGCCAATCCCAATTCTACCCCTTACCCCTTCACTTTCCCCTTCCCCTCCGTTTTGCGCGTCTATGTGAAGGGGTAGGGCTGCCCCAATTCTCTTTTGGTTGGAGGGGGAGGGCTAGGGTGAAGGGCCAGATAGCCCTTCAAACGAAGATTTTTCGGGAGCACACTTCAAACGAAGGGGTATGAGAAGTGTCACTGCTAACCCAGGCTGGCTGCCCAAGCGACAAAGGAGACCCATAAATTTAAGTATTTGTGGCTTTGATAAGTATTATAACGACAAATAATGATTTGCTTTATGTTACATTCAATATTGTGTTCATATTTACGGTCAGTTTCTTCACAGAAACGTTTGTAAAAAAAAAAAAAAATCGCTAAAATTACTGTAGTTTGCTAACGATAGTCTCGCAACATATTTTCGTCGTCTCCGTTGTTTCCTGCGAACTTCACAAGATGCAAGAAAATAGCTGTAACCCACGCGACTGAGATAACTGCAGCTGTCGACGGCATCTTGGAAGTTGTGATAAACATCGGCGCATCTCCTGTGACGTAGGCGCTAGCGACGACTTATAATGACGTTTAACGGAGGCGTAGTGGTGTCCCATTTCTTAGGGGAATATTTTCACCCCTACGCATTGCCACTCTGTTTCAAGGGTCAAGGGGAAGGCGAAGGGGTAGGGCTAGGGGAAAGGGAAGGGGTAAGGGATAGAATTGGGATTGGCCCTAACTTTATCCCCACAGAATCAACACGGATGTCCAGGGCTCGTTCCGCCCATAAACAATAAAATAAAGGTTCCACCCGAGCTGCCATAACGATACCTGTTCGGAATGACTTGAAGGATTTTTTCAGTCTCCACATGAACTGTGCTATGGCAGGATATAATGTGTCCCGTGGCAGACTTGGTTAGTACTGTATTATCAATGATGTAACCGTGAACATTGAAAATAAACAACAAACTGTGTTTCAAAACAAACGTTGATTTATTGATTGATTGAAGTTTATTGCGAGCAAAAAAGAAAGAAAAGAATATAGACATATATACGTATATTAACAATGAAATAAAAAAACAGTTTATTTTTAGATTAATTCTTTATTTACTTTCTTTATAAGAGTATTATAATTATCAGAACGAGGGTGCAAATGTTAAAAATAGCGCTAATAGCGGGAGGGGGAAATTGGAAAAGCTACACTCCTGAAATTATGTATAATCTGACCAATCAAAGCCCTTGCTGTCTGCGTCGCCTCGACGCGTAGTTACAAACTTTTGGAGGTGCACGTCGAGCTACGACGGAGGGGTCGGAGAGGGGTTCGCGTCGACGGATAGAGGTCTGCGGGGGTACGCCGTCGATTCGACGCAGAAGCATAAAGGCCAATTTATACTTCTGCGTCGAGGGTACGCCGTAGTGTACGGCGTTGGCTACGCACGTAGGCGACGCCGTTGTGAGCATTTATACTTCTGCATTCACGTCTTGGTTGCTCTGCAGTATTGCTCCGAAACGCTAGTTGGCGGCGGAGGGTTTTAATGTTCCACTGTGTTTAGATTCCTCACGGCTAGGTTACTACAAGCAATAGCGACTGAAAGAGAACTGATCATGTTGGAGTTGGAGCTTATTAAGGTGGAAAAACAGTTCATTTTAGTGAAATTACAAAAACTGAAAGGCAGAAATGAGAGAAGACGTCGGAGGAGATGAAACGTGTGGAAATGCGTGAGAAGGTATGTGCGGAAATGCGTATGAGGAAATACGATGCTACCAAGACGACCAATCACCGATCTTGCGGTCCGCGTCATCGCGACGTGTAGTTACATTTTTGAAGAGGTGCGCGTCAGGCTACGGCGAAGGGTACGCGATATGGGACGCGTCTGTGCGTATGCTACGGCGTACCTACCGCGTGCACCCTACGCAGAAGTATAAATTGGCCTTAAGGACGACGACGCAGAGGTGAAAGCAGCCGTGCTGTAGAGTATCGGTGAGAGGACGTGAACACATGGTTGATGATGAATGATCTGAGAGTGACGTTCGACTGACTCTTGTGTGTGTCTGTGTGTTTCAGATGCGGTGCGGAGTTCATTTCTTATTAAAGTTGAATCTCTCCTTTTTTAATATATTAACATATATTTTAAGTTTTTTTTGTTCCACTTATATAGTTAATATCAATAAAAAGTACTTTTGACCGTTAAGTTTGAAAAGAGGCGCGCACACGCATTTCTGTGACGGTACTAGAGACTGAAGAAGCCAGAGTGGAAACGTGCACATTTCCGATTATTGATTGTTTTAATAATAAAGGAAATCCATTGTGTTTGATACATATCTGATAAAATCTGAGCTGACACAAATGAAGATAATCAGAGGGTTAAAAGTATATAACAAATCATTATTTATCGTAGCCACGTGAATTATGTTATAACTTGAATTATAATCTGCACTGTCTGTAAAAACAATTAGTTCAGTTTACTTAATTTTATCATGCAAACAATTTGCCTTCATTTCATTAAGTAAGCATAACTTAATTGCATCAAGTTACTCTTAATCCATTTAAGTTTTGTCAGCTTAATTCTGTCTGTGATCTTAGGAAGCGTATTCCCAAAATGGTACTCAAACCAGTCAAGTAATGTTTACGAGGTTTTTCTGAGTAACGAAGGTATAGCGTGTAAACAGTACAGATTACTTAGAAATTTTAAGTAAGTTCAACAAATTATTGGACATTAAGTAAAGAACTTAGTAAGAACAATGTTAGATTTTACCCCAAGGACAAACAAAGTGGAGATTATTTAGTTAAACGAAACAATATCCAATCAGAAAGCAAGCTGAATTTAATTATCACATCTAATTACATGCATATCAGATTAAATAGTCTACACTTTAGAGTGATTAGTAATGGGAAGACCAACTTCATGATCAGTTTAAATGAGTAAAAGCAATCAAAAACTATTCTGACATGCTATTGTAACTATTGCTATTTTTTAATATGATCTTCAAGGTATATGTGTGTGGCTGTCAAGAAAACTGAAGTCAGACAGAATTGTTTTATAGTGTACTTATGTTTTACAACGTTATTTACACATTATTTATTTTTTGGTGATTTTTACAATACAAATGTTTACAAAACTGCTTTAAAAGAAATACAAAAACTGCCTTTTGTAGATTTTTCATTAAGAATTTAAGTTGTTTTCATCACCAGATAACATGAATATTTTCCATTAAAATGATAAATATATTAATTTAAACATTATTTTTAAATTCATTTATGTAGATATAATAGTGTCTGATTGACTGTTCATGTCTACCCTTAATAGTTGTAAAAAAAAATAAAAAATTTTTTTTTACATTTCTTAATATTGCTGTATCCTTTATACCAATAAAACAATAGTCTATAGAAAAATAATAGTAATGGGTTAATGAGATAAAATTCACCTCAAAAGAAAATGACATTCATTTACAAAAATAAAGCATTTTAGGATCAAGGTGTGTTTCTCCAGTCAAGCATCTGGACATTTTTTTTGAGACATTTTGCTTCCCATTATTTACATTGACACACTTTCCAAAATAAAAATGGAAGTTTTAAAATTAAAACGCCATATTTCAATGTATTGTATTGTTTTGTCTCACTGAGGAGTGAATGGCTAGACCAAATACAATATTATATAGTGGCATCTATCTACAATAGGGACCATTTCCATTTATAACACACAAAACATAAAAAAAACAGCAGCACAAACAAAACTATATACAGCTGGACGTCACTTTCAGATACTTATTGACACACTGTCATGGATCAGAGTTTGAAGCGGTTGACAAGATGTCTTCACAGTGCACCTTATAAAGAAAAAAAACCGCAGAAACAAAGATTATTATTTATTATCGTGAGCAGCTTATCTAAAGCGAAATAATTTTTGATCATTAATTCAATTCATCTATTAATTACAATTAATTCATATTAAATCAAATGGCAATTGGCTTACTTCATATCCGACATGTGTAAGCCAAGTCCATGTATTTATAAGTTCCAACACAAGGATCGCCGAAAAGTGAGTTTGATGCAGGAACAACACACGTCTTTCTTCCATTGCACCTGAATCATAGACAGAAAATAGAAAGAATAGCTTTATAAACATACATTTTTCTTGTTCTTGTAAAATATATAAAATGAAATCGTGAACATTAATACATTTCACTGTTATCTGTAAATCTTACCGACGAGAAACTGTATTAGTGACTGGTCTTCTGCAGCGCGTGTTTGAGATCTGAGAATTTGGTATCCCTCTAGCACACGTTACGCGATGGATCTTTTATGGATGAGTGAATACATTGATGTTTTTAACATGACTGTGTTATGAAGCAGGGCACGATTGCTAGACTTATACCAGCGCCACACGCAACGCAAGTCCCGCGGATATAAGGACATTTAATTCTACCGAACTACATGTTAAATTACTCACACAGGTCAGTTTATTAGAGGAATTAAACTTGAGGTAACGCAGGTTGAACTATATAACATTGATTAGTTTTATATTTGATTTGCTCACCTGTTTGCTCAAGTAACATGCACTCGCGTCTCTGTCAAGTGGAAGTTAGTCGCGGACGTGGAGCTCTCGGCATCTCGAAAGATTCGTTTTAGTCCTCTTCTTGTCTCAAAGTCTGCTTGCCATGGTCCATAATGTTTGAACAAATCCCTGCTAGGGACGCTCACGCTGTTGAGCTCGTAACGGGCATAACTGACCCAGCTGTCCACGTCTGTCGCCATGGTTACTATTGCCGTACGAAGTCAAATCTGGCGGAAACCGGGGGAAACGCGAATATGACGTCATTGACTGGCGACTCCTCACCCCTGCTCACACGCCCCGTTTCCTTAGTTAAAAATCACAATTTTCTCACGATTTACAAATAGTTGGAAACATTTGGGATATTGTAAGTAATCAACTAAACAATATATATAACATTGGCCTAGTGGTTTTTTTGGATATTTTACTGCAAAAAACCTGCATATAGGTTGTTGCCTATTACAACTTTGTTACACACCACTACAACTTTGATCAAAATATGATCATTAAATGTACAATATGTGAGGAGTCGCCAGTCAATGACGTCATATCCGCGTTACCCCCGGTTTCCGCCATGTTTGACCTCGTATTGCAATGGTACCCAGATAGCAAACTGACATTGAATCAACGTGGAAATATGACATCGAAACAACGTTGATCTGACATTGTTTTGCTCATCGAATTAACATTGAACCAACGTCAGATGCGTCATTCTTTCAAAACTAACGGAAAATCAACTTGAAATCAACGCGTTGTTTCAACGTTATGAAAGCAAACCAATTTTCGATTTCATTTAGCTTTGAAGAATGCCGCGTCTGACGTTGGTTCAACGTTAATTCGATGAGCAAAATCAACGTTGTTTCAATGTCATGAGAGACGTCGTTTCCACGTTGATTCAATGTCAGTTTGCTATCTGGGTAACCATCTCGACAGACGTAGACAACTGGGTTGGTTATGCCCGTTACGAGCTCAACAGCGTGAGCGTTCCTAGCAGGGTTTTTTGTTCAAAAATCATGGACCATGGCAAGCAGACTTTGAGACAAAAAGAGGACTAAAATGAAGATCAACATCTTTCCAGATCCCGAGAGCTCCACATCCGCGACTAACTTCCACTTGACAGAGACGCGAGTGTTGCATGTTACTTTAGCTTTAAAATATCTGATCTGTTTTATTTCCAGTAACATTATTAGAATGTCACTCAGAGTTACGGTCTTTGGTAATGTTTCCAAAATGTTATTTGCAATCCCACAACAGTAACAACTTTTCCGGAAATTTGTCAGGACTCTCCACTGGGTCATGAACGTGACTGAACGTCATCAAAACAAAGCAGTAAAATAGGTTGCAATAGAATCATTAAAAATTGCTAGTGCAATCAGCCAAGATAACGATCAACAAAAGATGAATCGGCTATTTCCTCAGGAAGTTATTTTTTATTTCTACAATTGGATTTATAAAGCTTGATTTTAAGGTTTTTATCTGTAATGGTGTTGTGATGGAATTCAGCGCTTGCCGCAATATTTCCACAATAATATTGTCAAAAATCCATGCAGTCGTCAGCAAATAATAAGTTTTGTTTTTTATAATCTTGTTTTGAAATGTCTAAGATTGTAAACTCCCATTTCCGCATTGGTCATCAACAGTAAACAGATGATAACGAGTCTGTGTTTGTTATAAAAACCATGAACACATATGCCTCCTTAAGAGATTTCCAGAGTTTCCCTTTGATTCCCACATTCAACATGCTGGTGCAAAAGCTAAGCTGGATCATTTGTAAGTAACGATTTAAAATTGACTGAACTGCATGATTTTAACTCTTCAATTCAGTGTTTTAGTTTGTTTCTGTTTGACTTTGATTTTCAGTGCTGCTGTTTCTGAGTCAACATGGTAAGAATGGCACTTGACTCATTTATAATGTATAATTTGATTTAAACTTTATTATAAACTATTAAACCACTATTTTTTATTTCAAGTGATTTTACTATATAATCTCTGCAGGAATAGAAGCACTGGCGATCTGTGAAGGAGGGATTGCTGTCCTCAGCTGTGGTGAGTAACTCAGTATTTTATTTTTTTTCAAGTTATATATTTTTGGCGTTTTGTGTCCCAATAGGATAGTATGAGAGAGACATGAATGGGGGAGAATTCTGAACATGTGTGTGCTTAAATCTTACAATTTCCTTGCTTTTTATGTGTGTCAGAACACTCCTTTGGAAGAATAAGGGTTATTAGAGCCACCTATGGACGGACGGATCACAGAACATGTGCTGACGGGAAACCATATTCTCAGATCTCAAACACGCGCTGCAGAAGAACAGTCACTAATACAGTTTCCCGTTGGTAAGAATTACAGATAACAGTAAAATGTGTTAATGTTCACGATTTCATTTGATATATTTTACAAGAACAAGAAAAATATATTTCTAATGTCTATAAAGCTATTCTTAAGTACCTATTTTCTGTCTATGATTCAGGTGCCATGGAAGAGAGAGGTGTGTTGTTCCTGCATACAACTCACTTTTCGGCGATCCTTGTGTTGGAACTTATAAATACCTGGACTTGACTTATACATGTCGGCGATGAAGTAAGCCAATTGTTTTAAAAATAAATTTTGATTTAATATGAATTAATAATTGAATTAAATTAAGGATCAAAATTTATTTAGCTTTAGATAAGCTGCTCACGATAATAAATAATAATCTTTATTTCTGCTGTTTTTTTTCTTTATAAGGTGCACTGTGAAGACATCTTGTCAACCGCTTCAAACTCTGATCCATGACAGTGTGTCAATAAGTGTCTGAAAGTGACGTCCAGCTGTATATAGTTTTGTTTGTGCTGCTGTTTTTTATGATTTGTATGAAAATGGTCCCTATAGATGTTAGATGCCACTATATAATATTGTATTTATCCATTCACTCCTCAGTGAGACAAAACAATACAATACATTGAAATATGGGGTTCAGAAAAAATAAAAAAATAATTTTACAACTTCCATTTTTATCTTGGAAAGCTTTAATGATCATGTGTCAATGTAAATAATGGGAAGCAAAATGTCTCAAATAAAATGTCCAGATGCTTGACTGGAGAAACACACCTTGATCCTAAAATGCTTTATTTTTGTAAATGAATGTCATTTTCTTTTGAGGTGAATTTTATCTCATAAATCCATCTCTATCATTTTTCTATAGACTATTGTTTTATTGGTATATACAAAGGATACAGAAATATTAATAAATGTAAACATTATTAACTATTAAGGGTAGACATGACCAGTCAATCAGACACTATTATATCTCCATACATGTATTTAAAAATAATGTTTAAATTAATATAATGTTTATCATATTAATGGAAAACAATCATGTTATCTGGTGAGAAAACAACTCAAATTCTTGTTGAAAAATCTACAAAAGGCAGTAGTTGTCTTTTCCATTTTTTATTTCCTTTAAAGCAGTTTTGTAAACATTTTTATTGTAAAAATCACCAAAAATAAATAATGTTTAAATAATGTTGTAAAACATAAGTACACTATTAAACAATTCTGTCTGACTTCAGTTTTCTTGACAGCCACACACATATACCTTGAAGATCATATTAAAAAATAACGATAGTTACAATAGCATGTCAGAATAGTTTTTGATTGCTTTCACTCATATAAAATGATCATGAAGTTGGCAGCTTCCCATTACTAATCACTCTAAAGTGTAAACTATTTAATCATGTGATATGATATGTAATTAGATGTGATAATTAAATTCAGCTTGCTTTCTGATTGGATATTGTTTCGTTTAACCAGACAATCTCCACTTCGTTTGTCCTCTGGGTTCCCCCGGATTCCTCACGGCCTCCTTCCTTTCCCTTTATCTCTGTACTGATAATAGGTTGTCAGGATAATTCATAATTATAATTCACGTGGCTATGATAAATAATGATAATAATAAATTTTTTTCACAAATGTAATTTTACTGTGTTTATTAAAGTTTTTACTCAACATTTGTGCAGTTTTTGGAGGATTTTTTATGTCTTTTAAATTTCTATAAATAAATAATTATTTAAATAGGCTTTTTTACAAAAAAATTAAGTTTTTTCAGTGCTGTAAAGACTAAAATATTTCTACCATATATTTTACGATAAAGTACTGGCAACAACAGCTGCCAGTTTTTTACCGTAATATTTAGATCCCTGCCATAAAACCTAAAACATTGCTACCATATTTTTTTTACAGTAAATCGCTTTAATCCAGGCAGTTTTTTAGCGTAAACTTTGGTTCAATGCCGTAAAACATACATATTTCTACCGAGGTTTTTTTTTTTACGGTAAACCACAGATAGCAGTTTTTAACGTAAATTTAAGTTCAGTGATGTAAAAACATAATAATTGCTACAGTATTATTTATGATAAGTTATGGTAAATGCAATGGTAATGCACAAGCAGGCCATAGCAACATGTCAGTCAAGAGCACAGAAATAAACCAGAACTGGACCTTATCTGAGCCACAAAATATGTATATTAAATATGGCGTCATCTCAGCCTTAATAAGCTTCTGCTCATCTCTTTTTCTGTTCTCTTCTTTCATTCAGTAATTCTGCTCGTTAACAGGCTTGTTAAACCTGAGATGATTCCAAATGTATTATACACTGATCTGTCAAAGAGAAGCGGTCCGCCCAAGGGCCGTCATTCCATGCTACATGTGGGCCAGATCATCTATCCACATGTGCCAGATGTGTGCCGGAAATATATTTTATTGTGCTTGTGAAATACATAAAATTAAACTGTAAACATCAACACATCTAACATGTTATCTGTCAATCTTACCGGTTGGAAACCATATCAGATCGGTTATATGGTTTCCCATCAGCACATGTTCTGCGATCAATCTGTCCATAATTGGCTTTAATAACACTTAATTTTCCCAATAAATCTGACACACATAAAAAGAAAGCAAATTGTAAGATTTAAGCACACAAATGGTCGTAATTCTCCGCTATTAATGTCTCTCTCATACTATCCTATTGGGACACAAAACGCCAAAACTATATAACTTTAAAAAAAAACTGAGTTACTCACCACAGCTTTCCACCTCTCCTTCACAGAACAAACACAGACTCGTTATCTTCTGTTTACTGTTGATAACCAATGCAGAAATGGGAGTTTACGATCTTAGAAATTTCAAAACAAGCAAGATTATATTTAAAAAAAATGTATGTTTCTGCTGACGACTGTATGGATTTTTGACAATATTATTGTGGAAATATTGCGGCAAGCGCTGAATTCCATCACAACACAATTACAGATAAAAACCTTAAAGTCAAGCTTTATAAATCCAATTGTAGAAATAAAAAATAACTACATGAGGAAATGGTGACAAATAGCCGATTCATCAAAACAAACAAAGCAGTAAAATAGGTTGCAATAGAATTATAAAAAATTGCTAGTGCAATCAGACAAGATAACGATCAACAAAAGATGAATCGGCCATTTGTCACCATTTCCTCATGTAGTTATTTTTTATTTCTACAATTGGATTTATAAAGCTTGACTTTAAGGTTTTTATCTGTAATGGTGTTGTGATGGAATTCAGCGCTTGCCGCAATATTTCCACAATAATATTTTCACAAATCCATGCAGTCGTCAGCAGAAAAAATAAGCTTTATTTTTTATAATCTTGCTTGTTTTGAAATTTCTAAGATTGTAAACTCCCATTTCCGCATTGGTTATCAACAGTAAACAGATGATAACGAGTCTGTGTTTGTTATAAAACCATGAACACATATGCCCCCTTAAGAGATTTCCAGAGTTTCCCTTTGATTCCCACATTCAACATGCTGGTGCAAAAGCTAAGCTGGATCATTTGTAAGTATTGATTTAAAATTGACTGAACTGGCATGATTTTAACTCTTCGATTCAGTGTTTTAGTTTGTTTCTGTTTGACTTTGACTTTCAGTGCTGCTGTTTCTGAGTCAACATGGTAAGAATGGCAATTAATGTATAATTTGGTTTAAACTTTATTATACATTTATTAAACTAAATTATTTTATTTAAGTAATTTTACTATAAAATTTCTGCAGGAACAGAAGCAGGTGTGATCTGTGAAGGAGGGATTGCCGTCCTCAGCTGTGGTGAGTAACTCAGTATTTTTATTTTTTTGATTATATTTTTGGCCTTTTGTGTCCCAATAGGATAGTATGAGAGAAACATGAATGGGGGAGAGTTCCAAACCTGTGTTTGCTTAAATCTTACAATTTGCTTTTTTTTAATGTGTGTCAGAACGCTCCTTTGGAAGAATAAGTGTTATTCAAGCCACCTATGGACGGACTGATCGCGTAGCGTGTGCTAGAGGGATACCAAATTCTCAGACCTCAAACACGAGCTGCCTAGCAAACGCCACTAATAAAGTTTCTCATAGGTAAGATTTACAGATAACAGTAAAATGTGTTAATGTTCACAATTTCATTTTATGTAGTTTACAAGAACAAGAAAAACATATTTCTAATGTCTATGCAACATTAAAGCTATTCTTAAGTTCCTATTTTCTGTCTATGATTCAGGTGCAATGGAAGAAAGAGGTGTGTTGTTCCTGCATCAAACTCACTTTTCGGCGATCCTTGTGTTGGAACCTTTAAATACCTGCACGTGACTTATACATGTCAGATATGAAGTAAGCCAATTGTTTTATATGTACAACTTTCATAAATAAATTTTGATTTCATATGAATTAATTGTAATTAATGGTTGAATTGAATTAATGATCAAAAATTATTTCACTTTATATAAGCTGCTCACGATAATAAATAATAATCTTTGTTGTTGCTACTGTTTTTTTTTTCTCTATAAGGTGCACTGTGAAGACATCTTGTCAACCGCTTCAAACTCTGATCCATGACAGTGTGTCAATAAGTATCTGAAAGTGGCGTCCGGCTGTATATAGTTTTGTTTGTGCTGCTGTTTTTTATGTTTTGTGTGTTATAAATGGAAATGGTCCCTATTATAGATGTTAGATGCCACTATATAATATTGTATTTGGTCTATCCATTCACTCCTCAGTGAGACAAAATAATACAATACATTGAAATATGGGGTTCAATTAAAAATTAATTTTACAACTTCCATTTTTATTTTGTAAAGCTTTAATGATCATGTGTCAATGTGAATAATGGGAAGCAAAATGTCTCAAATAAAATGTCCAGATGGAGAAACACACCTTGATCCTAAATGCTTTATTTTTGTCATTTTCTTTTGAGGTGAATTTTATCTCAATCCATCACTATTATATTTTTCTATAGACGATTGTTTCATTGGTATACACAAAGGATACAGCAATATTAATAAATTTAAACATTTTTTTTTTTACAACTATTAAGGGTAGACATGACCAGTCAATCACACACTATTATATCTACATACATATATTTAAAAATAATGTTTAAATTAATATAATGTTCATCATATTAATGGAAAACAATCATGCTATCTGGTGAGAAAACAACTCAAATTCTTGTAGAAAAATCTACAAAAGGCAGTAGTTGTCTTTTCCATTTTTTATTTCCTTTAAAGGGTAAGTTCACCCAAAAATGAAAATTAAGTCATTAATTACTCACCCCCATGCTGTACCAACCCCGTAAGACCTTCGTTCGTCTTCGGAACACAAATAAAGATATTTTTGATTAAATTTTGATTAAATTAAATTTAAGGAAGAAACGAGACTTCCTTAGATTTCCACGACGCATGCGCGAGAATTGCGATCTCCTTACACTACTGATCAGTTCAGTTCTCGCGCATGCGTCGTGGAAATCTAAGGAAGTCTCGTTCTGGCCTACAAGGAAAAAAAGGAATAGTCGAATAAACTCGTTATTTTTGTTTGTTTTTTCGCACAAAAAGTATTCGCGTCGCTTGATAAACATAGTTGAGCCACGGTAGTCACTTGGGATATTTAAACATTTTCTTCATTGACTTTCTGGGCCGTCAAGAGGCAGTCCCTTAGGAGCCAATGTGGTAGTTATACAGCTCTCAAATTTAATCAAAAATATCTTCATTTGTGTTCCGAAGACGACCGAAGGTCTTACGGGGTTGGTACAGCATGGGAGTGAGTAATTAATGACTTAATTTTCATTTTTGGGTGAACTAACCCTTTAAAGCAGTTTTGTAAATATTTGTACTGTAAAAATCACCAAAAATAAGTAATGTGTAAATAATGTTATAATATAATTACACTTTACCCTTGCTGTAAAAAAGTGATAGTATCATACCATTTTCCATTATAACAGTAATATACTGCAGAAAACAATGCATTCTGGGTTATATTTGCATTTTCAAGAAAGTAGCCTACAGGAATATACTGTGAATTAACAGCGCTCAAAGTCGACACTCAGAGGCTGTTTTCACAATCACACTCTATACCCTCATTCACTATTCACTACATTAGTTCACTAATATAGTCCACTTGATTAAAAAGAAGTGAGTGAATTGAGAAACCGATGAACACCTGATAAGCAGAATCACTGAAAGACAGAAAAACAAGAACAAAAAAAACAGTAATACAAGAACTACAACTGACTTCCAGCAACACTGAGTGTGGAAACAGTTTACAAACAAGTGCAACATTATTTCTTTCATACGTGTGCAAAAGTTTTTGTAGAGAATTAACAGAGATTTAGTTAATAATAAAGTTTGTTGTCACCATGATGGAGATCAGTATTTGCTTTAGTTCGTCTCTTGATCCTTGACTTTATAACATTAGTCTCTCTCTGGCTGTTGTAACTGTGAGTTTTTAAAACACATTTGTTATGGCAAGAAAGATTTAAGAGGAAGTTGACCAGGTGTTTTTTAGCTGTTTAGAGGATGCCTAAATCTTCCTGATCATGGACGATCCTCTGATCTCATCCTGTGTATAAGCTTTAAATGTATGGTTATTTCATTTATATGTGAATATTCAAATCAAAATCCAGCAATATTTCTGTAATCAGGCCTTCTGAAGAATATAGTAATCATATAGTGCATTAAAACATTTTGACCTGCTTGACTCAGACACACACAGACATCAACAATCAGCATATGTATCTCAACAATGGTGACAATTAAAGGTTTCATGTCGCAATGCATTCCGGGTTCTAGGATAGTATAAAACTCCCAGCATGCACACTCTTAGAAGAAAAGGTTCTATATAGAACCCTAAAAGTTTCTAAAGTGCTATGTATTTGGAACCCCTAAAATGCAATGCATGTGAATGATCACAAAATTCAAGATATGGTGGTTAAAAAATGTAATTAATCAATATCTCACGACGAGTGCCATTTCAGTTTTTATCCTCCAAAAATCTGCATGATTAAAATGTGATATTAGGTTACTACAACAGTTTAATAAACAATAATTTAATAACAATTACAAAATATTGCAGAATAATGTAATATATGAATAATAGCCTTTAAAGAACCTTTGTGCCAGAAGTGTTCTTACTTGTCATTATTGAACCTTTTTTAGCATAAAATGTCCTTTGGCATTGAGTAGAGAACTCTATGCTACATATATAAAACCCCTTGTTTTCTAAGAGTGCTGCATGAATGAATAAATAAATAAAAAAAATATTTCCACCATTGTTGCGATTCAGGTGCACGTTTGATATCTCTGTGTTTTTACAAGACACCGTAGCTCTGTTTTTTTTTTTTTGTTGTTGTTGTTTTTTTGGTTGTGCATATGTGTTTAAAAAAAGTAATTGTATCTCAATACTGTAGTTTCAGATTGATGGTAATGTAATTGACTGAAAATGAGACAATATTTTTCATCATAATCAATATAACCACATTCATTCACAACCTGTGCCTGTGAACAAGTGTGATCTGAAGAAATACAGTTCAAACAACAAAAGAAAAACTAATATTAAAAAGTCAAGGTCAGCATCTCAACTAAAGTCTCACTTAATTATCTCAATGCAACACTGCGTCAATGTTACTTTTTAGTCTTTGTAGTGTACATTTTCCTGTGGGGTTGAAAGGTTTATCAGTGTAAGATAAAAAACACAATTTTCTTTTTTCACATTATTGGTATATTACAAATTTTAGTTGATGCATTTAAATGAGAGTTGGTCAATTTAAGGCAGTCGGTCTCTGCAAGTGAAATTAGTTAACCTGAGTTTTAATTTAATACAGTAACTTACTGTGGATTACAATAAAGAACTGTACAATTAAAAGTAACTCACTGGCAACAGTGTTGCCAGTATTTTACTGTAATAAAAAACCTGGTAAGGTCTAACAGTGTACGCAACGTTTATGCATTAGGCCCCTGGTCTTTGGTAATGTTTCCAAAATGTTATTTGCAATCCCAGAACAGCAACAATTTTTCTGGAAATTTTCAGGACTCTCCATTGGGTCATGAACGTGACTGAACGTGATCAAAACAAAGCAGTAAAATAGGTTGCAATAGAATCATAAAAAATGCTAGTGCAATCAGCCAAGATAACGATCAACAAAAGATGAATCGCTATTTTGTCACCATTTCCTTATGTAGTTATTTTTTATTTCTACAATTGGATTTATAAAGCATTATATAAAGCATGTTGTGATGAAATTCAGCGCTTGCCGCAATATTTCCACAATAAAATTGTCACAAATCCATGCAGTCGTCAGCAGAAAATAAGTTTTTTTTTTTATAATCTTGTTTTGAAATTTCTAAGATTGTAAATTTCCATTTCCGCATTGGTTATCAACAGTAAACAGATGATAACGAGTCTGTGTTTGTTATAAAAACCATGAACACATATGCCTCCTTAAGAGATTTCCAGAGTTTCCCTTTGATTCCCACATTCAACATGCTGGTGCAAAAGCTAAGCTGGATCATTTGTAAGTAATGATTTAAAATTGCCTGAACTGCACGATTTTAACTCTTCAATTCAGTGTTTTAGTTTGTTTCTGTTTGACTTTGATTTTCAGTGCTGCTGTTTCTGAGTCAACATGGTAAGAATGGCAATTGACTAATGTATAATTTGATTTAAACTTTATTATAAACTTTATTAAACTAAAATTTTTATTTCAAGTGATTTTACTATTTAATCTCTTCAGGAATAGAAGCAGGTGTGACATGTGAAGGACGGATTGCCGTCCTCAGCTGTGGTGAGTAACTCATTTTATTTTAAGTTATAGTTTTTAAGTTATACTTATATTTAAGTTTTTAAGAAATATTTTTGGCCTTTTGTGTCCCAATAGGATAGTATGAGAGAGACTTAAATCTTACAATTTGCTTTCTTTATATGTGTGTCAGAATACACCTCTGGAACAATACATATTATTCAAGCCACCTATGGACGGACTGATCGCGTAACGTGTGCTAGAGGGATACCATGGTATCATACCTCAAACACACGCTGCAGAAGAACAGTCACTAATACAGTTTCTCATCGGTAAGATTTACAGATAACAGTGAAATGTGTAAATGTTCATGATTTCATTTTATGTAGTTTACAAGAACAATAAAAATATATTTCTAATGTCTATATATAAAGTTATTCTTAAGTACCTATTTTCTGTCTATAAATCAGGTGCCATGGAAGAAAGAAGTGTTCTATTCCTGCATACAACACAATTTTCGGCGATCCTTGTGCTGGAACTGTTAAATACCTGCACGTGACTTATACATGTCGGACATGAAGTAAGCCAATTGTTTTATATGTACAATTTTCATAAATAGATTTTGATTTAATATTAATTAATTGTGATAGTTGAATTGAATTAATGATCAAAAATTATTTCGCTTTAGATAATAAATACACGATAATAAATAATAATCTTTATTTCTCCTGGGTTTTTTTCTCTATAAGGTGCACTGTGAAAACATCTCGTCAACCGCTTCAAACTCTGATCCATGACAGTGTGTCAATAAGTATCTGAAAGTGACGTACAGCTGTATATAGTTTTGTTTGTGCTGCTGTTTTTTTATGTTTTGAGTATTATGAATGGAAATGGTCCCTATTATAGATGTTAGATGCCACTATATAATATTGTATTAGGTTTATCCATTCACTCCTCAGTGAGACAAAACAATACAATACATTGCGATATGGGGTTCAGAAATTTTTTTTAAATTCAATTTTTATTATTGAAAGCTTTAATGATCATGTGATGATTGATGTGTCAATGTAAATAATGGGAAGCAAAATGTCTCAAATAAAATGCCCAGATGTTTGACTGGAGAAACACACCTTGATCCTAAAATGCTTTATTTGGTAAATGAATGTCATTTTCTTGAGGTGAATATTATCTCATTGATCCATCACTCACTATTGTTTTTCTATGGACTACTGTTTTATTTGTATATACAAAGTGTACAGCAATATTAATTTTTCTATATTAATATTAAATTTTCTTTTTTTTACAACTATTAAGGGTAGACATGACCAGTCAATCAGTCAATAATTCTTGATGTCTGTGTGTGACTTTATTAAATATTTTTTGGATTTTTTTCTTTTATTTGATTGTTTTGATTTAATTGAAAAGGCTAAAAATGGTATATTCTAAAATGACTCTGCTGCTAAAATCCTTAAAGTAAATTTAACTCAGAATTTGTGCTCTTGATGAGTTCAGCGATTCAGGTCAATTAATTATTATGTTAAAACACAACCAACACCAGACTACCTTACAGTATTTGTTCATCTGACTGTTATAAGTCACATACAGCAGCCAAACAAAATCTAAAGTTAATGATTTAAGGGTCAAGTGCCCAGCTAAACCAAACACTGATCACTATAATGGTGATTTAAAAATGACAGTTTTGTTCTGCTTGTTAATATCAGTTGTCTTCAATAATGCTCAATCATCACTCAATTAATCACTTAGTTATCTCATTAACTTTAACACTGCTTCAGTGTTCATTTAACACTCTGCTCAGAGTTTATATCAGTGTTAATTGAACACTGGGGATTTTGCTGTGTGGACACAAAATGTTCCAGTAGGACGTAACATACTGTAATGTGTTACTGTGTGCAGGCATTTTCTTCATCTACCTTGTTTCCGAAAATATTTTACAACAGGGATTTAAAACAAAAGTGCTTTCTAAGGAATCATACAGGATATGAAAACGTAAAAAGACTGAAAACGTATTTTAGGTTAATTGCAACATATGCATCAAACACACATGTAGTAAACACCTTTGAAACTTGTGAATGTCTGATTATTTGACGTTTTAATAATAGTCATAAAAGAAAACATATGAGATCCATAGCCAATAGCGTTTTCTGATGGTGAATCCAAAAATCTGAGCTGGAATCTGTCTTGGTTTTATTGAGCTATTTATGGATAAATCTTTATGGATCCAGTTTCAGGTAAATTGTTTTTGTACCAAACAGCATTTAAAATATTAAAAAGTAGGCTTTTATAAAATATTTTTCATTAGCACAACAGAAAATCAGATATGGAAGTTACTTTTGACAGTCATTGGTAAAACTAAAAATGTCTTTGTTTCATCGAATTCCAACAAAATGATTAAATTACATTACTTTTTTTACGTGGTTATACTCATACATTAAAAATATTATATGATTAATTTGCTAAACCTGTTATCATATCTGAGATATAAGCTGTTGATTAATTAATTAGAAAAGAAGTGACTATCATCTCACTGTTTCTGATTTAATCGTGGTGCTTATACATGCGATATGGCAGTTATAATGTTAGACTACACAATTTCAATGTTGTGTAATCTTGTACTCCAATCCCAGCGTAGAGCGGCTGAGTGAATGTGGCCTGGACTCGGTGGATTAGACTCATGTTATCCGAGACACTGAAAAAGGACAAAATCCCTGCGCTGTGATCCACATACACTCCTATTCTACGACCGGACACAACAGGGAGAACAGAGTGTGTGTCATTGTGTCTGAATGAGCAACTGGAGCTAGAGCAGTACAATCTCCAGGACTGATTATTATATCCAAATCTACAATCATTTCTCATTCCTTTCCTTTTGATGCTCTTATATGCCACTGCTATATGGACACCCTCACGGCCGCCGTACTCGACCTCCCAGTAACGTCCACTGAAACTCTCCCGACACAACGCTTGAGCGTGATCAAACCTGTCCTGATGATCAGGATATTTGTAGTTTGTGCCACTGTGAGTGATCACGGTGTTGCCCTCGAACAGATGGAGACGTTGACACACTGTGTTTGGATCCAAAGTGAATGGATGGAAATCTGATGAAAACAAACACATCCGCATCTAAATCGCGACAAAAAATTATAAACTTGCCCTTGCAATTTTAGGTATCCTAGGAGCTCACAAACATTAAATAATTTAATTAATTAGCTCATGTTTTTTGAAGAATAAACTTATCAAAAAAGTGAACTAGGAAGGTTGTGCACTTTACATAATATATTTATATTTAGCTTACTTATAATAATTGTTTTTTGACTTGAAATGTTTTTTTTTTTCTGTTAAGGTCTATGTAGTACAAAATCCTAACGTGTTGTCAACTGCCATTTTGCCCGAACTTAATTTGATTGTGTTCAATCTGCTTAAATATGTACAATTTAAGTTTACTTAATCTGTTTGTGTTTGCTTACATGATTGATTTGTGTTGCATTAACTGAAACTGGGCGGTGCTTGTTAGTTCCCAGCATGCTTTGCATATGGTTGAATTAAGAGAGAATACATGTTAAAATTAAGTGTTATTTTATGTGTTTTTAAGAAAATGAGAAAAGGGGAAGACTTGGTAGTGCGTAATTATGTTTAATGTTAATGTTGCTTAAAAGTGCCATTGTTAGCTGATAGATGACTACAGTCTAGAAATTGATTATATGTGACACTAAAATAAATTACATAGCATTGGGTGAATTAATAATATGAATTTGAATACCTGAATCATATAAGGGAGCCTTTTTAAATTCACTGATACTATTTAATTAAGCTGTGCCCAACTGTAGTAAATAAGTTGAATCAACCTTAATGAATTAAGTTGACCCAACGTAAGTACATTCAATTGGAATAACATAATTGCATAATGCTGAAATAAAGCAAGTTAATCATGTGGAAATCCTTTCCATGATTTTTTTATGTTCATACAAAAAGTTATTTTCTGTGTTTGTGTGTGTTTTCATAGTAACTCACACTGTAGAAACAGTGTAGAAACCAGGAGACTGAATGACCTGGACGCTTTTCACTATGAACACCAAAACACATCTGCACTTTAATTCTAACATCAAAAGAAAATGAGTCATATTTATATTTAAAGCGAAAGTACAACCAAAAATTGTGAAAATTGTGTCATTACTTACTAATTACCCTCATGTCGTTCAAAACCCTTCAGACTTCCGTTCATCGTTGGAACACAAATGAAGTGAGCTAGCTTGAGCTTGAAGTGACGCAACTACCTTTTTCAAGGCCCAGAAAGGTAGTAAAGACATCATTAAAGTAACCCATGTGACTCCTCTGGTTTAAACTCAATTCTATGAAGGAAGCTAAAAAAATATAATTTCTCACTATATTTACAAAAATACTTATCTGAAACACTTATTATGAAACACATCACAGCACATGCGTGTGGTGTTCACGCGAGAGCAGATGTTGTGTAAAAACTTTGAATATTACTTTAATGATGTTTTAATTTGTGTGCAGACGATGAACAAAAGTCTTACGGTTTGGAATGACATGAGGGTGAGTAATTAATGACAGAATTGACATTTTTGGGTGAACGAGTATAACTAAATCCCAATAAAAATACCTGTTCCAGATATGTTTTGTATCTCCTCACTGCAGAACTGCAGAAGTTTGTCTCTGAGTTGAGAGACAGATTTCACTACATCATCAAAAGACAGACGAGAACTGACAGTGAAGCCGTCTGTAGATCCAGAGAGAGAGACTGATGACAAACTCTACAGACACAAAGACAAAAACACAAACTCGCTGTAATTCCAGAAGCTTGTTAAAGTCCTCAGTGTTTGAGAAGATCTCTGTTACCTGGAGGAAATGAACATGATTGTGTGTGTGTGAAAGATCCTCCATCTCAGCGTCTCTCCTCCTCAGATCAACGATCTCGTGTATCAGTCGCTGCAGTCGTTCTTCAGCTCGACTCACTGCAGATCGTTCCTGATCTCTGATCAGCTGCGTCACCTCTGAGCGACGTCTCTCAATGGAGCGGATGAGCTCAGTGAAGATCCTCTCACTGTCGTCCACTGCCGTCTGTGCGGAGCACTGTTACACACACACACACACACACACACACACTGGCTTCAGTGGGACTAGAGGAGCTCCAGCACTGGAGGAAAGTCCAAACAAGCTTCTCTTCTTCTCCAAACTCACCTTATGAGACTCCACAGCCTCTATCAGCTCCTGGAGATCTTCCTCTCTCTGCTGGATTCTCATCTGGATGTTTACCTGCATTTCTTCAAAATGTCTCTGCAGAAAACAGAAAATTGAATCTACATTACCATTCAAATGTTTGGGGTTTGATCACTCATCATGGGATCCAGTATGAAGCAGTACCTGTTTCTCTGTCCTCGCTGCTGCAGTTGATACAGTGTCATGATTTCTGTGTTCATCCACGAAACACATCACACAGATACACCGCTGGTCGGTACGGCAGTAAATCTCCAGTATTTTACCATGTCGAGGGCAGATCATCTCCTGCAGTCGTTCAGTGGCGTCCATCAGATTGTGTCCTTTACTTCTGAAGAGACTCTCATGCTGTTCAAGGTGAATTTGACAGTAAGAGCTTCGACACTCCAGACACGACTTCACTGCTTTCTGTTTTCTCCCAGTGCAGGAGTCACACTGCACATCTCCAGATCCAGTGTGGGGAACTGCAGGAGCAGACTGGAGTCTCGTAGCCTTGAGTTTCTCCACCATCTCAGCGAACACCACATTCTTACCTAAAACAGGTCTTTGTGTGAAGGTCTGGTTGCATAGTGGACAGCAGAAGACTCCCTTCTGATCCTCCTGATTCCAGTAGTCTGAGATACATCTCATACAGTAACTGTGTCCGCAGGGAATCGTCACTGGATCCTTCAGGAGATCCAGACACACTGAACAACTGAACTGATCCTGATCCACTGAAATATTGGCTTCTGCCATTTCACTAAAAAAAGCAGACAGAGAGAGATTATAATTTAGTTTATGCATGCTATGTTTGTGTTCCTTTAATTTAAACGATTGCAACAGGTATCACAGTGATCACTCACACACGTTCTTTTTACTTGTTTAAAGCTGTAAAAAAAAAATCGAAAAAAAAAAACCTCATTGTCCCATCAAGTCAACTTGATAAAATCAAGTCCTATACAAAAAATGTCCACATGCACACTATTCTCAGCTGGCAAGTCTGTTTAAAGGTAGATTAAAATAATTTCACAGCAATTTCGACTGATAAAAACCGTTGGTATGGTGAATTCAAAATGCAAATACGCGGGAGAGCCGAATCAGTGGATGGTGAAATATCGTTCCCAAGAGGATTTTTCACAAATTTCAAGACGTCATATGGTGAGTAGCTATTCCGTCCTGAAAATTTAAATTATTCTCCAAACGTTTTAGAACCCAAAAGTTAGCAGAATATGGCCTCGTGTTTGTGTTTTCCCCACCCATAGCCTACATGAGCAGCGAAGGCATGAGTGAGGTAAAATGCAGCTTGAAATGCTTTAGTGACAGTAGCAGTATAACGTAGCCAGTACCGTTAAACTAAACATTTTGTGTTTACTTACATTCTATTCACAAACGAATCCTTTTTTTCTGTTTACTCCCGCTTCGATTCTGAAAAAAAAGCGCGTTCTGCGTGGATTTCTGCGAGCAAGTTAGTTTTTTTTGACTAGTTTAATAATTGAACGATCCGTCGATCAATCTATTTGATGTGTTTTAAAGCGCTGCTGATCGACGAAACGAGCCGTGTAAAGTCGATGAAGAGGTTGTGTGAGCACTTTCAGTTTTGAGTCACATGATTTAACGTTACGTGAAATGAAAGTCACAGTTCTTAGTCATGCAAACCAAAGAAAAACCAAAACCTCACATTTTTTATATTATTAGACCTGATGTATTTCCATAATGTGCTTTATCTTGTGTTGTAGGCCTATTTTCAAGACAATGAATATATTATTAATTTAAGTAGGATGTTTTTGAGCTGAATGTGGCCATGCCAGTAAATTGTCAGGTAATCACATCTTTATGAGCAATAAAATATATGATGATGATGAGAAGCCTGATATTAATAACACCATATTAGATGTTAAATGAATCTGAATCATGAATTTGATTCTATGTATTCAAAGTCAGCCGGGTGTTAGGGTAAAAAAATGTTCATTTAATGGTTGTTTAGCATCATTTAAAAAAACCAAGTAGCCTATACAACATAACAATATATCTTATCAGAGGAATCTATTTTAAATGTGAACACATATGCAAAAGTATATTTTTTCAACAGAGCTTAGTGCACTAAAACAGACAGAAACATCTAAAACGTGTTCTCTAGAAGTAGCAGAAGCATTGAGCTTTCAGAAACCAATAAATCCTGTTGGTTGAGAAGTTAAAGATGTCTTTAACTGTGGTCAGAGAAAAATATGCACACAATGTTTCAGAAATACAGAACTCATTTATTTTAAACAAACAACTGAGTCAGCCAAAGAGAATTGACAGACTTGTATTTTATGAAAATAGAGGAAAATAATACACTTTTGATAGAATACATCAAGTTTGAAAACCCTTAAAAAAACTAGCTCGTTCAGTAGGGGTATTTCTGACTAGAAAACACGGCTCATGACATCATCATTCTGCGAAGTAACAAAGCCCCTAGAAGATCTGGATTAAGAATATGTAGAATATCTGAATTATTTACTCGGTCAGACAGTCTCACCGCTGTCTGTCTGTCTAATCCAAACACGGCATGGAGCGGCTGAGTGAATGTGGCCTGGACTCTGTGGATGAGACTCATTGTGTCCGAGACGCTGTAGAAGGATAAAACCCCTGCGCTGTGATCCACATACACTCCTATTCTACTGGAGACATTGACTACAGGAAGAACCGTCTCAATGTTATTGTGCCAGAATGAACAGTAGTCTGGGGAGCAGAACAAACTCCAGGACTGATTGTTTCGTCCAACCGCACTTTCAACACCATCTCCCTTCCTGCTGATGCTCTTATATGTCACTCCTATGTCCACTCCTGATTTCCCATCTCCAGCCCACTCCACCTCCCAGTAACAGCGTCCAGTCACACTCTCCACACACATCGTCTCGGTCCAACAATCAAATCTGTCTGGATGATCAGGATACGGCTGACGTGTGTCAGAGTAAGTGATCACTGTGTTTCCCTCAAATAGACGAAGCCAATAATTCACTGAGTTCAGATCCAGAGTCAACAGACGAGAATCTGATGGAGATACACACGTAATCACTCATTTGACATTATGCAAATATTTTAACATATTAATGGATCTATGCATTAGGATCATAATTTCATAGTAATTATAATTTGACATGTCTCTCTGACTTGTACAATCATGAATGAAACCGCAGTTTACTTTAATCAAAACTTAATTTATGGCTGCTACTAACAACGATTTTGATAAATTGTTTAATCAGTTTTAAAAACAATGATCTCCTTATTTTACATGAAAAACATGTTTCTTCATCTTGCAAATTTATGAAAAAATAATTTCAACAACTGTACAAATCTATGCTAAATATTATGTGCAAAAAAAAGGTATCAACCCTTCTCACGACTGAGGCATTACAACTGAATCATGATCAAGCGCTTTCTGCATTTCAACTCTTCTGAAGCTTTGGTATCTTTTTGCAGTGAACAGTATGAAGTTTTATTCACTGAAATTCAAGATTTTAATCCTGCTACGTGAACACAGTCATGCACATTTCATTCAAAAGATAAATCCGAACTCTGTAACGGGACGCACAAAAGCATGTTACATCAATACCATTGCACGTTATAAGTTTTGGGGTAAAAAGAAATTCAAAATACGTGACGAGCGATTTAATGTTAGTGAATGCCACATCAATGGGATTTAGTACCCAGCAAACAAATTTAGGTTCTGGGAACGTTAGTTTTTGGTTCACAGAACGTTCCTAGAACTTTCCCTTAAGGTTAAGGGAACGTTCCCGGAACATTATCCTTACGTTATAAATATGGAACCTAAAAATAACCTACATGGAACGTTCCTATAACATTCTTGTTTGGTTCCCCAAAAAAATAACTTCATGGGACCATTCAGGAACGTTAGGGGAATGTTCTGTGTTTGCTGGGATACTCGGCCTGATTTACTTTCAATAGTGTTTCTAAGAAATCACTTTCTTACTAACGGCTGCGTTCCATTCTGAAGGGCACATCTCTATGATTATAACGTTTTTTTAAAAACAAAAACCCAAGTTTACATCTCACTCCAATAAACGTATCTGATTCTGGAACGAACCCCTAGATCATCATGTTTAATTAGCACAGAAGATTATGTTTGTGTGTGTTTTCATCGTAACTCACATTGTAGGAACTCCTTCCTAGTCGTAAACTGAAGACTCGGGACAATGACCTGGACGGTTTTCACTATGAACAGCAAAAAAACATCTGTGCATCAGTGTGAGTCCTTTAATTGCATGTATCCATTTCCATTTATCCTTTAAGTCCATTTATGATGAGAATTAAACTACAACCATTTCAACTGTGCTCAAATCTTTTCTGAGTAAATCAGTATTTACCCGTTTTAGATAACCTTTCTATTTCATCTGTGCAGAACTGCTGCAGTTTGTCTCTGAGTTGAGAGACAGATTTCACCACTTCATCAAAATTGGGGCGAGAACTGACAGTGAATTCATCCGTGGATCCAGAGAGAGAGACAGACGGACAATTCTATAGACACAAAGACAAAAACACAAACTGCATTTAGAGAAGCCTGTGGAAGTCTCCTGTCCTGTGTTAAAAAATACATCTGTTACCTGAAGAAAATGAATATGATCATCTGTTTTTAAAAACTGTTTCAGTTCAGTCTCTTTCCACCTCAGATCATCGAGCTCCAGCTCCTGTCGTGCCAGTCGTTCTTCAGCTTGGTTCACCGCGACACGTTCCTGATCTCTGATCAGCTGCTTCACCTCAGTGCGATGTTTCTGAAAGGAGCGGATGAGCTCAGTGAAGATCTTCTCATTGGCCTCATCTGCCGTTTGTGCAGAGCGCTGTTATAGGACACACATAATTTGTTAATGTAACTTCATCATCATGGAAAAAGTCATTTTAAGTGACCCAATAAAGCTCTGAGCAGACAGACCAACCCGATCTCACGGGAATTCGTAGGAATTTTACGAGGTGGCTAATTCATAACAATTCATACAACCTCACTCGTACAAATTAGTACGATTTTGCTAAATCGTACATATTTTTTACGAATTGGCCAATATTTTACGAATTGACAAATTAGCACAAAACGTCTAACAAATTAGACGAATTAGCCACTTTTTAATCACTCGTACGAATTCGTACAAATTGGTTGTGAGATAGGGTAGGACAGACATTTGGCAACCAGAATGCATTGCAACATGCTTTATAATTGTCACCATTGTTGAGATTCACAGGCTGATTCTTGACGTCTGTGTGTGCCTACATAGAATATTGTTTTGAAATGTCTTTTGATTTCATTGAAAAGGCTAAAATTAGCAGTGCTGCTATAATCCATAAATTAAACTTCACTCAGAAATTGGGTTCTGTGTGAGTTCAGTGTCAAATGATTGTGAAATAACAATTATTACAGTTAAACATAACCAACACCATTAGATCGTCTTTTCTATTTGTTCATTTGGCTGATATAACTCATGTACTGCAGCCAAACAAAATGTAAAGTTAATGATGTGAGGGTCAAGCAATCATTACGAGATACCAATTTGTCAGTCGCTCTGATGTAACTTGTAATTAGTAACCTTGATGTTTTAATTGTTGTACCAAAAACCTCTGTATATAATATTTTGAATACAGTCTAACACAGGATGGCTGCTCTGGAAAGTTTTGGTCAACAGGTAGGAACCTGGGTGTGCTCCTATCAATCTTTCCTTTGAAAGCCACATTTCTAGCATTTGTAAAACAGCAGTTTTCCATCTTAAAATATATCTAAGCTACAGCATATTCTCTAATTCATATTCAGTTGCATCACTTGAGTGAGCTCTTAACACATTATAGTCCTTCGCATTTAATACATAAAGCTGCTTTGATACAATGTGTATTGTGAGAATTGCTATACAAATAATTGTGGACTGCAGCCGGTAGATCCTTTTCCTATTTAGTGCCCAAACTCTGTTATTGTCTTCCTATAGCGTTATTCAGGAAACAGACACTGTGTCATTTTAAATTTAGATTAAAGACATATCTCTTTATTGTAGCATAGACAAAACACACACTATGACATTTCTATATATTTAGCTTGTTATGCTGCATATAATGTAGGTCAAACAGAACTGGGAACACTTCCCAGAGCATTCAATGTACATTCAATGTTTTATTTATTTATTTATTTATTAAATCAATTATCTAATAATTCATTTAAGTCATATCATTTCAAGTCATAAGCATTGTTATTCCTGGCACCTTTATTTTTTATTTTTAAGAGTGTGAATAAGACATCTCTTCTTCTCAAACTCACCTTATGAGACTCCACAGCATCTCTCATCTGCTTTAGATCTTTCTTTCTCTGCTGGATTGTTTTCTGGATGTTTCTCTCAGTTTCCTCAAAATGTTTCTGCAGAAAATAGATGAAAAAAATAGATAGAAAATAGATGAAAAAAGTTTTTTCTTAAAGGTATCTTATTTTGTTTTAGTCACTTAGGTCTGCATTTATTTCAAAAACACAAACATCAAAAATACAATGTCTATCTTTGTAAAACATAATCAATTACAACAGTTTCCCTGATTGAGAGAAAAATCACATAACAAATGAGGAGAGAAACATCATGATATCATATCGCTTATGAGATCCAGCAGGGATCCTCTGTCGGATCTACCTGTTTCTCTGTCCTCGCTGCTGCAGTTGATACAGTGTCATGATTTCTGTGTTCATCCACCAAACACAGCATACAGATACACCGCTGGTCGGTACGGCAGTAAATCTCCATCATTTTACCATGTCGAGCGCAGATCATCTCCTGCAGTCGTCCAGTGGCGTCCATCAGATTGTGTCTATTACCTCTGAAGAGACTCTCATGCTGTTCAAGGTGAATTTGACAGTAAGAGCTTCGACACTCCAGACACGACTTCACTGCTTTCTGTTTGCTTCCAGTGCAGGAGTCGCACTGCACATCTCCAGATCCAGTGTGAGGATGATGACGAGGAGCAGAAACAGGAGGAGGAGGAGCAGATCGGTGTCTCGCCGCCTTGAGTTTCTCCACCATCTCAGCAAACACCACATTCTTACTTAAAACTGGTCTTCGTATGAAGGTTTTTCTGCACTGTGGGCAACTGTAGATCCCCTTCTGATCCTCCTGATCCCAGCAATCTGAGATGCATTCCTTACAGTAACTGTGTCCGCAGGGAATCGTCACTGGATCCTTCAGGAGATCCAGACACACTGGACAGCTGAACTGATCCTCAGCCCATGAGAAACTGGCTTCTGCCATTTCACTGTATATGAACACACAGACAGAGAGACGATACACACTGCCGCTCAACAGTCGAGTTCTGACCAACTGAAGGCTTTATATATCTTCCTGCTAACATACCCAAGAAACAGGTTTTTCTGCAGGGTGTGACTTACTGTAACTCGTTCATTTCAGTGTTTTTTTTTTTCATGACTGCACTGTTTAGACAACAAAGATGAACTCATTATGATTTAACTCTGGAAACTGATATCTGTAGCCTACCTTAATAATTCTAGCATCACCAACTACACCACACAATAATATAAATCATGTTACATCACAATATCCAACACATTCTCATCCTTTAGTGTCATATAGGTGACGCTATATGAAAAAAACGGTGAAATACTACGCACATGGCACCAGTTATCGTTAATTTAACACGCGCTGATAGGTTTAGGTGTGGGGTTGGGTAGGGTAGTCTCATATTCACGCTAAAGGATTTATGATGCCTTGGGTTCGCGTGTTATATTAACGATGCCATGTGCGTAGTATAGCGCCGTTTTGTCATATAGCGTCTCATATGACGCTAAAGGATGAGAACGGGCTGCAATATCATAACTGGATCATGATCGAGACTGCAGCAAAGTGAGAGAGAGACCCACTGATGTCCAACAGATCGACTCAAATACATAGAAAATGTCAACTATATACCAATACATGGAATCTCATAATGAATGTTAAGGCTATAAATCCAAATACAGAAGCAGAGTGCAACATATTAATTTTAGCATGCTATTAATAATTATGATTTAATTTCTGTAACATTGCATTTGAAAAGGTTCATTGTTACAGAAATTAAATCATAATTATTAATAGCATGCTAAAATTAATATGTTGCACTCTTTCAATGAACCTTTTCAAATGCAATGCAAACAAGCACTATGTGGAAAACTAATTTAAAATCAATATAAATAATCTTCCTTTTTGTAAAGTAGAACAAGCGCTGCACTTTTAGGAAAGTTTATGTTTGGGAATGTGGTTGGATGAGATCTGAAACAGAAACTATGCACACAATGTTCCAGTAAAATGAAGTTTGCACGTAATGTTGTATAAACATGGTACTGTGTTAGCGTATTACAGAGCCAGACACATTTCTTCAGTGCCCTTGACTTTAGAAATATTTGACCTATAGGGAAGTGGTTCCCAAACCTGCTCTTGGAGGGTCCAGATTTTGAGTTCACTCTGTGAAGAGCTGAATCAGTGTTTACGTTAATGAGATAATTAAGACTTTAATTGATTGATTATTGACCATTAGTCAATACATCTGCCGTTAACAAGCAGAATAAAATGAAAGAGTCACCATTTAAAGTCACCGTTATTATTATCAGTGTTAGTTGGGCTCTCTGCGGAATTAAAATAAAAAAGGTAACACTTTACAATAAGGTTCATTAGTTAACTACATTAGTTAACATTAACAAAGAATGAACAATACTTCTTCAGCATTTATTAATCTTTGTTAATGTTAATTTCAACATTTACTAATACTTTTTAAAAATCTTGTTTCGTAGGGGTTAGTTAACGCACTGTGAACTAACATGAACAACAATGAACAGCTAGATTTGTATTAACTAACGTTAACAAAGAATAACAAATACAGTAACAAATGGTTAGTTCATTAATACATTAACTAATGTTTAATAAATGAACCTTATTGTAAAGTGTTACCGAAAAAAAATCTGGCTGCAGAATTGCTGAAGGCTTCGTGATTGAGAGGTGTGGAGTCGGACACTTTCTGCTTTCCAATAGACATATACACTAGACCTCACCTGGGGGTTCTAAGCATGCGTCAAAACCGCCGCCATCTTGGAACAGGGGTCTTGTCATAGGAAGTAGCTAGGTAACGCTGCTATCTCTGCCTTTACTTCGAATTCATTGATGGTGGCGGACTTTTGTGCAGCGTATGAAGTTCACGGATGAAATCTGAACTAGGAAGAATGTTTAACAAAAAATGTAAAAAAAAAAATAAAAAAAAAAATTTAATTTTCTTTCTGGAATCAATGATAAATACATGTCTGACCGTTGGAACAAACCAAAAAACAAGAAAAATCGCATTCATGATGATTTGTGATGATTTATTTGCGTTAGACCTGTGTCTACTACTTTGACGCTGATGCATTAGTGGAGGGGCTCCCTTGTTTCAAGATGGCGGCTGCCGTATCCAAGGTGAGGTCTAGTGTATATGTCGTCACCTGATCTACATTAAATGAAACTATGCAGTTGTTTATATAGGCTACTGTTTTCATTCAAGCTAAATCAGAACACATGGTGTTTATTTTTAAATGCAATGTTCCATTTTCTTGGTCATACAAAACTGAGAATGTTCTAGAATGAGCCAAATCTGTATGTCATAGGCCTACAGTAGCCTATTACAAGTTCTAAAAAAGACATTTTGAATGCAGTTTATTTATTTATTTTAAATAGGTGAGCTCAGGGGAAATAATTAACTAAAAACAATCTGAAAATCTGAAATAGGTATATTCATACTAATGATCATGATATAGCAGAAGCAGTGAGGTTTCAGAAACCTGTTGGTCGAGATGCTAGAGATGCAGAAAAACTAATCTAAACTAAATACAAATGTCCTAGTAACACTGACAAGAAACATTGTGTGCGTTATAAATGTGTAATGAATTCTCATTTACATGTACAATAATAACTTGTCGCGTTGTCGGCAACTTGGTGAAGAATGACTTTGGATAATCTGTGAATATCTAAGCAAAATAATGAAATTCTTCCTGGACTGTTGTGCTGTACTGCGTTTTCCTCGCCGCAGGGTGGCGTTGTGGTTTATATGAGTACTCTGTTTACTGTCCTTTACACTAGACGGCACTGCTGTGACCTTATTAAGACACACGGGATGGATTGTCCATATTAAGACAAAGACCATATTAAGACAATGGCGAGACTCGGAGTGACTTCTCGGTTGAACTCTGTGTAGTCGTACATCTGTCGCAATTTCTGTTTGCTTTGAGACTGCTGTCCTAGATGTCGGTGTCATGGGTGTTTACACAGCGAACAAACATGTTTGAATGTTTTTAATTAACGTTTAGGCTACTTTCTATGGATAAACCTCAATAAGAGAAGCAGTGAATGTGAAAATGAAGGGGAAACGAGGACAAAATGTGAGCTGTGCGTGTGTGTGTGTGTGTGTTATTATCAATAGTATCGGCTAATCAGTGATTAGATGTTCGCAGGTTAATGATGAAACGAGAGCACGATCATCAAGTCCCTCATTTATTTAACTGGGTTAAAATGACATTCTCCACCCTCTGAAGACCTAAACTAAATTTAAACTAAAAATAATAATACTACTTAGCTGGTATACAGTCTTTCATAGACAACTAACTTAGATGATCACTTACAAAACATGATATTATTATTTCCTCCACAATTCCATTATCATTGTTGCAGCAGTAATAATTAAAATAGGCATGAAATTACAAATATTCTGAATTGTATTTTTAAAATATTATATATATTTTTAAATAAGATTATGCATGACTTTTATTAATAATGTATTTATTAAAACAGCATATTATTATTTTTTTAAAACTATTAAACATACAGTACTAAAATATTCTGAAATATTTTTAGGAATAAAATAGTGTTTTGTATTAACTAATTTATTAAATATTCAGAATTATATTTATTTAAATAACATTGATTTAAAATAATGCCTCTAAACTGAATATATTTGGCGAACATTATGGCACAATTTTTAAATACAAAAAAAAAAAAAAAACTTGCTTGAAAAGACTGAATCGAAATGGAATGGTAACATCTCAGAAACATACTAAATAAAACATCCAAGTGGTAATAATATAAATCATTGCAGTGGCATTTATCAAACACAGAGCCACTTTTTCAGCGGGTCACGTAATTATTGTCCAGATCAGCATGTGTGTGTTGTCTTGTAATGGTTTGTGTTCTTTCCTTTGACTCGATTGAAGGGATTTGCGTAAGAGACTCGAGGTCATCGGTCTTATCAGCTTCCCTCATTCAGAAAGGCTTCGTTTCTGCGGATGACCCTCGTTCAAATCAGAAAAATACTGATTGAGCTGGAAAAACTCATTTACCTCACAGGATGATCTTCACAGAAACATTTGTGACACGTTGCACTGACAGAGGAGTTTAGGAAAGGCATGTCAATTTCCCAGTCTCCTCAAGCCAGTTTGAGCAATCTATCCCAGACAGAAACAGTGTCGGCCCAGATACGGCCCACATCCGGATCATAATGTGCCAGATGTGGGCTGGATCTGGGCCGACACTTTTGAATGAGGGCACGTTTACATTATTAAAACTGTGACTTAAAAAAATAAACTTACTTAAACGTACGTTTTTCCTTTGAGTTTTCCACGCACAGACGACACCATTGTTAAAACGATCCCCATTCACATGGATCCAGAGGAAACGGCAAAAAAAAATATTCTACTGCCAGGCCATTAGATGCCGATGATGTCATCGTCTCCAGAGATTCATGTTTTTGTTGTTTACTCACAGACCGCTTTAAAACAGTGCATTTTCAGGCGACCAAAATGCTGTTGTCGTGTAAACGAACAGCCAAAACGCAGAAAAAGTTGTACGTTTTTAGTTGAAAATGGTGTCGTGAATATTACGGGAGCGTTTTCTTCCAGACAAGCGATCGCAGAAGCGATATCATCACATTTGGGAGGAAAAAAAAAATCACAAATTCTGTTTCATGTTGGCTTTAATAATAATAATTTTACTCAAACAACATGTTAAGTTAACCTATCAACCATAATCTGCAACATAATACTATAAAATCAAACAGATTATGACTGTCTTAAACCAGCCCATGAGGCGACACTGGATAACATGTTAATAAGCAGCGTAATTTACTCAAAAACAGACAAGACAAGCTGAGCTGACATATTAAAGTGCGTTTGAAAACTCAATATCTGTTCAAGATGTTTCTCGCTTCAGTTCACCGTGATTGAGAATCAAAGCTGTTTGTGATCAATTTCTCTGGACACACGATCTTCACCGTGGAGGACCTCAGAGTGAAACACTGAAACACCAGGCGTCCCGTGTGAATATCGAGTGTGATGTGTGATCGCTCTCAGGACTGGAGGCCCATCTGAGCCATCAGCTGCTCGTACACCGTCCAGGCCATCGCCGCCATTAGTGTTCTCCTTAGAGAGCGAGGAACCGCACCGCGGAAGAAACCAACCAACCCCTGATCCTGACAGACAAAGGCATCGCTTCAGTTAGGTTTATTTCAACATTTTTGTTTTAGTCATTTTTTGTGTGCGTGTTTACTTAATTTTTAAACAATATTTTTTTCCAAGTTATTTTTATTTCAGTTTTTAGTCATATTGGTTTTAGGAATTTCATTTTAGTATTCAGCTAGTATTCAAGTAAGTTTTACCGATACATCAGTTTTACCGATATATCGGTACCGATAGTTTATTGGAGTAGCTTTTAATTTTTAAACAATAAATGTTTTATTTTTCTAAGTTATATCATTTAAGTATTCGGCTAAATAAAAAAAATTGTGCCCGACAATGATTAATTGCATCCAGAATAAAAGTTTGTGTTCACATAATGTATAATGTTCACAACATGCATAAATACACACACACACACACACATATATTTAAGAAATATTTGCATGTATATACTGTGTTGACAAATAAATAAATAAACAATTTATATATAAATAACACATTTTCTTAATCTTAAATATATACATGCATATGTGTGTGTGTGTATATATATATATATATATATATATATATATATGAAGAGTTCAGAATGCAAAAGCCTCTAAATGCCATTTGAAATTTTCTTCTTTAATGATGATTTTTATCAAACTTGTACATTTAAGTTCAGTAATTTTACTTAAATAAAAATTAATAGGTAATTATCATTGCCATTTAAGTGAAATCACTGAACTTAAATATACAAGCTTGATAAAAATGATCATTCTAGAAGAAAATTTCAAATGGCACTTAGAGGCTTTTGCATCTGAACTCTTCATATATATATTACACACAATTTGTAAGAATTAGTGTGCTTGTAAATCTACTTCCATATTTTTATTTTTTTTTAGTGATGGGCAACGATTAATCACATCCAAAATCTATACATAATCGCATCCATACATAATATTTGTGTGTATATGTGTGTATTATGTAAAAACCCAATTTTTAAATTTTGAACACAACTCAATTTTTGAACTCAATTTTAAAAATATGTAAAAAAAAAAAAAATTTAATCTCACATTCAAGTGGAATCGACCGACTTTTTTTCTATATATTTAGAATCTGTGGAATTATGAGGAATGCAGATTCAAATGTGAATTTGAAGTGTGTAATTTTTAAGATTCAAAAAGAACTGTTTATTTAAGCACCAAGAACAGAGCAGGAAACTAATAGCTGATGGAAGAAGTGTTTGGGGAAACCTGTATGAATACAATCAGATGCAGTTCTAGCTTGTAATGACAGATCTAATGATTATTATTATGCCTAAAAACCCCTCATTCATGTAACAGTAACATATGGCCTCTCATAGACACCGGGAGCCAGTCTGAGGCAGCAGAGAGAGGTGCATGCTGGGAGACGGGCATCTGTTACCTTGTAAATGTATCGCAGCACATCTGACGTCCTGCTGAAGACGTCTGGACTCACTTGAACATGAGTTTTCACCACATCCGCCGGCTGGGTCAGGACAGAGGCCAGGACGCCGGCCAGAACCCCACAGCTGAAGTTAGCCAGCGGAGCGTAAGACGACTGACTGATCTCTGAAAGAGAAGAGTTTATCAGTGTCACAATGAAGGAATGACTGAACACCTCTCTTATCTCTCATGGAGAAACATTTGTACATCATGAGCAATATCCTGTTACCTGTTATCAAGGTTCTGAGAAAAGTTTAATCACTACATTTTTGCTTTCCTATGAGAAACTTTACTGTAATTTTGAATAAAACCTGGTGGCAGTGAGTATTTGGTCAGTGTGTGTTCAGACGTGTTGGCAGTGAGTATTTGGTCAGTGTGTGTTCAGACCTGGTGACAGTGAGTATTTGGTCAGTGTGTGTTCAGACCTGATGGCAGTGAGTACTTGGTCAGTGTGTGTTCAGACCTGGTGACAGTGAGTATTTGGTCAGTGTGTGTTCAGACCTGATGGCAGTGAGTATTTGGTCAGTGTGTGTTCAGACCTGATGGCAGTGAGTACTTGGTCAGTGTGTGTTCAGACCTGGTGACAGTGAGTATTTGGTCAGTGTGTGTTCAGACCTGATGGCAGTGAGTATTTGGTCAGTGTGTGTTCAGACCTGATGGCAGTGAGTACTTGGTCAGTGTGTGTGTTCAGACCTGATGGCAGTGAGTACTTGGTCAGTGTGTGTGTTCAGACCTGATGGCAGTGAGTATTTGGTCAGTGTGTGTTCAGACCTGATGGCAGTGAGTATTTGGTCAGTGTGTGTTCAGACCTGATGGCAGTGAGTACTTGGTCAGTGTGTGTTCAGACCTGATGGCAGTGAGTATTTGGTCAGTGTGTGTTCAGACCTGATGGCAGTGAGTATTTGGTCAGTGTGTGTTCAGACCTGGTGGCAGTGAGTATTTGGTCAGTGTGTGTTCAGGCCTGTTGGCAGTGAGTATTTGGTCAGTGTGTGTGTTCAGACCTGATGGCAGTGAGTATTTGGTCAGTGTGTGTTCAGACCTGATGGCAGTGAGTATTTGGTCAGTGTGTGTTCAGACCTGATGGCAGTGAGTATTTGGTCAGTGTGTGTTCAGATCTGATGGCAGTGAGTATTTGGTCAGTGTGTGTTCAGACCTGATGGCAGTGAGTATTTGGTTAGTGTGTGTTCAGACCTGATGGCAGTGAGTATTTGGTCAGTGTGTGTGCAGACCTGGAGGCAGTGAGTATTTGGTCAGTGTGTGTTCAGACCTGATGGCAGTGTGTGTTTGGTCAGTGTGTGTTCAGACCTGATGGCAGTGAGTATTTCGTCAGTGTGTGTTCAGACCTGATGGCAGTGAGTATTTGGTCAGTGTGTGTTCAGACCTGACGGCAGTGAGTATTTGGTTAGTGTGTGTTCAGACCTGATGGCAGTGAGTATTTGGTCAGTGTGTGTTCAGACCTGATGGCAGTGAGTATTTGGTCAGTGTTGTGTTCAGACCTGGAGGCAGTGAGTATTTGGTCAGTGTGTGTGTTCAGACCTGATGGCAGTGAGTATTTGGTCAGTGTGTGTTCAGACCTGATGGCAGTGAGTATTTGGTCAGTGTGTGTTCAGACCTGATGGCAGTGAGTATTTGGTCAGTGTGTGTGTTCAGACCTGATGGCAGTGAGTATTTGGTCAGTGTGTGTTCAGACCTGGTGGCAGTGAGTACTTGGTCAGTGTGTGTTCAGACCTGTTGGCAGTGAGTACTTGGTCAGTGTGTGTTCAGACCTGATGGCAGTGAGTATTTGGTCAGTGTGTGTGTTCAGACCTGATGGCAGTGAGTATTTGGTCAGTGTGTGTGCAGACCTGGAGGCAGTGAGTATTTGGTCAGTGTGTGTTCAGACCTGATGGCAGTGAGTATTTGGTCAGTGTGTGTGCAGACCTGGAGGCAGTGAGTACTTGGTCAGTGTGTGTTCAGACCTGATGGCAGTGAGTATTTGGTCAGTGTGTGTTCAGACCTGTTGGCAGTGAGTATTTGGTCAGTGTGTGTGTTCAGACCTGATGGCAGTGAGTATTTGGTCAGTGTGTGTTCAGACCTGATGGCAGTGAGTATTTGGTCAGTGTGTGTTCAGACCTGGTGGCAGTGAGTATTTGGTCAGTGTTGTGTTCAGACCTGGAGGCAGTGAGTATTTGGTCAGTGTGTGTGTTCAGACCTGATGGCAGTGAGTATTTGGTCAGTGTGTGTTCAGACCTGGTGGCAGTGAGTATTTGGTCAGTGTTGTGTTCAGACCTGGAGGCAGTGAGTATTTGGTCAGTGTGTGTGTTCAGACCTGATGGCAGTGAGTATTTGGTTAGTGTGTGTTCAGACCTGATGGCAGTGAGTATTTGGTCAGTGTGTGTTCAGACCTGATGGCAGTGAGTATTTGGTCAGTGTGTGTGTTCAGACCTGATGGCAGTGAGTATTTGGTCAGTGTGTGTTCAGACCTGTTGGCAGTGAGTACTTGGTCAGTGTGTGTTCAGACCTGTTGGCAGTGAGTACTTGGTCAGTGTGTGTTCAGACCTGATGGCAGTGAGTATTTGGTTAGTGTGTGTTCAGACCTGATGGCAGTGAGTATTTGGTCAGTGTGTGTTCAGACCTGATGGCAGTGAGTATTTGGTCAGTGTGTGTGTTCAGACCTGATGGCAGTGAGTATTTGGTCAGTGTGTGTTCAGACCTGGTGGCAGTGAGTACTTGGTCAGTGTGTGTTCAGACCTGTTGGCAGTGAGTACTTGGTCAGTGTGTGTTCAGACCTGATGGCAGTGAGTATTTGGTCAGTGTGTGTGTTCAGACCTGATGGCAGTGAGTATTTGGTCAGTGTGTGTGTTCAGACCTGGTGGCAGTGAGTACTTGGTCAGTGTGTGTTCAGACCTGATGGCAGTGAGTACTTGGTCAGTGTGTGTGTTCAGACCTGATGGCAGTGAGTATTTGGTCAGTGTGTGTTCAGACCTGATGGCAGTGAGTATTTGGTTAGTGTGTGTTCAGACCTGATGGCAGTGAGTATTTGGTCAGTGTGTGTTCAGACCTGGTGGCAGTGAGTACTTGGTCAGTGTGTGTGTTCAGACCTGATGGCAGTGAGTATTTGGTCAGTGTGTGTTCAGACCTGATGGCAGTGTGTGTTTGGTCAGTGTGTGTTCAGACCTGATGGCAGTGAGTATTTGGTCAGTGTGTGTTCAGACCTGGAGGGAGTGAGTATTTGGTCAGTGTGTGTTCAGACCTGATGGCAGTGAGTATTTGGTCAGTGTGTGTTCAGACCTGGAGGGAGTGAGTATTTGGTAAGTGTGTGTTCAGACCTGGAGGGAGTGAGTATTTGGTCAGTGTGTGTGTTCAGACCTGGTGGCAGTGAGTACTTGGTCAGTGTGTGTGTTCAGACCTGATGGCAGTGAGTATTTGGTCAGTGTGTGTTCAGACCTGATGTCAGTGAGTACTTGGTCAGTGTGTGTTCAGACCTGATGGCAGTGAGTATTTGGTCAGTGTGTGTTCAGACCTGGAGGGAGTGAGTATTTGGTCAGTGTGTGTTCAGACCTGGTGGCAGTGAGTACTTGGTCAGTGTGTGTTCAGACCCGGAGGGAGTGAGTATTTGGTCAGTGTGTGTTCAGACCTGATGGCAGTGAGTACTTGGTCAGTGTGTGTGTTCAGACCTGATGGCAGTGAGTATTTGGTCAGTGTGTGTTCAGACCTGGAGGGAGTGAGTATTTGGTCAGTGTGTGTTCAGACCTGGTGGCAGTGAGTACTTGGTCAGTGTGTGTTCAGACCCGGAGGGAGTGAGTATTTGGTCAGTGTGTGTTCAGACCTGACGGCAGTGAGTACTTGGTCAGTGTGTGTTCAGACCTGGTGGCAGTGAGTATTTGGTCAGTGTGTGTTCAGACCTGATGGCAGTGAGTATTTGGTCAGTGTGTGTTCAGACCTGGTGGCAGTGAGTATTTGGTCAGTGTGTGTTCAGACCTGATGGCAGTGAGTATTTGGTCAGTGTGTGTTCAGACCTGGTGGCAGTGAGTATTTGGTCAGTGTGTGTTCAGACCTGATGGCAGTGAGTATTTGGTCAGTGTGTGTGTTCAGACCTGATGGCAGTGAGTATTTGGTCAGTGTGTGTTCAGACCTGGTGGCAGTGAGTACTTGGTCAGTGTGTGTTCAGACCTGTTGGCAGTGAGTACTTGGTCAGTGTGTGTTCAGACCTGATGGCAGTGAGTATTTGGTCAGTGTGTGTGTTCAGACCTGATGGCAGTGAGTATTTGGTCAGTGTGTGTGTTCAGACCTGGTGGCAGTGAGTACTTGGTCAGTGTGTGTTCAGACCTGATGGCAGTGAGTACTTGGTCAGTGTGTGTGTTCAGACCTGATGGCAGTGAGTATTTGGTCAGTGTGTGTTCAGACCTGATGGCAGTGAGTATTTGGTTAGTGTGTGTTCAGACCTGATGGCAGTGAGTATTTGGTCAGTGTGTGTTCAGACCTGGTGGCAGTGAGTACTTGGTCAGTGTGTGTGTTCAGACCTGATGGCAGTGAGTATTTGGTCAGTGTGTGTTCAGACCTGATGGCAGTGTGTGTTTGGTCAGTGTGTGTTCAGACCTGATGGCAGTGAGTATTTGGTCAGTGTGTGTTCAGACCTGGAGGGAGTGAGTATTTGGTCAGTGTGTGTTCAGACCTGATGGCAGTGAGTATTTGGTCAGTGTGTGTTCAGACCTGGAGGGAGTGAGTATTTGGTCAGTGTGTGTGTTCAGACCTGGTGGCAGTGAGTACTTGGTCAGTGTGTGTGTTCAGACCTGATGGCAGTGAGTATTTGGTCAGTGTGTGTTCAGACCTGATGTCAGTGAGTACTTGGTCAGTGTGTGTTCAGACCTGATGGCAGTGAGTATTTGGTCAGTGTGTGTTCAGACCTGGAGGGAGTGAGTATTTGGTCAGTGTGTGTTCAGACCTGGTGGCAGTGAGTACTTGGTCAGTGTGTGTTCAGACCTGGAGGGAGTGAGTATTTGGTCAGTGTGTGTTCAGACCTGATGGCAGTGAGTATTTGGTCAGTGTGTGTTCAGACCTGACGGCAGTGAGTACTTGGTCAGTGTGTGTTCAGACCTGGTGGCAGTGAGTATTTGGTCAGTGTGTGTTCAGACCTGATGGCAGTGAGTATTTGGTCAGTGTGTGTTCAGACCTGGTGGCAGTGAGTATTTGGTCAGTGTGTGTTCAGACCTGATGGCAGTGAGTATTTGGTCAGTGTGTGTTCAGACCTGGTGGCAGTGAGTATTTGGTCAGTGTGTGTTCAGACCTGGTGGCAGTGAGTATTTGGTCTGGCTGTAGATCATGACGTATATCCCGGAGAACGGTGTGTCTCTGAGGAGTGTGGCCGTCAGACCGGAGAACAGGGCCTTGGGTCCCTCCGTCCGGCACACGGACCGCAGCGCGCCTGACACACTGCGGTACTGATAGCGGCCGCTCTAACACACACACACACACACACACACATCATGAGGCCGATCTACACTAGTGTTCAAGAATTAGTTAGACATTTGAATTTAAGGAAGTCTCTTTTCAAAACACAGTAAAGCGCTCAAATATTATTACAATTTAAAACAGCTGTTTTCCATTTGAATATAGAGTAACTATAATTTATTCCAGTGATCAAAAGATTTCCGTTTTAAACAAATTATGTTCTTTTTTACTTTCTACTCATCATTTTCTTTTTTAAATTGCCCATTTTGAGTGCTAGTTTATTGATTTGTATTTATCTGCACATATGCACACACACACACACACCTCGAAGCGTGTTTTGATGACGGTGACAGGCAGCATGCAGACGCCGGCCACACATCTGGCTCCGGCTCCCAGCAGCGCTGAATGCAGGGGCCCCGGGGCCCCGTCCGCGAAGAAATGCTGCTTTAGTGTGAAATATGTGCTGAAGTAGATCCCGACTCCTGGAATACAGCGCACAAACGACTGCGGAGAGAGAAACAGAGTATAATAGAGCTGCACAATTAATCGCAATGAAACAGCAGACGATTTAGCAAAGGCTGTGATCGTATTTATCAGTTTATCAGTGCAGCGGCTGATCGGTAGTAAATGCTGCTCCATCTGAACACCAGGGGGCATCTAACACACACAGACACCAAATATGCCCCGCCCCCACCGCAGAAGTACGACACGTCATTATTGGACGCTTTCATTAAACATGAGTCATGACTAATAAACAAACGACTGCCTTATTCTGTGTGAGAAGCACATCTATTTCTGAAGGCTGAGCTCAACTGTCCTTATGAAGTGAGTTTGGAGTAAAAGCATGTTATTAAAAGTTGTCTTTTGTTCAAAGAGGTTCATAAATGCTTTTCATGTTTTGAAAGATGTTTTGACGTGCATTTCTTTTTTCAAATGCGCATCATAAGAGACTCAAACTAAGTGCTTTCAGACTGAGCAGCGTTTACATCACTGACAAGCCGCACATTACAAATACTTACAGCCTTTGTGATTTCAAAATCGCGATAAGTGATTACATGTAAATTGTGATTAATCGTGCAGCCCTAGTGTAGAACCACACAAAGAAACACAACAGAGGTATGGTCTCGGATGAGTGCGACACTCACAGGTGAGACACCTCTCCACAGTCCCACGAGCTTCTCCGTCCGTAGGACACTCACAAACACCTCGACCAAGCCGACCCCACCCGACCCGGGCTGTAGCGTCTGCATGCGCGTCTTCAGCAGGTCCAGGGGCTGGAAGAGCAGTGTGGAGCACGTCCCGCTCAGAGAGCCACACATGAACGCCTTCAGTGCCGGGTGAGCCTGCATCAGGTTTAAACAAGCCATCAAAAACTGCTCCAATCACATCGGTTTACACAACATTATTTTTGATGGAGTTCAGCGTGTAACAATTTTATTTATTTATTTATTAAATAAGGTTAATTGGATCTAACAAACATTAACTGAAGTAAAATAAAATATAATACAACAAACTTTTTCAAGTAGAACTTACTCCATGGCACTTTAAGTTTAAATTTCATAAATACAGTACTAAAATAACAAAAACTAACATACACACACACACACACACACACTTTTTAAATGATAAACTACCTAATTAGAGTAAAAAAAGGAAGAAAAAAACAATACACAATATTAATAAAAACTATAATAGTGTATTATTTATATTACACATAAGCCATACATGTTTTTGCAATTTGAAATAAAAATAAAATGTAATTTAAATAAAATCAGCTAGTCAACATTACTCGTTTTATCTATTTATTTTTATGACATGAAGTAATAAAATGCAACTTCACGTCTGTGTGTGTGTGTCTACCGCTTAACCAAGCCCCGCCTCTTTTCAGAGGACCGCTTCACACGGACCAATCGGAATGCAAAAAACAAGAGGCTTGGCTAAATCCCGCCCCTTCAGAGGATAAAAAAAAACACCTTAAGTAAACAACAAACTCTTTATAATCAGCCCGTTCAAGCCTTTCACTGCATATTAAAATCACTCTATATGATCAAATTCACTGTCTGAACATTTTAAACCCCATGTTTGAAACGTGACAGTCCACCAGCCACTGTGATACGGCACAGTCAGAGCTAACTATCTGCCATATCACTCACCAGATAACATGAGTGATATGACCTGAAGAAACAGCTAGGGCAAGGTGATGTGACCTGATCGAGTCAGAGGTCAGAGTTCAGAAATGATATATGAGACACTTTGCGTTTGTTCTTAAAACTTGTGCATTCCAGTGAGAAAGTTTAATTTGATAAAATGTGTTCCCCTGAGAAACTTTTTTGTTTGCTCTCAAAACAATTGCGTTCCCCTGTCTGATATACGTTCCGTTCGTCTGAGAAACCTTCAGTTCGCTCTTAAAAATCTTGCGTTCCTCTGAAAAACGTTGTGTTCATCCGATAAACTTTTCGTTCACTTAAAAAAAAAAAAACTAAACCCGCTCTTAAAACTTTTGCGTTCAAACGAGAAACGAAACTAAAATAAATTATATGTAGGCTATAATTTAATCTATAGCTGCAAAGGCAATAGAAATAATGATGTGTGAGAAAAACGACAATAATGCATTGCGAGCAAATGCAAAAGTTTCTCGGGGAATACAATGCTTTTTTGGGGCTTTTTTTTAAGATAAGAAACATATTCGGTGTCTAATACATTTCGTAATGTTTAACAGGTTTACAAAAAGAAATAAAACTCAGACTTACCAGCAAGAACTCCATGTTGTTTGAGATGATCAGTTTATCTTGAGCTTCTGAAAACAGTGATGTGAGAATTAATTACTGACCGCATCTAATTTCACACAAACTAACATCACCAGACAGACTGTTTCTCTCTCACTCACACACACACGGTGTGTATAATTCTATCAGTGTGTGCGCCGTGCCTCTCATTCATTCATTAATTCAAGCGCGCGCTCCCACGTGAGGTGCACGTCCATTTGGTTCTGACTGAGCTGTTTGAAGCCAGAAAAAGTAACAGCTTAAATACGGAGTTATAAAGATCAGCTCACCTCTTCTATGACCCGCGGCGGGTGTTCATCATTCTGGGGAATAACGTTTCCAATTAATGTTTCTGCAAAGGTGAAAAATATTCCCAGACAACCTCGATGGGTAAGGATACTTAGAAACAAAAAGTAATAAAATAAAAATAATAAAGAAGATGTGGCGATCACACACACTGGACCGTGAACTGGTATCAGTTCTGTCTGTGCACGCGCTTCACAGGTATGTATTAAAGAAAGGGGCGGGGCCTGATGAAGGTGTCCTACACTTAATCTGATTCGCAGCTAGCGGTTGCAAAATTGCCCAAATGTAGCAGTTGAGAAATAATGTTCACTCACACAGTAAAATAAAACGGTCTCGGTGAATCATAAACACACAGATTTATAAATTCGCTTCAATGTAAAGCAGATAGATCTGCGCAAAACAGCTCTGTCTACATTAAGGCGACCAGTGCGCGCTCTCGTGGCAGAACTCAGTAGGCCTAATTCTATTTTAGAGACTGTACCATTTAATTCATATGAACTGTTTGAGACAGGTACTCTCTATGAAAGTCATGTGTCTAGTATCTGTAAAACCGCATTTTTCCATCGGAAAAATATCGTAAATTACGCCATATGCTCTCATTGACAAATGCGGAACATTCAGGAGTTAGTTCCTGCATTCATGGCATCAAGGCTATAGATTGTTGTAACGCTCAACTGGGTGGACCCCCTGCATGCTTAATAAACAAAGTTCAGCTAGTTCAAAACTAAGTTCTTACCAGAACCAGGAAGATGTATGACCATATCCGGTTCTGTCAACCCTGAATTGGCTGCCTGTTAAACATCGTATACATTTTAAAATATTGCTGATTACTGAAAGCTCCCCAGTACTTCAGCGAGCTCTTAGCACATTATGTCGTTATAATGAGACATTATGACGTTTTGACGAGATATCATGTCGTTTTAACGACATAAGTCGTTATAACGAGATATTATGACGTTTTAACAAGATATTATGTTGTTACTATAACAAGATATTATGTCGTCATTATAATGAGATATTATGCCGTTAAAACGACATACTAAGTCGTTACAGCAACTTAAGTTGTTAAAAAATGACATAATATTTCGTTATAACGAGATAAGTTTTCTTTTTTTTATCTCACCTTGCGGTTCAGGGTTTTCGTAGTTTTGTAACTAGAATATAAAAAAATTAAATAAAAAAAAAACATCAAGTCAAGAGACATACACTTGCTAAAGCGGTTTTGGAAAAGCCATTTTATTGCATATCATTATAACGATTTATGACAAATCTCTCCGGATATCATTTAGGAGCTGCAGAGAGAGAACATAACACAACATCACAAAGTCATTATTGGGAGAAAATGAGAATGAGAGAGAAAAATGCTCTACGTATCCATACATAATCAATAATAGTACATTTCTCTCACTTCCCAGCAGTGTGAGCGGAAAAGCAGAAACTGAGCACGAGCTTCGAGGAGTGAGATCACCGACCCCTTAAAAAAAAACCCTCGTCAGAATAATCTCAGTCTTTCTGAGAGAAACCCAGACAGACAAATCAAACCCAGATCGCGGAATAATCAAATATGATGTCAGAGAGTTTTAGAGGTAGCCACGGAAACCGTTCCATATTTCAAAAACTCCCGCCAAACGGTGGCTTCCCGCCCTGCGAAGCCGTGCTCAGAGTTTACAGTGTGTGTGCGTGTGAGAGAAACCATCAACCCATCCACCCTTCATGCCCTGAACATTAATAAAAGACACATATACTTGAAGGAAAAGAGGATCAGAAAATATCCAAATAGTAGATTTAAGGCGATAGTGCATAGTCTAAATGAGCTCGTGCATTGCCTACTCTGTCTTTATTCCTTCAGTCTGCAGCAACAGTGAGAAAACACACACCTTTCATTGCTCAGAACAAACAGACACAAATCTTTCCCCATTTCATGTGCATATATGGTGACAATCTCTAATATTTTCCGTGTTGGTTTGAATTACTAAATGCCTTATTCGTGTGTAAAGCCCAAAAAGCGTAACTGTATGATACTATCTGTAATTCACCTTTGGCTAAGCCCCGCCCCCCTTAGTTACATAGATGTGCTTGTTGAGGGGTTCACACAGTTTAATCCAAAGACGACACTTGTCAGGATTTGACTTCGGTTTTGGGAAGGGAAAAACCGGACACGCCCCTCCAACCTCTCTGGGAAACGCGTATCTGTGTTACAAATGCCCCAGGAACAACGTTTATGCATATTTTTGATAAAACTACGACGGTAATAGCCTGCCGAGACCAAAAATATGACACGCCTGTGTTGAAAGTTCAATGGAGCGCTGTGAAAAAGTGTCGGACCTCTGTGGGCTGTGATTGGTCAATCTACATTCTAGGGCGTGGCTTAGCCAAAGGTGAATTATCATCACAATGTCTTATTTACCAGCAGAGGCGCAAGCGCTATGTTCATCCTTATACCATTATAAAAACTTACCAATAAAATACAGTTGTGTAGAAAGCAACGTTTGCTTTGGTCCCCTTCAAATAAGTTCTTTCTTCACTTTTTTTTTTTTTAAACTCATTTTTTTTTTTCTCTTTTACTTCAGTTAGAAAAATAGATCCAGAATCGGGAATATCATTGAGGGAATGCGTCCTTACAAAAAATATCATTCCGCTCTATTCGTTTCTATTCTAGACGATGACATGAAAACACGAATTTGGTCCTCAGTGCGAGTGAAGCTGTCGAGTGTGATTGTCAAGAGAACCATTGTGTGTTTGTTTATAATACACTATGGCACTAAAATAACGATAATATAAAAAGACGAGAGGGAATCTCTGAGTTTTCCTGGACGTTATCGTCCGAGGCTTGTGTGTGTGTGTGTGTGTGTATGTGGGGACGCTGCGGTCCGGCTTCTTTCACTCTGGTTTGGGTTCTGGGGTTTCGCTCTTGGCCTCTGGGTCTTCATCGCTCTCGATTCCTGAGCGGCTGACGATGCGACGCATGGTGAAGGGTAGATCGCCACGCCTGGACATGAAAACACACACGTTTCAATGTCAGATATGCACAACTCTGTGATATTGGCCCTCTGGGGACTTGTCCTGAAAACGTGCGTAATCTTGAATTTGTAACAATCCTACATAAGCTTTTATCCTTAAGGTTTCCTGATGTTAAGAGTTTAAATCCCCCAATCAGAGCTTTCCTCTCAGAAAAACAGTAGGAAAATAGATTAGAACAGATATATATATATATATATATATATATATAAAGAAAAAGTATTGAACAATTATGGAAGCTGGTTTCCACCATGGAATAAAACAATTCCAAAGGTAACTGCGACTTTCATTTTCTTCTTTGATCTCATTGCGACTTATGTTGTAAACTCAAGACTTTCTTTCTTGCAATTGTGTGATATAAAGTCAGAATTGCGAGATAAAGAGTCGTAATTACCTTTTAAATAGTTTTATTGTGTGGCGAAAACAAGAGCAGATAAAAAAAAAAAGAACAATCGAAAAATTCCAAATAGTTGAACATATTTGAAAATGTATTTTTGGAATTATTGTGCATATATTTAACTATACCAGAAAATGTATTAATTTATATGATAAATATAATAAATCAAGAAACTAAATGAGGTCAAATAAACCACGCGTATGAATTTGTGCTTATGTGAACCAGTGTACACAATAGAGTGCCGAAGTGATGACGTCACTTTGTAGGACAACTCGGAAGCTAGCGGCGCATGGGTTCCCTCGGTCGAAAAGCAATGCATTTGCCCCATACACTTTTGGAAAATCGCAAAAAATAAGATCTGTGTTCAACAAAGGGTTGTGACCCTTACACGTTTTGTCTAGCAAGATAATCTTTACAAGTTAATCCAAAATTTATACATTTTGAAGCCTATATAAAGATTTTAAAAAACACAATCAGACACAATAAAGTTTAAAAAACCACAAGCAGGTTATAACTGTGTTTTATGTCATAGATCAAAACGTGAAAATATTTAGAGGCTCTGATCACCACAGACCTTATTTCAGGCGATTTAGCAAAAACCCATTCAAAAATCCTATAGGCTTTAGAGCACATGTGTCAAACTCAAGGCCCGCGGGCCACAACCGGCCCGCAAATGAATTATTTTTGGCCCGCATGACAAAATGTATTTATTTTTAGAGCTGGCCCGCCGTCACTGTGTCACGTGACAAGCAATGACGCGTCACCATGGAAACATGACCGCGAAAGCGTGACATTCTGGGCGGTAACCCGGATGAGTGGCCATTATGGGGGCACTCGGATGTAAACAACAGCATTTACTGCACTATGTATGTACTACGGAACACATTGTTACACTAAAAAACACAGAAAAAACCCTTGGTAGGTACGAAATCATATAGAGATGGACTTACCAAGCAGGAGAGAGCGTAATATTTTGACAAACTAAAGTTAATATGTGGTAATGGTGAGCTTCTATAGCCCGTACTGCAATTCTTCCTTCTATTTTCTTGTTCCGACATAGGCTACGCTCAGATTGTCAGTCCAAAAAGCACATGAAATCCGTTTCAAGCTAGCAGCTACATCCATATGTGGTTTGAAATCCTATTCAAATACCATATGCCTCAGTCTGAACGATCGGATTTCGGATGGAATGCGACTTTCACGCCACATAAAATGTAACGTTAAACATCAGTTTTGGAGGAGATCATGCTGCAAGTCGCTGCCGAAACAATGCTGTGTTGTTGCAAAGTGCCGGACGAGCAGAAAAATATTATTTCTGAAACATGTATTGAAACCGGCGCTGACAAGAACGCGGAAAAAGCCGTAACGTTGCATAACAGATTCCTACCGTTCTGCAGCTCAATACGCAATTCCACCAGAGGCTGTTGCTTAAAGTCCCTAATATAGTCCAGCGCGGCGGTGGCTACACACATCCATGTTGTAAAAATTAAATAAGAAAACATCACTATTGCAAATGCAAACCCCTCCATCAGTGTCAATGTCAGTGCCGTATTGCTGATGCTGTGCCTCTGTCAACCACAAACGCCTTCTTTCATCAGTTTTTGCACTCTTCTCTTTAACGTTTGGTAGTCTGTAACTCAAAAGGTATTTTCCCCGATGTGACAGTGACAGATTAGTACAGACCAAAACTCGGCCATTTTTCAGCATAAATAATCAGCCAAATTTGAAGGAAGGTGAACTTTGAAAAGGTGGACTTTCATTTTTGCATTTCTTTCTCTTGCTATAATAGGACATTTGATTTTCCTTTGAAGTAGGCTAAATAACTTTTGTAAATAACCATAAGAAATTAGTGAAACTGATTTTATTTATTAATTTTATTTTATTTTATTTCCTAATTAATGTTGTTTTATTGGCAATAATATATAGACCTTGTTGTTTTCAGGTTCATAATAATAATACGTTGTTTCAATAAGTGTTTAACCTGTCCGTCCCTTGACCTATAGCAATTTTTTGATCTCGGCCCACTGTGTATTTGAGTTTGACACCCCTGCTTTAGAGCGAGGGAACCGTAATGCTAAAATGCTAACTCACTTCCGCGTTTTGGCCTACAGAGTGACGTCGTAACTTCGGCACTCTATTACAGTTTTTATTTTTACATTTTCATTTCAATTTTAAAGTTTTAGTAATTTTATTCCATTTCTGCCTTTTTATTTATTTTAAACTAAACTAAAATGAGAAATTCTGCCTTTGCAAGATAGCTGAAATTGTCCCTATAATTTATTTGATTTCAGTTAACGTTTACTTTAGTTCCGGTAACAAATGTTTCTTTATTGCTTTAGTTTTTAATAATAACCCTGAAGTGAACGAGCTATAATTCTAATGAAATGTAAAATTTCTCAAATTGACGGATTAATAATCGCAATGAAATATTGTAACCGTTATGGTGCAGCTGTGTTTTCTTACGCATCATAGTTTGCGCAATTAACAATTTCACACAATTAACGATTTTACTTCGTTTTCTTACTTTATTAATTAAGTTAACACTTTATTTTACAGTGTCCGTGTCACATATACTTACCGTGGTAATAACAGTAAATTATGCATAATCACATGCAACTAACCCTCAACCAAACCCTAACCCTATAGTGAGTACTTATGGAGTTGCTTAATATTACTCAGTACTTAAATATATAATTACACTGTATGACAACTTAAAATAAAGTGTAACCTAATATATAATTTGTTATTTATAATATTTTACAACCAAAATATAACTTAGCTCATTTGGATGGCAAAAGGCGATTGAAATTTAAACTTCACAATGACTGCGGTCCCCTCAGATAGCTGATGTGAACATGCCGTGCTTGTCATCAGATGTCAACAGTGGTGATGTGTAATGCACACCTGAGTTTGCTCTTCAGACTGTTGACCTCACGGTTCATGGCGTCGGCTGATTCGGTGGCGTCCTCCAGCTCTCTCTGCAGTTTCCTGCGGTTAGCGTTGGCTCGCTGCGCCTCCTCCTCAGTCTCCTCCAGCTGGCGCTTCAGCTGCTTCAGGCGGCTGTTCAACTTGTCCGACTGCAGACAATCACAACAAGCCACAGCGTCACAAGCAGGGTTTGACAATCAACTGTGGTGGCTAACGCTGTCAAATCACTCGCGTTTCTTAAAACATTGCTGTGGGAGTTTGGTTAAGACGAATCTGCACAGATTTAGCGCAAATACTCAACTCGTGAGTCATCATGATATAATAATACAGTGTATTGTGCATAATCTGCTCATATCTGGCTTACTTAAAGGGTAACTAAACCCCTGGTCAGAGCCTGACTCTGAAAAATGCTGAAAAAGTGGGGTGAGATGAAACCTGCGAACGTCACGAAGTGCGGAACATCCAATAGGAAAATTTAACTGCAGTAGCCACCGTTCAACCTGAAGAGGGCAGCACTAAGACGTTTTTACACCATATATTGTAGAAATAAAACACTTTATACACAAATGTCAAAAAAGTTACTCGAATCAATGACTGGTATTAATAAACATCCATTCTTACAGATCATTAACTAAAAAAAGTTGGTTTAGTGTTTAGTTACTCTTTAAACACACAAGTCACTACGCAACAAAAAATTAGAGCCCGACCGATAAAGGATTTTGAAGGCTGTTACCGATATAAATATTTTTGGGTTTTAAAATACGATATTCTGATATATCGGCCGATATTTTTTATTATTATTAAATATTGTTGGATTTCACACACGTGTAAAAGAAAAGCTAACTTTTCTGCGCAAGATACGTTTGATACTTTTTCTCTATGTCTAAATGTTCACTCCTCGCAAGTACAACTTACATTTTACAATGCAGGGACGGTAACTAGAGATATGCTAGTTATAAATACGATAATCATTACTTTATTTAGGCAGAAAAAGTTCGTTGTGGTTTCCAAGTTCATTAATGTTAACGTTAACGGTCTTCCACTGATGATAGTGGCATTAGCTAGCTTTGTGGTTAGCTAGTCTATGATGAGCCATAATTTAGCAATAGATAACATCATACTGCAAATTGTAAAACATACATTTTCAATATAACAGGCCAAGGAGAGATGATTAAAGCGTGTTTCGTCCGTTTTTATTTTATATTTTTAAATATTCATTTATCGGCCATTATAACTGCCGATACCGATATTATGGAAAATGCCTAATATCGGCCGGCCGATATATCGGTCTGGCTCTACAAATAATTCATTTGCATTGAAGCAATAGCTAATATTAAAAAGCACTTGGGTAAGAGAAAAGACATTGTTATTTGCCAACAGTATTGATCTGTCCACCTAACACACATTTGTGGTGATGCGGATGATGGAAGGGTGGAGATGACTGGATGACAGGAATTTGTTTGAATAAAAAATTAATGTATGAAATCCTGAATGAAACGATAAAATTAAATTTTATGAGCTGTAACGTGGTTAATCATTTTTGTTTATTGCTAGTGGAGGTTCTGAAAGGCCGGTAATTTAATTTTAAAGGGACAGTGTGTACTTTTGTAAGGTATTTTATTATCTAAAATAAATATTTGTATTCCTAAATATGTCCTCAATGGTGTACAAATACCTCTGCCAATTATCCGACTTATCCTCGTAAACGAAAAATTTATTATCTTTATATACATGGGACGGGTTGGTCCACGGAGGCTTCCATGTCGTTCCGCCATCTTGAAAAACTACTGCACTGGTGGATTATTTTATTTTTTATTATTATTATTTAATTCGTTTGAATGCAAAATACAATTTCACCACTAGATGGGAGAAATTCCAACACAATGTCCCTTTAAAAATGTAGTAGTGAGTGAAAAGGTTCATTTCAACGCCTGGTCACGATCTGCTCGAACGTGCCGTGGTGGTGTAATGTGCACAGAGATGTAGAGAGCGTCACCTGGTCTTTAAACTGCTCAGCGTTGCGTCTCTCGTCGTCCACCTGCAGAATCACCTCCTTCAGCTTCTTCTCTGTACGACGCACCAGTTTGGACGCCTGCTGCCGCTCTCTAAACACACACATCACACAGAGTCAGTCCAGTGCTTTTACCGTCATTAGAAATGGATGCATTTTTAATGTGCTGTATGGTGAATAAGTCACGGCTGAAGGGCGTTGTTCGGCTCGACTCGAAGCGGAGTCAAGAGTCAGTCTCGACTTTTTCAACATACAGCGCTAGCCCTCGAGTACCATATCGCTTTTATAAAACGCTTACCACACAATACTAATATTAAAGCCCAAAAAATATGTATCAATGCAACTTTCATGATGTAAAACCCTTCCTTCCGCTGGAAAAAATAGTCCCTGACCCGTAAACAGCAGCAGAAGTTACGTTACGTTATTTCGCCGTTAGATGGCGGCAAAGACTATCGTTATGAGAGAGTTAGTAAGAAGTGAAGACTTTTATATTGAAAGGATAAACTTGTGAACAATGACTAGCGTGTTAGGACAAGGAAAAAGCCTGAACTAAAGGACAAGATATCGCAGCGGACATTCAAACTGATCATTTATAATGAATAGGACTGACCGAAAGGAAGATGCTACATCTAATGTAAATGCTTATTCGATCTCTCCCAATACTATACTCTGTAAGCTTCATTGAGTATCAATGAGAACATGTGTTTACGTTGCTAAGAGTGGTTGCTAGGGGTGTTGTGTAGTGATACATCGGACCGTTGAGTGAAGCGGTTACAGCCGTGTTTTATCATAAATCAAAATCAAGGACGGGAACTGACCGTTTAATAAGTTAGAATATAACTTATATATCTAAAAATGTATTTATGTATTTATATTTTTTGTTCTTGTTGATTTGTATGTGTATTGTAATGAAAAGGCTAATTTGTCCCCTCACTTGGTTTCGATGTCGACCTGCTCCTCCAGCTGAGCGATCTTGGCCTCCAGGGCGGCGATGGTGGCCTTGTACTTGCTCTTCACGGCTCCTTCCAGTTCAGTCAGTTTGAGCTTCAGCTCCTTGTTCTGCCGCTCCATCTGTGATCGAGCGCCTTCCAGACGCTGCGTGGTGCTGCGCTCGGCCGTCAGCTCCACGTTTATCTGGTCCGTCTAGACAAACGAGAGACAGATATTATTAGGGATTTCGTAGACACAGGACACGTTTTTTATCTGTACTCCGTCTACAGACAAATGAGAGAGACAGATATTCGGAGGCATTTCGTCAAAAGAACAAGTTTTTTTTTTTACCTTGTGTCCGTCTCCAGACAAACGAGAGCGATCTTCGTAGACATTTCGTAGACACAGAAAAATTTTTTTTTAATCTTTCATCTGTCTATTTGTAGAGAGTTTGTGGACAAAAAACAAGTTGTTTATCTTTCGCCCGACTACAGACAAACGAGAGCGATATTCGTAGACATTTTGAAGACACAAGTTTTTTTTATCTTTCGTCCGTTTACAGACGAACAAGAACAATATTCGTAGACACAGAAGTTTTTTTATCTTTTGTCCGTCTACAGACAAACGAGAGTGATATTCGTAGACATTCCGTAAACACAAGTGTTTTATCTTTTGTCTGTCTACAGACAACCAAGAGCGATATCTGTAGACATTTCGTGGACACAGAACAAGTTTTTTTTTAATCTTTGGTCCGTCTACAGACAAGCGAGAGCGATATTCGTAACATTTCGTGGATACAGAACATGTTTTTTTAATCTTTCGTCTGTTTACAGACAAACGAGAACAATATTCGTAGACACAACAAGTTTTTTTATCTTTGGTCCGTCTACAGACAAACGAGAGCGATATTCGTAACATTTCGTGGATACAGAACATGTTTTTTTAATCTTTCGTCCGTTTACAGACGAACAAGAACAATATTCGTAGACACAGAAGTTTTTTTTTATCTTTTGTCTGTCTACAGACAAACGAGAGTGATATTCGTATACATTCCGTAAACACAAGTGTTTTATCTTTTGTCTGTCTACAGACAACCAAGAGCGATATCTGTAGACATTTCGTGGACACAGAACAAGTTTTTTTTTAATCTTTCGTCTGTCTACGGACAAACGAGAGCGATATTCGTAGACATTTCGTGGACACAGAACATGTTTTTTTTTTATCTTTGGTCCGTCTACAGACAAACGAGAGCGATATTCGTAACATTTCGTGGATACAGAACATGTTTTTTTAATCTTTCGTCCGTCTACAGACAAACGAGAGCGATATTCGTAACATTTCGTGGATACAGAACATGTTTTATCAATCTTTCGTCCGTCTACAGACAAACGAGAACAATATTCGTAGACGCAACAAGTTTTTTATCTTTGGTCCGTCTACAGACAAACGAGAGCGATATTCATAACATTTCGTGGACACAGAACATGTTTTGTTAATCTTTCATCCGTCTACAGACAAACGAGAGCGATATTCGTAGACATTTTGTAGACACAGAACACGTTTTGTTAATCTTTGGTCCGTCTACAGACAAACAAGAACAATATTCGTAGACACAACAAGTTTTTTATCTTTGGTCCGTCTACAGACAAACGAGAGCGATATTCATAACATTTCGTGGACAGAACATGTTTTGTTAATCTTTCATCCGTCTACAGACAAACGAGAACAATATTCGTAGACATTTCGTAGACACAGAACACGTTTTGTTAATCTTTCGTCCGTCTACAGACAAACGAGAGCGATATTCGTAACATTTTGTGGACACAGAACATGTTTTTTCAATCTTTCGTCCGTCTACAGACAAACGAGAGCAATATTCGTAATATTTTGTGGACAGAGAGCAGGTTTAGTTAATCTCGGAGTGTGTCGGACCTGCAGCAGGGATCTCTTCAGCCGATCGTTCACCAGCTCTGTGTTGTTCTGCTCCTCCTCCAGCTCCTCCTCCAGCTGAGCGATACGAGCCTCCAGACGCCTCCTCTCCTCCGAGCCCAGAGCACTGATCACACACACACACACACACGTCATTATTATATATTTTCCCATTAGAGAAATCAAATAGAAGAATCAATCGAAACACTGGTCTTAGTTCTGAATCATATTTTCTTGAAAACAAAGCGTTTTAGTCCCAAATAATAATAAACCAGCTGGCCATCTAAAAATAAAGTTTTCAATTTATTTGTTATAAATGGGTTTCATTATAATTTACATATCAAATACAAAAGTCTGTGTTCTAGAAAACAATGGAAGATTTTCAGTATTATTTCCCCCCCTAAAAACATGTGACAATGACGTGATCTAAATGTTTCCTCACCCTTTGGCCGCCTGGCTGTTGATCTCGTCCTGCAGTTCGTCTCTCTCCTGCTGCGCTTGTCTCTTGGCTCGCTCGGCGGCCGCCAGTTCCTGCAAACACACCGAGAGACGTCAGACTGAGGCGTGACCCAATGTGATGAGCGATGAGGAGAGAGAGAGAGAGAGAGAGAGAGACACTGACCTCCTGCATCTGGATCATCTCGGCCTCCATGCTCTTCACCTTCTTCTCGTTCTCTTTGCTCTGGGCCAGAATCTCCTCGCGGGACAGGCGTGTGTCGTCCAGCTCTCTCAGCAGGTCCTTCATCTGAGCCTGAAACACAACAGCACACATGATCACTCAGATCCGCTTGGAGAACGGTTGAAGAGTGTTTGTTGCTACTACAGACAATGTGTTCAAATAATTCATATTAAAGCATTTATAATGGAAGTCAATGAGGCAAGAGGCTAAGTGTGAGTAGGAGAGTGCAGGAGAGTGTGTGTGTGTGTTTGGAGGACGAACCTGCACTTTCTTGAGCTGCTTGAGCGCCTCGTCGCGGCTCTTGTTGGCCTGGTCGATGGCGGCCTCCAGCTCCTTCAGATCCAGCTCCATCTTCTTGCGCGCCGCCATCGCCAGCGTGCGCTGCTTACGCTCGTCCTCCAGCTCCAGCTCCATCTCACGCACCTAAAAACACACACACAACATCATCATCAACCACGGCTAAAACAACTATACACAACTATGCATATACGCATAAATCCACAACTGCTTTTTCATCCAATTAATCGAGAAAAGAATTGACAGTCATCTTGTTTATACATGTCAATTACTTCCTCAGTTAATCGTATTAAAAAGCCAATTTATACAAATTGCAGTATGAAGATAATATACATACACACTCAGTCAAGAAAATGTGGCTTTAAAATACAATTAATCAAAGAATCAACAAAAAAATATATGGATTAATCTGTTGATTGTTTCCTCATTAATTCAGTTTTTTAAAAGCTAATTTATACATATACAGTAAATATACATACACACAAAGTGGCATTTTAATTCGATTAATAATCAACAGATTAATCTTCAAATATATATATATATATATATATATGTGAAGATTTATATATATATATATATATATATATATATATATAAATAAATAAATATAAATAAATAAAAACACACACACAGAAAATAAAAAAAATGACATTTTAATCCAATTAATCATGGAAATAATCAACAGATTAATTGAGCTATTGTTTATATGTTGATTATTTCCTTGATTAATCGGAATAAAAAGCTAATTAATACACACAGTTCACAGATATATACACACAGCAAACAAAAAAGTGCCAATTTAATCCGATTAATCGAGGAAATAATCAACAGATCCTAATTTAATCCTAAAATCATTTACACTTGTTGATTAATTCCTAGACTAATCGTAGACGTAGTTAATCTGGTTAATTTCTTTTCTTTTTGGCAACTAGAAGTTCTGAATGCACAGTAACTTAAAAATTTGTATTAAATTGACCAGTGAGTGAAAAAGTTAATTTCAAACCGTGTATACAATTTGTGTGTTTTATAAATATATAATATATATATATATATATATATATAAATAAAGTGGCTTTTAAATCTGATTAAATCGAAGCAATAATCGACAGATTAATCGGACATCAAATAACCACTGAACTGATGATCAGAAGTGCAGCGGAGTGTGTGTTCAGTGGAGTGTGTGTTGTGCACCTGTTTGACGAGCTGCCTCTTCTTCTCCTCTCCCAGCTCGTCGCGGCCCTGCAGGTCTCGCTCGTACTGAGCCTTCATGGCCTGCATGTTGACCTCCAGACGCAGCTTGGCGTCTTCGGTGGCCTGAAGCTCGTCCTCCAGCTCCTCCAGCTGCGTCTTCATCTCCTCCAGCTGCTGCTCCATCGAGCGCTTCGACTTCTCCAGATCGTGCACCTGAGAGAGAGAGAGAGAGAGAGAGAGAGAGAGAGAGAGAGAGAGACACCTTCACACTAATGAAATCAATGTTCACACTAAACAGTGTGTGAGATTACAATAAGTGTGTCCCAAAACATAGTGTGTGGAAAGAGTACGCCAGAAGTCCCCGGATGGTCTGCTATTCCCGGTGGATTTTGGAAGTGTGTATACATGCTCACTATAACAGTTAATATTACCCACAATCCACTGCGCTTTGGAGGAGGAACTACACACACGAGTAAAAAGTGTTAAAAAAACTACAAAACATGGCGGATATGCGCAAGGTTTAGATAAAGGTTTGAGTGACTAGTCAAAGTTTAACCTGATAAATATACTTATATACTTATATACTTGTGTACTCTTCTGACACACACTCAAAAGTATGCACTTTTACGTCACTAAAGAGTGCACAGTTTCAGGGTGTAGTGCAAGTAGGCGAGTTGAGGCCCTTACGCTCTTGCCCACGTCGTCCTTCGAGGACACCAGGTCCTCCATCTCGGCGCGCAGCAGTTTGTTGGTTCGGTCCAGCTCCTCCTTCAGGTCGGTGAGGGTCTCCAGCTCTCGGGCCAGCGCCAACACGCGGGTCTCCTTCTCACGGGCCTCGGCCTCGGCACGGTCGCGCTCCTCTGCGTATCGGGACGAGATGGACTTCTCCTCCGCCAGCAGCTGCAAAACACCACAGCGCGTCAGGCACTCGCCACTCACCTTCAGCTAGACAACCACATCCCTCAAACTGACATCAACACAAGGATTTTTTAAAAACTAACTACAAATGTGGAGTAAAAATGCAGGCACAAAATACTAAAAAAATGTTATGTAAATTATATTCCTAAAATTAAAATAACATATGTTTTTTTTTTTAATTAAAAACTAAAACAACAAGAAAAAATGACAAAAAAAGAACTTTAAAACTTAAAGATATATATATATATATATATATATTTATATATAAAAATGTAATGCCCAGGTCATTTTAAAATGTGATTAATTTTTCTAAAGGATTAAAAAAAGTATTAAAAAAATACCCAAATACTCAAAATATCTAATAACATAATTAAGTGACATTCCTAAAACTAAAAGGATTAAAACAATATATATATATATATATATATATATATATATATAAAAAACACAGAAATGTTTTAAAAATAAAGAAATAAAAAAAAATAATAATACATACATACATACATATATATATATACATACATACATACATACATATATGTATATATATATATATATATATATATATTATTCAACATTTTTATTTATTTTTTTAAATGACCATATATATATATATATATATATATAAAATATATGGACCATATTATATATATAAAAAATTAAAATACCTAATAAAATAATTAATTTTTTTAAAGGATTTATTATTATTATTAAAAATAAATGATAAAATGTTTTAAAAATGTCATCCCTAAAACTAAAACTATAAGAATATATACATTATATATATATATATATATATATATATATATATATATATATATTTAAATGCTCAACAAAACTAGACACTGACTCCTGGTGTCAGCGCTGGTTCAGTCCTCTCACCTGGTCAAACTTCTTCTGCTTCTTCTCCAGGTTGGACACGATCTGCCGGAGGTGGTCCTGGTCCACCAGCATGTCGTCCAGCTCCTGCTGTAAGCGGGTCTTGGTCTTGTCCAGCTTGTCGTAGGCGGAGCATCTCTCGTCCAGGCGCTGCGTCACACTCTCCAGGTCCCGCTGAACACGCTTCCTCGCCTCCTCAGCGCTCTCCAGAGAGCCCGACTCCAGCTCCATCTTCTTCTTCATGTCCACCAGCTGCACCACACACACACACACACACACACTCATTACACTATTGCACATTTTATTCATGCATCACATTCATTTGTCAGAATGAGCCTCTCTCTCTTTAGCTTCTACTCTTTGTGACAGAACAGCCAGAGGTAAAGATAAGTTTCATACAAATTTAGCCGGTTTGTTTCTAAAATGATGACTTGAGGATTATAATCTACTATTAAAATAGTTGAAAAACAATAGCATGCACTGCACAGAATAGACTTAACAGTTTGCTAATTTGCTCACTTATTAATTTAAGGCCAAATTAGCTGCATGAAAATAGTAGATATTAAAAATAATCATAATAACATTAAAATAAAGAAAATTATGTAATTTAACTTATATCATTGCAAATTTATAATAAAAATAAAGCATTACATAAGCTTTTCCAGTTTGACATTTGACATTTCATTCCATGTCTATTAACTAAATAGAACTGTCTGAATAAATCTGTTGCCTAATTGCAGTTCGAAATCACATTCTCATGAACAAATTTTCACAATCATTTGTGTTCGTGAACAGAACCGACTGAAATAAACAAATCTGCACAAAGTCAAATTCTATAGCGAAAATTCTATATTCACTATAGAAATTTTTAATGAATTTCCACAATTATTTTTGTTCACTGGAGAAGGATAAGAAAGCCATTTTGATTCAGATCACTTTATAACCAGAAATGACTCAAATGAACAAATCCGCAAGGAATCGAATTCTAATCAAATTCTAGATTCCACAAGTATTTGTGTTCACTGGAGGATAAAAAAGGCCATTTTGATTCAAACCTTTAATGAATCATTCAGACCACTTTACGAACAGAACTGACTCAAATGAACAAATCAAGTTCTATAGAAAAAAATTCTATATTCACTACATCATTCAGACCACTTTATGAACAGAACCAACTCAAATAAACAAATCAAATTATATAGAGAAATTTCTATATTTACTACATCATTCAGAACACTTTATGAACAGAACCGATCAAATGAACAATTCTACAAGGAATTGAATTGTAATCAAATTCTATAGTGAAATTCCACAAGTATTTGTGTTCACTGGAGGATAAAAAAGGCCATTTTGATTCAAACCTTTAATGAATCATTCAGACCACTTTACGAACAGAACCGACTCAAATGAACAAATCAAGTTCTATAGAAAAAAAATTCTATATTCACTACATCATTCAGAACACTTTATGAACAGAACCAACACAAATAAACAAATCAAATTATATAGAGAAATTTCTATATTTACTACATCATTCAGAACACTTTATGAACAGAACCGATCAAATGAACAATTCTACAAGGAATTGAATTGTAATCAAATTCTATAGTGAAATTCCACAAGTATTTGTGTTCACTGGAGGATAAAAAAGGCCATTTTGATTCAAACCTTTAATGAATCATTCAGACCACTTTATGAACAGAACTGACTCAAATGAACAAATCAAATTCTATAGAGAAAATTCTATATTCACTACATCATTCAGACCACTTTATGAACAGAACCGACTCAAATGAACAAATTAAATTTGATAGAAAAAATTCTATATTCACTACATCATTCAGAACACTTTATGAACAGAACTGACTCAAATGAACAAATCAAATTCTATGGAAAAATTCTATATTCACTACATGATTCAGACCAATTTATAAACAGAACAGACTCAAATGAACAAATCAAATTCTATAGAGAAAATTCTATATTCACTACATGATCATTCAGAACACTTTATGAACAGAACCGACTCAAATGAACAATTCTACAAGGAATCGAATTCTAATCAAATTCTATAGTGAAATTCCACAATTATTTGTGTTCACTGGAGAAGGATAAAAAAGGCCATTTTGATTCAAACCTTTAATGAATCATTCAGACCACTTTATGAACAGAACTGACTCAAATGAATAAATCAAATTCTATAGAGAAAATTCTATATTCACTACATCATTCAGACCACTTTATGAACAGAACCGACTCAAATGAACAAATCAAATTCTATGGAGAAAATTCTATATTCACTACATCATTCAGACCACTTTATGAACAGAACCGACTCAAATGAACAAATCAAATTCTATGGAGAAAATTCTATATTCACTTCATCATTCAGACCACTTTATGAACAGAACCAACTCAAATGAACAAATCAAATTCTATAGAGAAAATTCTATATTCACTACATGATCATTCAGAACACTTTATGAACAGAACCAACTCAAATGAACAATTCTACAAGGAATCGAATTCTAATCAAATTCTATAGTGAAATTCCACAATTATTTGTGGTCACTGGAGAAGGATCAAAAAGGCTGTTTTGATTCAAACCTTTAGTGAATGATTCAGACCACTTTATGAACAGAACTGACTCAAATGAACAATTCTACAAGCAATCGAATTCTAATCAAATTCTATAGTGAAATTCCACAATTATTTGTGTTCACTGGAGAAGGATAAAAAAGGCCATTTTGATTCAAACCTTTAATTAATCATTCAGACCACTTTATGAACAGAACTGACTCAAATGAATAAATCAAATTCTATAGAGAAAATTCTATATTCACTACATCATTCAGACCACTTTATAAACAGAACTGACTCAAATGAACAAATCAAATTCTATAGAGAAAATTCTATATTCACTACATCATTCAGACCACTTTATGAACAGAACCGACTCAAATGAACAAATCAAATTCTATAGAGAAAATTCTATATTCACTACATGATCATTCAGAACACTTTATGAACAGAACTGACTCAAATGAACAATTCTACAAGCAATTGAATTCTAATCAAATTCTATAGTGAAATTCCACAATTATTTGTGTTCACTGGAGAAGGATAAAAAAGGCCATTTTGATTCAAACCTTTAATTAATCATTCAGACCACTTTATGAACAGAACTGACTCAAATGAATAAATCAAATTCTATAGAGAAAATTCTATATTCACTACATCATTCAGACCACTTTATGAACAGAACCGACTCAAATGAACAAATCAAATTCTATAGAGAAAATTCTATATTCACTACATGATCATTCAGAACACTTTATATACAGAACCGACTCAAATGAACAATTCTACACGGAATCGAATTCTAATCAAATTCTATAGTGAAATTCCACAATTATTTGTGTTCACTGGAGAAGGATCAAAAAGGCTGTTTTGATTTAAACCTTTAGTGAATGATTCAGACCACTTTATGAACAGAACTGACTCAAATGAACAAATCAAATTCTACAGAGAAAATTCTATATTCCCTACATCATTCAGACCACTTTATGAACAGAAATCTCCCAGAAATCAAACATTACTACAGTTAGCAAGTGAATTTCACCACATAAGCTCTGAACTAGAGACATCAGTGTGTTTTGATGAACTATTTTAGAACATAACACAACTCTAGAAATGTGTGGAGCGCTAAAATTCCATGTGTGTGTGTGTGTGTGTGTGTGTGTGTACCTGCGTCTGCATGGTGTTGAGCTGTTTCTCCAGGTTCCTCTTGGCCGTCTCCTCCTCCTCCAGCTGCTCCTTCAGGCTGTTCTGCTCGTCCTCCAGCTGACGCAGACGTGTGTTCAGAGACAGCTTCTGACGCGTCTCCTCCTGAAGCACTTCCTGCAGACACACACATACACACTCAGGTGAGACACACACCTGCAGCAGGAGTATCCCATGATCCCTCAGTGGTGTTCCCACATGTGTACCTGCACGTCCTGCAGCTGCGACTCTACGGCAGACCAGTCCTTCGTGGCTTTGATGGACTTCCCTTCGGCTTCACTCAGCAGACTGTTGACGTTATCCAGCTCCATCTGGACAGGGAAATGACATTAATATTACAATCACCACTCAAATACAAGTTCAAATGGAATATCATCAGATCTAGAGTCTAAAAAAAGTGGTCGAAGTAAAACACTTCAGTAAAGATGAAATATTGTATGTCATGTGACCATTATCAGAGGTGCATGGACGTGCGACTGTGTCAAATTATTGAAATTAATAACTTTAATTGTCCAAGGTCCTTCCAGAAAATATTTCACGGGTGACAAAAGTATGGAAGCCCATTTTTGCATTTAAATCGCAACTGACAAATAAAGTAGAAGTTATGACATAAAAATTGATGTGATATTATAAGCAAAGTCGAAAATATGACAAAAGTTGAAACTATAACATGGAAAGTCGCTTTTACAACAAAAAGTTGAAATTATGACATTATTGAAGTTGAAATTGTGACGTACTAAACAAAAAAATCATGACATTCAAAGACGAAATTACTACAGAAATTTGAAATTAAGACGAGAAATAAAGTCAAAATTATAAATAGTGATTGTTGACTTACAAACTTCTGATCATATCAACTCATAATTACATCTGTCAAGTCAAAATTTTGTTAAAAAAATTTTTTTTTTCATTTCATCTTATGATTTTGCCGTTTTATGTAAGAATTTCAACATTTTATGCCAGTTAAAGGAGTAGTTCACTTTTGAAAAAAACTTTTGCTGATAATTTACTCACCCCCATGTCATCCAAGATGTCCATGTCTTTCTTCCTTCAGTCGAAACGAAATTAAGGTTTTTGATGAAAACATTCCAGCATTTTCTCCATAAAATGGACTTCAATGGGAACCAAACGGTTCAAGGTCCAAAAAAAACTTTAAGTGCAAACTACAAACTTGTTCAAAGGGCTTTAAACGATTCCAGATGATAAATAAGGGTCTTATCAAGTGAAACGATCACTCATTTAAGAAATAAATAAAAAAGTTTAAGTTTTATAAGCACAAACGCTCGTCTTGCTCTGTTCGTGACTCTCCTGTTCATCGAAATGAACAAATCTTTTTTTCGAGTCATGACTCCAAGGGTCCTAAATAAGACCCTTATTCATCGTCTGGTGTCGTTTAAAGCCCTTTGAAGCTGCACTGAAACTCTCATTTGGACCTTGAACCGTTTGGTTCCCATTAAAGTGCATTGTATGGAGAAAAATGCTGGAATGTTTTCATCAAAAACCTTAATTTCTTTTCGACTGAAGAAAGAAAGACATGGACATCTTGGATGACATGAGGGTGAGCAAATTATCAGCAAGTTTTTTTAAAAGTGAACTACTCCTTTTGATTTACCAAAGCATGATTTTTTTTTTTTTACTACTTATGTGGCATTTTGGAAATCACTGAAACACAGACTTGTTTTGTATTTATTCATGTTGAGTCTCTTGTGGACTGTTGATTTTCTAGAATGATTTGAGTATATAAAAGCGGTGGCGTTGATGTTGCGCACCTGCATCTTGTTGACCCGCTCTGCCAGCTCGAGCCGCTGCCTCTCGCTCTCGGCGTGCTTGACCTGCAGCTCCTGCACCTGCGTCTCGGCCTTCTTGCGGCGGTGCTCGGACTCTCCTTTGCCCTGCATGAGCGTCTGCAGCTCGATCTGCAGCTCGTTCCTCTCAGACTCCAGAGCCTGCTTCGTCTTCTCCACCGACACCTTGTTCTGTCCACCGGAGGGAGGGAGGGAGTGAGTGAGGACACAGAGCCGCAAGCGTGACTGAACTCATGTGTGTGTGAGTGTGTGTCTCACCCGTTTGACCTGCTCCAGCTGCTCGTTGAGCTCGTCGAAGGCCTGGCCGTGTTTCTGGCGCATATCAGCCACAATCTGCTCGTGAACCTTCGCCTCGTCCTCCAGAGACTTCTTCAGATGAGCCACTTCAGTCTCACGCTTCGTCCTGCACCAAACACACAACGACATACCAGAGATATAAACATCTGATCTCATATCACAGAGACTCTGATCAGTCCAAACTCTGATGCCAATTGAAGGGTGTTTACAAGAAAAATGGTCTTCGCAATGACTTCAAACATGGACATTACATTTACACAGTTGTTAAATCTTAATAATTTAACATTATAAAATGCGATATTGAATTATTATTTTCATATTAACCAAATTAGGGCTGGCTAATAATTATCAATTTCTCGATATTAATCGATTCTCATTTTTACGAACCGATATCGATTCTTAAATCTCAAGAATCGATTAGTCATCCTGTTTCATTTAAATGAATGGGACATTGTATCGCGGCTGCGCGCATCCAAAAAAATCGCAATAATCTTTTTCCTTTGTTACTATTGATGTGAAACAAAGTCTCAATTTTCAAATTACGTCCATTTTCTTTAGAAATTCAAAAACATAAATAGAGTTTTGGCGCTGTGGCGTGAGATCGCTCTGGCGCACCTCTAGAGAAGCAGCAGCGCTGATCTCTCTTCCGGCTTAATAATACCAGTTACAGCGCCAAATAAACATGAAAGTGTGTTAAAAGATAGAGTACAACTTATCGAAATACGTATCATGTCACATTGATTCGCTCAATCAGCGTTTCAACCGTGGAAAGACGTCAGTTAAACAGCTTGTAATCATGTCATGTATCGTCATTTTTACCTCAGAAAACTCGTTTGTCAGCTAGAAAAAATAACTCTAGAGAGGAGCATTTTGCTAAATATATACACCATATTACATATGCATTATAATCTTAATGATCTTCGATATTTAATGCATATTTGAATAAATTTGGCAAGTTTTTATGACAGCCACCATTTAAATGTTTATATTTCATATAATCTTCTTATTATAATAATAAATAAGTGTAATTTAAGTGTTTCTATAGCTACAAAACAGTTCAACATTCATATTAGGCTAATGAAGCTAGTAGGCTACAATTAGACTCCCATAGTTTACAGAATTAGTTAAGAGATTTGATTTCCTTTATTGTAACTGATATCCAAAATAATCAATTTTGAATCAAAATCTAATCGAATTGTGAAATTTGTGTTAATACCCAGCCCTACTTACAGTAGAACATTTAAATTCGACTTATAAAAATGAAGGAACTATAATGCAGTTGTATTGTTGCAGGATATAATTATCTCTGACAGAGAACTGAGTGTGTGTGTGTGTGCTGACCTGAGCTCCTGCTGCGCGGCCGTGGAGTCGAGTGTGTCCTCCAGCTCGGTCTTCAAGGCCTCCAGCTCCTCTCCCAGGTCCCGTCGGTGTTTCTCCGCTTTGGTGCGAGCGTTTCGCTCCAGCTCCAGGTCCTCCTGAAGCTCACTCAGCTGCGCCTCCAGCTCGCGGATCTTCTTCTGCGCCAGATTCTTCTGCGCCGCTTCCTCCTCGATCCTGGTGGGGAACAGTCAGTAACAGTCAGACACACACTCGGAACATGGACTAGGGAAGTAGATGGACGAAAAAAAGTGAAGCCGCCAAAGTCAAAGTGCTGATTTGGGACCTGATTCTTCAGTAGTGAACGAGAAGCAGACATTATATTGTGAATATTAAGGTCCCTCACACACATACACTGTTACTACAAAGTTTACTTCACAGAAACTCATTGTGTCAATGAGAAATAAACAGTTATAAACATGTATAAATTAGAGCCCGACCGATAAAGGATTTTGATACCGATACAAATATTTTGGGGTTTTAAAATCCGATTTTCCGATATATCGGCCGATATTTTATAAATTTTTTTAATTTATTTTTTTAAACTGGACATGATAGTCACAAATTTTGTCCTGCTTATTTGAGTTAAGAGAACTGATGGGGGATTATCTTTTAATTGTTATTCAAGCAGTTTGTATCGTGAACAATTCAACGAGTGTTGCCAACAGGAGCGGTGTAGAGTGCCCTCTAGTGGACAAACTATACAACTCCAACACTCATGACATGGTTCAAGCGTGTTTCGTCTGTTTTTATGTTATTTTTGAAATATTCATTTATCGGCCTTTATAACTGCCGATACCGATAGTTTGGAAAATGCCTAATATCGGCCGATAATATCGGCCTGCCGATATATCGGCCTGGCTCTAGTATAAATTAAAGTTGAAGCTCTAATCTCCTCACAAAAATCCCCAAAAAATGTCAGTTGGTGCCTCAGAGTCAGCTGTCAATCACAGCTGTCAATCATGCAGTCACATATTCTTGATTTTATCGCATAAAACAACTAAGATCAACACAAACACTTAAACTTACATCAGCATGATTTAAAACAACCTAAAATTACAGAAAAGATCTTTCTGAATTCAGAATTTTTTTTTTGAAGTGCAATTTGATTTAGTTTCCCTCACGTCCCATTAGCCTTCACGAGGAGGGTGGGGTTTATGAGCTGTAAGGATGCACCGATATGACAATTTTGGCCGATACCGATAATTCTTTATATTTGAAAGCCGATAACCGATATATTGGCCGATAAATCTAAATCCAAATTTTTAGACAATTTTTGAGAGCCTGATTATAAAAAGTCTCCTCATTAAAAGCCAAGATACAAACACAATTATGATGTTCTTATATTAATGTTGTGTAGCCGATATGACAGACTTGCGCTGCATATTTTGCACTTTAACTGGATTTTCCTGTTTTAAAGTGATTTCAATCGTATTTCAAGCAATTTAAAAGCATTATGTTGAACAGTGCGCATTTAAAGAAACTAATACATTATTTATCGGCTTTTAGGCCGTGTGTCCACCAAAGCGTTTTTAGCCAGCTGAAAACGCTAGACGCTCTGCTGAAGACGCCGTGCTTTGGGGCGCTTGAGAGCGTTTTGGCAGCACAGCGTTTTTTCCGTTGAGACGTTTCGTTGCTATGATACAGAATATATGCAGCAGTTTGAATATTTGACAGTTGGTCGGTGTGGTATTAGTCCCGCCCCTCCTCCACTGTGATTGGACGGCTGGGTAAAAAGTGACAGTGATGAGCGCTGCGTTTTATCCAAAGTTGAACATTTTTCAACTCCCAGCGAGCAGTAAAAACGCTGGGCGCTCGGCACTTCAGCGTGAAAAAAACGCTCAGCGCCTCGGTACGCTCATGGCGTTTAAAAAAACGCGGCGCTCCCATTGAAAACAATTGAAAACATACGCCAGGCGCGTGGAAAAACGCTTTGGTGGACACACGGCCTTAGATATCGGCTAAATGTTCTTGTTGGGCCGATAACGATAACATAAAAAATTATCATATATCGGCCGAAACCGACAATGTGGCCGATATATTGTGCATCCCTAATGAGCTGTACTGGGACCAGCCACCGGGGGGCGACTAAAACACTTTGGCTTCACTATTACCCCTTTTCCACCAAAAAAGTCCAGCAAAGTGGTTGGTTTTCCTGGCCGAGAACCGGTTCTTTGACTGTCGAAACACACCGGTAAAAAAAAAAAACAAAAAAAAAAACCGAACCGGCTCTCAAAATGCTTTGGTGGAAAAGGGGTATTACAGGACTCTGCCCAGACAGATTTGGGGTGTGTTTCCCGTACAGCGCTGTAACTCGCTGCATTGTTGAAGAAATCAACTAGCTAATCACGACTGTTTCCCGAAACCATACTGTCGGAAATTGGTTCCTGGTCGTGATTGGCTCCTGTAGGTCAGCTGACACACACACACACACACACCTGGCCAGCGCCTCCTGCAGCTCCTCCTCCTTCTTGGCGAGCTGCGCTCTGAGTTCAGCGATCTGGGCCTGTAGTTCTGCGATCTGATCCGTCAGCTCGGTGGAGTCGCCCTCCAGCTTCCTGCGGTTCTTCTCCAGCTCCTGACGCTGCTTCTCCTCGCGACGCAGGCGGTCTGAACACACACACACAGTTAACTCAGCACAACTTATCCTGAATCAATCCTCCGCCAAATCACATCAGTAGCTGCGTTTCCATTACCCTTCAATTTGCACAAATTGAAATTGTGAAATGAAAATGCGCTCAATTTCGCAAAAACTCCCGTTTATCGGAAAAAAGTTTACGCTCGCATGAGGAGGTTTTTCAGGCAATTCGAAAAAGGATTTTTTCGCAAAACTGCAATGGAAACGGATTTTGCGTCTCCTCCATTAATAATAATAATGTCAAGTGCGGTGCATGGCTGTGAAAGAGGTTATAAACCTACCAAAGTCCGTTGCCATGATTTTTGGAATGACTTATCGCGAGAGGAAAAAAAAGACGTTTTAGTCGCATAACATCGGTTAATGGAAACAGCATCATTTCGCAATAGTTTTTTATCGACATTTGAAAAATATCACAAAAGGTTTTGCGCAAATCTGTAATGGAAATGCGCCTACTGTTAGCCAGAGCCTGATTTATTCATAACATCTATGTGTAGTTAATGGACACTATAAAATAACATATCGAGGCCTTGGAGCCAGAGGGGCGTAAGTGGCATTTTGGGTGAATATGAGTTCTTTATATCAAAATAAAGGTCTCGATGAGCTCTATCCAATGATGCCAATATACCTATCTGAGATCAAACTCTATTGAATAAAGCAACAAAAAGGCGTATCTGACGTATTTGACTTATTTTTTAAATTTGAAAATGTTTGAGAAAATTTTCATTGTGTTAAAATGCCATACATTTTTTACTTAAATACTCATTCATGTAAGTATGCCTGTGGTTGCAATGTTTGTGGTTTAAGGTTTAATATAGTACGTGCATTATACTATATTTTGTTGTATTTCTCGCATTGGTTCAATGAATAAACATAAAAGTACAATGAACGTTAAATGCTGGTTTTATAGCGCTGATCATTGACATTATGATCTGAGGTTCTGCACTCACCCTCCAGGTCTGTGATCATGGCCTCGTGTTTGTTCTTCAGCTTCTGCAGGCTCTTGGACTTCTCCTCCTCCTCGGCCAGGTTGGTGGTGAACTCAGAGATTCGCTCCTCCAGAAGCTTCTTCTCCTGCACACACACACACAACAGTGAGGAAAACCACCAGCGTTTGAACACATCTAAACCAGCGTGTGTGTGTGTGGAGACAGACCTTGGACAGCTTGTTGTTCTGGTCGTCCAGGATCATCACGTCATCCTCGGTTTTCTTGAGCTTGGCCTCCATCGTGACCTTCTCCAGCTGCAGCTTCTGTCGGGCGGCTTCCTCCTCGTCCAGCTGTTGCTCCAGATCCTGCCGGACCAAAACACACACATTCATCACTCAGCCAATCGCTTCAATTCACATTTATTTATATTTTACTCACAGAAAATGCATATTTTAAGCCCATAATACAATTTAGAGTCTGTTATCAGAGGAAACAGGAAACATTGAAGTAATGAAATCTTTACCGCGATGTTCTGCTGCATCTTCTTCTTCTCCGTCTGCAGGTGATTGGCTCGCTCCTCCTCTTCCTCCACGCGAGCCTCCAGGTCGTGCAGGATCTCCTCCAGCTCCTGCTTCTTGGCCACCAGGCGGTTCCTCATCTCGTCGGCCTCGGCACACAGGTCCATCTCCGCCTGCAGCTGCTCCTGAAGGGCCATCTTCTCCGCACTCAGCTGGAGAAACCGTCACAGAGCTCACATTACCATATCATTACATTACATTCATTAACTACATACTACGGCTGCACAATTCAGTGTTAAAAAGATTGTGAAAAATGTAAGATGAAGAACAAGTGAAAAAAACACTGATTCGTTCACTAATGAAACATTGAATCATTCATTCACAAGATTTTTTCAGTAATGAAACGTTATGAGTAGGTCATTAATTCAAGAGATTTGTTCAAAAACTGAAGTGTTTATGAGTAAGTCATTAATTCAAGAGATTGCTGATTTGTTCAGTTTCTCTATTCAGAATGGCTGAGAATCATTGACTCTTAATTTATCCAGAACCGTGCAGCTCTATCATATACTATATAATTAACCCTCAGGTGCTCTTCGTTTCGGAGTCACACTTGTTATCTTCCCGGACACCTAAAAATTAAATTTCCTCCATCCCAGTAAAACCAATGCAATTTATTTTTGTTCTATAATATTTATTCTTTGTAATTTAGTATTTTGAGACAATTTTATTGAATTTATTAATATTTATGCAATATTTATGGTCTGTTTTTGGCATATATATATATATATATATAATTTTTTTCAAAAAATTATTAATGCAGTATTTTAGTTTAATATAGTGTCTAGGCCTTCAGAAAAAAATATTTTTTGAAGAAAATTAGCACCATCTGGTTACAGTATAGAGAAAAAGCGTAGAATCATGGTGTAACCACTAGATGGCATGTACAGCTTTCTATGGAGAAGCATGTGAATTCCCCAGATGTTTATGAACACATTTTTTTTTTTTTGGTGGTGGTGGTGGTGGATTTGAATATATAGTTGAAACAATCTCAAAAACGATTTTTTTATTAAAAAAAAAATGTAAAAAAAAAAAAAAAAAAAATTTGTGAATTTTTGTGTTTGTCAATTTCCCATTCATTTCCTATGGGGGTCATTTTTGACCAAAGACCACAAGTGTGACTATTTTTTTTTAAGACCACTTAGCATGCTCAGATCATGACCTCAATTTTTTTGTATTCACATACATAATGCCATAAAAGTCACCAAGTTTCGTAACATTGCGATGAAGCTGTGATTTTTAAAAATTCAAAACATACTTTTTGTAATCAAAATGTATTGGTGTGTATGTGTATAAAAGTGTGTTTGTATGTGTGTGTGTGTGTGTGGGTGGGTTTGTTTTGCACTCTAGATGTTGTAGAGTGTCACCCCTTTCTTGCGGTGTACTTTTTTTAGAATTGTGGCTGATTTGTAGATTGCACATACAAAAATTCAGAGAATTTTTTTTTTGTCAATTTCCCATTCATTTCCTATGGGTCGGTCATTTTTGACCGAAGACCACAAGTGTGACTATTTTTTTTTACGACCACTTAGCGTCCTGGATCATGACCTCAATTTTTTTGTATTCACATACATAATGCCATAAAAGTCACCAAGTTTCGTAACATTACGATGAAGCTGTGATTTTTAGAAATTCAAAACAGAAATGACCGAAGAGCACCTGAGGGTTAATGTAATATATGTATAAACATAAAACAATGTATAATTCAGAAAAAGGTAACTACTAGTCTCTGATAACGTGCTTCACACCTGCTTCTGTTTGACCTCGAGCTCCTGCAGCTGCTGCTCAGCGAACTGCTGCTTCTCCCGAACCTTGTGCAGCTCGTCGTCTTTGGCCTGCATCTCCTCTTCCTGTCGGCTCACCTGCAGCAGCGGCTTCACCTGAAACACACACACCGGGCATCAGTACACAACACACATCAGGCACATCTGAACGTCTCTGTGTGGGGTTTTTAGGTCCCCATGGCTTATAAAATCATACTAAATGATGTTTTTAGAAAATGTAAAAATGCATTAAGTTTTCTGTGATGGGTAGGTTTAGGTTCTGGGTTAGTGTACAGGGCCAGAAAATACAGGTTGTACAGATAAAAAATCATTATGTCTATGAAAAGTCCCAATAAAACATGAAAACACAACGTGAGTGTGTGTGTGTGTGTGTTAACCTTGGTGAAGAGTCTCCACCACTGCCAGTTCCTGAGCTTCAGGTAAGCAGCGCAGTTCCTCTGGATCACTCTCATGGCCGTCAGCTGCTGCTGTCTCTTAGCGAACGCCCTGCACAACACACACACACACACACAGTGTTCAAAACCACATGACATCAATATTAGGCATGGACATTTCAAGCAAAAATAATATTTAAAAATGTCTGGAATTATTTGATTATTCTTGGAAAATCGCACTTCGCTCAAATCCTGCTGCGACATTCAATTCTTCTGTTCTTTACGTGTTAAAACACATTTAGTTTCATATTTAAATAAAATGTTATATTAATGTTGATTATATGAAAAGTGAACAGCATGAGTAATATATACAATATACAATATATCGGGAGACGTTTATAGCTGTCAGACATGATTTTGACCATTTCATTAAGTTTTGTTTTGTGGAAAGCCTTTCTTTAAAGAGTATTTCGAGTCAGCATCGTCAGACGACCTTGACACAGAAAACACTAGTTTATTAGTAAATAATTAAAATGTCTCCTTGCTATATTTGATATTCATAATCATTACTTTTGCCGGATCTTTGTGACAGCTTTTCGGTGCGTTACGTCACCCTCTGGTTACATGACAACACAAACATAGGGATTTTTGTAGACAGTTGCACAACCTATTCGATATTCTACACTTAAATTGTGACTCATCCCTAATAAATATCGCTGTTTTATGGATTACCACATAGAAACGTCCCTCCACCTGATATAACTGCCTCTGACTAGCAATAACTAATCAGCCAATCATTTAGTGCACTTGTTCTGTTGTCAATATTGAGTAAAACAAGTGTTGATCTAACGTAAGGCTCACTTGCGGGCGACGTATCCACGGCACCAGGCCTGGAAGTTGATGATGACGTCGGTGATCTTCATGTCTCGCTCTTCCTCGAGGTGAGCCAGGACTCCGGCACGGAAAAACACCTTGCTCTGTCCGATCCGGTACAGGTTGGGATCCAGCTCCAGCGCTTTGATCTGAGACACGGATGAACAGCTTATATTTAAAAACCATTTATTCATTTTAATTTGACATTTTTATGTTTTGATTAATTAACCTTCCACTAACGCAGTTCCTTCACCAACCACCAGGGGTTTCAAAAACCCTGTGCTAAAGTCACACCGGACGTCTATAATTCAAATAGAAAATTGGTCTCACCATCAGCACACAAGCCTGTTTGCCGTCCATGAAGCCTTTAGGAATGGCGTTGGGCGTGAGGATTTCATACCTGAGTGAAAAAACACAAACCACCATTAACACCAGTGGAAAAAACACAATCAGGTCTTTGAATTAGTTCTTACTGTGCGTTCACACCGGACGCGAATAGCGCGTCAAATTCGCGTCTAGTTTGACACTTGACCACTTTGTGTTAGTTCGCGCGTCAAGAGTGAAACTGACGCGCGTAAACAAAAGTTTGATGCGAAATTTACGCACGTCAGAATCGAAATCCGTTGGCGGACATTTTTTTATGTCGACCGAGCATTCATCGAGAGAGTCACTGCGCTGTATTTGCTCTGGAGAGATAGAACAGCGACACGGGGATCATCACTGCCGTATTTGTGTCCACCGGACCCTTCGGAGGCGAACCGTTTGCCGAGTTTCACCATTTGCTCGCTGCAGGAGCTGCGTCTGGATGACGGCCGCTGTCAGCGGTACTTCCGCCTGTCCCGCGCCCAGTTTGATGACCTGTTGTCCCGCATCGGAGCGAGGATCACCCTCGCCCCTCATCCACCTAATATATAATTTATTTTTGTTTTGATGATAAATAGAGCCAGCCTCCAAAAGTTATTAACCTGTCCTGTGATTTTTTTTCTCTCTCACGTCCAGACACGAACTTATGCACATGTATGTTGGTTGTCTTCACATCATAATAACATTTAATATAATCTAGATATGGAATGAATAACATTCCGTGCAAAATGAACTTGTCTCGTATATTGAAATAAAGTTTTGAGTGATAAAATATTTTCTTTGTTGTGCAAATTATATTACAAAATAATTTATTGAAGCATCCAGATCCAGATACTTCATCTGGGCAAGCAGCTAGGCTCCTGAGTTTGACACCAAAGTTCAGATTTTTCAACTCGGGCGGCAGGCGCGAATTCGCATCAAATGCGTTAATGCACAAATAGTGCTAACTAAATAATTCACGCATAACGCGCTTAATGCGCCAGACGCTCAATTCGCGCGGAATTGACGCATGAATGAGGCGTATTTGCGGCTATCGCACAGCGCTCTACACCTCATTCGCGTCGCGTTCCACACTTCATCCGCGCCGCGCTCCACACCTCATTCGCACCGCATTCCACACCTCATTCACGTCGCGTTCCACACTTCATTCACGCTGCGTTCCACACCTCATTCGCGCCGCATTCCACACCTCATTCACGTCGCGTTCCACACTTCATCCGCGCCGCGCTCCACACCTCATTCGCACCGCATTCCACACCTCATTCACGTCGCGTTCCACACCTCATTCGCGCCGCGTTCCACACCTCATTCGCGCCGCGCTCTACACCTCATTCACGTCGCGTTCCACACTTGATTCGCGCCGCGTTCCACACTTCATTCGCGCCGCGTTCCACACCTCATTCGCGCCGCGCTCTACACCTCATTCGCGCCACAGGAATTTTTTACATGCGTACCACATCTTTACATTGACTTAACTTTGAAATCATTCGCGCCTGATGCGCTATTCACGTCCGGTGTGAATGCACCATTACTAATTGAACTTAAGTACGTTATATTTAGTTTGTAACAGATGCTACATATCCAGATACCTCTGTCTGAACTCCTGGAAGACGATGCGGTTGGGGAAACCCTGTCTGCAGATTCTGATGCCCTCCAGCACACCGTTACACCGCAGCTGATCCAGAACCAGGTGAGGGTCCAGCTTACCCGCCTGACACAAAACACAAGCACTTACGATGAATTCAGGACACATTAAGCCTAAACACTTCAGTTATGCGTACACTAAAGCAAATAGTTGACGTAATAGTACTTTTTTGCAGTACTTAGTTGGTCCACAAGCCAGTGTTTCACTTTTCAAGTATCTTTTCATAAATATGGCTGTTTTTAAGGGTTTTCGTACCTTTTTCTCGTGGTTGGGAATGATGCAGCGGACGAAGTTGGGGTTGGTGTTTCTGAGGGTGGCCATGAGTTTGGACAGTTGCTCCTTATAGAGCTGACCAACCGTCCGAAACATTCCCTTACGGGTCTTAAACGCTCCCGGCAGCTCCGACATCCCGGCCACTTTATCCAGGCCCACGATACGGTCCACTGAGACAGAGAGAGAGAGAGAGGGTCACTGCGCTGCACAGCACTTCATCTCTAGCATGCAGTCGGGTCATGATGATGTGAAAACGTCCCACGGTTCAGTGGGTCAAACACACGTCAGCACTGGTGACAAAACCACAGAGACACACGATGCTGGTGAAGAGTGGAGGGGAAACACACACGGGAAAACGGATCCAACTCAATGCAGTGCAGGTGACACGTACGTAAGTGTGAATGGGTCAAAAATAACCACTAACCTCGTTCATGAAAACACCTGACACAAACTTCAGAACAATTACGAACAATTCATTCTCCTCGTGTTTCATGAATGAGGCTCAACAAGCACAAAAAAAGTGCAAATAAAACAAATGTTTTCAGTTTGCCACCGCTTTAAAATAAGCAGCACATTGTTTCAATTCCACAATGTAGGAACGACAGTCATGTATTTTGTTTTGTTTTTGTAAATCAAGAGCAAATCAAATGAATTAAATCAAATTAGCAGGCAGTTTTTAAACTGTTCTTTATTTACATTTATTCATTTAGCTTATTGTTTATATACATATTAGGCAGAAAACTTGCATTGCACATGACATTACATGTTTTTGTGGGTCTGGCTAGTTTACAATGCTGATACGATAAGTAATATAAAAGTGGAAAAACCGCTAAATATTTATTATTATTTTCACAAAGCAAAAATGAATTTCCCAAATTTTATAAACCCACCATTGTCAGATAATGCGAAAAGTGAATTTTTGAACCCCGTGTGTGTGTGTGTGTGTGTGTGTGTGTGTGTAACTGCATACTGTGGTCATGTTTCACGAGTGAGAACAGAACCAAACCCATGCAGTTTATACCCATTTCTGCAGTACCACAGACCAACAGCGGGGGCGCCAAAGCACACTATTACACAGAGAGGAGAGACAGCAGAGATATCAGAGAAACATCATCAACACCTCGGAGAAACAGTCACACAGGACAGCTGATGGATGGATGGATGGAGCAGGAAAAGAAAGTCACGGAGGGGAGAGAGAAAAATCAAGAAGAGACGTCACCTGGTTCTAAATGAAGGAACGGAAAACGCTGATAGAAATAAGCTCTCTGACAGTTCTGGACCTCTGAGAGACGGACAGATGGAGACGGTGTGTACAGAGGTCCAGGAGGACAAGAAAAAAGGCACGTACGGATGGATGGATGAAAACAGAGGACCAAACACCAGATGATACGAGCAGAAGAGAACAAATCCAGTGAGTTCCACCGATTTTGCCGTGTAAAAGGTGTCCAGATCTAAATGCATCAGTCATTGTTCGCCTTCACGTCAACATTTCTCCATCAACCTGCTGCTTTGAAGGAGTAGTTCACTTCAGAATTAAAAAATGACTGATACTTTACTCACATCTACGCCATCTAAGGTGTTCATGTCTTTCTTTCTTCAGTCGAAATTAGGGTTTTTGCAGAAAACCTTCAATGGGGTCGAAGAAGGTAAAATGTGAGTTTCATGCCAGCCGAGGAATAAGAGTCTTATTTAGAGAAACGATCGCTCATTTTCTTAAAAAAATTAAATTTTAATAGTTTTTATCCACAAATGCTCATCTTGAACTAGCTGTGATGCGCCACACATTACGTAATCACGTTGAAAGGTCAAGCGTGACATTGGCGAAAGTACCGACCTAGAGTTTACAAAGCATACGTGTAAACACCAAGTAAAACATTATATACAAAAAAATAATAATAATAGGTAAAACAATGATGTCGGGCGATTTTGAATTTCTTTTAACCGGAATACATGTGACCTTTCAATGTAGGGCTGTCGCGGTTATGGAATTTCCCTTGCGGTAATGTTGAGTGGCTCAATAGCGCGATATGCGGTATTACCGCCATTTATTTATTTATTTAATTTATAAGTATTTGTTGCTATATAAATAAAGTTTACGATGTGTACAAAAACGAGGTCATTTAAAAAATAACCGAAACTAAACAGCGTCTATATGCGCATTGAAAGCATGATTGAAAGGCTTTCACTCAGCGCGCATATTGTTATGACAACGGACTTTGAATCGTTCATTCAACGAACACGTTCAAAGAAGCTGATTCGTTAAAAGAGATGTAATGAAACAAGATGTTAATTATTTTTAACTTTGAGTTCCACTTTTCAAGGCTCAGCTGATCAGCAATGCGTCGCATGGGTAACGCGGAAGCTGATGCTTCACTTATTAGAGACCAATATAGCATTGATTCAATGCGTGACTCGGTGATATTATTTTCCGCGGCTTCCTCCCCAGACAGCAAACTGACATTGAATCAATGTGGAAGCGACGTCTCTCATGACATTAAAACAACGTTGATTTTGCTCATCGAATTAACGTTGAACCAACGTCAGACGCGGCATTCTTCAAAGCTAAATGAAAATCGAAAATTGGTTTGCTTTCATAACGTTGAAACAACGCGTTGATTTCAAGTTGATTTTCCGTTAGTTTTGAAAGAATGACGCGTCTGACGTTGGTTCAACGTTAATTCGATGAGGAAAACAATGTCAGATCAACGTTGTTTCGATGTCATATTTCCACGTTGATTCAATGTCAGTTTGCTATCTGGGTCGCGCTGTGGGATGCTGACCAGCGCTGCTGCTGACGCGCATTAGTGGAAAATACCCGTGGCGTGAAGGTTAAAATGATGATACGACAAATATTTCGCTTTCCTTTGAAACGGCAACCTTTTCACGACTTCAAAGACAGACGCAGGTAATCGCACGCGCTCTGCAGATCTCTCTCATTCACTGTCTGTGTGAAGCCTCTGTAGGCTACACATCACCAAGATAAACAGTCTTGTTGTTATCATTATGAACTTGTTTAACATTCAATACACATGCATGAAGTTCAAAACAAGAAGAAGCCTTATAAAAAAAAAACGTGAATATCGCGGTTGCTGCGGTTACGTGCAATCCTCTGCGGTTGACTTGTCAGAAGCGCGGTACTGCAATTTTGCGGTTATCGCGACAGCCCTATTTCAATGTGCGTGGCGCATCGCAGAGCTAGTGCAAGACGCACATTTGTGGTTAGAAAGCATATAAATGTCTATTTTTTTGGCTTGATAAGACCCTTATTCCTCGGCTCGGATCACGTAGAGCCTTTGAAGCTGTTATTTAGACCTTGGACGCCATTGAAGTCCATTATATGGAGATTTCATTTCAACTGAAGAAAGACAGACGTGAACATCTTGGATGACGTGTGGGGAGAGTAAATTATCGGGAAATTTTAATTCTGAAGTGAACTAATCCTTTAATACTCATTGAAGAGCGTATCGAATGTGATCCATCAACTCACCGTCCTTCCACAGCTCTGAAACGAACTTGTCTGTGGACTGATTGAGGAGCGTGGCCACGTTATCGTTCAGCGGGTCCATGTTCTTCATCAGCCACTCGTCCGCCTTGTAATCCACCTGAGAAACACAATCGCAGACGGTTAATGTTCCCGATGGCGCTCGAAACCGCACACGGGTTCAGCCGGGGAGCAAGTCCGCACCTTTCCAGCGTAGTGGATGATGCAGAAATCGGCCTCGTCCTTCAGTTTCTTGGGTTTGTGGAATTTGGGATGCGTCCCCTGTTCCTGCAGGACCTTCTCCACGAAGCTCTTGTCCGTGGCTTTGGGGAACCAGCACTCCTCGTCCAGCAGAGCCAGGATTCCTGGAGGACTCGTCTGGAAAACACGCGACACAGATTACACTCACAGAAAGAAGCAACAGAAGATCATGAGGACATCATTCAGGATTTAGAGTTTTTAAAATGATGGATATCTCAGTGTTTGAATCCTAATTGTAAACATCTGGATCTGAATAACAACATGAGAACAGCTCCAGTGAAAATCACATGATCATTCTAGGAGTCACTTGATTGGTCAAGATGTTTATAAATAATAACTGATATTGGTTGACCTTCACTAACCGGGTTTGTTTATTTAATGTTTTTAATTTGTGTGCATTATTCTGATTCATGTGACGCAGGGGCTGTTTTTTGAGCAAAAGACAAATTTTCATCCGGGACAATAAAGTACACCTTAACCTCAACCAGATGATCTACCAGGTACACCTTGGCTCCATTGGCTGAAAGTCCAGCTAGTCAACCAGCTAAACCAGCTAATGGCCATTTCTGACCTTCTAGAACCAACTACTACCTTTCTATCTAAATCGAATGAAGAGAATAATGGATTTCTCGATGGAAGCAATAATGAACTTCTTGATTCCCAATCTTAAACCCAAAAACATGGACATGGCACATGTAAACCGCCCCATTAGAAATCATGTGACTGTTAGAGACACTAAAAGGCATCTAGATTCCCAAGTTTTCCAATTTTAAACATGGAAACCGCTCCATTAGATGTCATGTGATGGTTCTTGGAGCCGTGTGATTGGTGGAGAGACACTTCAGGTATCTAGATTCCCAAGTTTCCCAATATTAAACATGGAAACCGCCCCATTTTTAGTCAGGTGACTGTTCTAGGAGCCGTGTGATTGGTGGAAAGACACTAACAGGTATCTAGATTCCCAAGTTTCCCAATTTTAAACATAGAAACCCCCCCATTTTTAGTCAGGTGACTGTTCTAGTAGCCGTGTGATTGGTGGAGAGACACTAACAGGTATCTAGAGATTCCAAAGTTTTCCAATCTTAAACATGGAAACCACTCCATTAGATGTCATGTGATGGTTCTTGGAGCCACGTGATTGGTGGAAAGACACTAACAGGTATCTAGATTCCGAGTTTCCCAATCTTAAACATGGAAACCGCCCCATTTTTAGTCAGGTGACTGTTCTAGGAGCCGCGTGATTGGTGGAGAGACACTAACAGGTATCTAGATTCCAAGTTTCCCAATCTTAAACATGGAAACCGCCCCTTTTTTAGTCAGGTGACTGTTCTAGGAGCCGTGTGATTGGTGGAGAGACACTAACAGGTATCTAGATTCCAAGTTTCCCAATCTTAAACATGGAAACCACCCCATTTTTAGTCAGGTGACTTTTCTAGGAGCCGCGTGATTGGTGGAAAGACACTAACAGGTATCTAAATTCCAAAGTTTTCCAATCTTAAACATGGAAACCGCCCCTTTTTTAGTCAGGTGACTGTTCTAGGAGCCGCGTGATTGGTGGAGAGACACTAACAGGTATCTAGATTCCTAAGTTTCCCAATCTTAAACATGGAAACCACCCCATTTTTAGTCAGGTGACTGTTCTAGGAGCCGCGTGATTGGTGGAGAGACACTAACAGGTATCTAGATTCCTAAGTTTTCCAATCTTAAACATGGAAACCACCCCATTTTTAGTCAGGTGACTGTTCTAGGAGCCGCGTGATTGGTGGAGAGACACTAACAGGTATCTAGATTCCAAAGTTTTCCAATCTTAAACATGGAAACCACCCCATTTTTAGTCAGGTGACTGTTCTAGGAGCCGCATGATTGGTGGAGAGACACTAACAGGTATCTAGATTCCTAAGTTTTCCAATCTTAAACATGGAAACCACCCCATTTTTAGTCAGGTGACTGTTCTAGGAGCCGCGTGATTGGTGGAGAGACACTAACAGGTATCTAGATTCCCAAGTTTCCCAATCTTAAACATGGAAACCACCCTATTTTTAGTCAGGTGACTGTTCTAGTAGCCGTGTGATTTGTGGAGAGACAATAACGGGTATCGGGTAGTTTTCCAATCTTAAACATGGAAACCACTCCATTAGATGTCATGTGATGGTTCTTGGAGCCACGTGATTGGTGGAGAGCCACTCACAGGTTTCTCGATGAGGTCTATGCAGGGCTGCAGATCGAGGCCGAAGTCGATGAAGCTCCACTCGATGCCCTCGCGCTGGTACTCCTCCTGCTCCAGGATGAACATGGTGTGGTTGAACAGCTGCTGGAGCTTCTCGTTGGTGTAGTTAATGCACATCTGCTCGAACGAGTTCAGCTGCGGAGATGAACACACACACACACACACCAATTCACAATTCACAACCTCACCACTAGATGCTGCTAAAAATTACACAGTGCACCTTTAAAAATAAAATAAAACATGAACGATCTATCCGTACTTCGAAGATCTCGAAGCCGGCGATGTCCAGGATGCCGATGAAGGAGGCGCCCTGACGCTTGGTCTTATCCAGGGCTTTGTTGATGCGCATCACCAGCCAGCGAAACATCCTCTCGTACGTGGCTTTGGCCAGAGCCTCCACCGCGAACTCGGCCTGCTCCTGCGTCTGGGCCTTCTGCACGTAATCACGGCCGACCTTGATGCGGGGCGAGAGGATGGCGCGCGTGAAATCGGTCACGTTCATGCCCATCAGGTGACACACCTTCTGTGCGGCTGGAGAAGCGGAGAGATAGAGACGATTAGAGATATTCAACCTGATGACACTGGTTTAACATCTCCAACCTGCTCGACTAACAGGCAGAGCTGTTATTATTAACAAAAACTACAACTATTTATTATACTATTCAATTACTTTTATTACTATTTTAACTATTAAATTCAAAAACACTTTATCTTCATCAAAACTACAAAAAAAAAAAAAAGACAAAAAAACTGCCTTGGCAACTAACTGCAAATAAATGTGATTTAAGTAGTAAAATTACTCAAACTGATTATTTTTTAATCAAATTAAACTAATAAATTATACAAATTATAAAAAAAAAATATTAGAAATATTAAGAAAAGGAAACTACAAAAACATACACAAAAAACGAATTCAAAACATAAAAAAACACAATAATAACATAAAAACTAATTCAAAATATAATTAAATATAAAAATAAACATTAATTCAAAAATATTAATAAAGACCAAAAATAAAATACTCAAAATACGACAAAAAATTACTCAAAATATCAATAAATACTGTAAGAAAATATAAAATTAAAAAATGAAAACTAGTTCAAAATATTTAATAAATACTATAACAAATTATATAAAATATGAAAAAAATAAACCATTCAAAATAATAAAGACCAAAAATTAAAATTAAATATTATTAAAGACTAAAATACAATATTGAAAAGTATAAATAAAAACGAATTTGAAACATAATTAAAGACTACAAATCACATGACTCTCCTATAAATCAGCCTCAGCCTGCTATTCGCTGGTGGTCAAGCTAATTAACCTTCCAGAGACCGTGAGTTAGTGCTAAAGCAGACGGAGGTGTGTGTGACGTTCACCTGTGTCATCAGGCATGGAAGCCTGGTCCGAGTGGCGCTCCTTCTTGAAGGACATGTTCCCGAGCTGCAGCACAGACGACATGACCTTCAGCAGACCTGCAGGGGGCGACACACACACACCATTAAACTCCCTCAAACACACTGCAGGCACATGATACTAAACCCTAATGATGATTTAATGATTCCGATTCGATTCTACTTATCAATTCCTAATTTCGATTCCAATGAGGTAAAAAAAAAAAAAAAACACTTGCCTGTGGTTTTAAAAATACCATATTTACTCACCGATCTGCTCCTCCTCTGCGATGCTCATGATCCTCATGGCCTCCATGGTCTCCACGTACATGTCTCGGTCCTGCTGTCCTGGGATCGTCACGTTCCCGTTGGACAGGAACCGGTACTTATTGTAGCCCTCCACACACAGTTCAGCTGATGGGCAGAGAAACAGAGTGAGTCTCGAGCTGGACAAGCGGAGATCAGATGAGCCGCGTGACGCACACACACACACACACACTCACCGCGCAGCTTGTCCCCGGCGCCGGACAGCATGTAGTAGAACATGTGGAAGGCTCGCTCTTCTTTGGCCTGACGGATCGCGCGGGACTTTTCCAACAGGTCTGACGCTCAGAGTCAAGGACTGACACACCAATGTTCGAATAAAGACTGTTAACAGGCTACCGTGCTAACAGCCAATCAGAAAGGGGCTCAGTAGTTCTGGTCTCCTTAATTATTCATGCTCTACATACAGTCACAGAAAGTATTGTTAGCCATTTTTAGCTTCAGGTCATTAAAAGCAAGTCGCGCTAATGTTATCAACCTCATAAATATGCAAATAAGCCATTGTTACTTTCACCATGTGTTAATTTGCAGGGTAAAGAAGCTAATTTTTTTCACGTTTAAAACATCATAACAAGCACATTAGTACATTCCTAAGAAGTTTAACACGTTGCTAGCATGTTTCTTGCTAGATTTAGCATGTTGCTAGCATGTTTCTAACAAGATAGCATATTACTAGCATGAATTAGTACATTGCTAGCATGCTGTATCATATTTTGCTAGCATGTTTTAGTACATATGTTCTACCATATTGCTAACATGATTTAACCTGTTGCTAGCATGATTCAACACATTGATAGCATGTTGTAACGTGTTGCTAGCATGATTTAACTTATTTGTTAGAATGATGATTAAGCGCATTGCTAACATGCTTCAAGTATGATTTGACTTGTTGCTAACATGATTTAGTACATTGCCATGCAAATAAGCCATCGTTCCCCATGGGTTAATTTCCAGCGTAAAGAAGCTCATTGTTCACGTTAAAGCATCATCATATTAACCAGCACGTAAAGATACAGGTTTCAATGTTGGCTCCAACGATGTAGCCGTTAACGTCAAAGTTGATTCTGATGAACTTGCCCTGTAACACAGAAGAGACAGAAGATAAAGCACACGTATCGACTGTTTTCAGTTGAATAATTCAAACTTCACAATGTCAATTAATAAACATATTCTAGCACACTGCTAACATGTTTTAACAAACTCGTTAGCATTTTTTACACGTCATTAAAATGTTTTAACAAATGAAATTAGCATGTTGCTAACACGATTTAACATGTTGCTAACACGATTCTAGTAAGATTTTACACATTGCTAGCACAATTTAAGACGTTGATAGCATGTTTTAACCTGTTGCTATTGCTACCATGATTTAACATATTTGTTAGAATGCTGATTAAGCACATTGCTAATATCCTTCTAATATGATTTAACACATTGCTAACATGATTTAGCACGTTGCTAACATGATTCTAGTAAGATTTACCATACTGATAGCATGATTTAACACATTACGCACATATTTTACACAGTGCTAGCATGATTTAACACATTACGCACATATTTTACACAGTGCTGGCATGATTTAACATGTTACGCACATTTCACACAGTGCTAGCAAGATTTAAGACATTGATTTAGGATATTTATAACATGTTTCAACATGTTGCTTACATGATTTAACATTGCTAACACGATTTAGCATAATTTAGCATGTTGCTAACATGATTTAACATATTTTTTAGAATGAATTTAGCACATTGCTAACACGTTGCTAGCATGATTTAACACGTTGCTCACATATTTTACACAGTGCTAGCATGATTTAGCAAATTGCTAACATGTTTCTAGTAAGCTTGCTAGCATGTTTATTAATGTTGCCGGATAATTAGCATAATTAGAGAGTTTCCAATCAGTCTATTAATTTATTCATGTAAAAAGTTATGTATGTTTGAGTTGTTGAATCAACAGCTGCAATATGTAAGATGCGGAGCGGCTCTTACGAATCGAGAGGAGTTGTCGTTCTTGACGGTCTTGGCGTTGCCGAAGGCTTCGAGGATTGGATTGGCCTGCAGCAGCTGCTTCTCCAGCTCGCCCTGTGCTCAAACACACCCATCATCAGACATGTGACTTCAAAACAACCAATCACTGTGAAGAAGAGCTCCTCAGTGCAACATCGCAAGCTGTTCGCACACAAACCAGCTGAAACAAACACACAGATGAAGCGCGGTCTGATCCCCAATCCCAAACAACACCGAGTGAGCGGTCCCGTCACCTCTGAACACACACACACACACACACGCTCATTCACTTTCAACTCTTACCTGGATTAGTATTCAAATATGAATAAAAACTGTAATACATTTTGTTGTCACGAAACACAAAAAGCTACTAAAACTTCAACCAAAATTAAAGTAAAACCTGAGTTGAAACAAATTCAGAATATTAATAATAATAGTATATTTGGTTGTAACTTGTAACAAAAAATAAATAAATTATTAAATCTTCAATAATAATGAAAGTAAAATGACATTCACTAAACTTTAAAAGAAGAGATGTGACATTCTAAGATGAATATATCAAATAAAATTATTTATTAATTATACGCATGTAAATCGTCCATTTAAGCCAAGTCTACGTTTCTAGGTGGATGGACATCCAGTGGGCGGAGCCTAACGCATTAGCTCTGATGTAACCATCTCATTTACAACTCCACCCACATCAATGACACCACTAGAGGATCCTCCTCCTAGGGGGCGGAGCCTAATTCATTAGCTCTGCTGTACCATCCAATTTAAATGGACAAAACTCCGCCCACATCAACGATATCACTAGAGGATCCTCCTCCTAGGGGGCGGGGCCTGATCCAGTTTACATGGACTAAACTCTGCCCACATCAATCTCCACAGTTTATAATCCATCTTCCATTGCACAAATGTTTAACTAGCGCTGTCTAAGTTAACCTAAACTCATGTAAGCATGTGAGATCTCCCTGTAAAGCGTTTCACATGCTCTTGTAAAGCAAGTCTCGTTAAACCCACAAAAACATTCCAGCAGCATGAGGTTTGTGTTTCCCAACATTGCTGATGTAATGAGTCCCGCCGCAGGAGGGATTCGCTCACACACACACACACACAGCAGTTCTCAAACCCAGATCCCACGAGTGCAGAAACACACACACAGACGCAGCGCGGGATTCAGACGGACGACACTGAGATATTATTTGCACTTAAATCAAGTGCATTCACCACTAAGTTCTCAAAATGATCCGGCTTTCGTTCTGCCAGACACTATTGTGATGAGATTGACTGGATCTCAGGGTCGTGCGTCTGTGTTTCGGCTTCATTTGTTCACCCAGCAGCAGCGAGATACGGGACACGGGGTGGGAGATGGGAATGAGACGGAGATGGAGAGATGATGAGACTCACATGTGACAGGATGGAGGTGCTCTGTTGGTACAAAGAGAAAAACACTCAAACCTTCAACTTACACACACACACACACACCGGCTCTCTGTGCAGATCCACTCCAGGATGACTGATCAGAAACATCAGACTCCCAGGAAAACACACTCAACACATCATTTATTTTTTTCCAAAACACCCTGGATTGATTTCTGTTCCATGAACAGGGAACAAACGAGGACAAGCGTATTGGCAAACCGGCGCTAGTCGAGCTCAATACTTCCACACGCCAGATCTAAACCGGCTGCAAACTAGAGACACTTCGTTACAATTACGAAATCTAAAACAACTTTTATTTTATTTTAATTTTCCTATTTAGTGTATACAATATGCAAAAAATATGTATGCATCCAAATAAATAAATATAAATGTAAAAATAAATTAATTTGAATTATAAAATAAAATAAATGTATACATGTTATTTACTAACCTTGTATTTATTTATTTTAGCGTAACAAATATTAATTTTGTTGTTTAAGTTTTGTAATTTTCTATGTATATATATATAAATTTATTTAATTATAATATAAATATATATATATATATATAAATTTAATTATTACACATATATATATATAAATAAATTTAGTTAATTATAATATAAATATTTATTTAATTATTATATATATAATAATTAAATAAATATGTATTAATAATAATATGCAAATAATAATAATATTTGAAATTAATATTCATATTTTTTTAATTGTAATAGTTTCATTTCCTGAAGGTTAAGCACCTCCTTTGACTTCTTTTTTTAACAATGTCCAGCGGTGTTCGGTTCAATTGAAGCGTTGACAGTAGGATGAGGAAGTGACGTCATCAGCGATTAAAGGGACCTACAGCTGCTCTAATGGGTGATGATGTTTGCGATCGGCTTCAAACTCCCTGCCATCATCAAACCAGCCGTATCTGATCTGATGATGTACACCCAGATGAAAGCTCAGGGTGGAGAACGCATGAACACTAGCGGAGGAAACTCCACCTATACTCTATCTATGAACAGAAGCGCTTCGGTCATCTGGAACTAACCTGGTCTTTCTTGGTCTTGTGAGACGAGGCCACGTGAGCCAGATACTGGATGACCTTCTTGGTGTTTTCTGTCTTTCCGGCTCCAGATTCGCCCCTGAACACACACACACACACACACGGGTGAGACATCAAGCACAGCTTTCATGGACAAATCATAATCATAGAAGACATGCGAGACCATGTGACTCACGTGCAGAGAATCGATTGGTCCTCGCGGTCTGTTGGAGGAGAAGAACGAATCATTTACACAGTGCAAACACATTCGCCAAGCACTTTATTTCTCGCATTTTATGCAGTTTTATGAGTGAAATTATTTAACAGAAAATTTTTTTTTTTTGTATTTTATGTATACTTGAATTGTTCACTTTTTTCACAATTTTATTAATAGTTTTAATTCTATTTTAGTTTATTTCATTTATCTTTTTTATGCAGAATAAGTTTAAGGTATTTTGAGTGAGGAGATGTGGTAGGAAGTAATACTTTTAGATTTTATTTTATACTTATATTTATGTCTTAACTATGATTTTACTCATATTTTATTTTTATTAATTTAATTCTCAAATTTGTATATTTTATTTATAATATATACACATATATACTTTTTTATATACACATATACTATATATATATATATATATATATATATTATTTTTGTAAATATATATATGAAATATTTTTGTTTTAAAAAAAAATATATTTTAAGTGATGTTATTTGGCAGGAAATAATGATATTATGATTTTTTTTTAATGATTTAAATCTTGTTTTTATTAGAAAAGCAGTATCATTTTGTATTTTGACTTATTTTGATTATTTGGCAGGAAATAATCATGTTAATAGATGTCTTAGCAAGCACAAGTTCAGCATGGAGTACCACAAGGCTCAGCGCTAGGACCGCTTCTGTTCACTCTGCACATGCTTCTCCCTGGGAGATATCATTAGGAAGCATGACGTTTCTTCAGAAGAACAACATGAACTGATGATGCCACATGATAACTGGATACTCTGAACAAGCTGAAGTTTGGCTGTAATGTTCTTCTTGTCAGTCACTGGTAATGTTGGTCAGTTGAATGAAGCTATAAATTGCTCCGGATGGAAACGCGCCTCTATCGGCTCTGAACAAACCCTTCTGAGTTTCTGCGGCAGGAAGTGCTCACACCACAAAACAGGAAGTCAAGATCTGGCTTCCTGTGACTGGAGAAGGAGCCGCCTTTCCAGAAAACGAACAAAAATAAACGAACACTCGCTTTTACTGAACAACCAAAAACACACAATTTTAGAGATTAAACGGCACATTAAAAGAAGATGAATAAAACTCTTGATAAAGCAACACTTTCAGGGATTTATTTATTTTCATTTGATTCCACTTTATTTGTAACAAACATACTTTTGATTCAATAAACGCAACTATTAATAATTTATAGTATAGCATTATTCTCGCTCGTTTATAAATATGCCTTTTTTTAATGTCGTACAAATAACGTGGTGAAATTTTATATTACCATTTAGGCTTCAGGGACTAGATATGCTAAATTAAAGATGTAATACTATACGCTAGCGCTCACAGGTTTGGAGTCAGTACGTTTATTTAAAGAAATGAATGCTTTTATTATGACGCTTTAAACTGATCAAAAGTGACAGCAAACGCATTTATAATGTTACAAAAGATTTCTATTAAATAAATGCTGTTGTTTTCAACTTTCTACTTGTTAAATAATCCCGAAACAGCTGTTTTAAATAGTATTATTAATATTTCACAGTTTTTACTGTATGTTTGATCGAATAAACGCAGCCTTGTTCAACTTTAAGCATGTACTGTGAGCAGTAATGAAACGTAAGTCTCGTAAAGCGCCTGCAGAGCTCAGTAATGAGTGTGGGTCACAGACTCGCTGCAGGAGGGATGAGGACGGGGGGGGCGTTAGACTCGCAGGAGGGTTGAGGACGGGGGGGCAAACACTGCGTTATTGAGCAACAGGCCGAAACATATCAAGATGCAGTGCAGTTTCAGGATCTTCAGGTCGCATTATTGAACAAACACAATGTAGAGTTGCAATTCAAATTTGGATGATTAATTGGATGATTAACGCTACTTAATGAATCTGCACACCAGACAAACGTCAAGAAATCTTCAGGAACTAGAATTGCAATTCAAATTTGGATAGATTGTAATACTACTTTTAACTCATTTTTTTTATGAGTAAAATTGAATCCGCACAACAGACAAAAAGAACATTTTTTTCTTTTATTAGATCTTTAATCCTTATTTTTCTTTGAATTTTGATTCGGCGTGTGGATTCTGCTTTAATTGTAAATATTTTTGGAATGATGTAAGAAATCCTGTAAAATAAATAAATAAATAAATCTACATATACGTAAGAAAAGGTTGTCCCAAATCATAGAAGTGAAAGTCAAAACTAATTTATAAAGTAAATATAAATGAAATTTAAGTAAATTAAGTAAAATAATGGAATTCATTTAAATTGTAGTGTAGTTTTAAAATTTATTTATTCAAATATTTCTTTTTTTTTTATTACTAAATTGGAATCCAAACACCATCCTAATTTAAATAAAAAGAAACGTTTTAATCTCAAATTTACTCAAAAAGCCAAAAACATTATAATATATCACTTTTGTTGTCTTGTGCTTTTATAAATATATATATATATACATTTTCTTTTTTAAATGTATCATTAACATTCGTATGTAGTTGTATTTCAGCATTCAAATGTGTTTATTGTTCGGAGAGCAGAGAAAACATCTCAAATCAGCTGATAAAGTCTATTCACATTTCATGGAGTAATACAATGAGTCTCCATTAATGATGTGTACATTTATGTTTTGTCTACACTGGACTAATGATTTCACTAATGAGACTAATGACAGGAAGCGGAACTGACTGAAGTTCGAGTCAAAAGTTACATCCTGTAGTGCAGTGTGTGTGTGTACATGTTTTTCTATCCCGGTGGGGACTTCAACCTGAATGCACACACACTCATGAGGACCTAAATTGAGGTACACAAGCTTAGAAATCAAAGGGGTTGGGTTAGTGTGTGTGTGTTGGGTAGGGTTTCGTAAGGAGATACAGTTTGTGCAGTATAAAAACCATTACCACAAAGATAGCGAACCAAACTGTGTGTGTGTTACCCTGCATCATGCTCCTGTAGGCCGTGTCAGTGATGGCGTAGATGTGCGGCGGCATCTCGTGGCGTTTCTTGCCCTTGTACATGTCCACGATCTCCTCTGAGTAGATGGGCAGGTTCTTGTACGGGTTGATGACCACACAGAACAGACCCGAGTACGTCTGCGGCACACAACAGACTTCAGTCATGATGAGCTCACACACACACAGGCCTTCAACGGTCTCTAAAATACAGTAATATCACACAGCTGCTCTATTTGAGTCCCAAACCGTCAGACGAATCTACTAGGGCTGCAACAACTAATCGATAAAATCGATTATAATCGATTATGAAAATCGTTGTCAACGAATGTCATTATCGATTAGTTGGTCTGATTACGTCACGGGGATTGTTTACATGGAACATGCGCTTCTTACATGCGCTTCATGAGGCGCACACGCAGTCTCTCTCCCTCGCCGCTCTACCCTGTCTCGCGCGCGCAACACGGACGGTTTGGAGCACATTATCTTCTGTCTCGCATGCGCACTCTTGATTCCGTGAGTTTGAACTAATTTGCGGGCATCAGGAAACCGCTATCAATATGCAGCATACACGAAAATCATTCACCTTTCGGTAAATTCGCCGTTTTGAAACCAAAATAGGTGACCTACGTTAATCGTGTATACTTTATGAAGCCATACTATAGTATAATGTGAGATAGAAATGTATATTTAAGTCATTAAATTCAAGTTAACCTAAGCTTTTCCCTCCACTGCGGCTGTCAGTCATTCTCTATTCGGTGTTCAAACAGCTTGCGCGTTACAACAGTTAACATGATGATCTCTTTCCAAGATGATTCAATGTTATTATTATAATTGATCCGTAGATAAAGGTCTATGATAGTTTTGAAATCTTATTAATAGCCTTTCTTGTTCTGTCCTATCTATTATATTTTGCTTCCTCACTAAACAGCTGTGCTTTACATTTAAAACAGCTGTGCATCTGATTTTTACGATGTTTTTCATGAATGTATAACAACAATACAAAGAGCAATGTGTAACGTTTTACCAGAGTTAGTGCTACACTTATTGTCTCTTATTTGTTCCCCACTAAGGAATGTTTTTTTTCACTAAATGTTTAGATTTTATAAAATTATTGTGCACTTGTGATATTTCTAGGCTAAGTTTTGCTGAGTTATCCACTAATCTAGTTTACAATAGCATTTTTGTCATAGGTTATGGTCATATATATTTTTTTTATTTGTTGTTTTTCTTTATAATGAAGTTATCTGTATTAAGTAGATTGTTTAACACACGAAAGAGTGTGGTTTTTAGGGTTTTATTTTGTTATAATAAACAAAAAAGAAATAAAATTTTTTATCCGATTAATCGATTAATCGAAAAAATAATCGTCCGATTAATCGATTATCAAAATAATCGTTAGTTGCAGCCCTAGAATCTACGTTTGCAGTGTTTTTCTGGAGTGAAATGAACGCGTGTCCACATGGTCTGGGTTCTGTAATCATCACTAAACATCACACCTCACCAAACATTTGAGAAAATGCAAGTCCGCAAAGACCGTCTGCTATTAAATGTTGCATTTCTCTATTGCGATATAATATAATGTATGTATTTAAAACCACAAGAACAAAAATATCAGCAAAAAGTGAAGTGAGAACTTTCCATTACTGGCATGATAGTTCTCCTCATGTGCGTTAATCTAGTTAGCGTAATCAGATTGAGCTTTTCCCAAGACAAAACCTTTTTATTTTCTGTTAATGCAACTAAAAGTATGTGGTTGTCGTGCCTTTATGACTCAAATCGGCTTCAGAACCCAATAACAGTGTGAAACCAGACCCGGATCAACCAAGCCGGATTAAATGACTGAAACTTTGTTCTCAATCACTTCTGAACTCAAACCTGCTCTCCCCTCCCGCACGCATCATTTCCTGTCCCCGGGAGCACATTGTTCCTAAAGCTTCCTGTTTGGAGAAACGGCGCTGAACAGCTTCAGGAGGAGACCCCGTTATCTACACTCAAGGCTGTTGAATATCTTAACATTTCTCTTCAGCAAACCTCTGACCCACAGAGACTCCTGTTGGACCGGGGACCACGGCATTGTGGGACCTAGTTCTCGTATTAACTCTATGAAGCCTGCTGGTTTTATAGATTATCCAGACAATCATTGAACTAAAATTTTGTATTTAATATTAAATATGATCATCAGCCGTTTGTTATAAGGTAAAATCATCATTATATTGCATTTTATGTTTTAAAATTAGAGATTTGATCATAAAACTAAGCATTTAAATATCATCTTATTAAGACATTCTTGGCAACTGACTGACATTTATATGCATGTTATGTAAGAACCTGCTATACTGTTAAAAAGATCTCATTAATACACATTATAAGCAGAATTTCATACTTTTTTCCATATATATATATCAGTATCTGCACAACATTGCATATTTTTGGGTCTCTGAATAAAATTGAGCTGTTTTTTCCTCCATTTTCTCACTATATCATAGTTATATGAGCCATAATATAATGTACTCGACAAAAACAAAACAAAAATTTTCGGAAACTATTAGTGAAACTATTTCATGTCAGGCTTTACAGAATCCCCAGCTGACAAAAAATATATTCCAAAAACATTTTTCCTAATATTCTGATCCATTACGTTTAGTGCTGGGCGATTTGACCAAAAATTTATATCACTTTTTTTTTTTCTTTTTTTTTTTTCGGTTTTCCGGTTTATGGCGTTTTTTTTTTTTTTAAACATAATCAGGTGTTCAAAGGATTTTCTAGTGGTTGTGAGAGGAATTACTGCAATAAATTGACTTAGGGTGGTCTATTTTATTGTCATTAGTTAAAATTGTAGAATTGAATAGCGCAAAGTGTGACCTAAAATTGTTATTTCTTATTAACATTCTCATAACCAAGCAAAAACGTTAATACGTCTAAAAAAACTAGACGTTTTGAATGTTCCTAGAACATTCAGAAATAACGTTTTGATAACTTAATAGGAACGTTATGAAACGTTCTTATAACCTAAAATTGTTATCGATTGCACTGAACACGTATTATGTGCAAGCTTCTATGAGCGAGCCCAGAGAAAATGGACCTATTTTTACAAGAGCAGCGTGTATCTGAAAGTGCGCGCGATATTCCCATGGATATTCCACACGCGAGCAGACAGATTCGCGCTAGCGCATTATATTAGTTTGATTTGGCGCTACAATAGTGCGCTCTCGACATTTAATGGGAAAATAACGCCATAGTTCTGCAGCGTCCACCTTCCCTGTAACGTACCCTTGCCTCACCGTCGCTGCTTAGAAGTGCAAAATTGTAAAGGGTCCGTCTGAAACAATGTCGAGCAGCGTAATGTTCGTTCCGAACGTTGTGTAAATACATCGCTATGGCGGTATATTAAAAATTAATATCATAACAAAAATATACACCGGTTTTCGGTATGAACCGTATACCGCCCAGGAGGGCTGGGTATTGAGACAAATTTCACAATTCGATTCGATTTCGATTCACAAGTTTGCAATTCAATTCGTTTATGATTCGATTCAATATTGATTATTTTGGATATCAGTTACAATAATTGGCAATTTTTCTCAAGGAAATCAAATCTCTTAACTAATGCTGTAAACTATGGGAGTCTAGTTATAGCCTACTAGCTTCATTAGCCTAATATGAAGGTAATAATTATCTGTTTTGTAGCTATGCAAACACCTAAATTACACTTTTATTTATTTTTATAATAAGAAGATTATATGAAATATAAACATTTAAATGGTGGCTGTCCTGAAAACTTGCCAGATTTATTCAAATATGCATTAAATATTGAAGAACATTAAGATTATAATGCATATGTAATATAGTGTATTTATTTAGCAAAATGCTCCTCTCTGGAGTTATTTTTTCTAGCTGACTAACGAGTTTTCTGAGGTAAATATGACGATACATGACATGATTACAAGCTGTTTAACTGACGTCTTTCCACGGTTGAAACGCTGATTGAGCGAATCAATGTGACATGATACGTATTTCGATAAGTTGTACTCTATCTTTTAACACACTTTAATGTTTACTTTGCGCTGTGACTGGTATTATTAAGCCGGAAGAGAGATCAGCGCTGCTGCTTCTCTTGAGCTGCGCCAGAGCGATCTCACGCCACAGCGCCAAAACGTTATTTATGTTTTTGAATTTCTAAATGAAAATTGAGACTTTGTTTCATATCAATAGTAACAAAGGACAAAGATTATTGCGATTTTTTGGATGCGCGCAGCCGCGATACAATGTTCCATTGATTCAAATGAAACAGGATGACTAATCGATTCTTGAGATTTAAGAATCGATATCGGTTCGTAAAAATGAGAATCGATTAATATCGAGAAATCGATATTTATTACCCAGCCCTACCGCCCAGCACTAATTACGTTACAAAAACAATATTTCTGAACGATCTCAGAACGTTCAAAACGTCCAGTATTTGGAATGTTTTAAAAAGGTTCTTTCTTGGTTTCGCGAACATTCCATTTTGCAAGTGTTGAGGGAACGTTACTTCTGAACGTTCAAAATCTACATTTGAAGTGGATCAAAATTTCACATCAAAGATATACATGAATTTTGAACAATACCCGTTCTTGTCTTAACTTTTTTTTTTTTTTTTGATCCACTTGAAAAGTTGACTACTGTAGTAAGTTTGAGAGAAAACTCATCATAAACGATGTATAAATGATGTTCCGGTGTGTGTACATGTACTCACGTATATGAGTCCGGAGTAGTATCTCTCCTTGAGGTTGTGCAGCACGGACGCCTCGTTCAGGCAGGTGAGCTCCGCCATGTCCTCCACCTTACTGAACTTGGGCGGGTTCATCTTCTGGATGTCATCCTTGTTGACTCGCACCTTCTTCCCAGAGTCTGCGAGCTCCACCACCACCTCGTCCCCGTGCTCCTCCTTCACTGAGCCCGGCTCGAACCCCAGCCGCTCCGACGGCACCCACACCAGCTTCTTGGTGGCCCAGTCGGCCTGAGCCAGGGGGTTGCTGACCGGGTTACGGTCCACGTACAGGAACTTGTCTGCGTCCGACATGGTTTCTGGAGGAGAGAGAGGGGTGTTACGAGTCAGAGAAACCACCTTTAACACACACACACACACACATTACAGGAGTATGTATGTGTGAGTGAGAGTGTGTGTGATAGAGAGAGAGAGAGTGTGTGTGTGTGTGTGTGTGTGTGTGTGTGTGAGCGAGAGAGAGAGAGTGTGTTTGAGAGAGTGTGTGTGCATGTGAGGTATGTATGTGTGAGTGAGAGAGAGTGTGTGCATGTGTGTGGGAGAGAGAGAGAGAGAGAGAGTGAGAGAGATAGGGTGTGTGTGTGTGTGTGTGTGAGAATGTGTCTATGAGAGAGAGAGAGTGTGTTTGTGTGTGTGTGTGAGAGAGAGAGAGAGAGAGAGAGAGAGAGGGAGAGTGTGTGTGTGTTAGGCTTGCCGCGATAGACGGTGTTGGCGGTGTTACCGGTTTTAAGCCCCATCACCGGTGACATCACTTTCCCACCGTGACACCGCGATGTCTTGACTTTTTTTTTTTTTTAAGTATTCGTTTTTGCTAAAATATTTATTTGAATTAATTAAAAATAATAATTTTCAATTATTTAGTTCTGAAGAGAGCATTATAATTAAAAATGAACTGCGCAACGCGTGCCGTCACGTCACAGATCAGCAAGCATCAGGATTCCATTTAGCACGTGTGGAGACGAGAACGAGTCAAATTACAGAAAAGCAAGATAATGGCGGAAGATTTGGTGTCAAAACGCAATGCAAAAGCGCCTGTTTGGCAATATTTTGGCCAATATATATTAATGTTAATAAATGCCAATTTATAGTGTTTTACTTTTTTTTAGAGTGCTGTCATTTATGTAGGCTAAGGTCCTTTTTAAAGTTTTTATTTTATATTCGTCTCTTTTTATTTGGTTTTATCTTATTTAAACTTTGTTTAATTTATTTAGGCCTATTTTGTTTTCTTATTCGTTAATAAACGTTTTTTTTTTTTGGGCCCACAGTTTGCCGATTTTCACTTTTTTCAGCCTATGCATGGGGTTATTTTTATTCGTTCGTTATGCTAATAAAAGTTCTGTCTATATTTTATTCGTTTATTATTCTAATAAAAGTGCTGTCTAAATAAAAGTTTATTGTCAGCGAGTTTTTTTTTTTTTTTTGTCCATTCCAGCAATTGACGCTGAATTGCAATTGACGCTTATTTCGAAAGTGAAAGTATGTCATTTATGTAGGCTAAGGTCCGTTTTGAAGTTTTTATTTTATATTCGTCTCTTTTTAATTGGTTTTATCTCATTTAAACTTTGTGTAATTTATTTAGGCCTATTTTATTTTCTTATTCGTTAATAAACGTTTTATGGTTCTAATTTGTTTGGGCCCACATTTTGCCGATTTTCACTTTTTTCAGCCTATGCATGGGGTTATTTTTATTCGTTCGTTATGCTAATAAAAGTCTATAAATAAAAGTTTTATTATCAGCGAGTTGTTTTTTTTTGTCCATTCAAGCAATTGACGCTTATTTCGAAAGTGAAAGTATAACGCGCACGCATTTAAAAGCTATTTAACCCCCCCGCCCTGCCCTCCACGGTGACACCGGGATTACCGGTGTTGTCACACGTCGATTAACCGGTGGGAAATTTTCCTCACCGCGGCAACCCTTGTGTGTGTGTGTGTGTGAGAGAGAGAGAGAGAGAGAGGGAGAGTGTGTGTGTGTGTGTGTGTGTGTGAGAGAGAGAGAGAGAGGGAGTGTGTGTGTGTGTGTGTGTGGTTGAGAGAGTGTGTGTGAGAGAGAGAAGAGAGTGTGTGAGAGAGATTGTGTATGAGAGAGAAAGTGTGTGTGTGTGTGTGTGTGAGAGAGAGAATAATTGAGTGAGAGTGTGAGCGAGAGAAAGTTTGTGTGAGAGAGAGAAGAGAGTGTGTGAGAGAGATTGTGTATGAGAGAGAAAGTGTGTGTGTGTGGTTGAGAGAGTGTGTGTGAGAGAGAGAGAAGAGAGTGTGTGAGAGAGATTGTGTATGAGAGAGAAAGTGTGTGTGTGTGTGTGTGTGTGTGTGTGTGTGTGTGAGAGAGAGAATAATTGAGTGAGAGTGTGAGCGAGAGAAAGTTTGTGTGAGAGAGAGAAGAGAGTGTGTGAGAGAGATTGTGTATGAGAGAGAAAGTGTGTGTGTGTGTGTGTGGTTGAGAGAGTGTGTGTGAGAGAGAGAGAAGAGAGTGTGTGAGAGAGATTGTGTATGAGAGAGAAAGTGTGTGTGTGTGTGTGTGTGTGTGTGTGTGAGAGAGAGAATAATTGAGTGAGAGTGTGAGCGAGAGAAAGTTTGTGTGAGAGAGGGAGTGCGTGCGTGTGCGAGTGTGTGTGCGTGAGAATGAGTGTGTGTGCGTGTGTGCTTTAGCATGATTAATAATTTACACAGTGTTTATTTCAAACCCTGACCAGCAGAATAAACAAGAATCGGCACAAATAGACAATTACATCATTCGCCTGAAGAAGCTTTCAGTTTATTTTCTCAGCAAACTGTTTGTGCACTCAAGTCTAAATACAAACATGTTTTATTAAAATGTAACTACGGTCGTGCCATTGCAGATCACAACCAGATTTCCCATTTTATAAAGGAAATGCAAGGCTTGTTTACAATGCTAGGTTGTCGCTACGCCGTTGCTAGCATGTTCTGCATGTTATTATGTGGTTGCTAGGGTGTCGAGGTGGTTGCTAGGGTCATCACATTCAGGATCTCTGATATCGGCGTTTAACATCTTAAATAAACAGCAGCTGAAGAGACTCTTCAGTTCCCGCGAGCGGACGACACACAGATCTACGACGGAGCGGTTTCCTGCACGTCTTACACACTCACTCAGGAATGCGGGGTCTGTAGAGCTCGCCCAAACACATGTTAGGTCAGCAGCAGCAGCTCGTAAAGCACGGCGAACGTCTCGCTCCTGGCGGACACATGAACTGACGCCGCCGTCTGTAATTACAGCTCAGCGTCTCGGACACACACACACTCGTGTTGATGTAGTACGTGTGGGATGTTTCGTTTAAATGCGGTTCAGCCGAACACATTGTTGATTATACTATTCAGAGGCGTGTTTGGACAACGGCGTGCTTGTTTAAGCTCCGTGTCAAAGAGCAGCGGGTGACAGCGGGTTCACATCAACGAAGGCTAATCGCTAATAAAACTGTGCTAGTGAGTTAGTATGGAGGTATACGTGTATTAATATTCAATTTGAAATGTGATGTGTAAAATTGCATTGCATTCTGTGTTTAAATTTAGCCTAGATTTTATTTTATTTACCATTCTAGCAACATTTAGTGCAAAATGAAATTACATAATTAACATTTGCCTTATCATACACTAGTTTTAATTTGCATATTGAAAAGTTGAAAATGCATCACAGAAATAATTCGATATGCGTAACATGTACAAGCAAAAACTGTGGCAAAATGATCATTCAAATGTTTTTTTTCTTAATAGCAAACACACTTGCGATTACATTTTCATGAAATATCCCGCAATGAATGTAGCCAAACTCAATGTGCACACTGAAAATGCATTCCGAGCCAATCCCGCAAACATAACATGTTATGGCTATGTGACGTAGTTTGAAGTTTTGAAAAAATGGCGGCGACAAAAACACTTTGCACTAGTGTTGTCACGGTACCAAAATTTCAGTATTCGGTACCAATACCAGTAAAAAATTCACGGTTCTCGGTACCAATTTCGGTACCAAAGCTTAGTTTAAATTTACATATATTTAAGTGTTTATCACGGTTACAAGTATGGAAACTGTACATTTGTATTATAAACACTTTAGAAAAAAATTAGATAAAATGACCTAAAATGAACAATAGTATACACTAACACATTTTTAAAGTTGTTTGTAAAGTTCTAATCCGTTAACATTTATTTAATGCACAATGAATGAAGTGAACAAACATGAACAAATCAAGTGTTTCTATTAAATAACATTTACAAACATTAATTAATGTTGTAAAAATATATTGTTCACTCAATGTGTTGATGTGAAGTAGCTAATGTTGATAAATGGTATCTTATGTTTTTTCTCCTGTAGCCTATAGTTTGGTAATGCTACAATGTTTTATTTGATTTGACTGTACTTTTATTTAATCTAAAACTGCATTCATATTTAATTTTGAAAAGGCTTTTTAAAACTGCTGAGTTATAAAGGCAAGAATACGCCTAGAACTGGCACTGACATTAAATGACATAAATAGGGATGCATTGATACTAATACCAGTACTCTGGTGTCGGGTGGATACTACTGTGCTCATGTACTCGTAAAACTACCCCGAAAGCACTTTAGAGGCCGTTCACATGTCGCGCGTGTTTTTTAATTATATTTTTGCGCGTGCTTATTCTTTCCAAAGCGCTTGCTCTCACGCGGCGTCTGTCGTTGCTATGCAACGAGTTTTTATTATGAGCGCGCTTGCCTCGCGCCTATATTTGAAATTGCGAATTTGCATGTAATCGGCCTCTTATGGCAACGTGACATTAGCCTAATCCAAAATATTTCCATATGTGGCTCTTTCCTCCTTTCGTGTCAACAAGTGGATTCAGAGAAAGAGCATATCAGCGTTATGAAGAGGACGTAACTGTGCACCTTTCAGACAGCGCGTCTAGAACTGGATTAACCTGGTATTCGGTACCTAGAAAAGCTGGTACCGTAACATTTTTTTTTTTTAGTACCGACTTGGTACCGAAGTACCGAGTTTTTTGACAACACTACTTTGCACTTTCCAAATGTCCATTGATTCCACATCTAAAGCGACTTACAAAGAAGAACATTTGATGAAGCGATTCATCCTAAGGAGGCAACGCCATTCAAAATGGGAAAAATGGACATTTCAAATATTGTTTAGAAGAGCACATGGAGGGATGCTGAAGGGAAGAGATGTGATTTTAGAGTCATGCGAAGATCAAGCTGCCGCTGAGGAACAGCGAAAGTAGTACACTCTTAGAAGAAAAGGTTCTATATAGAATAGGGGTGTAACGGTACACAAAAATCACGGTTCGGTACGCACCTCGGTTTTAAAGTCACGGTTCGGTACGTTTTCGATACAGCAAAAAGAAAGAAATGCCAGAGAAATGTCCTATTTGTTTAAAGAAAAAATATTTTTAAATAAGTGTGAGTTTTCCTAGATCTTGAAACTTTCAGGTTTATAAATAGGGGTCATCTTTGAAGGATGAACAAATAATGTTTTGGTCATCACATTAAAAATAACATTTAAATATATATTTATTTATATAATATTTGAATTTTGAAGTGCTGGAAAAAGATGTGTGAAGTACTTGAAAGCATTTCACCATTCCAGCCAAACTGGTTCCAGTTAGTGTTACTATATTAAATCCATGGTGAATGTTGCTGGTCTGTGGACGAAAGTACTAGTTCATTCACGGCACAATGTTTCTCCTGGTTTCCATGACAGCGTTGTTTGATCTAATAGAGATCTACGGTTAATAACGGAGAAATGTGAATCTATCTCACTAGATCTGGCAGCGATGTTATTACCTCAGTGGCGAATTCAAATGTTTTCTTTACCGGATATCTTAGCGCGGTGTGGTAACAGTGTTGCTTGATCGAGATCGGCTCGCGCTGCACAGATGTTGCTGGTCCGAACTGATAAACGATCCGTGAAGCACATAACGAGGAGCGCAGTTTCGTTCTGCTTTCATTACCCTTGCCATTTGGATGTTGCGCAACGTTGTGTCGGCCGCGTCAGCACGAATTTTGCTGGCAAGAAAAATGGTCCAAGCAATCGTTCGGTTTGTATGCGTACCGAACCGGAAGCCTCGAACCGAAACGGTTCAATACGAATACATGTACCGTTACACCCCTAATATAGAACCTTAAAAGGTTCTATCAGCGCTACGTATTTGGAACTCCAAAATGGTTCTATATGGATCCATTTTTTGGTAAAAGGTTCTATATACTCTTTAAAAAAGGGTTCTATATAGAACCCTGGGGTTCCATACTTGGCCAATAGAACCTTTTACCAAAAAAATGGTTCTATATAGAACCATTTTGGAGTTCCATCTGGTTCTAAATAGAACCATTTCTTCTATTGGTAACGGCTCTGGAAAAATGACTTTGCGGCTTCTACTTGAAATCCTATCCACTTTATTCCTGCGCCCCATGATGCTTTGGGTGTAACGTCTTGAAAGGCTCGCCCTATGAACATAGTACGTTAAAAAAAGTGTCACAATGAGATGAAATTCAATTAAAAAGTGTAAAAGCATCAACAAGGTGCTTTCAACAGACCAGGAATAGCCCCAAAAGCACGAGTCTTTGGTTAAATAATCACTGCAGGACATCTGTATTACGTAACTTATCTTGCCTTCATCAAGATTGTTCATTAACTTATACTACTTCAAAGTAACTTCCGTCAGATTATAAATTCCAGAGAATTATTATTGGAATATATCGTAAATTAAATTTGAAAGAAAACAGGCCACAAATGTGCCATATCTGTTGTTCTTTTTCATGCTTTTACAGCGGATTGCAAAGGGAAAAAAGGAAATAATCATGAGGAAAAGAGAGCAGCGACTGAGGAGAGCTCTTGCCATAGTTATTCTTGTTATAACATGTCACATTAAAGAGTACCAATAACGTTATTCTCATGATGCCTCAAAATAAATCATCAAGGGAAATTGACAGCTCATGGGCAACCTGATTCATTCCAGCCTTTTTGAGTGAATGTTTCCCAAACCGGGGTGGCACCCATAATTCATAAAGGAATAAGGTGGATATAATATAATATATTATGATATTATATTGCAGTCAGATTAAACCCACAAACGAGGATGAAGGAAGACATTTGACTATCTTTGTGTACTTCATTAGAGTGTTTTTTTTATAAATTGAAATTACATTAATGACTATATTGAATAACCACGATCAGATGCTTAATCAACAATGCCGACAGGCCTAGTTTGTGGAGGGTGTAGCCTAAATCTGTGCTATTTTATTGCTTTTTCCTCATCACATATTTTAGTAATCATCATTCCAGCTTAAATGGGTCATATAATGCCATTTTTATACAGGTTAATGAGATTCTTTAGGGTCTAAATGAAAAGTGTGTAATATACTTGAATTAAAAATACTCATTAGTACTGTAAGAAAACACAAATTTTACCTCAACAAAAACAGCGGTTTTCAGGACGCCGTTTAAGTGTCTTTTACACTCAAAAACATGAGAAAAAAAAAACGCATCCTGTGAGAACTTGGTGTTATCATAGAAACTGAACTTTAAAACCTTTAAGACGTATAGAAACAAGACTTGGTTAAACAAATGGCTTTAATTTATAGTAGGGCTGTCAAACGATTAATCACGATCCAAAATAAAAGTCTGTGTTTACATAATATATGTGGGGTGCACTGTCTATAATTATTTTGTGTGTATATACATCTATATATATATGAAGAGTTCAGATGCAAAAGCCTCTAAATGCCATTTGAAATTTACTTCTTTAATGATGATTTTTATCAAACTTATATATTTAAGTTCAGTAATTTCACTTAAATAACAATTAATAGGTAATTATCATTGCAATTTAAGTGAAATTACTGAACTTAAATATATAAGTTTGATAAAAATCATCATTAAAGAAGAAAATTTCAAATGGCATTTAGAGGCTTTTGCATCTGAACTCTTCATATATATATATATATATATATATATATATATATATATATATAAAATGGCTTTAATTTATAGAAGGGCTGTCAAACGATTAATCACGATCCAAAATAAAAGTCTGTGTTTACATAATATATGTGGGGTGCACTGTCTATAATTATTTTGTGTGTGTATATATATATATATATATATATATATACCGTATATAATACACACATGTGCATGTATATTTAAGAAAAAAATATTATTTAGCCTATATATAAAACATTTATATTTATATATAATATAAATTATATATAAATCTACACAGTATATACATGAAATATTTCTTAAATATATACAAGCATGTGTGTGTATTTACATATTAAAATAATATACACAGTGCGCCCACATATATTATGTAAACACAAACTTTTATTTTGGATGCGATTAATCGTTTGACAGCCCTAATTTATAGTGATTTTAGAGTTCAAATTATTTAGTGAAATATGTATTTTATATTTAATTACAACTAAATTTAATCTTCTTTACCATTTTTCTAAATGCTTTTACTTCTCCAATTATCTGTTGCGCGTCTTCGTTAAAAGTACAATGCATGCTTTCATGAAGTACAATGTTTAAGTTCAGATCTATGCTCAAAAAGCGGTGGGACATTTATCAGGTTCAACCATCAAAATTCAATTTTGCAGGATGAATGATAAATAATAAAGCACAATGGTTTGGATCTCGCAGTGTTTACAAACCCTCTTGGCGGGAAGGAACTGGTAAGGCAGGTGAACTCACGCAGGTGTCGTGTCGGAGCAGTCGCCCAAGGACACAAACAAATCACTGAGTTAACTGAACTGCAACACAGCAAGCCCAAACAGGCACAAGATGGCCGACAGCGGTTCCCACACGCCTCTGGAGCTCACAGCGCTCCAGCTACAGGAGAGGGCGGGACACAACAGGTCTGACCAGATCACACACACAACCAGAAACAACTGTGTGTGTGGCTTCAATGGACGGTCCATGAAACACTTTCCCAACAAAACCTTCTTAAAACACATTTTTTTGTAGCTGGGTTTATAGTGGAGAGCAGCAAGGAAATACGGACAAAAGTGGCGGGAACAAGACTGACACTGACTAAAAATTACGGGTGTAACAATATATCATATCACAATATATATCACAATACAGAAATGCATCATTACGTATCTTGGATTGTGACAAATAGGGATGGGCAACGATTAATCGAGATTAATCGCATCCAAAATAAAAGTCTGTATAATTATTTTTTATATATACACACACACACACACACGCATGTATATATTTAAGAAAATGTGTTATTAATATATCAAATATTTATATATAATATTAATTTTGCATAACTATATATATATAAAGTATATACGTGCAAATATATACATGCATGTGTGTGTATTTATATATACAAAATAATTATACACACACATATATTATGTAAACACAAACTTTTATTTTTCACGATTAATCTATTTAATCAAGTAAAATAATTTTACAGAGTTTTAGTGTCAGGACTACATTAAACTACTGTATAGTTGAATATAATGTATAATAATGCAATGGGGGTCCTTAAAATGCCAAATGTTCTGAGTGTCCACATATCTAGTCAGTGAAAGAGTGCAAAATAATTCAGTATTTTCAGCTTGAGGATCATTAATATTGTTATTCTGGTGTCTCTATTGTCCTGTGCGTTGGGTTTCCAGCAGTCCAAGCCTATTCATTTACACATACACAATGTAAAACCAAATTTAACATTTTAATCAACAGCTCTTTTTTAGTTAACCTTTACCATTTGTCTTGAAGTATCACAATAATATCGTATCGTGAGTTCAGTATTGTGATATGTATCGAATAAACACACAAATACACACCCCTACTAAAAATAATCATAATTTCCAAACAAGCTTCCCAAACACACTGCCAATGGTGGGCAAAACACATTTTATGAAGATTACCATCGACAAAAAGCTATTATTAGAAGCTATTTCATTGTAGCTAATGAAATATTTTTCAACTCAACAGATCAAAGGCAAATCAGCTTTAGACATCTCTAGATGATCACAAATCGATGATCACAATCGATGATCTCGTGGCATTCCCCCGCGCCCGGGAACTGGTTTGGGAGGTTAGTGATTCAGATCTACACACTCCATTGAGTCTGTCAGGACGGGGAGTTATTTTAGTGTTTGACGCTCTTCCACACCCTGAGCGAGACACAGATTCCCACATGGGATGACTTTGGCCGATCCAGATTTAAAATAGACGATTCGATGCGTTTGTAATGGCGGACGCTCGTATGTTGAGTTGAGTTAACTACGTCCAGTGCTTGACCAGAGACTTGTATAAAGCCAATACTGAGCAGTAAACTACACAATATTTACTCATTCTGAGACAATCTGCATCAACAATCAGCTTGCCAACGCCTGATCAGTGAATAATGCATTGTTGCTTTCTTGTTTTCCAACATTCATTGATTCATTGACGCCATAATAGCAGCACAGGCCATTTTAATTAGAAACCTAAGAGAAGTAAAGAATCAAATAATCATAAATAAGACTTCAATAAATAAAGAAAATTCAACTATTTTTAGCTGATTTTCAGTAATTTGTGAGAAATATTCATCCAAACTCCATTTAATATAATGAATTATTAAAAATATTATTGGTATTAGATGGAATATCATGCAGGTCTATCACTTAATGGATTTAGTTTCAATTAACTACTTCTGTTTTAATTTGATTTTAAACAAACTTTATTACTAGAAAACAATTGTTAGAAAATAACCCATTAAACATAAAAGTATTATGTAATCATTGAAAGGGATAGTTCAACCAAAAAATTAATATTGGTAACCAAAAGGTAGAGGACCCCTTGACTAGAATACCATAGAAAAAAATACTATAAAATCAACGGGGTCCATCACATTGTTTGGTTACCGGCCTTCTTCAGTGTCTTCTTTTGTGTTCAGCAGAAGAAAGAAGTTCATACAGGTTTGTATCAACACGAGGGTGTCTAAATGACGACATTTAAGACATTTCTCCTTATTTAGAACCTTCAATGGCAGAAAGAGTTCTTTAAAATAGTCAAGAACCCTATGATTCTACATGGAACTCATCTGAACCTTTCTGTATTATCCATTAACAACGGCTGTAGATTTGGGAAAACGTCTGTTGACCAGCCATTTGGTCTCAAAATAGCCAAATACTGGTTACTTAATGGGAATGGTAGGTTAATACAGCATTACTGGTTAATCATTGGTTCCAACGGCACTAGCATTGGTGGAGTTTGTGTGTGAAAAACTCTTGAGAAAACACATCTGCAACAGTCCATTAGCAGCCAAACGGCAGACAGAGAGTGAGGCGACCGCTAGGATGTTCTCATGACCCCAACACACACATCAACAAAACCTCAAACACGCCGACCTCACACAGCTGCTCGCCAGCTCCGAGACTGAAGAGAGTTCTGAAAGAGAGCTCTAAAAGACTTCTGAATGAGAGTTCTGAAAGAGAGTTCTAAAGGAGGGTTCTAAAAGGGAGAGTTCTAAAGGAGAGTTCTGAAAGAGAACCATAAAAAGAGTTCTGAAAGAGTTCTGAAAAAGAGTTCTAAAGGAGAGTTCTGAAAGGGAGTTCTAAAGGGGAGTTCTGAAAGAGAGCCCAAAAAAGAGTTCGGAAAAAAAAGAGTTCTAAAGGAGGGTTCTAAAAGAGAGAGTTCTAAAGGAGAGTTCTGAAAGAGAACCCTAAAAAGAGTTCTGAAAGAGAGTTCTGAAAAAGAGTTCTAAAGGAGAGTTCTGAAAGAGAGTTCTAAAAGAGAACCCTAAAAAGAGTTCTGAAAGAGAGTTCTGAAAAAGAGTTCTAAAGGAGAGTTCTGAAAAAGAGTTCTAAAGGGGGGTTCTGAAAGAGAGTTCTGAAAGAGAGCCCTAAAATAGTTCCGAAAGAGAGTTCTGAACGAGAGTTCTAAAGGAGGGTTCTAAAAGAGAGAGTTCTAAAGGAGAGTTCTGAAAGAGTTCTGAAAGAGAGTTCTGAAAGAGAACCCTAAAAAGAGTTCTGAAAGAGAGTTCTGAAAGAGAAGCCTAAAAAGAGTTCAGAAAGAGAGTTCTGAAAGAGAGCCCTAAAATAGTTCTGAAAGAGAGTTGTGAAAAAGAGTTCTAAAGGAGGGTTCTAAAAGAGAGAGTTCTAAAGGAGAGTTCTGAAAGAGTTCTGAAAGAGAACCCTAAAAAGAGTTCAGAAAGAGAGTTCTGAAAAGTGTTCTAAAGGAGGGTTCTGAAAGAGAGTTCTGAAAAAGAGTTCTAAAGGAGGGTTCTAAAAGAGAGAGTTCTGAAAGAGAGTTCTGAAAAAGAGTTCTAAAGGAGGGTTCTAAAAGGGAGAGTTCTGAAAGAGAGTTCTAAAAGAGAGCCCTAAAAAGAGTTTGGAAGGAGAGTTCGGAAAGAGAGTTCTGAAAAAGAGTTCTAAAGGAGGGTTCTAAAAGAGAGAGTTCTGAAAGAGAGTTCTAAAGGAGGGTTCTAAAAGAGAGAGTTCTGAAAGAGAGAGAAGAGAGTTCTGAAAGAGAATTCTGAAAGAGCCCTAAAATTGTTCTGAAAGAGAGTTCTGAAAAAGAGTTCTAAAGGAGGGTTCTAAAAGAGAGAGTTCTAAAGGAGAGTTCTGAAAGAGAGTTCTGAAAGAGAACCCTAAAAAGAGTTCTGAAAGAGAGTTCTGTAAAAGAGTTCTGAAAGAGAGTTCTGAAAGAGAAGCCTAAAAAGAGTTCAGAAAGAGAGTTCAGAAAGAGAGTTCTGAAAGAGAGCCCTAAAATAGTTCTGAAAGAGAGTTGTGAAAAAGAGTTCTAAAGGAGGGTTCTAAAAGAGAGAGTTCTAAAGGAGAGTTCTGAAAGAGTTCTGAAAGAGAACCCTAAAAAGACTTCAGAAAGAGAGTTCTGAAAAAGTGTTCTAAAGGAGGGTTCTAAAAGAGAGAGTTCTGAAAGAGAGTTCTGAAAAAGAGTTCTAAAAGAGGGTTCTAAAAGAGAGAGTTCTGAAAGAGAGAGAAGAGAGTTCTGAAAGAGAATTCTGAAAGAGAGCCCTAAAAAGAGTTTGGAAGGAGAGTTCAGAAAGTGAGTTCTAAAGGAGGGTTCTAAAAGAGAGAGTTCTGAAAGAGAGTTCTGAAAAAGAGTTCTAAAGGAGGGTTCTAAAAGCGAGTTCTGAAAGAGAGAGAAGAGAGTTCTGAAAGAGAATTCTGAAAGAGAGCCCTAAAATAGTTCTGAAAGAGAGTTCTGAAAAAGAGTTCTAAAGAATGGTTCTAAAAGAGAGAGTTCTAAAGGTTCTAGGGTTCTGAAAAGAGTTTTTGCAGTAATGCCATAGAAGCACCATTTCTGGTTCCCAAAAGAACCTCTCAACCATGTGTCGTTGCACTAATGAATCAAAATGAACAGCAAAGGATGAACATTAGCTATGCAACTGAAGCAACTGCCTCCGGGAATGATGGGAAATGTAGTTGTATTGCTCATAAACAGCTGTGCAAGCGAACTGTCCAGTGGATGATTACGATCTGCTTACGCCGTGACTCTCTAATGCTAGACTCGAGTTTTCAAGGTTCATGTTTTCCACAATTACAACATGTGTTGCCGTTCATCTCGTAAATAGTCATTAGTCCCTCTTCTGCTCGACCACCCATCTGCGTTTCTTTATCAGAGAGCGCTTGAGTTATTCCACCCGTTTCTTTCCCCATTCCCTTCATTTCTGCTCAACTTCTTTCCCAGAACTGGTCGCATCCTTGTTCTCAGAGGACACAAGACACTAAAACTCAATCAGACTGTACAGCGGTACTCAACCTGCTACATTTAATGCATTCATTCATATATTCATACAAATATTAAAAACATTATGTCTGGAATCACATCTAAATCAATTTGGATTACTTCCAAAATCAGTTAGTAACCAGATTTTGTGTGTTTTTGCTGCTTTGACTACAAACAACACTTTAAATGTATTTGGGTATACAAAGGTGCTGTTCTACAGAATCAATGAACAATCAATGAATAGCACGCATTTATGACAATAGATCGTTTATGACCTACTAGCGTTAAAAGATTGATTGATCTATTTTTTTTTTTACACAATTATTTTTTTATTTATTACATTAATTAATTTTTTACATATTTAAATTTATTTTAATTACATATTAATTACATATTTAAAATGGACATTTTGTCAGAACCGCCAGTTAATCTCATGTTTTGCATTTAGTTCATGGTTAGAATCGTGTTTCGCCTACGGTTGATGAATTATGACATTTATTTGAAGGTGTATATATTGTAATATGTTTTAGATAGTTACAAATGCATATTTTATCAACCTCATTATATATATATATATATATATATATATATATATTTCAAAATAAGAGTCCCACTGTAGTTTCAGGCTTGTTTACAATAAAAGGTTCATCAATATGAAAGTTTTTTTGTTGTTTTTTCTAACGGTTACTTGTAGTTTTTGGGCTGTCCCGTAACGAAGAAAAGATAAACACACACGCGCACACACTTTAAACAGCTTGAAGCAGTAATATTTAAAGGAAAACCCCACAATTTGATCAATTTTCATTGCAGTCCTTCACATTTCTCCATTTTTTAACTCAGGTGCATGTGTGTCAATAGTACATTCATCCAAATAAACATAAAATAAATCAAAAGAAATAATCTTTTAATCAGACTCATTGTTTTACAGACAGACTGTAATAGCTGCACATCCTCAAAGCTTGGCGTGAAAAACTTCGAGGACGTGTTCGACACAGATCCGTCTGACACACTTAAGTCTCCCGGCGCTCATGTCGCTCTAATTTTACCCGTCCGTCTCTCAAGACTTCCTTCACTACAATCGTTTCAGAGCAAAGACTCTTTCTTTAGGTCCCGCACACCAACTGTGTCATGTGATCGTTCACAGGTTCACTCAAGAATACGGATCCACTCAGTGAAACTGGCAAAGACCAGACATTATTGCTTAATACATGTTTTGCGACTGTAATATTGCACTCCAATACAGCAAAACAATATTGTGCAACAATTAAATCAAATCATCATGATTTAAAGTCATAATGTGTAAATACTTCATTTAAATCATATTTTTTCAGTCACAAGAACATCATCCCGACGCAAAACATCTTAACAGATGTTCATCAGCTCTTCACGCTAATTAAAAACACTTAACGTATAGCTTGATATATATATATATATATGTGTGTGTGTGTGTGTGTATATAAATAGATGGTAAAATATATCCGTTTAAAATAGTTTTGTTTCTGGATTCGTTAGAGCACAAGAACACATAAGGTAAACCATTCTGTGCAAATAAACAGGTTTTTATTTTATTTTATTTTTTACATCAGACTGGGAAAAAAAGACTATTTCTGGAAGCTTTAATGCACAATTCATCAATGATTCATCAAAAACGAGAGAGAGAGAGAGATGCAAAAGTCATGTGACGCACACCTACACTGTAAAAAAATATTGATGGTTTAACTTAAAAAAGTAAGTAACCTGGTTGCCTTAAAATTTTAAGTTCATTGAACTGGAAAAAGTGAGTTAATACAATGAAGGAGATTAATTTAACCATCAGAAACTCAAAATAAAAATTTAACTGAACTAAATAATTTATTTAAGTTGATTTGACAAAAGAAAAAATGTTGTGATTACTAAACTGTAAAAAAAAATATTGTTGGTTTAACTTAAAGTAAGTAACCTGGATTGCCTTAAAATTTTAAGTCGATTGAACTGGAAAAAGTGAGTTAATACAATGAAGGAGATTAATTTCATCATCAGAAACTCAAAATAATAAGTTATCTCAACTAAATAAATTATTATAAAGTTGATTTGACAAAAGAAAATATGTTGTGATAACAAATCTTGAAAATATTTTTTACAGTGATTTATGTATATAGATCAGTGTGTTCTGACTGAAGGTCTCCGAGGAAAAACACACAAACGCTCCAGTCGCCAGTTAAAATAAAACGGAATGTTCCGCTTTCCGTGTTCGGCTGTGTGTGTGAGAGAGAGAGAGAGAGCCCTCCAGCCAATCAGACGAGAGCTGCTCATTAATCAGCCACACCTCACTCATTACAGCTGTAAACATCACACCTCCTGCGGTACATGACTGAGCCTCATGACACATGGGTAATCAAGCGCTTCAAATCGGACTTCATTATGACTCTTCCACTGAAATCTGCAATAAAGGGGGTTGCTTTCCAAATACTGTCCTTCCTCGACCTCACAACTGGATCATGGATCTATTCTTACACAAACAACTGAACGTGTGAAGGGCTTCGCGAACACTAGGCTTCTCACCCTGAACCTGAAGATTTATGAGAGAGAGAGAGAGAGAGAGAGAGAGACAGGAAACCATAAACAAAAAAGAGGAAATGACAAAGCAGAGCCTGACACCGAACTCCTGCCCGTCTGAGAATGTGTGAGGGTGTCACATGATCAGCAAAGACACACACAGACATTAATGATACTGATCGATCGCTGAGATTTATAGACAATATAATTACAACAATGTATTACATATACATATGTATAATGAATTTACAAATGCATTATAATTAATAAAAAATAGTGCAAATATTTTTTTTACATTTTAACACATATTTACATATTAATAATAATACATGTGCATTAAACTTCACTCAATATTTCATATGCAGATTCATTTACTAAGTATTAATTTAATTTAAACAAACAGTTAATTAAATAATATACAATGAATAAAGTATTTATAGTTTAATGCATAGTTAATACATGCATGTATCCATTACAAATAATAAATATAATGCATACAATAAAAAAATAAATATATGTATATTAAAATACTGACAATAAATAAAACTATTCTAGTTTATAAATACTTACGTTTATTAATAATTGTAAAGTATTTATACGAATGTAAATAAATCTCAATTTACACATTTATAATTAAAATTAAATAATCAAATCATTTTTTTTATTTCCACATTAAAATGTTTTATGTTCATACATATGAATAATAAAATCATTTATTAACATTAAACAGAACAATAAACATTAATTTATTTTATAATAATAATTTAACTTAATTTATTTAAGAATAAAAAATTTTATAATTAGCAAATAATAATGCATATAAATATATTACACAGCATTACATATGAATATTTATAAGTATTTTTAATTAAAAATAATATTTTTTATATAATAAGCAAAAAAAAAATCTATATTTTTTATTTGCACATTAGTTGGTCGCGTTTAACGGGTTTATTTACACTGTGGGGTTTATTTCCCAGTAATAATGACCTGAGATATCTGTATATTATCCCCGGATCTCTGTTTATCAGCACAGACTGTTGAAAGAGTTCAGCTTTATAACATCAGGAGACGTTAATCTAGTGGTCAAGATCTACGAGTGTTCTGTGTTCGGCATCTTATCTCACTCTTATCTGCGTTTGATGACGCCACACCCAATCAAATCAAAGCTCAAAGTCTACGAGCTCTGAACGGACCCTGACCCGTCCCGCACCGCGCCATCATATCTGCAACAGGAAGTGACATCGTGAGCCTGGCACTCAGCCAATCAGCAGGGGGGAATGAGTCTGCAGTGCATCATAATGCAGTCATGCAGCAAATCATGCGCTGAACGCCATGAATGGAGGAGAACACATGTGAATGCGAAACGTGCAACGCTGTGTTTGTCTGGATGTCAGCTCGTTTCCTGCAATTGTTGCGCTCTACGACTACGCAGGTGCATTGTGGGAGGGGACCCTCGATAGGAAAGAAAAGACAACCAAAAAAGGAAAAGGAGGATGAAGAGGAATTGTATGGACACTCCCGAGAGCCTGGAAACGACGACAGCGGTGGGAACGTAGAAAAACCAGACAGGCTTCACTGTGGAAACACTTTCCCCAATCATTTATATCAGGGACGACGACATACAGGAATATGAATATGATATCGCACCTAAAGTCATCATTCTGGCATCATGCACTCGTGTCGACACATGGACAAAAAACACTGAGACATTTTACAGATTACTTTTAAATACATTTATTTAAGGAACTTATTCATTTAATTTAAAATATATATAATGTATTTATTATATATTTATTCATTTTAAATAAATGTATAATTTTTTATTAATTTAATACAATATTTATTGTATATTTATTAATTTTAAATAAATGTATAATTATTTATTAATTTAATACAATATTTATTATACATTTATTAATTTTAAATAAATGTATAATTATTTATTAATTTAATACAATATTTATTATATGTACTAATAGTATTTAATAAAAAATAAATTATAATACATAACATAAATAAATAATAATAAATATAACATTTATTATTATATTAAACTGTCAAAATCTGAAACAGACAGAAGAGTCTAATCAGCAAATACAAAAATAGATATGATCTCTGATATTTCTAAAAAAAAAAAAAAAGATAAACAACAGACATTCTCCGAGTCATTTATTTATTAATAATAAAATGTCCATTAATTTATTTTAATATTTAAAAAGACACATTTAAATTAAATTGTATTAATTTAATATATTTCTAATTTATTTATTAATATATAATATTTTCAATCATTTATCAATGATTTACTTAATATTAATTTAGAAATAAATTCATATTTATTTACATCTAATAAAATACATAATAATAAATAAATATAAAAAATATAATTATACTGAATGTAATAGTAATAAAATACGATAATTTACAACATAATCAGCAAACAAAGACCACACAAAAAAACAGGCATGATCTTATTTCTAAAAACAAACCATAATATATATCCATTAATATTAAAAAACAAAAACATTCAGACATTCTTCTAAAAATCTCCCTATGTGTTGAAAGAAAGTGACCCGAGGGTCAGAAAATTATCATTTTAAGGTCAACTATCCCTTTAATTGAGCTTTGCTTCCCATGAAGCACTGCAAATGATGTAATCCCATAAAACAACAACGCTCTATGGAGAGAAACAATGGGATTGTGACTCCCAGAGTTCAAATGCAGACAGAAAACACAGAGGATTTCAGGACACCATCAGAGGAAATGACATGAATCAGGTGGATGACATCATCCAGGCGAGACGTTCACTCATCACTGGACCTCACACCTGAACATGACCTCATCATCGCCATCAAACCCTGCAGCGCCTCGCATACTTTACCCACAATGCCACGGGCTCTGAAAGCAGGGTAAACAACATCTGAAGCTGGATAAAGCCTGCAGGTCCACACCTGTTCCACCTCACACACTATTGTGCTTGTGGATTAACATCTATCCGTTTTCCCTCCGCTGATCCCGGCAAAGCCAACAAAAAACACCTTTTAAGCACGTAACGCTGCCATTAAGTTATGAAAACATAGTTTCGGATTGATCTCTGGACGTTCAAAGTGTTTTAAAATGCTTCTATTCTTGGCGATTTGGAACGTTATGCGAACATTCCATTTTCCAAGCATTATTGGAATGTTGCTTTTGAACATTCTAAAACAAACTTAGGGACGCACCATATATCGGTATCGCCCGATATATCTTTCGTTTTTAACGTTAGCGTTAAAAAAGATTTGGCCGATATATTAAAGCCGATTAATAATCTGTTATTTCCTTCAACTGAGACTCTTCAGATGCGCACTGTCCAAAACGATGGTTTTGAACAGCTTAAAATATGATTGGAATTAGAGCCAGACCGATATATCGGCAGGCCGATATTATCGGCCGATATTAGGCATTTTCCAAACTATCGGTATCGGCAGTTATAATGGCCGATAAATGAATATTTCAAAAATAAAATAAAAACGGACGAAACACGCTTGAACCATGTCATGAGTGTTGGAGTTGTATAGTTTGTCCACCAGAGGGCACTCTACACCGCTCCTGTTGGCAACAGTCGTTGAGTTGGTCACGATACATACATTGCTTGAATAACAATTAAAAGAACATCCCCATCAGTTCTCTTAACTCAAATAAGCATGACAAAATTTGTGGCCGGCGGAAGTTTCCTTGGCCAGTTATATTGAAAATGTATGTTTTACAATTTGCAGTATGACGTAATCCATTGCTAAATTATGGTTCATCACAGACTAGCTAACCATAAAGCTAGCTAATGCCACTATCATCAGTCTGTTCTGTTGTGATAATAAAATAAACTTTTAGAAAGTTTCTTTTTAAAATGCATTATCATATTATTTTGGTTAAAACTCATAAATAACTACAAATAACTAATGTTAGGGCAATCTGTTAATGTTTTGTTGCGCCTTTCTGAAATAAAAAATAAAAAAAATATCATCGGCATATCGGATTTTAAAACAAAAAAATATTTGTATCGGTATCGGCATTCAAAATCCTTTATCGGTCGGGCTCTAATTGGAATCACTTATAAAAAGAAAATACAGTAACGTGCAGTGCAAGTCCGTCATATCGGCTACATAAAATTAAAATGAGATTATAATTTCGTGTGTTTGGGACATTCATTTTAATGGTGAGACTTGTTTTTTGTAATCAGGCTTTCAAAAATAATATAAAAAATTTGGATGAATATTTATTGGCCAATATATCGGTTATCGGTTTTCAAACATAAAGTTATCGGTACCGGACCAAGTTTTCATATCGGTCACAAAATTCCAAAAAAAAAAAAAGTTAATAATGTTTTTGTGCTGACATTTTGAGGACGTAATTAAAGACCCGATAACATTGAACAGACGTTTTATTAATGTTACTGGAAGAGCGTTTGTTCATAACTTTGTCTTGCCGGAACGTTAGCTAAAGTTATGAGAGCGTTCCCTGTTCGCTGGGACATTTCTCAGGAAACACGGCCATTTAACTCGCGAGTCTCCTGAGGATGCAGAAAGATGGCGGTGAGAGATCAACACAAAACTCTTTATGAGATACACAGAGGCGGAGTTCAATACAAATAGTAAAGCAACAATTTATTTTATAAAAGAAAGCAACAAGTAACTACCGTGATGTTACCGCAATTTGCATTGGGACTAAGACCCTCAGCACATGGTGAAATCCCTGCAATGCATTGGCTTTGCTGCTCTAATATACACTGAAATCACACAATAAAGCTGAAAATCTTTTAGTTTGTCACATTACAATGATTCCAGTGCAGTATAGCTATCAGCTTACTTCATATGTAAGCATTTGTATTTCAAAATGTTCCAATCTATGAGTGTTTGATGAAATGAGTCATAAAGGGAGATAAATGTGGTGAATGGTATTGCCTCTGGCTGTACAGTACATTTTGGAAAATATGTCTTTTTTTGGAAAATGTTGTGCGTATGGTGTGTTTGAGTCCTCTTGGGAACCTGGGAAGTCGATTTTACAACATCAGGTGCGTTCAAAACACTTTTAAACAATAAAAAGGGACATAATACTGTAGTCGCATCCAATTGTGTGTGTCCATCATACTTTCTCACTGGAAAACTGTTTCCCAATCGCAATTACGTTCAATGAGTAAATATGATGTTTTGACATGGCTTGCATACACCAACGTTAGTAGTATCCCAAACATAACAAACGAGAACAACTAAAACAAAATGCAGAATAAAACCAGCATGTGCTTAATGGGTCACAGCGTCCTAGACACACTCTCCCTCACAGGAAACCAGGTCACTCACTCTCTCTCTCACACACACACACACACACACACACAGCAGACGTCCTCTAAGAAAGTGAAACAGGTTAGTCTATGTTAATATTTGCATAATTGTGTGATGTAAACTACACCACAACTAAATCAAAAGCAAATCAGTACATGAATATTAAGCTGACGTCATCGCGTGAACTAACAGTCAATCGTTCAATGACTAACTTCAGTTCTTCACGAACATCCTGTTCACTTTCTAGTCGTCGTCGTGTAAACCATAAATATGTACATCTATGGTAAGTTATAATGAGTAAAGTTAAAGTCCGGTATGCTATTTAACATAAACCTTCCCTAAAGTACAACACAAAGCAATTTATTTTTAAAACTTAGAGTTGACACTGTACTACAAAGTCGGCCTAAACCGCACGAGCTCGCGCAGCGCGCTCCCACGGACGGCCGTGTGCGCGCTTTACAATATGAAAAAATATAACATAAACTGTCAATTTTACGTTGTATGCACAATCTGTTATATATTATACAGTTTTACATAGCGCACGCAAATACAGTAAATACACTCAATGAAATTTGAGAGCGCACGCGCGCTCCGCGTAACCTACTTATAAACGTCACTTGCCCAGAACTCCCTAAAAAGTGTCAGAAACCGTTCAGGACCTCCCGTGTGCACGTTAATGTTCCCACCCCGGTAATAATTCGTAAATTCAGTTTTGTCATGCTGGCGCTCGTGCGGGAACGGAAAACGCACCGCTCGGCCCAGACTAGTTCAACGCGAGCGATGACGTAATGAGCGTCCGTGAAACATCTCTCGTCATTATAAGTTACTTCAAGCTCACTTCGCACTGCACGATAACGGTTTTATGTCCCGTTAACGCATTTCCGCGAGCCCGGAGACCCCGTTAAGGCCCGCGCGAGCCGGTGAGCACGAGCACTTCCTGAAACTCACCTCGCGTCTGTTGTGGCTGCATGATCTGAGATCTGACGCGTCACAGGTTATCAGCTCCCACTCGCACGGAATATAGAAGACGCGTTATGATTTCTAGCTCTATAAGTTTGAAAGTGCAGTGAAATCAGGTCGCGTCAGTGAGTGAGTGAGGTCGCGCGCTGCGCGCTTCCTGCTTCTGTGGAGAGAACGGTAACATTCAAACCGGTACCGTTTAGGAAGGTTTACCTGCTAATCAGATGCAGACGCTCGGAGTTCGGGAGGACGGTTGTCAAAAACTCCAGGGATTCAGTTTGGATTCGTGTCGCTGCGCTCAAAACTTCAATATTCAATCCACAGCAACTGCGCACAAGTTTTCTCTTTTTTTTTCCCTCCTTTCTTTCTCTTCCCTCCCTCTTCCACTCAGTAGTTGAACTCCGTCCTGCTGAAATGGTTCGGGGTGCGGTCCCGGTGGGGGGCGTGGCCTGCACTGCGCGTCACCGCCTCTCGTCCAATCACAGCCCATTCGCTCTGCATTCTCAAGGGCTTCGGCCAATCACAGGCGGCGTGTGGGCGTGACGAAGCGGCAAAGTTCGCGTCAGAGAGTGAACTTGAAATAGTTGGAGCCGCAGCCAGGGGCCCGTATGTGTGTTTAATGACTGAGGTATGTGCGCGACTTTGGGCTTTGTGACCATATAAGTCGCCGGACCGTGTTTACACACACACACACACTCACACACTCTCACACACACATATACACACACATAAAGGAATGTCTGGAATCAGGAAATTTCTTCACAAAAACTTTCTTTTGATAAGTAATGAGTGGCAGTGTTGACATGCATTCCACAATATGAAGCGTTTATTTTATTATTTTAAAAGTTTATTTTTTGTCTTTATCTCTCTGTCTATCATATGGGTTTGTATGCATTTTTTATTGAAACAATTTAATATACGTATAGCTTAATCTATATGTAAAATCTATAATATATATATATATATATATATATATATATATATATATATATATATATATATATATAATTTAATAGTTTTTTGTTTTATTAGCAAGTTATTAATTTTATTAATATCTGAGTTTATATATATATATAATTTAATAGTTTTTTGTTTTATTAGCTATTAATTTTATTAATATCTGAGTTTTATATATATATATATATATATATATATAGGCCTACATGTGTGTGTATTTGTCTTTTTTATTATCACGATATTAACTTTTTTGTCATATTAATTTCTGAATATTTGAACAGGATATATTGCCATCTGAGGTGTTGTGGAATTCAAAAACATACCGAAACTTATTCAAAACATCCCAAATATGAAAAATATCAAATATCAAATCACACAAAACCTGAATGATATCTGCACATCTCTGCAAAAAATAAACATATGCGAAAGCCTTGATGGGTTATCTGCTCTAGCTATTAGCCTACATAATTTGTATGTTTTAAATATTATTGTCTAATTTATTTATTATTTGCATGTATTGTATTTGCAATATACAACACAGCTGTTGTAAATGAGCCGTAAGAATATTTCTCATGTAAGTTGCTTTGAATACAAATTGAATACAAGCAAATGCAAACGTGTGTTCACAGGAGAGATTGTCATGCAGGAATCAGAGCGGTGTAAAAGCACACGCATGAATGGTCGCACGCGGAGTCTCGCTTCACTGAAGTATCCGAGGAATGCAGGATGATGTCCAGGGAAAGGGACGCGGGACCTGCCGGGAGTCTTTATCAGCACTCCAGGAATGTTTGTGGAAGAGCCTCGGCCGTCCTGAATCATCGCTTACTCTCTCTCCGCTCGGGAGGATCAGTCCAGCGTCTCTGTGCTGATTGGCCAACTGGAGGAATCTTGAACGCAATGTCAAAGGTCTGTAACACACACACACACACTTAAACACACACAAACACTGAGCGATACCAGATGAAGAGAGACAGACTGAGAGAGAGAGACAGATTACCAAATAAGGTCACTTCTGACCTCTCTCTCTCTCTTTCTCTCTCTTGCAGATGTGTGTGTGTGTGTGTGTGTGTGTGTGTGTGTGCCGCCCTGTCTGGGTGTGTCCCGGCCGCTGGGTGTGTTTCCCTGTGAATGCATTCATGCAACGTCTGCAGTGTGTTTGCAACCTTTGTGCTTTTCTTTATTTCTGAGAGACGAGTTTTAATGTCTGTTGTAACGCGAGCTATTTGTGTGTACGCCGCTCCCATGATCCTTTCTCTCAGCGTGTGTGTGCTTCTGTGTTTGTCCTTAAGTGGCTCCAAAGAAAACCTCAGAATAATTAAAAACAGCAGCATCAACAGAAGAAGAGCGAGATCAGGCCATCACATTCTGATCTGTGTGTGTGTGTGTGTGTGTGTGTGTGTGTGTGTGTGCAAAACACTAAATTCCTCTCTTTGTTTACAGAAAATATATTGTTTGCTTATGTATTATTTGTCATTTAAACACTCCTTACATCTGTCACTCGCTCGACCGCACACTGTTCTCTCTCTGCTGTGTGTGATTTCACTGTGAGGGAGGCGGCAAGGGCCAAATTTCACAAGAAAGGGAACTTCTCGAAATCATTCCCGATCCGAGTGAGTCAACTAGCGTCCGGTCGACCGGTGCTTCCTGTGCTCTGATTGGAGGAGAGCGGGCGGGAGGACACACACACAAAAAAATGCTACTGTGAAAAACTGTTAATTTGGTTAACAGAAAGTTTCTGTGTACTATACGGTGAATAACTGTGATAGATCTAACCGTACACAGTAAACTACCGTTACTTTTACCATTTTGGAAGAGAAAATTGTGTAATTTACAGTGAAAACCCACGACTCCCTGCATGACACCTCACGTTTGGTGTTGTACTGTTTCTTCATAGTTTTTTTTGTTGTTAAATGAATGTTTGTTGTATTTTAAAATGTCCATGTGTCACTATGATGGTGATTAGTGTGTGTTTGTGTGAATGACAACTTCTATTTAAAGGGATACTCCACTTTTTTGGAAATAGGCTCATTTTACCACTCCCCCAGAGTTAAACAGTTGAGTTTTCCCGTTTCTGAATGTATTCAGCTGATTTTCTGATATTTAGAAGAATATCAGCAACCAGACAGTTTCTGGTCTCATTGACTTCCATAGTAGGAAAAATATATACTATGGAAGTCAATGAGACCAGCAACTGTCTGGTTACTGATATTCTTCTAAATATCAAAAAATCGTCTGAATACATTTGAAAACGGTAAAACCCAACTGTTTAACTCTGGGGGAGTGGTAAAATGAGCCTATTTCCAAAAAAGTGGAGTATCCCTTTAACGGTGTTAACTATCTTGTTGAAGACCTGCTTGTGATGAGCTTTGACCAAGGGGGTAATCCATCGACCGGAAGTTGAAGCCTCGCGGGAGCTGCCATCTTGTAGCAGAACTTCACTTGCGTTAGCATTCCCATTGACTCCAATTCATTTTGGCGTCACTTTGACGGCGAATAACTTTACATCTGAGGCGTCTGAAGACCCCATTTGTCCTTTATTTATTTCTAAAGAAACACGACAATGTATAAAATGCTCCATTACCTTGTAGATTATGTTATGGCCCCGTAGAAGCAGTTTTAGTGAAACGATTGCGTCATACCCACGCGACTCTCTGTTGCACAGTTGAGAGATTACCGTATGGACAGGAGGAGAAGCTCGCGCGCAATCGGGGAAACGTGGAGGCAAAATGACAAAATAATTAATCATAACACCTAGCAAAAGTGTCTCCTGCTCCTCGCTCATGGACAGCTCCTATTCACACTCTCCGCCTCTGCATGTTTCGGAAGGGAATGATTCAGATTTCTCATGCCACAGCACTAGAAGACAGACGGGTTGCTCACGTCACATCTACGTCGTCAAGACGAAGTGCTAAAAGTGCTAAAAAAATCGCCAAAAACGGGCTTCAATCGTCTCAATGGAGTTTCAATGACATCGCTTTGTCCATTTCTTATACTGTCTATGGCTTTGACTCATCATGTGACTCTCATTATCACTGCTGTGATTGGTGGTTGTCAGTGTATTACAATTAGCCTGGATGCCAGCCCGAACTCCGCCCACAACATTTTTTTGGTCGGGAAGTTCGGTCTGGACTCGATCCATTGAGGAGAAATTATGATCAGGCAAAAAACGTTCGGGCCAATCAAATTGCCAGGGCGGGCTTTATATGATGATGGACAGGTGATCTGCAGAGACGAAATCATCACGTTATCAAAGACCGCTAACTAGTTTCCCTCAGAGATGACTGCAGCGGGAGAATTGAGATGTATAGATTTCGCTGTTGTGAAATAAATTGACAGCGCATTAATTTTAATAAACAAACAGAAAACTGCAATCAAGGCATTTGTCGATATTTTTGCCGTCGTTCCTATATGATTTAGGAAAAGTGTAGGCTAACTTATCAGCTGGCTCTGACAGTCGCTAAGAAGATGGGACGTAATGAAAAGCCTGTGGTCGTTGTGGTTTCTCTTTTGGTCGCACTCAGAGGAATAAGTAAAAGAAGCAACACTCGTTATTTAACTTCTAAAATAAGTAAAGTTATGCTACGTTCTGTAGTTGATAACTGTATGCTAAGTAGTTCACTTACTGCGTTGCTCTGATTGGTTGTAGGTTTACCGACTATCCAATTGAATGCAGAGTTTTTTTGTTTTTATTTCCTGGTTCGGTTAAGACACGCCTCATAATCAAAGCTCTACGGAGGAGTTTCAGACTCATATTCCGACAAGGACTATATCGGGCTATATTACAATGGTACAAAACATGTAAATACTACTCTAGGCTGGTAAAATAACATTATATAAGATCAATTTAAATAAGTCTGTAAAACCTAAAATGTAGCTACCATATTTTTTTTTGGTTGATTTCTGGCAGTCAGCTTTTTTTACCGTAAATTCACACTCACTCTCTCTCTCACACACACACACACACACTTTGCTCAGCTAACATTATTTGCTTTATTTATAGATCATTTATATATATTTTTGTCCTCAATATTGAGAAAGATCTTTGTATGATATTTTGTGTTTATCTACACACACACACACACACACACACACAAACTTTTATGTTATATGTGATGTATGTTAATCACGGTTAATCGATTTGACCGTTTTTAAGTAATAAAAAAAGAATCATAAACTTGTTGGTCCCAGATTTTTTATTGTCTGCAGTGATCCAATGGGATAAATCCTGTTGTCCACGTCACGCAGCATTCATTGGCCGTCGTTCATTACTTCCCCTCAGTCAGTCTCTCTCCTGTCACACTACAGACAGCTTCACAGTCACACGAGTGTGAGGAAATCTGTCGTAAAGTTGTCCAAGTGTTGAGTACTACTTGTCAAAATATAATATTAATCTCGAATTTGACGAGCTTGAGGGTTGAATGTTGTTTTCAGCTAAACACACACACATTATCACTAGCATCTGAGGTATCCCAGATAGCAAATTGGCCTTGGGCCGGATCTGGCTTAATTTCGGCTGAGATTTTGGCCCACATACCGCATGGAATTACGGGCCAAGGTTGGCCCAAGTGCTGTTTGCCGTAAGTCAACCAGATCAAAGCCGTGAGCAAACCAAAACTCGCCCAGAGCTTTGCAGTGTACCCAGATATTACCCAGAACTGGGCCAAAACAACGCCGTACTCCCCATATGTCAGCCAGACAAAAGCCAAACTGCCACCACCTTTAGGCCAGAACTCAGCCACATCTTATCCAGAAGCTGCAGAAAACAGCCATAACTGGGCCAATATTATACCAGAGTCCCCAAAACTGAACCAGAAATTATTCCTGTGTAAAACAAGGTATAATAAAAAAAATGACACTACAGAAATGCAAAGAACAATATTTTATTGAGAAGGGAAGACAATCTCAGCCAGATAAAAGGATAAACAACAAAATACAAGCCAATACTAGAGTAAGACAAAACAAAATATAACTATAATTCACATTACAAGAATAATAAAAAGACAGCAATAAATTAAAATGTAACAAAAATGTGTATGTGGCATTCTTAAATAATGAGATACAAAAATTAACAAAAATATGTTGGCCGAGAGATCTCAAAGTCCTGCAACAGAAGAAAACATGCAAACAAGAAAAACACCAGCAAGTCAAGACATCAGTTTCACAACACACATGCTGCAAATACAATGCAAACAATAAATAATAATAAAAATAAAACAATGAACACCATTGTCGAGTAGATATTTGTTGGCCGGACATTTGGAGAGCATTTATGTATTTGGTTGTGTTTTAGCACATGTGATAAAGATGTTCTTATTTTACAGGGGTTTTTTTCTGTTTGCATCCATTTTCTTCTGTTGCAGAATGTTGAGACCTCTCAGCCACCGTACTAAAAAGCAACAGAAACCAAGCAATACATTAAATTCATACAAACAGTAAAGCAAAAGTGTAAATGTGTCATGCATGCCACACCACCACTGCTATGACACATGCTATAGTATCCTTACACTAACAGTGAATATATGATGAAAAATACTAAATGAAATCTTACATCTTATTAAAAGTACTAAATGAAATCTTACATCTTATTAATCGGTCATCACTTGAGAGGCTTTTTCTCTGTGGTCTGGGTGTTTCATGATGCCATGGTGACTGTATTGCCTGTCTGTGAGACTGTAAAGTTAAATCCTGTTGCCTGCGATGTTCTGTGAGGTCTTGTGAACTTCTCTACTTGCCATGGCTGCAGTAGCCTCCTCATCGGGGTCATTTTCATCCATTAGTCGCCTGTTTCATCTTTAGGAAAGGTACATTTTTTTAATGATTACTAAATTTGATTAAGAAAGTGTGGTATGGTCATGTAAAGACTATTCAGTGACAAATTCCCTTTTTGCAATTCAAAAAGAAATGTGCATTATAATGTGTTAAACTGCACAAATATATAAGGACCTGTAAGAAAGGTCTATGTTAATGAATTAACGTTAAAAAATAGTCAATCTTACTTTATTTTCCGTTTTGGTGGCCTCAGAAAGATCAGCTGTTGTTCAGCAAGAAGCAGCTTCCGATGTTCTTCACTATGTTAATTTTCAATGAAAAACAGAATTCAAACATCAATTCTATTTCCTCTCCAACATAAAAACAAATAAAATCCAACCACACAAACCCCCCAAAAATCGTATCTAGTAATGCGCTATAGATTAAAATCCACGTGTTAAGATAGTGAAAAACTATAAACTTACCTTGATCATGTAGCTATTAAAACTTCAAAAGATAAAACCAACACAGCGTGAATGTCGAAGTTAGAACAACTAACTTAGTTATTTGAATTTCACCGCGACTGCGTTGAGTTGCTGAATAGCTGCTACGCAACTTCCGGATCCTCTGGTAGGCGGGATGGTGTCACTGGGTGCATTCTGGGAAAAGTAGTCTTTTTGCAAAGCGGATTTAACACTGTACATGTAAATCAACTACAATTTCCATGATGCATTGCAAACCAGATTGTATCAGCAGCCACAGACGTCGCATCGACTGCCGCGTGGTTTGCTCACACTGCTCTAAAAACACGCAAGTTTCCCGGAGATTTTTAAAAACAGAACCACGTTTTATTTAACCGATTTCAATGGTTTACGTGGAGAACATAAATGTTTATTCTCCAAATACTTACAATAGGCTATGTATAGGCTATTTTATGGAGATTATATAATTTTTTTATTGAGGAATTGTGAAAACTCAAAGCATGGGTGGTTTTTGCTTCAAAAAATCATAGTTTAACCATGGGTTTTTGTAGTACATCTGTAGGCTACCTAATAAATTCCCCAAAAAGTGAATTTTTGTGTGTGTGTGTGTGTGTGTGTGTGTGTGTGTGTGTGTGTGTGTGGCATATTGATTACCATTTGGATAACCACAAAGTAGCCTACTCTTTCAGTTCCATTCAATCTTTTGTCTATGCTGCAGACTGAACCATTTGTCTTCAGTCATTTTGCAAACATCTTTTTTTTTTCCATTCTGCAATCTGCACATTATCACCTCCTTAACCCCCCCCCCATTAAAATAATCTTGCCAATAGAATAATCAAGGCTTCTTTCCTTAAAACCTGCCTGTGTAAAAGAGAACTATTTGCATACATATCTATATGTATTTTTAACTAGGTCTATAACAAACTTATTTCATTTTATTATTTTTAACAAAATTAACCCTATTTATGAGGTTGCATTATAATTATGTCTAAAATATGAACCAATTTAACACCACATCTTACACGGCTATTTTACAGTACAGCACTTTCATGAGGTCTGTTATTTGCTCAGCCAACCAAAACCCAACCAGATCTCAGCCAAAAATGTCCTTATTCTGGCAGACCGAACTCAAGCCAAAGCTTAGCCAAACAGATACAATTTGATTTGTTTCTTTTGGTTAGCCAGACTCCAGCCAGAGCTTAGCCTAGTATTGTTTGACACAAGAGTGTGAAAAAAACAGTGCCAGAATTAAGCCAGAAGTGCCGAATATAAGCCAGACTCGGCCCAGACTTTGTTGCTATCTGGGATGTGGCTCAATAAGAACAACGCGAATAAGCACACTTCTCCTTTCAAGCCAAACAGCCTGAGAGAGAGAAAAAATAATTATACGTGAGAAAGGGAAAAGTGACGGGAGTGTGAAAGACAGGAGAGCGCGGAGGAATGCTCTGTGTTTTTGCCTTATATGGTTACAGAGAGAGAGAGAGAGAGAGAGAGAGAGAGAGAGAGAGAGAGAGAGAGAGAGAGAGAGAGAGAGAGAGGCGTGGTCTATTGTTTCAGAACGAAAAGAGTTGTTGAGTTTCTTTCTCTCTCTATTCCGTCATTCTTTCACTTCTGTCCTGTCCAGTTTGACACACGCGGACAACGCGCCTCAGTAACGCGAACATCGCGCGCCTCTCAGCAGCGCATCTCTTCACGATCGTCCCGATACTGGAGATCATGGAGTTCAGAGACTTTATCCAGCACTTTCTACACTAAAGCGACGGGTTAATCAGCTCTTCTAAGCTCATGGAGACTTGATGATGGATAAATTGTTTCACCTCCAAATAAAAAGTTAAAAACAAAAAATAAGTCGCATATGTTTTGATTCTGATCTCTTTTTGTAGGCTATTTAGTCGCGACTCGCGAGTGTCGTTAACAAAACTATACTAAAATAATATATATATATATATATATATATTATTTTAGTATAGTTTTGTTATATATATATATATATATATATATATATATATATATATATATATATATATATATATATATATAAACTCGTGGATACCTAATGATGTTCAAATTGTTTAGCCTTAAAATCTTAAGATAAAAACAAGAATTTATGAATTATTGAATAAGAATCATTTATTCGATTTTTTTATTTTATATGTGTGTATATATATATATGTATATATTTGTATATATATATATATCTTAATGACAGGTTACTCGAATAACACTGAGCTCTATGGAGAGGAAGTGCTCGTGGCGTGGCTGATGATGTGAGGTGATGATGTCATGTGTGCGGTCAGGTAATGGCAGGCTGTCATTGGTGTGCTGGAGTTCTGCTGAATGACGTCATGCGGCGAGATTGAAGAACCGTAGCGCAGATGTTCGAAGCGGACACCGTGACGTCATAAGAGAGAGAGAGCTGCCATAGCATGAAATATAAGTCACTTTTAAGAGCCCTAGAAAAACAAAATGTGTGTCTGGATTGAGTTGAGTCACAAAAACGCTCCAGTTGTTGTTGATGATGTAAGGGCAGCTGCTGCAGACCGTTATGAGTTTTAACATACCTGTTGACTTGCATCATCACTGCTCTAGCCTACTATTAGAGAACATGGTTTTGGCTTTAGATGACAGACGGATATATGAATTAACCCCACAGGCCACATGTATTTGGGTTATGAATCCTTCAGTTAAAAACAGCCTCGGGCTAAACTAGAACAAGACCATTATCTCTCTCACACACACACACACACACACACACATAGAGGAAGATGCAACCTTCAGATCACAATGTGGATTTACTTTTAAACAGTAACACATTTAGATACCAGTTTAGCATGTGTGCTAATGTGTTATATAGGAAATTATTTGAAACATTTGCTAATTTAGTAATTATGATAAAAAGGGTGATAAAAAGGATTAAAAGGGTTCTGATAGAATTATTATATATATATATATATATATATATATATATATATTAAGTGTCATTAATGTAAAATACTAAATCATCTGTATTTTGAGAATTTAGTTGATAATGATTTAATTGTTACCGATAATTAAACCCGAATCCTAGTAAAATATATTAATCTGAAAGGTAAATTTTTTATGACATATACAGGCACATGGATAAATACATATAATTGCCAATATTTTAATTGTAGATTTGTAATAATAGCAACACTATGACTGCAAATCTAATTAGTTCATAAAAATATTAAACAATAACCCCATTAATTGCGATAAATATTCAATTTTAAAATAATAACGCTAGTGACAAGATGCCGCTCGGGCCCTTCTGTGTGGCACATCTTACCCCCAGGGTCTAATCTTTTCACTTAAATGTTTACTCCACAAATAATGTTTACTCTAATTTTATCTTTTCACTTAAATGTTTACTCCACAAATCTTAAACATTAATATGTCCACAAATCCGTCATTAACTGACACATAAAACTTAGATATTCAATATATTATAATGTCATAGATCGCTATATTTTACAGAGACACATAATTACATAAATTAACATTTAAACTGTTTAGACAGACTAAATCTTGATACTCAGATGAAATCACCAAATAAAAAAATAGTGTAGCCATTCATCAAAAGGGCTGAGATTGTCATCTATGTTACATATAAATAGATTTAACACCAGCCATCAGTCCGAGTTAAATATTGTACAGTTGCTTTATTCATAATTTCAATTGACTAGTTGGTTATATTACAGTTTATTTGAGTTAAAGTCTTAACAAAAACCATCATAAATCCCATGCATTCTGCACAAAATTCACAGTCATAACCAAAAAAAGAAAAGAAATAAGAGCAAATGGAGGCTAACACACACACACACACACACACACACACACACACACAAACACGTCTGTAATCATCACACACTTTCACATTAGTAGGCCTTCAGGTGTGAAATGCTGGAAGATCGCCCTCGTGTGGCCCGGATGAGTTGATCAGTTCTCCGACAACACTTCACTACACTTGTACCGCGGTGAACACGGTTAAAGCACTGTCCTCTAAAAAGCACATGACGACACAGACACAGTTAATGAAAGCAGGTGAGATGGTGAAGCGAAGACGGTCCAGGTTGCAGCAGTTGTCCGTGTTCGTGATCAGATGCAATGGCGTTTCCAGAGGGAGGTGGGCGGGGCTAGAGGAGCGTGATTGACAGTTTCACTGTCCAATCAGCTTCTTCACAAAGGAATCCAGCTGGTCCTCATCTTTGATGCCCACAAACTGGTCGATGACATCACCGTCCCGCATGGCGATCACCGTGGGAACGGCCGACACCTATACAGCACATCAGGAACAATCAGCATCCCATAATAATCGAGGAATCATTCCGTGTGCTGTTGAGATTCTTTTATTTTCTTTTTTGTTTGACGTAAAAATTTTAGTTTAAGTATGAGTCATTTTGGTTGTGTGATTTTGTTTAGAACAAACAGAAGACAAGGTGTGTGTTCATCTGAGCCTCATTGGTCCGACATTGGTAGGCGGGCTTTATGTTCACAGCGTGAATTTTAGCAGGGACTCGACACGCTTCAGTTTACAGTCGATCAAGTGCGAGATATGTAAGTTGCTAAACTAAACATTTCCTATTTTACAGTTTTTTAGGTCAAAAATGTTCAACGAATCACAAAAATAATCAGGCAAACTAATAAACTTTTGTCTATTCTCGCCATTTTGAACTGAAAATAGACCACTATGTGACGTGACGCATATAATGTAGCCTAATAATTAGTTCACTATCGTTTTTTGTTTAAATAGGTCAAAATTACTATTAGACGTAATGTTATTACCCTGACAAACTAATATCTTTTTACTGGTGGATAAGACCCAGGTTTCAGAATTTGTCTTCATTTGTGTCAGGAGTTATACAATTTCAAAGTTTCCAGAAAGGAAAACAGTAAAAAAAAAAAAAAGTGAGTAATGTAGGAAATAAATAAAACAGTATAAATAAATAAATAAAAATCTAATGAGTAGATATAAAATATAAGATAAAACAGTAAAACAATCTAATGAGTGGAAATGAAATATAATATAAAATTAAATAGAACAAAATCTAATGAGTGGAAATAAAATAAAACAGTAAAATATCTAGTGGGTGGGAAAAAATACAAAATAAAACAGTAAAAAAAAACAAATGAGTGGACATAAAATAAAACAGTAAAAATCTAATGAGTGGGAAAAAATACAAAATAAAACTGTAAAAAAATCGAATGAGTGGACATAAAATAAAACAGTAAAAATCTAATGAGTGGACATAAAACAAAACAGTAAAAATCTAATGAGTGGACATAAAATAAAACAGTAAAAATCTAGTGGGTGGGAAAAAATACAAAATAAAACAGTAAAAAATCTAATGAGTGGACACAAAATAAAACAGTAAAAATCTAATGAGTGGACATAAAATAAAACAGTAAAAATCTAATGAGTGGGAAAAAAATACAAAATAAAACAGTAAAAAAATCGAATGAGTGGACATAAAATAAAACAGTAAAAATCTAATGAGTGGGAAAAAATACAAAATAAAACAGTAAAAAAATCGAATGAGTGGACATAAAATAAAACAGTAAAATCTAATGAGTGGACATAAAATAAAAAAGTAAAAATCTAATGAGTGGACATAAAATAAAACAGTAAAAATCTAATGAGTGGACATAAAATAAAACAGTAAAAATCTAGTGGGTGGGAAAAAATACAAAATAAAACAGTAAAAAATCGGATAAGTGGACACAAAATAAAACAGTAAAAATCTAATGAGTGGACATAAAATAAAACAGTAAAAATCTAATGAGTGGACATAAAATAAAACAGTAAAAATCTAGTGGGTGGGAAAAAATACAAAATAAAACAGTAAAAAATCTAATAAGTGGACACAAAATAAAACAGTAAAAATCTAATGAGTGGACATAAAATAAAACAGTAAAAATCTAATGAGTGGACATAAAATAAAACAGTAAAAATTTAATGAGTGGGAAAAAATACAAAATAAAACAGTAAAAGATCTAATGAGTGGACATAAAATAAAACAGTAAAAATCTAATGCGTGGAAAAAAATACAAAATAAAACAGTAAAAAAATCTAATGAGTGGGAAAAAATACAAAATAAAACAGTAAAAAATCTAATGAGTGGACATAAAATAAAACAGTAAATCTAATGAGTGGGAAAAAATACAAAATAAAACAGTAAAAAATCGAATGAGTGGACATAAAATAAAACAGTAAAAATCTAATGAGTGGACATAAAATAAAAAAGTAAAAATCTAATGAGTGGACATAAAATAAAACAGTAAAAATCTAATGAGTGGACATAAAATAAAACAGTAAAAATCTAGTGGGTGGGAAAAAATACAAAATAAAACAGTAAAAAATCTAATAAGTGGACACAAAATAAAACAGTAAAAATCTAATGAGTGGACATAAAATAAAACAGTAAAAATCTAATGAGTGGACATAAAATAAAACAGTAAAAATCTAGTGGGTGGGAAAAAATACAAAATAAAACAGTAAAAAATCTAATAAGTGGACACAAAATAAAACAGTAAAAATCTAATGAGTGGACATAAAATAAAACAGTAAAAATCTAATGAGTGGACATAAAATAAAACAGTAAAAATTTAATGAGTGGGAAAAAATACAAAATAAAACAGTAAAAGATCTAATGAGTGGACATAAAATAAAACAGTAAAAATCTAATGCGTGGAAAAAAATACAAAATAAAACAGTAAAAAAATCTAATGAGTGGGAAAAAATACAAAATAAAACAGTAAAAAATCTAATGAGTGGACATAAAATAAAACAGTAAATCTAATGAGAGGAAATAAAATAAAACAGTAAAAAAACATCTAGTGGGTGGGAAAAAATACAAAATAAAACAGTAAAAAATCTAATAAGTGGAAATAAAATAATACAGTAAAATAAACTTATTAGTCACCAAGACACCATTTAGTTCAGTTTAAGTTTTTCTAACCTATTTTTATACAATTTTTTTCAAATGTGTTTTTAATTTGTGTTAATAACCGTGTGTCATACCCCGTACTCGATGGCGAGGTCTGTGTGTTCATCGATGTCCACTTTGGCCATGGCGACTCGACCCTCCTGTTTGGCGATGGCCTTCTCCAGCCGAGGGCCAAGGATTTTACAAGGGCCGCACCACCTAAACACACACACACAATCAGATGATCTGACGCTTCCTACCACACACACTTTAGATCTACAACTCCGAGAACTACCATCACACTGAGGCTCGCAGAAACTGCCCTGAGATCAGCTGACATGATCTCTGAATGAACACAAACCTGTCAGTGAGGCGTCAAACACACACTCAGAGTTTTGCACAATGTAGCTCCAGTTGTGCTCACTGTCGTTTAGCAATCCAAAAAAACTCGAAAAAGATAGTGTGTGTGTGTACGTACTGTGCGTGGAAGTCTACGAGGACGGGCAGCTGGCTGTTGATGACCCTTTCGGTGAAGTCGTCGTGGTCCTGCACGCTGAACGACACACTCCTGCGGGACGAGAGAAGCGGGAGAGAGTGGGTGAGGAGGGCAGGAGACGGGGCCAGACACGAGGAGAACGACGACACGCTGGCCGGCAAACGCTGGAGATCTCGCACCGACGTTCCACACACTCTCCGTACCAGCAGCCTGAACGCCATCTGCAACACACACACATTCAACATATCACTTTACAACAGCAGTTTTCTGTGTGAATTTAGTTTATTCCTGTGATCAAATCATTACCCCAGTCTTCAGTGTCACATGATCCGTCAGAAATTACTCTAATATGATGATCTGATGCTCAAGAAAAATTTATGCTTTATTATTAGTGTTTTTTTTTTATGGAAACTGTTATACCATTCAAACGTTTGTGGTAAAATTTAAAAGAGAAAGAGATAAAGTAATACTTTTATTCATCAGGGACACATTATATTGATCAAAAGTGACAGTGATGACATTTATGATATTACAAAGACTTACATTGAATTAAAAAAATATTGTAAATGCAAATAAATGCTGTTCTTTTCATGAAAGAATCCTAAAAAAGCATCAGCATTTCTGCGTAAATACTAAAGCAAATCATAAATGCTTCTTGAGCAGAAGATAATCATGTTATATGATTTTTGAAGGATCACGTGACACTGAAGACTGGAGTAATGGTGCTGAAAATACAGCTTTAATCACAGGAATAAATTACAGTTAAACATACGTTGCACATAAAAAAACTTATTTTGAATAGTAATAATATTTCACAATATTATATTAATATTAAATTAAAATAATTGTATATTAAAATACTTATGTATCAAATAAATGCAGCCATGGAGAGCAGCACTTCTTTCAAAAACATTAAAAACAAATATTTACAAACTTTTGACAGGTATTGTATATATATAGGCCTAGCCTATACATTTTATGGTGTATAATGTTATATTGTAGGCTTTGTATAATATCGTATAGTATGATTGCGCAAAACACACACACACACACATATAGAGAGGCATTAAACATAAAAAAGCGATTTTCCTTCATACGTACTATCAATTTAGCGTGTTTTGGACAAATATAACGTAGAAATTAGAAGTATGTTATTCAATGTTCCCTCATATGAGTTATGAATGTTTCAGACACACTGTGTTGACAGTCTAACAGACACTGGGCTTTTATTTACCCATAGCTCATTCTGTGCACGTATATTTGCGTCTGTCTGGTTCTCGTGTTTTAACTGCGGTTGTGAAAATCTGTGTGTTTTTAACCTCCATGTGACTTTGAGCTTCTGATCTGTTACGTGTGTGTTTGTTATACAAAATCCAATAACGTTAAGTTTATGAACGCGTATGTAATGCGCCAAATCAGATTATTCCGCTTCAATGTTGTTTTAAGTGTTTATGGTAGTTATGAGACATAAAATGTTGGAAATGTTGGAAATGTTATAATGTTATAAAATAAACTCTTACCGTGAGCTCAGTCCTCTGGTCACACGGACCACTGACGCACTTCCGCCCACGTGGAGGAGTGGATGTGTCACAGTGACACCCCGCGGATCGGAGACGAACTGCAGCATGCACATGCGAATAACTAGCCTAATCTAATGAGTGTGAAGTTGATTATTCGCTTATTTGAAATTATCATTTCGTTTAGGATTTTAATTTGGTAGTCAATCAATCATTAATTCATAGTAGAGGTCAATGCAAATGTTACTTTGAAATGAATGATCATTGTGAGTTTGGCTTTAGCTGTTGGATCGCAGGAGTTTCGAGGATATGTGACCATGGCAGTTCATATCAGTGTAGTTAGTAGCTTCAGATTTGTTTTATTCTACATGAAAACCTTGTTGTCACCCTTGTCAAAAAATCATATTGGAATTTTGGATCTTATTGGATTCTTGGTCCTGGGCATTCAGATTTAATTTCATGGAATTTCAGTTTGTCCTCCTGTAGTATATATATATATATATATATATACTACAGGACTGTGTATAAATATGTCGTATTAGGGCTGTCAAACGATTAATCTCAATTAATCGCATCCAAAATAAAAGATTTTGTTTACATAATATATGTGGGTGCACTGTGTATAATTACAGTGCACCCACATATATATTTGATTAGATAATTTCATTAATGAGAAATTGAACCGGTGTTCCTCATAATCCTTTAGGTGAGTGTATATGATGCAACAGACCACCACATTTTGGATTACTGTGTTGGTCAGAGCTGCTGTCCTGCCGTCTGTTTCATAATTAATGGACAGACATAGGGGCGAGCTGCACATGCTTCGTGCTGGTGAAGGTCACGACATGAAAGAGAGACAGAGGGAGAAGAGAAGTTGAGAGATGCTGATTGGTCTTGCAGGACTCCATGGCAACAGATGCCGATAAGAGATGAAGCCGTCAGGCAATGGATGCCGAGTGTGTTTGATAAGAGATGAAGCCGTCAGACTGTAAGTGGCTCTTCATGCTGGTCTGTGTGTAAATCTGACCTCATCATCATCAGGTAGATTCTTGATTTTCATTCAGCTTCCCTTTATAAAACAAAACTATTTCTGTCTTGATTTCATTCTCATTTATTGCTGTCTCTCTGTTTACTGTTTGAACCTGCTTTATTTTTATCATCATTGACGATGTTCTTCCAGAACAATTTAATTCAGAAATGTCACACCACTTTATTAAAATGCATGGTAATACTATGTTTACTTCAATATATACCACAGTACTGTGTGGTTACCATATTTATATATCATTGCTTTTACATTTTTACCTTCAGAGTCTAAAAATGGCTTTAACATGGTATGACAAAAAAAAACATTGAAACACCGGTGCTAACTAAAGTCAATCTAAGAAAAGTCCTTTCCTTCTTTGTTAATCAGAAATTTATTTAACAACACACATCTATTAATCTATAGTTTATGGATGTCGCAAGCCGTTTGACAAACAGTTTGACCCAGGAGTTTTTAATATTTTAGATGCCAAACATGCGACGGCCACCCATCATAAAATTTAAAAGACACACTGTGTGTGTCAAGACCCAATTTATACTGTGAAAGATGTATATTATTGTTTGAATATTATATTCATCATTACGTACTGTTATATGACTGTACTTTATTTATTTAGTTAGTTTTAAAAAAATGTATTTATATGTTTATTTTAGTCTAAGGTATGTGAATTTATCAATGTTCAACTCCTTTATGATCGTTTTTATTATTTATTTGACTTTTTTTCACCTTTTGTCTAAACATCACTAAATGCTTAGTTAAAAACAATCGTTTTTTATCTATATAATTTATATAACCAATTTATATATGCCTTGCTGTGGTTGTAATAATCACAAAATGCAGGACAATCCAAATAATTCTTTATTATTCTACAAAGTATGATCACAGGAGCAAACTAACACACAACCACATAAAGCAAAGCAGTGGTGGAATGTAACGAAGTACAAATACTTCGTTACTTTACTTAAGTATATTTTTCACGTATCTTTACTTTACTTAAGTAGAATAGATAGTGCATACTTTTTACTTTTACTTCGTTACATTTTGCAGCAATTATTAGCCTATACTTTCTACTCCACTACATTTCTACAACTTCTGTTACTTTTTCATTACATTTTCTGATCAGTTTTTCTTTTGCCAAAACGTAATCCGTCCGTTTTTTTTTTTTTTTTTTTTTTTTATTGATAACAATAACTAGTACAAACAAAAAGAACATCAATATACAATCAAGCGTTTGTACAGACAAAACCATACCAAAAACAGAAGCAAGAAAAAAACAAAAACAAAACAAATACAAAAAAAAAAAAAAAAAGATAACAACAACAAAAAGAAACATACATACATACATACATACATACATATTAAATGAAAGAGGAAAAATAATAAGGATGTTAAGAGGAATTGGGGAATAGGTCAAAATATTGAGAAACAAGTTTTCTGTTCTTCTTGTTTTTCACAAGTTCGTGTGATTTAAGAAGCAAATTAAGTTCCAAAATAAAGTGCTTAAAATATAGGGAAGACTTATTAAATTTCTGTTTGTGTATAAAAAACTTAGCATATAAAATTATAAAGTTTATGACAAACTCCAGGGTGCCATCTTGTGGAAAACAAGAATAACAGATAATATCTTTCAGGGTGAAAGAGTGAGTTATATTTCGAGAATGGAGAAAATAAATACCTAAATCATCCCAAAATTTTTTGGTAACTGGACAATTAAAAAATAAATGAGGAATGGTTTCAGTGCTCTGTTTACAAAAGGTACAACATGTGTCAATGTCTAGAAATTTGGCAACAAAACAATTTGTAGGGTAAATATTGTGTAAAAGTTTAAAGTGGACCTCTTTCGCCTTATTAGAGATACAATATTTGTGAGGAATCAACCATGTTTTTTTCCAATTAACATTACTTATTAAGGAATTCCAATAAAACATCCCCCTTGGAACAATGGAGTTACACTTTTGCAGATGTCGGCGAATGTGTTTATTATTACACTTTTTATCAGACAGTTCTACCCCATCCAACATAAGAGAAAACTCTCTGATATCTTTGTTTCCATAGCTCAGATGATATTTCATTAATTGTCTGATTCCACTAGGGATGGCATCAGTGATGGATTTAAATTCTTTAAAGGGTACTGGGAAATCGTGAGCTACCATAAACTGTTCATAAGAGAGCATGGAGCCAGAATCATCAAATAAGCAGAGTATATGGTTAATACCTCTATCGAACCACTTAGGGAAGAATACTGATTTATTCCTAATAAGAATGTCGCTGTTGCTCCAAAGAAGAGATTTGTGTGGTGAGAAGTTGTGACTGAAAGATAATTTCCAGGCCAAGAGGGACTGTTGGTGGAAGTTGGACAATTTGATAGGTAATTTATTTGGCAGAAAATTACACCTTAAAAGAAACGAAAGCCCACCCAGTTTATTAAAAATAAAATTTGGAATAAAGAAAAAAATCGAATCAGGATTTTGAATGCACCTTTTTAACCAGTTAACTTTGAATGTATTGACTACATCTATAAAATCCAAAATCTCTAGGCCTCCCTTTTCTTTAGGGTTAGAGAGAACATTTTTTTTAAGCCTATGAGACTTGTTCTTCCAAATGAAATCTAAGAAAGTCTTGTTGACTTGATTGGCAATTGAGTCCTTTACAAAAAGAGACAAGGACGGATAAACAAAGCGAGAAAGGCCTTCTGCTTTGGAGAGTAATACTCTACCTAAAACAGATAAGTCTCTTTGTAACCAGCAATTGAATATTGATTTGGTTTTCTGTATTCTATTCGAAAAATTTAAGTCCTGTCTAACTATAATATTTTTACATACATGTATACCTAAATATTTTACAGTCTGTTTAACTGGAATGTTATCAATAGCGGAGTCACCACAACAATGAAGAGGCAACAGCTCACACTTGGAACGATTAAGCCTTAAACCAGACGCAGAAGAGAATTTCTCCACCAGTTCAAAGACAATGCTCAACTGGTCCTTATTGCTTAAAAAAATGGTGGTGTCGTCCGCCAGCTGTGAGATCTTTATTTCCTTTCCAAAAATCTTTATTCCTTCAAAATGTACTTCCTTTACTAAGTGTATAGCTAGTAGTTCAGTTACTAAGATAAATAAAAAGGGAGAAATGTTGCACCCCTGTCTAACCCCCCTATTAATCTGAAATCGTGGAGAAGTATTTTGATTAATGATAACAGAACTGTTTATATCTTTATAAAACATACTGACAATGTCGACAAAACGGTTTCCAAAACCAAATGCTTTGATGGCTTGTATTAAAAAAGGGTGTTCGATTGTATCGAACGCTTTGTAAAAATCAAGAAACAAAGCGAAGGCGTCAGAATCAATATTGTCAGCATAGTCAAGCAAGTCTAAAACGAGTCTTATATTATTGCTAATGTGGCGGTTTTTCATGAAGCCCGTTTGAGTTTCTGCAATTATTGAATTTAAATCAGATTTTAATCTATTTGCATATACAGAGGCCAGAATTTTATAATCTATAGTTAATAATGTGATTGGACGCCAGTTATCAATTAAGTGAGGGTCTTTACCAGGTTTCGGGATTAAAGAAATAATGCCTTGCTTCATTGTTGTGGTCATTTCCCCTTGATCAATACACTCCCTATACATGTGCATTAAAGGAAGTTGAATAAGCTCCCAGAAATGGATATAGAACTCTGCTCCTAGCCCATCTATCCCGGGAGATTTACCTTTCTTCATAGCAAACAAAGAATTTTTAACTTCATTTAAAGAAAGATCAGCATCACAGGAAGCTTTATAATCTTCACTAATAATAGGGATAGTGTTTTGAATTTTTTCAAAAAAACTTACACTTTCTTCTCTGTTAAAATTAGATTGATATAAATTACCATAAAACGAGCTAACAAATTTAGAAATGAGAGTAAGATCCTTAGAGAGGGTGCCATCAATGTAGAGCTCAGTTACAGAATTTCTTTTAGCATTCCTTTTTTCTAAAGCAAAAAAATAATTGGTGTTCTTTTCACCCTCTTCCAGCCACTTAGCCCTTGACCTAATAAATGCACCCTTTGCCATTTCTGTATATATTTGGTCTATCTGAATTTGAATGGCTTTTATTTCAATTCCTTCTTCGGGGTTAATATTTCCTTTTGACATTAAATGAGTTAATTTATTCATCAAGACATGTTCAGAATTATATTTTTCTTTCTTTATTTCCTTAGATCTTTTTATAGCCAATTGTCTAACTTTATACTTGAAGTACTCCCACTTTTTCTTATGTTTATTATTAATGTCAAACTCGAAGATCTCTTTTGCTAGAAGCTTAACAGAATTATTAAAAGAGTCGTCACTCAAAAGAGTATTGTTAAACTTCCAATAACCTCTCAAGCCCGATTGCTGGTCGAGGGAGCCTAGTTTCAAAATAATTAACTTATGGTCCGAAAGGGGTGCATAAACATGCTTAACCTCATTAACAAATTGAAGAGCAGAAGAAGAAACTAAAAATAAATCAATTCTCGACTTCAAAGTAAGAGATCTATTACTCCAGGTGAAATCTAGGATGTCTGGGTTAAAAAAACGCCAAGCATCAGTTAAGGATAGATCTGAGCACAGAGAAGAGATTAAATCGGTTCCCTGGGAGGATCGAGCCGCTCTAGGTGGGTATCTATCCTCTATTTCGTTTGGACATTCATTGAAATCCCCCGAAAGGATTAAAAAGGCATTTGCGTATTTTCCTTTTAAATCCCTTAGCTTGCCAATAATGGAGTTAAAAAGGTTTTTATTGTCACAGTGTGAATTAAAACCATATACATTGCAAACTATGAAAACTATATTGTCCTGCTTGACTATTATTATTATCCATCTTCCGTCACTAGAGGGCACAACTTCCAAAATATCCCCCTTGAAACCGTGCACAAGGATTGAAACACCTGCAGAATGGTTAGAACCGTGACTAAAGTGAGCGACATTACCCCATTGAGCTTTCCAGAACCCTGTATCAGAGTCACAAGAGTGCGTTTCCTGTAATAAAATCAAGTCAGCTTCAGACCTTTTACAAAATAAAAATAATGCTTTCCTCTTTGTTAAGTCCCGAATACCTCTCACATTTAAAGACAAGACGTTAAGACGTTTAAACAAAAAATCCATAAAAGAACAAATATATAGAAAAGAAATTACCTGAAGGTGCTATTGAACGCAAAAAGTATGCAAAGACCTTACAAGAAGGTGATGATAACCTGCCTTAAAACAGCAAGAACCTTGTAGTAGCCTACAGCCGTCAAATTAGAATCAAGAACGTTAGGACGGCTGCACTTAGAATATGAAACTAACATGATCTCATTTAAGGTCTAACAAGGAGATCGTTTATATTAGTATGAAAAAAAAAGAAAAAGTTAAATCTGTTAAGGTAGCATTAGTGCTTATGGCTACAACAAAAGGAAGATTAATCCAAGTCTAAACAACATGGTAGCCTGGCTACATAGGCCTAAGTCACATTAAATTTCCAACACCATATAGACGATTTGAAGTTATTCTCCAAAAATGCCATATGAACAGTGGGCTTAAGTGCACTTTAATACCTTTGGTAAGAGAAGATGCTCAGCCAAAGAGGCTATTCTGGACAGTTAAAAACTTTTCCATTGATGACAGCCGAAGCGCCACGGAATGAAGCCTTTTTCCCTTCATCACGCGCCTTCTTGATCAGAGGCCAGAGCTTCTCCCGAGCCACTCTGTCCTCCGGAGAAAGAGCTTCGGTAATCCTGAGACGATTCTCTTGCAAGTACTGAGAGTTTTTAGCTTCTTTCCACACTGCATCACGAAGACGACGCAAGGCAAACAAAACTATAGTTGATCTCGCAGCGCCGTCATCTCTCAGTTTCCCCACGCGATGGACGATGTCAATGCCTTGTTTGAAGTCATCACGAAGCTTTGGAGCCATTTTCCCAAGGATGTCGATTATCTTGCCTCTGATGTCTTCATCTCTTGATTCCTTTACGCCGTGAATCTTAAGCGACCACCTTCTGCTATATCGTTGACACTCAGCAACAGCTTCTCTCAGGTGCTTATTTTCTTCTTGGAGCTTTGTATTGGCAACTTTCATTATCTCCAGTGTTTGCTTGTGTTGTTGAACATCCAATGACAATTGTTTGACAGTTGTCGTCAGCTCCTCAACCCGTTTGGAAGTAGTTTCGGTAGTTATGCCTATAGCAGAGACTCTCCGGAGTGTTTCATCCTGCTTGCTGGCCATGGCCCGTATTGCCTCCATGAGTTCAGCATTAGCCGATTCCCAGTTTCGCCCACCTGATTGAGATTCACGAATCCTTTTCTTGGCAGGCTTTTCTGGCGTCTCCGCCGCCAAAATGGGAAATAAATCGGTGTCTGACAATGGCTCGGGGGTGGCTTCATACCAGCACGTTTCGTCTCCACTCAAAGGATTCTGGGCTGCCGACCCTTCAGACTTGTTATCTTCTTCCATGTTTAGTGACACGAATTGGGAAATCGTTAACCTTTCAGAGATCTTCTTTTTCTTTTTAGACTTGGGCATTCGTGTAGCCTACAATTAAGTACGTCTTGCTATATGATCGTTTTTCCCTTTTCCCTTTATTTTATCTTCTTCTTCCTTAAGGTTCTGTCATCAAATTATTTAAAAAAATGGCAGTAATATCATAAACCCTTCGAAGTTGCTCGCAGAGCGACAAGCACACGTCCTCCTACAACGCTGCCATCTTGGGAGCCACCAACGTAATCCGTCCGTTCGTTGCACGTTTGTTTCACCAGTGACGTTTGGTTGCCATAGATACATCAACTAAATGCGTCTCGCACGCAGTGTGATTATCGTGCAATTTATACGCGAAAATGTGTTTTTACGTGCATAGGAAACACACCCTGTGTAATATACGTTTGGTTAGGATTAAGGCAAGCCAAGAGTTTCAGAATTACACCATAAATTAATTGTGTTTACTGCCAAACATAGTGGATAAGCATGGTTTATATTGCCTAATTGCAAGCTTGTTTCAGCTTTTCCCATCATTATTGAACATCTTTATAGGAGTATTAGGTTGATTGAGTTAGAATTAAATGTTTTATTAATCATTAGAAAATAGTCATTAAGAGAATCAATTGTTAAGTACTTTTACTTTTAATACTTAAAGTACATTTAAAATCAGATACTTTTTACTTAAGTATGGTTGTCATTGTGTTACTTCTACTTTTACTAAAGTAAATATTTATCTGGTTATTTGTACTTTTACTTAAGTACTGACCCAGATAGCAGACTGACATTGAATCAACGTGGAAATATGACATCGAAACAACGTTGATCTGACATTGTTTTGCTCATCGAATTAACGTTGAACCAACGTCAGACGCGTCATTCTTTCAAAACTAACGGAAAATCAACTTGAAATCAACGCGTTGTTTCAACGTTATGAAAGCAAACCAATTTTCGATTTTCATTTAGCTTTGAAGAATGCCGCGTCTGACGTTGGTTCAACGTTAATTCGATGAGCAAATCAACGTTGTTTCAATGTCATGAGAGACGTCGTTTCCACGTTGATTCAATGTCAGTTTGCTATCTGGGGAGATTCATACTTCCTCCACCACTGAAGCAAAGACAATACCGGACAATGAAACAAAGGAAACTGAGGACTCAAATACACCGGGAAGGTAATCAACTAAACAGAAACAGGTGTGTGGAACTAATTAACAAGCAAGGAAACTAACTAGGGAACACAGGAAAGCAAAACGGGGATAAAAAAAACAGGGAACGCAAAACCACACTGTCTGAGCATACACATAACAGCAATGAAATTATCATTTAGGTTAAAAAAAAAAATACTGTTTTGGGTGTGAAGGAGAACCCCTATTTATTTTAATCTAAATAATTTTAATCTGTGAACATGGATTTTGTGGATTTAAAAATGTCGATCTCTGCTCTTCCTCCAGACTGCAGCATGGATGAAACAAGCGAGCGTCACATGGTCAACCTCCGGCCCGCTCTGCTCTTCCGTACGGTGGGTCTGACGGGTCTGTCTGCGAGTTTACCACCCCATCGTCGCCTGCGTTCAGTCTTAAACACGACCCGAAACATATCGGGTCAATCTGTTGACCGTTCTGACCCGTTAACCGGTGGATCTCACCGAAACACACCCTGCATTCAGACGCGAGACAGGCAATTACCTAAAATTTCACGTGCAAAACCTCAAAAAGATGATGAGACATCCATGAATAAACAGCCTCAAACAGTCAGCGTTCAGCGCTGGCATCTTGACGGACGGTTAAACGCTACAGCGAGGACCCGCGGGAGAGACGTTGGATATAGGACTGAAAAGGAAGAGTACTTGTTTGAAGAAGTTTGGAGGGGACAGACGCTGAAGATGACGAGAAAAAACAAAAATAAATGTGTAAAAATCAGAGACGAGGCATCAGAGCTCAGCCAGTGGATACAGAGTTTAGAAATAACAGACAGGAAGAGGGAACAACACTGGAATGACTCTGGTGGGCGGGGCTTCAGGGCGGAGCCAGCATGTAAATGGGAGGAGCAAAAGAGGAGAGACCGACGCCCACACTTCCTGCCGCCCATCTCTCAAAGCGACTGTTTACTTAACGTCCCTCTTCTACTTCCGGACAATTCCCCGCCCCCGACGCCTTGCTCTCCGTCAGACATCCTGTTTTTTCCTCTATCTATTCCTCACATCCAAAGGAGAGGAGACGCTCCAGCTCAACATCACTAACACTGTCTGTCACTTACTGCAAGTGGAATATATGACAAAAACATACAGACAAATGTTTGGACACATCTTTTAGTTTTTTTTTAAATTATTATTATTACCACATTTTAAAATAATTCTAATGCTATGAAAACTCTTAAATCACACAAATGGAAGTCTGGGAATGATGTAGTGATCAAAATACAAGAGACAAATGTAAACTCTCTCATGTGGATTCGCACTCTAAACATTCACCAATCAAACTTTGTTAATTTCCCACATTCTTCAAAATATATATTTTTATGTTCAACAGAAGACTCATACAGGATTGGAACAACATAAGAGTAAATGATTAAAGACTTTACATTTTCTGCATTTCTGAGAAGTTTTACACATACAAATACTGGAAACATTAAAGGTATAGCGGAGGATCTTTCCGAATTTTAGAGAAGACCCGCCCTCTCCAATTTTTAAAAAAAAATGCACATGCACAAACACTCTTGCTCCCGAGAGGGAACGCCTATTACGCCTTGCACAATTATGTTGCAAATTATAAACTAACTCAAAAACATTCATAAAAAAGACAACATGTCAAATGCCCTTCCGTGTTTTAATTACTTATTATACTGGGGTGCGTTTCCCTAAAGCATCGTTACCCAGACAGCAAACTGACATTGAATCAACGTGGAAACGACGTCTCTCGTGACATTGAAACAACGTTGATTTTGCTCATCGAATTAACGTTGAACCAACGTCAGACGCGGCATTCTTCAAAGCTAAATGAAAATCGAAAATTGGTTTGCTTTCATAACGTTGAAACAACGCGTTGATTTCAAGTTGATTTTCCGTTAGTTTTGAAAGAATGACGCGTCTGACGTTGGTTCAACGTTAATTCGATGAGCAAAACAATGTCAGATCAACGTTGTTTCGATGTCATATTTCCACGTTGATTCAATGTCAGTTTGCTATCTGGGTAGCCAACTATGGTCGCAAGTTGGTCGCAATTTCCATTGAACTCTATTGGAAAACGACGGAACTTGCGACCATAGTTGGCTAACGATGCTTTCGAGAAACGCACGCCTGATCGATTGAGTGACCGAGGACTCAAGACATGATATGTGCAACCCTGTATCACACGAAATACGTTCTGAGGAAACTATTTTGCAAATCGCAATTACGTTACATGGCAACATATAAGCAGTGCTATTACGTTGGTCCTTAACCTAATATGTCTCATTGTTAATACGTAGGTATTAATACGCTATTTTTATACACAGTTGCATATGTAATGGAGAAGTTAGCTTGTTGCATTTGTGTAATAATAAACACACAAGGTTTTAGAATATTTCAGCGTGATGCCATTTACCATTTGGTCAAAAGGCTACTTTAGACAAATTGAGATGTTTACCGTGTCTATGCGGTGCATGACTTGTGCCAGGGCTAGCATTGCTAAGTAGCTTGCATTAACTTTTACTAGTGATTTTAAATGGATTTCTCCAAATAGCATGACAAACTTTACCTGTGTAGTAGAATCTTCGCGACTGCGGCATCAGTGAGAAGCCCAACCTGTGCTTTTAGCGCACGCCAGCGTGTGATATTCACCCAAAATCACTCTGGTCTTGATTCTATATTCTGCGGCGTTTCTCTTCTTATCATACACTTCTCTTTCGACCCTCAGCCATTTTCAAAGGAATGGCTGAAACCGCAACTCCGACATAATACACCTGAAAGTGAAAACTACATAGGGATGAGCACGTACGACGGCCTTATGTAAACATATCACCAGAATGATTGACACTTAGGTGGACCAATAGTATAGACTACCCACCCGGAAAAAGAAAATCCTCCGCTATACCTTTAAGACTGTAAAAGAAGAAAGCAGAAGAAAGCATTTTTTTAATGACTATTGACCGGTAAGATCCTCAGAGAGTCAATCCAACACCAGAAGAATGGAAAGAGTGTGTCAGTGAAGGTGGTTGTGAATGTGTGTAGATGTGTGTTAGTTACAGGATCAGAGAATGACACCGTTCCTCTGTCATAATCCAGATCAACTCTCACACGATCAAGCTTCTGTACAACACAAACACCACGCGACTGTCCATATGGGTCATACTCCAGACTCCAGACATCAGTGTTAAAGAAATCACCTCCCTTCCTCTGGTTTGATGCTGTAGTTACTCCAAGACACCAGTATTGACTCTCTTTAACCTCCACATCCCAGCTGTGTGTTCCTGAGTTAAAGCCCTCTGAACCCAGAACACAGTAATGAGAGTCAAATCTCTCAGGATTATCAGGAAGAGGTTGTTTGTTTCTGCTGTCTCTCACACTGGTCAGATCATCAGACAGGACAAGACGTGGATGAGCCGAGTTTGGATCCAGAATCACAGGAGCTGATGAGACACAATCAACAGGTACTTTTGTTCTGTTGTTTATATAATGCACACAGATTGTTATGAATTATGACACTCGTCCAAATTGATAAAGCACTGCACAATAAGTCATGAAGGATTTTTAAACTCATCATTCACTAAACAGCTTTAAACTACAGCATCATTTCAGACAGCAAGAATCAGCAAATGAATCTCAACAATGGTGGCAATCAACAAAAAGATAACACCAAATCTGATAAAAGACATTTAATGTTTCTGCTGTCTCTCACACTGGTCAGATCATCAGACAGGACAAGACGTGGATGAGCCGAGTTTGGATCCAGAATCACAGGAGCTGATGATGAGACACAATCAACAGATGTTCATATAATGATCAAGAGTGAACCGTACACAGATTATTATGAATTATGACACTTGTCCTATTGATCATACACACGATCACTGTCAGTGTTTTAAAGCTACACCGTGTGATTTTTACCCCCATCTAGCGTAAACTAGAATATTAGTTTCTGTTCCTCTCAATTCCGATTTCGTTTTAACTCCTACAGTGGCCAATGTAGTCCAAGATTAACATGGCTTCCAGTTTGACCTCGTCCATGAGTGTTAACTCAAACGTAAACGCGAAATGCGAAGCTTGAATTAACGGGTATGTCCCTCTTTGGCTAATGTACTTTCAAGATGGAGGGGCAACATGGCGACCGACATTAGAACCGGTGATGACGATAAATACTCCGCCGTGAGACATCTAGCCTTTATATAGATATCTATGTATTATACACTCACGATAATACTTTATTACTTGAACGAAGTAAATATACATTAATGAGCACATATATTTTTGAAAGAACTGTGTTTTTAGCTAAGAATAAACTAAAAGAGTTACACAGTGTAGCTTTAAGTTTTCACGCTAATTTTTATTATCAGTGTTTATTAATGAGATTAGCGACGAACATTAAATGTGTGATTCAAATATTTGAGTCTCATCAAGTTAAAATCACAATCAAACATTCAGGTGAGGTAAATAGACAATACGGAGGTAAACAGACAATATGACCATTTTCTACCTCCATACTGTACTCTTTACTTCCATTTGCACTCCATCTGGGCTGTTTATATCCATCTGCACTCCATTTGCACTTTTAATTTTTTTGCACTGTTTTTACTGTGGCTATTGTGTAATACGTTCATTTTATTATGTTATTTTATGTTTAATATATGTTTTATGTATGTTTAATGCATGTATGCATTTTCGTATGGTACTGGATACTTAAATTTCCCTCGGGATAAATATCATCTTCATCAGCATCATCATTAGAGCGCTTGAGATGAAAAACTGTATCGGTCAAAAATTCTGATGATGTTAATTAAACTGAGTCTTAATGTGTGTGTATTTGTTTTAAATACTTTTAAATAAGAGTGATTGAACAGCGCTCTCTTCCTCTTCCTCTATCACCTGAACAAGGCACTTTAACCTCAAATCACTCCTCGGGCGCCGCAAAAAAGTAATCCAAAATGTGAGAATAAAGGAACATGAGTAGTTCTCTCCTGACCCTCGGCCATCCTGTTTGCCACATACCCCCATCGCTCCTCACAGACCGGGGGGTACACCTAACACAGTCCCATCCCAAGAAGTCATATAACTGACGTCTTGGAACGTCTTTTGACCATACGTCAAGATCCGCCTTTTTACGACCCCCTTAAACGTCGGTAGATGACGATCCCGGGCTGTCATACAACTGACGCTTTACCTTTACGTCAGTTAGGTGACGGGGTAGGTTTAGGGTTAGGTTTAGGTCTGGGGTAGGGTTAGGATCCGATAACGTCATCTACCGACGTTTAAGGGGGCCCTAAAAAGGCGGATATTGACGTATGGTCAAAAGACATCCCAAGACGTCATATAACTGACGTCTTGGGATGTCTTTTGACCATACGTCAATATCCGGTCTCACACCCAAGACTGTACACCCACAGCTCCTCGGGTGCCATGGGCAGACTTTAGGAGTCCCCTGCTCCCTGCTCCTCCCCTTCCACGGCGGATGGTAGCACGCTCCAGCCCACGGCGAGCGGCGGCGACTCCTCCTCTCCCTCCCGGATGGCAGCTGCCCCTCCAATACCCAGGCGGCCGGCAGCGAGCTTGGCCGTCCCACCAGCAACTCAGTCCATCACATCGCCTTGAGCGTCCATGGCCGCGAGTCTCCCGATCTCTGCTTCGGCCCATGGCGAGCAGCGGCGACTCGCACACCATGCTCGATGGCACCGCGGATTCCCCACCGCGGCAAGGACCGCTTATAAGGGGCACAGTGACTACCAGTATGGGTATGGTGTGCCGCGTGCAAGTACTATAATAAAGCGTCACCATTGTTTCATGCAGCGATGGCTTTGACATGAGTTGCATTGCCGTCATGCCCATTTTGGTTGCTTCTTTTTCTTGGTCTTCCATGAGTGCGATCAAATGAGAAACCACAATGACAACTGGGTTTTGGATTGGATCAAGACCGAACTTCCCGACCAAAAAATGTTGTGGGCGTGGTTCGGGCTGGCATCCAGGCTAACGATTTGGTCCAACCGCACTTGTTTCTTAGTCTGTGGCCTTCCAGCAGACCTAATAGCCTCAATTTTGTTGACTTGAGGCCAAATCACTCCATGAACCAAAACAAATCCCAGGTACTATATTTCTTGCTTGGCCAAAAAACACTTGTCAGGGCGAAGGGTGAGGCCTGCACTTTTAATCCTCCATAGAACATCCTTCAGGTGAAGCAGAAGTTTTTCCCATGACTGGATATAGATGACAATGTCATCTAGATAGGCAGCTGTACCTTGCAGGAGCTGATCAATCATTCTTTGGAAGGTGGACAGCGCACCTTGGAGTCCAAAAGGTAGTACCCGGAAATGTAAGGGTCCAAACAGTGTTCTGAAGGCTGTGAATTCCTGACTTTATGGGGTCAATGGGACTTGCCAATAGCCCTTACATTGGTCTAGTATGCTGATGTGCAGTACTTAGCTCGTTCCATAAGTTAATCTTCCCTAGGCATGGGATAGGAGTTGACCTTACTGACGCTGTTTACCTTCCGAAAGTCCAAGCAGAAACGAAGGCACCAATCTTTCTTGGGCACCAAGATGACTGGACTACTGCACTCACTGGCAGATGGCTGTATGACCCCCAAACTCTGCATGGTTTCCAACAAGAGTCGATCAGGTATTCTGTAAACAGTTTGGCGAATGGGTTTAGAAATGTGTTGGGTAATGTGGTTTAACAGACCAGGTCTCTCTTTAAATAGACCTGGTGGTATCAGGCCCCCAAAAATTGCTGTGTCTTATGTTCTGACAGTTGGCTTAAGAAAAATTGAGCAGATTGGCGAGGAACAGGGAAGTATTGCTTCCTCTTCATCCTCGGATGAAAAAGCTTTGCTCTGGACTTGATTCACTAGTGACAGTTGTAGAAACAGATGATGTAGGCCATCTTTTTAGTAGATTAAAATGAAATGTCTACAATGGCTTGCTTTTAAATGGAATGTAGACTTCATAGGTGACTGGACCTACCTTCCTTTGAACCTGATAAGGGCACTGCCACTTGGCCAGTAGCTTGTTTTCTGAAGTAGGTAGATGTAACAAAACCTCATCACCTTCTTCAAAGCTGCGGGTTCTGGCTGTTTTATCATTCATTTTGACGTGCATGGTTGTGAAGGAGGTTTTACAGAGCTGTAGCCATAGTTTTCTCCAACTGTTCTGTCATCTTTAGGACATAAGGAATAATTTATTATTTGACCTGGCTTTCTGATGCCTCCCAGGCCTCTCCTAAAAAATCAAGAGGACCTCTGACTGGGTGAGTGTACTGAAGTTCAAAAGAAGAAAATCCCTTTGATGGGGTGCATCCCGATACCCAAACAGCAGGTATGGCAACCACTTGTCCTAATCCTTTCCAGTCTCCGAAACAAACTTATTCAGTGTTTTTTTAAGGGCTTTATTTAACCTTTCAACCAAACCATTTGTCTGAGGATGATAAGGGGTGGTTCTTACTCTCTTAATTCTCAAGAGTTGATAAACCTGGTGACAGTGATAGAGTACTCTGAGTACTCTATTCTCTGGACTCAGTTCCGACTCAAGACTATATTCTCTGGACTCGTGACTTGACTTGGACTCGCGGATAGATGTCACATACTTGGACTCCAGACTGACCTCATGAAGTAGCGTATGTATGACATGCCAATTCGTATTTCCTTTTTTGGCGTGCAATCAAGACGCATAATCGCTTTTCAGCGTGTTTATGAACGCCGTTGACTTAACGTTATTACTGTATATATATATATATATGACTTACCTCAACCCCGTCCCTAAACCTAACCGTTACTGGGGTTAATGGCATTTATGACTGTTCCCTTACCATCCTAAGAAAAAAAAAGATCGCTCCCCAGATGTAGATGTACATTTTGCTTAGTTACGCGTGGACATTTGACGGCATGTACAGACACGCGGAATCACTCGGACGTTAATGGTGTAGACATACACGCGGATAGCTCAAAATGCGTAGAGTAACACGCCACTTGACTCGAAAGTGGCGTGTATGTTTACGCAAAAGTCATGATGTCATGTTGTGGACTCTGACTTGAGAATATATAAAACCAGTCTTGAGCATTCAACAAATGAATGACATGGGATGAAGTTTCTGAATTAATAGGTTATAAAAATTTGATATAAGATGTTACACTTTTCCTGTTTTGGGTTCCAAGAGTGAATGGGATTTTTTTTTCCTGCATATAAGAACGAGCAGAGAGAAAGCCCCGGCCAGGCGCACACACTCTTACCGTCTTCAAACAACACGAACGCTGTCTTGCTCCCTTGTGCATATTAATCAAAATCAATTGAGGCACGATAGTAAAAGTTTGGAGGACCAAAAGTTCACGTGGAGTTTGTCCTGAATTACTGCAGGGTCTGAATTGTTCCTTATCTTCTCTAAAAAGCGTTAAAAGAAAAAGTACATATTTGTACCTTTTATTGCTTGGAAACATGCCTTGAGGTCCAATAATAAGCCCGATGGGGTACATTAGTGTAGATTGTAACTTGGGGGACAAAAATTGACTCCTACTGTACCCCTTTTTCTGACAGTGCAGCACTATGTTAAATAGCTGAAAACATAGCTGTAACAAGTTATCAGACTTTTTTCTGAGAAGCTATTGCATTCTTATGTCTTGAAAAAAAATAATTGGAAAATAATTTCCTCTTATTTTTCAAATAGTAGAGTTAATTCTGGTGGGTATTTTAGTATATTTAGTAATATCCTACCATCAAAATGGGAGAGGGATGAGTAAATGTGGTATCCTTACTGCAATTCTTTATATTAGAGTGCAGTTCACATAATGGCTACAAGAGGGAAATATAAAATTATAAGTGGGCTGTTTTGAGTGCTAAACTTTAACCTTCTGTATTCATTCTTTGAGATTAAAAGTTCTGTTTTTGTGGAGCACGACACCACAAGGATCACAAATGGTGCCTTAAGTATCTTTTCACTTTTAATCATTTGAGTTTGTTCTGGACTTTGTTTAAAAAAAAACATGTGATGAAAAACCTGCCCAACCATGCCTGATTGCCAGTGTGTAACAGCACAGATCTTCTCCAGACTCACTGTTTTGGATGATGTCCTGCATCTTCTTCCAGACTCTGAACGGCAGGTTGCCCAAGTATCGCGACACATGAATCAAAGCTCCAGAAGCCGTCAGTGGATCCGGCTGCAAGATCTGGACTCTGGAAGAACATTCAGGAGTCAGAACTGCAGTGGATCAGAACCAGAGAGACCAGAGACACCAGCAGATCACTCACCTTTCCATTGAGACTGGAAACTTCTGCAGGAAAAAACACAATTCATCATAAAGAACTCAATCATCAATCAATCAATCAATCAATCAATGATGTGAAATCAGACCTTCAGAAAGCAGACGTCATTGGCTTTCATCATCTGCTCCATGTCTTTGATAGTGTGTGAAAGAGCTGAGATGTGTCTGTCCATTTCCTTTATCTTCTCCTTCATCATCCGCTTCTTCTGCTCCTCTTCCTCTCTCAGTGCAGTGATTGTAGCTTTTTCTTCATCTCTGAGAAACCGATGAAGCTTCTCAAACTGCTGTTTAATCTGACGCTCTGTGTGCTCCGCTTGAAACTGAAATCAAAATCACATTCACTTCAATGAACTCAAACTTATCAATAAACAGTCAATACCGGAACATGTTGGACACATAAATTCGGTTGTTCTAATCAAATTTGTAAATATGTCAAAAGAATCAATCCGCACCTTGATTTGTTGAACGGTTTTCTTTCTTGTGAACGTGTCTTTAATGTTTTTATTGTGTTTCAGTTTCTCTTGTAAGGACTTCAGTGCTGTATTGAGCTCCTCCTGGAATTTAAAGAGAAAATCTATAAGACACCAGAGATTTCTTCAATATGATCTCCTCATCGCCTAAATCTGTTACCTTGTATGATGAAACCACTTCACCGATGGGTCTGAATGTGTGATTGAGGTGTTTCCGTGAATTAATACACACGACACACACAGGCTGTTTGTCCTCCAGACAGAAGAGTTTGAGTTTCTCACTGTGTAAACTGCAGATCTCCTCAGACGTTGATGAGCACCTCTCATTTCTCTCCTTCAGGAACGACTCACACAAGTTCTTCAATGCAAGATTGCATGGAGGATCATCTCTTGAGGATCTTCTCCGGCAGACAGGACACTCCTGAGTGTTCTTGGTTCTCCAGAACTGTTGAATACACTCTTTACAGAAACTGTGACTACATGACAGAAGAACAGGATCCTTGAAGATTTCCTTACACAAGCGACAAGAAAAATCATCTTCAGATAGTGAAGCCATTTTCTGTTTGAGCACCAGCAATAATTAATAACCAAGAGAGTCACAAAAATCTGTCCGTTCAGAAGCAAAGGTTTCAAATCTTAAAAGTTTTTCCTATTTGTTCTTCATTGATCCCAGATTTCTTATTGCTTTTGCCAAGACAAAGTTAGTATGACAGAAATGAGAAATAAGAAGCCTGTCTTGTAGTTAGAGCCTGGAGTTTCTGATCATGTGTGTGTGTTTCCTCAATTTTTCCCCTCACACTGACCAGTTCCTTTTCTCCTTAAAGTCCACCAAAATCATCCCTGTTCACAGTCTTGTCTTAATGACTGCAGACCAGCGGCTCTCACACCAGTTCTCATGAAGCGCCTCTCATTTCTCTCCTTCAGGGATGACTCAAACAAGTTTTTTAACACAAGATTACATGGAGGATCACCTTGAGAATCTTCTCCTGCACACACGACACTCCTGACTGTCCTTGGTTTTCCCGAACTGTTAAAGACAATCTTTACAGGGACTGTGCCTTGAAAATTGCATAACACAAACGACAAGAAAAATCATCTTCAGATAGTGAGGCCACCTTCTGTAAAGGTCTCAAAAGAAAAGTTTAAAAATGAATAACCATAAGAATCACAAATATCTGTTATCTGTTCCAGAAACAAACATAAATCCACAAGTTTCTGTTCCTCATTTTTGATTGACCACTGATTCTTTATTGCTTTTGTCAAGACAAAATTAGTATGACAGAAAGGAGAATTAAGAAGTCAGTCTCTTCCTTGTAAGTGTTGTGGTAAGAGCCTAGAGTTACTGATTATGTGAGTTTGTTTTTGTTTAATCTTTCCTCTAACACTGACTAGTTCCGTTTTCTTCTTAAAGTCCACCAAAGTCACCACAATCATCCCTTTTCCACAGAAAATCTATTGTCTAAATGCCTGCCTACCCGCTGCGGTTCTCATAAAGTGTTTTAAAAGACATATTAAGAAACATCCTGAGCCAGCCCATTCGCACTCCCAAGGCGTCAGTTGGGTGCATTTGGACATGCTTCAATATCTGACGCTTTAGGCGCCCTTTAGCGTCAGTTAGATGACGCCCTAGGATCGCGTGTACCCTACCCCCACCCCACACCTAAACCTAACCGCGTCCTCTAACTGACGCTTTCCTTTAGCGTCAGTTAGATGACACCGTAGGATCGCGTCATGCAAGTGACGCTAAAGGGTGCCTAAAACGTCAAATATTGAAGCATGGTCAAAGGTGACGCCTTGGGGTGAGAATGTGTTGCCTGAGCCCCAAGAATCATTTGACTCACTACAGGTTGTCTACAAAACAAAAACTTCCACATAGGAGGCTACTTCATTTACAATTTACTGAATTCTAACCCATTTGGTAATTAAGGAAATTTATGCCTGATTACTTTTTTTATAGTTTACAGTTTGGCATTCAACACGATCATGCCCTAAAAACTAATAAACAAGCTGCATAACCTGGGGCCACAACCTTCTGCACTGTGTAACGGGATACTGAGCTTCCTAGATCCCAACATGATCAGAAAACACTCCTCCTCTTCTAATGAACAGAGGCGCACCTCAAGGCTCTGTACTTGGCCCTATGCTGTTCACTCTCTTCACACACACAAGTAGGTCGCTGCCCAGCTGAGCAACATCATCATAAAGTTGACAGAGGACACCACAGTAAGATTTTAAATGATGATTGAAAGTCATTTTTTAAATAACGATGTTTATGGATGTTGCTGACAGTTTAACAGGAGTTTTTAATCTTTTAGATGCCAAACATGATTATTCTCTTGCGACGGACCCCCATCCTAAAATTTAGTTGCTTTGTTCCCAATTGCTTCCACTTTGTTTTAATACCACAAACAGTTGACCATGAAATATTTAATAGTGAGGAAATTTCATGAATGGACTTTTTACACAGGTGCTAACCTATAGGTACCACGCTTGAATTCACAGAGCCCCAGAAAGCTTTCTTTCACAAATGTTTGTAGAAGCAGTCTACATGCCACTTGATTTTATACAATTGTGGCCATGGAAGTGATTGGAACACACCTAAATTCAATAATTTGGAAGGGTGTCTCAATACTTTTGGCAATATAGTGTATACGTAACACCAATGAAATGGCACAACAGGCTAAACCCATAATTTGGATTTGGATTAATCATGTAGGATGGCTAAACGCTACAGCTAGGACCCTACGGCAGGGACATGGAAATTAGGACTAAAAAGGAAGAGTCCTTGTCTGAAGAATTTTGGAGGGGACATATGATTTACACATACAGGTTTACACAAACAAATATTGGAAACATGATGAGTGTAAAAGATGAAAGAATCTCAATCCAGATCTACAGGAGTAACTTTTACTGACTTTTGACCGGTAAGATCCTTAGAAAGGAAGAACAGAACAGAACAGAAGAATGGAAAGAGCGTTTCAGTGAAGGTGGTTGTGAATGTGTGTAGATGTGTGTTACAGGATCAGAGAATGACACCGATCCACTGTCATAGTCTAGATCAGCTCTCACACGCTCAAGATCCTGTTCAACACGAAAACCAGACCCAGTCAGTCTGTACCGTCCACACCAGACATCAGTGTTAAAGAAAACACGACCCTTCCTTTGGTTTGATGCTGTAGTTACTCCAAGACACCAGTATGAACTCTCTTTGACCTCCACATCCCAGCTGTGTGTTCCCGAGTTAAAGCCCTCTGAACCCAGAACACAGTGATACCAGTCAAATCTCCTTGGATTATCAGGGAGAGGTTGTTTATTCTCGCTCCATCTCACACTGGTCAGATCTTCAGACAGGGCGAGAAATGGATCTGCAGTTTTTGGATCGAGAATCACAGGAGCTGATGAGACACAATCAACAGATACTTTTATTCTGATGTTCATATAATGATCAAGAGTGAACCGAACAGATTATTATGAATTATGACACTTGTCCTATTGATAAACCCCATCAGACATTTTCCTCGGATCACTGACATTGTTTTTAGTTCCACACTAATTGTTATTAGCAGTGTTTAATGATATCAGTGACAAACATTATGTGTGATTGAAATATTTGTCTCATCAAGAAAAGTTAAAATCACAATCAAACAATCAGAGCTGTTGAGATGAAAAACTTCAACTGTAAAAATTCTGTTCAGCATCATCTTTCATGTTCATTAAACTGGGTCTTAATTTGTGTGTATTTGTTTGAAATACTTTAAAATCAGTTAATGAATATCGCTCTCTTCCACTCTCTTGAGCCAGGCACTTTAACTTCCAATGATCAATCGCTTTTTGTAATATGGTGATACACAGCATGCATAGCAGAATGAAACTTGTTTTAATTGTCACCATTGTTGAGATTCATATGCTGATTTTTGAAGTCTCTGGGTTCGGTTTAAACCTGAGATCAAAATCTTTTATGCACTACACAGTTTTAAAATTACACACAATAAATGATTTGTGCTGAACTTATTTTGCATGTTGTAGTCTGAAAAATATATTTTATAATATCACTAAGATTTTATGAACACTCTTTTCAAGAAGTTTTGTCTTGAGAACAATCTTTAAAAAAAAACTCACACAGTAACTTTTGAAATACAAAATATTCTTAACTTTTTACAAAATAAGTTAGAAGTAGAAGAAATATTTTGTACGCATAACGTTTGTATCCTTGTACCGTGTACCCTTTCTGAGGAGATTATAAATTAATAATTTTCTTCATGAACTTCAGAGACTGTCAATAGTTACTCTAATAACTCATTATAATGTAAACTCTTTGAGGATCTTGAAATACATATTTGAGTTCACAATATTATATTTGAGCTTCAGTGTTTCAGTCACAAATCACAAATTAAGCATCTTTTCAATTTTACTTTGTGGAGTTTGTTCTGGACTAGATGAAGAAAATTCTTTAAAAAGAGTTAATATTCATTATATCCCAGAACTTGTGAATGATTTTCACTTACTACAAACTGAAATAATCTAGTGCTTTTGTGTCATGATAAACCCATGCCTGATTTCCAGTGTGTAACAGCACAGATCTTTTCCAGACTCACTGTATTGGACGATGTCCTGCATCTTCGTCCAGACTCTGAACGGCAGGTTGCCCAAGTATCGTGGCACATGAATCAAAGCTTCAGAAGTCATCTGTGGATCCGGCTGTGAGATCTGGACTCTGGAGGAACATTCAGGAGTCAGAACTGCAGTGGATCAGAACCAGAGAGACCAGAGACACCAGCAGATCACTCACCTTTCCATTGAGACTGGAAACTCCTGCAGAACAAACACACAATTTATCATCCAGAATTCAATCAATCAATCAATAGATCATCAAGAACTCAATCAATCAATGATGTGTAATCAGACCTTCAGAAAGCAGACGTCATTGGCTCTCATCATCTCCTTCATGTCTTTGATTTCATGTGAAAGATCTGATATGTGCGTGTCCATCTCCTTTATCTTCTCCTTCATCATCTGCTTCTTCTGCTCCTCTTCCTCCCTCAGTGCAGTGATTGTAGCTTTTTCTTCATCTCTGAGGAACTGATGAAGCTTCTCAAACTGCTGTTTAATCTGATGCTCTGTGTGCTCAGCTTGAGACTGAAATCAAATCACATTCACTTCACTCAACTCAAAAACACAACTGATTCTGGAGCAGCATGAAGAGTTAGTGGGGAAATGTGGGGTTAGTTAATTACAACTTTAACTTTCTGAAGTACTAGTACTGTAGTGTGAAAATACACATCATCAATGAATCATCAGGTAGAAGCCTAATGTCAGCAGCTCAGTGTCTGTCGCGATAAAAGTTTGTTGCGCTCATGAATATTTATCGCATTGCCTACATTCACCCAAACTAGCCAATGGGATTTGTGCTTGAGCATTAGTCCCGCCCACTGCCGAATAATCAGCTGAGAGAGGAGTCTGCGCTTGATCATCTTTATACACAAACGGTTGTGCGTTTCAGTCAATAAAGGAACATGTGATTATGTTCGACAAATCAATTCAGCTGCTCTAATCAAACTTGTGCTTATTCCAAAAGAATCATTTCTCACCTTGATGTGTTGAACTGTTTTCTCAAACTCTTCTTTAATGTTTTTATTGTGTTGAAGTTTCTCTTGTAAGGACTTCAGTGCTGTATTGAGCTCCCCTTAGAATTTAAAGAGAACATCTATAAGACACCAGAGATTTCTATAATATGATCTTAGATGTACCAACATAGTAATGTTTTCTGGTTCAGCTCCAGTCCTCACAGCCCATTTTTCCCTCGGCCCACACGTCGCAAAGAATGAGGGCCCTGGAGTTGCACAGATATGGACTATAGACAAGGGCCACACATGAGCCATTAAAAGCCCAAGTCTCAGTCAATTACTGACCCATAACTGGGTCTACACTGGGCCTGAACAGGTTTTAGTGTTGGTACCGATCTTAAGTAAACCGGACACCCAAAAACTGAGCCACACCTGAGCCTTATCTACACTGAAAAACAAAAAAATTTTTTTTTAAAAAGGGTCAAGAGCCCAACTAAAGCAAATACTGATCATCACAATGGTGACATCAACACCTAAACCTCCCAATAAGAACTTCAGTATGAGCAAAATAATTTAGAATTTCTATAAATTTCCTTGATTGTAAAAAGTGAAGGTGCTGAGATCAGTGAGTGTTTAATGCTCTGTTGCTGCCAGTAATTTGAATTTATTTGGAAAACACCTGTAAAATAGCATTTTTTTTTTGTCTGTAAATCATTTAAGGAAAATGTATGTTAAAGTTTTTTGCACTTTATTTAAATTAGGATATGTTACTTTATCTTTATGGGTTTTGTGTGGCAACCACTGCTGCCAGTCATTTGTCCATTTTTTCCCGCGATCAGTAGGCTAGTGAGAAAGGAAAAAAATATCCAGCACATGAATAAAATACTGTGTATTTCATGACAACAAAATTAATGAAATATTAAATGATCACTGAAATCTTCAAATAAATATTTTAAACTCTAGTATTATTTAAGATTGAACTTTAAAATGCTAAGTCATAACAAATGAAACGTTATCATTTCAAATGAAATGAATTGTAAGTCAGTCACAATCCTGATTGATCCGGGACAAACTCCTCACACCAACGATCGGCTTCATGTTGTTTGCCATGATCATGCTCTGCCATCATTACCACACATGAACCAGGACACATTCAAGATCCCTTGCTATGTGGGATAATACATGAGCTAAAATAAGTGTTATCCTCATCTGTAAATCCGCCTTACCTTAAAAGCTGGAACAACTTCACCAATGGGTCTGAATGTGTGATTGACGTACGTGTGTCTGTGAATCTCTGCACACTAAACACACAGGCTGTTTATCCTCCAGACAGAAGAGTTTGAGTTTCTCACTGTGTAAACAGCAGAGCTCCTCAAAAACTGATGAACGCCTCTCATTCCTCTCCTTCAGGAACGACTCACACAAGTTCTTTAATGCAAGATTTAATGGAAGACGATCTTTTGAGGATCTTCTCCGGCAGACAGGACACTCCTGAATTTCCTTGATTCTCCAGAACTGTTCAAGACACTCTTTACAGAAACTGTGAATAAAGAATCAGAGTCAAAATTAATAATGTGAATTTAGAAATGACTAATTCATGTTGAACTGTGTTGTATAGATTTCCTGTGTTCGTTGTCAGACACATACATTTGATTATTTTAAATGATTAAAAATGGCATTATTTTACATGAAAAAGGTAATAATTTTGTTGTATTGAGAACATATTCTAGTTTGTTTGATTAGATCAGATTTAATCTTTCATGTTACAACGTAGGCTACCCCACCTATGGGCATGTAGCAGTCACATTTCACTTCCATTCTTTAAAAAAAATATATTGTATTAATAAAAAAAACCCCACCTAATTGTACTACATGTCTGAAAATAACGTGGGTGAAAAAATACTCTGAACCCTAAGTAGATTTACACAAACTGAGAAAGTCAAAAAGTGTTAGCCTACTACTTTGTTACTACTACATTTATCCACTACACCCGACTACACCGCTACACACAGTTGTGTCAGTGAAGGATATCTCAGCTCCAGCAGATGGTGCTGTGATGTTTCTCCATCTCTCGGTGTCTGTGAGTGAGTGTGTGCGAACAGAGCTGAAGTCTGTCCGCTTAACACACGGCTTCAGTTCTGGCGTTTCTTGTGTTTACGCGGCTCTGTGACGCGCTCACGCGCCTGCCAAACAAACACAGGTGCGGAAATAACAGGGATTTCTGGGATTTTTGCGGGCTACCGGTGGAAAGTCGGGAACAAGGCGGCTCTCTGTGACAACACCAGCCGAAGAGTGTGTGTGACGGGATAAATAGATGCAGTGAGCGAGCGATCGGTCACTTCTGAAGGTGTGACTGTTTTAAGATGGAAGGTTTTACCTGTTAACCGTTAAAGACTATCAACATGAGTCATGACCTTTGAACTTTAGCGATCTGAAAATAAGCGATTAGTTACTCAATTATCCTGTCAGCACTAATATTTCTATTCCACATGGTAACAATGATGTTTTTCGTAGTTGTAAATAAAGATTATTGGAGTATCTTACGTTTACAAGAAAATATTGAAAACTTTCTGTGAACATTGTTTCTTGACCCCAGGTCAAGGTCTATAAATCTCCTAGGTCAGATTATTTGACATATAGCATGGACATTTCTTATTCTTATTCCTAAAAAAATGGAAAAATAATGATTCTGATGCATTGAGGAAAAATAGGTTTGTATAAAATACAAAACTTGATAAAAATCATCATTAAAGAAGAAAATTTCAAATGGCATTTAGAGGCTTTTGCATCTGAACTCTTCATGTACTTGAATGTTTTTAAACCATATAGAAGCACCACAGGCATAAATATTAAGTGTCTAATAACATGATTTTCAAAATGTTTTCCTCTTCATCTTCTCAGATCTTCGTGTTTGGCATTGACCCCTGAAGGGAGTCGGGATATAATGATCATCAGACCCTCGCAGGTCATGTGACTGTCTGTGCAGAAACTCTCTGTGTGTGTATTAGGGTGTTTCCGGTGCTGTCAGGTGTGTGAGTGTGTGTGTTTAGGGAGTCAACACAGCAGTTCCTGTTCTGGGTTAAAAATAACCTGAGAGACTAAAATTTCTCTCTCTCTCTCTCTCTCTCTGCTGGCGTGGAGCACGTGTGTTACACAACCTCGATAATAAACTCTCTTCAGTTGCACCCTATTCATTTTAACAACAATTTTGGCTTCTTAGCATTAATGAGTAATGATGAGGATATTTCATGTCATACTGTTTAGATCAGTGTTTTTATACACTCTCATTACTGTGCCTTGTTTACTAAATAAAATGCTCCGAACCAATATTATAATCCTTATTCAGTTGCTTAACGGCTGCATATGTCAGCTGTTATGGTGCGTTCACACCGGACGCGAATAGCACGTCAGGCGCAAATGATTTCAATGTTAAGTCAATGTAAAGACGCATTACGCGCGTAAAAAATTCCTGTGGCGCGAATGAGGTGTTACACGCGGTGCGGAAGACGCGAATACGCCTCGAATTGAGCGTCTGGCGCGTTAAGCTCGTTATGCGCGAATGATTTAGTTAGTGCCATTTGTGCATTCACGCGTTTGACGCGAATTGAGGGCGAGGGTGATCCTCGCTCAGATGCGGGTGTAACCCCTCACACCCGGGTCCAACTCGACCCGCTCCGAGCGGGCCTCGAACCCGTGTCTCCGGCATGAGAGTCAGGCGCGCTAACAAGGAGGCTAAAGACTGCAGCCTCTAACGTCTGTCGCTAGAGCGCCTATTGAGATCGGGGAGTGAGGTTTACTCGCACAGCAACTACTAGCTGGCCTCCGTTACACTCACCCCCCTAAACCTCACTCTCATCCGGGTCACGGCACCAATGTAACCCCTCACACCCGGGTCCCACTCAACCCGCTCCGAGCGGGCCTCGAACCCGGGTCTCCGGCATGAGAGTCAGGCACTCTCGATGAATGCTTGATCAACATAAACAAAGATGGCCGTCAACGGGTTTCGGTTTTTGATGTGCGAGACGCGCGTAAATTTTGCTTCAAACTTTTTATTTTACCTGCGTCAGTTTCGCTCTTGACACGCAAATTCACACAAAGTGGTCAAGCGTCAAACTAGGCGCGTCAGGCGCGAATTTGACGCGCTATTCGCGCCTGGTGTGAATGCAGAGTAAAGCAACTGAATGCAGTGGGCGGGGCTTATGGTGTGATGATGTATAACTACTGGCCGATGTCTTGCTCTGGAGGAGGGAATATGCAAATGTGATTGCCCATGTGACATCACAGATCCCACAGTATCGAGCTGTTTTTCAGGCTTGATTAAATAAATGCTTTGTTTATAATGAGGAGGACGATTTAAGCTATGAAACTCACAGGATGTTTTAATAAAGACCTTATATGTCAAAAGATCAAGACAAATTATTTGCATGTCATCATGACCCCTTTAAGAAAGTTAATATATATATTAACCCAGTGTACCCAGAAGACTTAAAATACTGCATAAATATAAATATGTGGTAACACTTTACAATAAGGTTAATTAGTTAACATCATTTAATGTATTAACTAACATAAACTAACAATGAACAATACATTTGTTTCAGTATTAGTTCATCTTTGTTAATGTTGGTTAATAAAAATACAGCTGTAGTGTTCATTGTTAGTTCATGTTAGTTCACTAATGTTAACTAAAGTGTATTAAATGTGTTAATGCGATGACTACCCGTAAAAAAACATTTCAGACTCTTTCTTTCCTGTTAAAGACCTTCAAAAGTCTGAATGTCTTTCTTTCTGTTTACCTTTGCTCATTCTTTCCCTCCGGTTCTTACTGTCTTTGCCCAGCTCTCTCTCTCTCTCTCTCTCTCTCTCTCTCTCTCTCTCTCTCTCTCTCTCTCTGTGTTTGATCTGGTCCTCACATTCCTCCACCCACACCTCTGTCCACATCACTCCATCCATCTCTCTCTCCATGTGTTAGTCATGCTGAGCTTTTCCACTCCTGAGGAAATTACTCAAAACACCACCTGACCTGAAATATCTCGAATCTCAACCTTACCGCGGTTTATTTCTATTCAAATATCAATTTCACAAATTCTAGTCCAATATCTCTTGACAACAATTAGCAAGGAATATTGTCCACATGACAAGAAACAAGTATTATATCAATATATTTGATTGATTATTGTCCTTTTTTATTGTTATATTGTATGTATTTTTTCTTGTCAAGACTTGTTTTGTGCATATTGTGCAAAATGCTTTGGCAATATTGTTTGTAAACAATCGCAATCAAGTACTTTTAAATTCAATTTGAAAATTGATAAAACTCACAAAAATATTGAAACGCGAGAAAGCGAAGGAAAGAATGTGATGAATCAGGCTTCGCTGTGACTTCTGTTTAATTCATTGACCCATCTCTCCATCAGTCTTCTCATGCAGGAAATCTGCTCTATTAATGCTGCAAACATCACACAGCTGAGTATATTTATCTTGCCTTGCACAAAGCACACAGCGGACAGAGCTGTGCGTGTGAAAGAGACTTTAAAGCATCCATAATATTTTTATTAAAACTTAAGTCAATAAACAGCAGACAGCAGCTCTTCTCTGGAATGGACAAGTTTTATGAATGACTGCATTCATCGCTGGCCACGCCCACAACCGGCCCGGATGGCTAAGCCACGCCTCTTAACAACCGTATCCGCACAGCCGCGTTCTGATTGGCCGTTCTGATGATATCACAGCACAGCCGTATAAAGACTCGCTGCAGTGTGAAAACAAGTGTTAGAAACTTCTGTGCTCGACTCACTGTATCGTGCTGGAATAAACGCGCCTGTCTGGATTATTCACGCTCGTCTGTGAGAGTTGACCTGTTTTATTCCGGTTACAGTTTCACTACATCGTCCGTGGACATTGAATGGTTTATTATGAAGATGAGGGATTTAATGTGTCTGTTGCTGTGTGGACTGATCATCTGCACGTCGGTAAGTCACAAGAGTTTAATGTGTTCCGCAATAGTTCATTTAATGAAAAACATTATAAAATGAAGAATATATATATATATACATATATATATATATATTTATATATATATAAAAACACAAACATATATATGTGTGTGTGTGTGATAGTAAAATAAAATTGTATGTTTTTTTATAAAACAAACAATTTGCATATCATTAATCGCATATACATATATATAAACAAAAACTTACATGTTAGATGCAATTAATGTGTGTGTGTGTGTATATATACATTTCAACATTTCAACAATATTGTGTGAATATTGTTAGTTACACATACAAACAATTCACACATTATTTTATATAAAAAATATTAATATTCACACAATAATGAATAATAAGATTAATAGTGCAAAATAAAGGGAGTTTAAAAGTCCCACTGAAGACACAGTCTGTGATCCATCAAAATTAGAAAACATTTGGACTTGGATTAGTCTAGTTGTGTGTGTTTGAGGCAGATACAGACTGACCGTGTTCTCTGAAAGCAACACGATGTGCAATGTCCAATTTATTTATAAAGCACATATTAATACAACAACAGTTGACCAGTGCTACCTGAAACAAAGCAAAATAATCCTAAAATCACATTCAAATTCTTACAACACAGTCACAGATAAAACCGAAAAATCTGCAGGATGACAGCTGCACACCTGAGAGACAGGAGTCCTCCTCATGGCTCTTGTGGAGCAGAAATAGACCAGCACAGGCTCAAAATAACCCAAGCACAACAACCCAGCCTCATATCCCAGTCCATTAGTCCCGGCTCCAGAACCGACCCCGACTTATGCTTTGATCTCGGATCCACACATGGGTCTCGAGTGACTCAAGAGCTCCTCTCCTCTGGATTTAAGATGCCGGGCGTTCTCGGAGGACTCGGCTGGGTATTTCACAGAGCCATCGGGATGCCGGGGAAACAGGTGCAGCGCTTTAGGAAGTGATCCAATGGAAATTGGCTTCAATGGAAAAACCCTTCGGAATGACGTGGATCCCGGACAGGGAAACACTCCTTTGAACCCGTTTCACCTTGACTTTACGAGAGCCGATCGAATTTCTAGCAGCCAGCCATATCACAATATATGCTAATGCAAATGAATTCTACATTTAAATTCACTTTCATTGGTATATTTAAATGTATATTGTGACACTATACACTAATGCAGTTACTTAAAGAAAATTTAAGAACTCAGAGGGGTAAACACTCACACTCAGCCTGATTCATCTCTAATGAGATGCGATTATAGCCGTCAGTTATATCACAATAAATAAGGCAAATAAATTATGCATTTAAATTAGTGCTGTCAAATCGATTAATCGTGATTAATCGCATGTAATTTAAGGGTATGTAAATATATATAAAAATAAATGTGTGTTTATGTTTATATATATATACATATATATAAATGCATACTATATTAACAAACTTTTATGTTAGATGGGATTTAATCACGATTAATCGATTTGATTAATTTAAATACATTTTCATTAGCGTATCAATAATTATAACGCATCTAAGAGTATATATATATATATAAACAATTTTATGTTATATGCAATTAATCGATTTGACAGCACTCATTTAAATACATTTTTTATTAACGCTAGCATCATAAATACATTTTATATCTGTAAATTAATTTGATATGATATTAATTCAAATGTATAAAAATTTGCATTATCATGCATCGTGATGTTTGCTAATACAGATTTATAAGAAATCAAATATTTTCTACATTTAAATGAACGGGAATCCTAACTTTACGAGAGGCGATTTCGATTTCACAGCTGTCACCGATCCTGATGCATTTAATTCAGACTAACCAACACACAATTATATTAATGTATTTTTTTTTTTACTAACATAGAGTAATAAGAACCGATAATTGATGAATGCAGAAGTTTTATGTAGTTGCATCATTCTGTTGCACCGAGCTCAATCTGAACCCCCCTGTGTGTGTGTGTGTGTGTGCAGGTTTGTGCAAGGTGTCCTAAGGTGTGCCGGTGTCCGAGTGAGCGTGCCGTGTGCCCGCCGGGTGTGAGCGCGGTGCCCGACGGCTGCGGCTGCTGTACGGTCTGTGCCGCTCAGCTGAACGACGACTGCCATGACCACAGACCCTGCGACCATCACAAGGGCTTACACTGTAACTATGGCAACGATGTGGCCAGTATACACGGAATATGCCGGGGTCAGTCAATAAAACAAAACAACACACACAAACACACAAATATTTGATTTTATACATGTAAAAAAATCACAATATATATGTTTAATTTTTTTACTTGTATACATTTTATATATATATATATATTAGTAAAGCAAAATACTTTCAATGTGTAAAATTTATTATTTTTTATATGTATTTTCATTAATGTATAAAATAATGTATTTAAACAATGTAAAGAAAATCAATTTATGTGCAATTTCATAGGTACATATATCACAATATAATTCTACTACCAATTAATGTAAATTTCTATTTATAATTTCTATGTATAATTTGTATACACTTATATTTATTTACTGAAAATCCATTTAAATTAAAACACTCTATTTTAATTTTATGCTCATTAAATGTATCATTCCTGAATATATTTATTGTAAATGTGTACATTTATTTATTCTAAGGTTTGAATGCATTCATGTTATGTCCAAACCTTTCAATAACTATCAGGAACAATTAATATATCGACTAATTTTTTTAAATAATTTATTTCTATTTGGGGTTACTGGTGTAGTTTGGCCGGCCTCTGCTTCAGGTTTTATCTTTATTTAGACATGCACATTAATTTCCGTTCATACAGAGCATATTTTGTGCACTGGGTAGTTGCTATATTAAGGCAGGTATTTGAGTTGATCTAAAGGGGGGTTTGAGGGGGCGTCTCAGCACACCCAAAGACTATCTGACGCTCAACGACATTGTAAACAAGTCAAAATTCCACTCTGCCCTAAACATAGAGCCTCTCTCATAAAAGCAAAGGATAGAGTGTCCATCTCTGTTTAACCCCGTACTGGCACTCAGTGCAGGTCATCTGCTTTCTGCACAATAATCCAGTGCAAATCACTCAAGCTTGAACCCTAGGAGATCAAAACAATTGCAAGCTGATCTAAAGGCCACATTTTTATTCCACCCACAGCAAAAACTCCAGTGTTAAATTAACTTTCTTGAGTTTATTTGGATCCAGACTCAAGAGTGTTAAAGTCAATGAGATAATTGAGTGAATAATTGACTGATGACTGGCCATTATTGAAGACACCTGATGTTAACAAGCAGAATCACTGAAGGAGAAAGTCACATTTTTAAAGTCACCATTATGGTGATCAGTGTTTGCTTGTTTTGTGCTCTTGACCCGGTTAATGTAAGTTTATTGTTTGACTGCTGTACCTGAGTTATAACAGCCGGATGAGAAAAGCTGACGAGGTGGTGTTGGTTATGTTTAGACATAATCATCATTTGTCACAAAACTTATTTGTAAAGTTTAACCTTTTGATAATACAATATAATATTTTCAGTAATTTAATTATTATCCAAAATATTTCTTAAAAGTTGTTCTATTCAAAAAATATTTTATTTGGACACAAAGACATCAAGAATCAGCTTGTGATTTTCACCAATGGTGATAATTATATAGCATGTTGCAGTGCATTCTGGGTGCCACCAATCAAAACTCATTCATGGCTCCCATCATGCATTGCAGTATGAATAAATTATGATCTGAATTGTCTTAGTAATTTCCTTTACCTAATTGAATATTCTGTTTGTCACCATTGTTGAGACGCATACACTGAATCTTGATCTCTGTGTGTGCCTAGAAAAAAAATATTTATCAGAGCAACATTTAAGATATAATTTGGTTGATATTGAATAATCTAGATCTAATTCTATATAATGATTGTGACACTGTTGTGATCATTATACATTTAAGTCAGAGAGTAGGCTCTAAATGAGTTCAGTGATTCAGGTCTAATGATTATTATGTTTAAACATGATCGACAACATCTGATCACCTTTTCTATTTCTGTCATTTAAAGGTCAACTGCCCAACTAAAGCAAACACTGACCACCATAATGGTGACTAAAATCTAGATTTCATCAGGTGACATCAGGTGTTTTCAATAATGGCCAATCATCACTCAACTATACACTTAATTATCTCATTAACTTTAACACTCTTGAGTCTGGATCCAAATAAACTCCCAGGAAAGTTCATTTAACACTGGAGTTTTTGCTGTGGGTGGAATACAAATATGGCAGGACTTTTACTTTCTAACCCCTGGACTTTCCACCTCTGGCAACTAACCCTCAACCTAATCCTAACCCTATAGTAAGTACATGGAGTTGTACTTAAATATATAATTACACTGTAACAATGACACCTTCAAATAAAGTGTAACCTAAGAAAGACATGAATTTTTACAGTGTACTAATAATGGTAGGACTTTATAATACTGTGTCATTTGTTAACATTAGTTACATTACAACAACAATAATTCTTGTTCTGGAGAGATTGAATGAAATGTAACTTTCAGTTTCCTACTTTCCATTCCTGTCTCTCAGCAAAACTGGAGGGTCGCTCTTGTGAATATAACGGCCGGATGTATCAGAACGGAGAGAACTTCCATGCGGGCTGCAAACACCAGTGCACCTGTATTGACGGGGCGGTGGGCTGCGTGCCCCTGTGTCCCACAGATATCCCCCTGGCGTCGCCGTCCTGTCCCGCACCTCGGCTGGTCAAAATCCCGGGCCAGTGCTGCCTCAAGGTGGACTGTCACGGCGAGTCCTCGGTCCTGCCGCCTGTGTTCAGACGCCCACGGCCACCCCCATACCTGTTCCCGGACCTGCACGCCTTCAAGAAGCCCCGGCCCAAGCCGTATCCCTACAAGCCCAAAGACTCCTTGAGCAACGAGCTCACGGAGGTGGAGCACATTCAGCAAAAGTGGGACAAACCACGCAGTCGAAAACACCTGCAAGGTGAGGGTCCCCAAATTTTGTAACTAGCACTAGTTTCCTTGGTCAACAAGTTTTTTATTCCTAAAACATAATACATTTTCATTTTCTTCTGTCCGTTGACAGTATTTTCTGATTTATGGAGTGATAAAAAGAGATTTCCAAAATCTCTTCTATAAAAACCTTTAACACTAATAAGTAAAAAAAAAATAATACAAGAACTTTGAATCTGGCTTTATCTAATGTTCAGATTAATCTTCTGGATTTTTTTGTGAATTAATGCAACATTAATTAATTAGAAAATGCCTCATGAGTTTATTTAAACATTTCAGAATTTTTTTTTAAACAAAATCTGTGATTAATCACGTATGGTGATAACTATTCCTTAGCATGTTTACCCTATTCACCTGTGGCTTAAATTGCCTTATTTTTTTTCTTAAATGTTCTCTCAGGGTGTTATTTTAGTATCAATTATAGTTGTTTTAAATATTTATTCTTGCATTTTCCATTTTAATTTTATTTAATGTTTTAGTCATTTTATTATGTGTTTTTGTCATTTTTTTTAACTGTCTATTTTTATTTCAGTTTTAGATTTATTTTATTATTATTGGTGTTATTTTAATGAAATAAGTGTTTTTACATATATATTTTATTTATTTTAATATAATAACCCTGGCTCAGGATGTGAGATATATTGCTGTCGTCATAGACGTCTGCTTAAAATATGTTTACATAAACCAACAATTAAAAGTATTGCAGCAGAGTGCAAGAATGTATTCTGTGTGGGTTTCGGTTCAATTAACAATCAGTCCCAATGTGAGCTGTGGCGGTTTCTTCTGGATTCACTTCTGTGTGAGTGTTTGTGTTTAGCAGCCCGCCGCTTCTTTCCCAGTAGATCCTTGTGAACCAGTCCCACACATGCTCCCTAATCACTTTCTCTGTGCGTCAGTGTTCCCTGTTGGGTGAATGGTGCCTGTGTACTAACTTACCCTCTCTCTCTCTCTCTCCCTAGCCTGGAAGCAAGCAGGACGGCAATGTGTCACTCAGACGACAAGCTGGACACCTTGCTCCCGCAGCTGTGGGATGGGCGTCTCGTCTCGGGTCACCAATGAGAACGCTCAGTGCAAACTGCTGAAGGAAACCAGACTCTGCAACATTCGTCCCTGTAGTTCTGTGGCTGTGCCTATAAAGGTAAAGATCCAGCTAAACAGACCAGTATATCTCTGCATAAAGACCTTTAAGAAATCTTCATTGCTTCACAAAGCACTGAGACCAATTAGCTTCTGAACAACGTTTGCACTGCAAAAAAAGTATGTTGTCTTGTTTTGTTTTTTTCAGTAGAAATATCTCAAAATTCTTAAATTAAGATACAATTACATGAGAAGCAAAATGATCCGAAAGAGCTTTATTGCCAAGTGTGCTGTACTACTACAGTTGTACTTTTATTGTAGTCCATTGTCCAAGGTTTTATGCTTTCCCTATAGGGTGCTACTGGACTACTGATGAAAACTAGCCCTTGGCTAATTCTGGCATGTTACAGGTGTACTGTTGTTAATATGCATTGTCCTGGTAAATTAATAAATAAAAAACATTAATTTGTTGGTATGACAATTAGAAAATACACTGCACAGAAATGGAAACTTTATACACATTAAATGTAGTCACGCAATGCTAATGTTGTTAGCATTAAAAATTTGAGAGCAAAGTATAATTTGCACGGTTTGACATGATCGTTAAATTTAATCAGTGCGATTTACTGCAATGCTTTTTTTCCATTAGTTGGTCAGAACAAAAGTGGATGTTACTTGTTCGGATGACATTTTCCAGTGAAACAATCTAACAAGTTTATTGAATAGGATAAAGCCGTTGAGATGAACCATCACGTTTTCGAGGGGGTCCTAATTTGCAATACAACACAGAACAAGGTAGCCTGGTTAAAACCAGACGATTCTCAGTTGTAACTGAATTATGGTCTGGCAAAGCGTCATAGATAAATCATTTCCAGAGGGGCGTCACCAGCGTTCGTCGCGGGTAGACTTAAAACCAATCAGAGCGATGAAGGAGTTGGCGTATGTAGAGCGGCGGAGAAACATCTCCGAGTGTTCTTTGCTAGGTTTATTTTAACAAAAAGGAAACGTTCAAATCGCTTAAAACAGAGGCAAAAGCTGATTCGAATGAGCGATGTTCGACGGCAGCGCTGTCGTCATCGTGTAAAGCCCGCCCCAACGTTTCTGATTGGTGCCGCGATTTCGACAGATTGGAAATGGGCTTGAATGACCTCTTTGCCAGACTAACTTTCAGAGCAAATCTAAATTTGCCGGACGTTGTCTGGGTTTTCCTAGGCTAAGAACGAGGGACAAATCAAACACATTTACAATGAAATAATGTTCGTCATACTTCCAAGAAGTATAATCTGTGATTGTGAATGCCAGTATCCACACCGTCTGACAGCCGCACATTCTCCTCAAAACATCGGATTCATCCGCGCTGTGCCGTGACGCATCACAACTCACGTAAAGTTGATAATTCAGTGAATAACTGCAATGGCAGATTTTGAACAGAGATGGCGACAAATAGGAAAAACTATAGACTGCAGCTTTAAATATTTTTGCTTCTCAAGTAAGTGTATCTCGGTGTAAGAATGTTCAGATATTTGTACTGGAACCCAAGAGAAAAATACACTGCAAAAAAAAAAAAATCATTTCTTTTCTAGTATCTTGGTCCACCACCTACAGCAACACAAAACATGTAATAACCAACTAAAAACATTAATTAAATTAAATCCATAAATCTAAACCATGCAATCATTATTTGGCCTTTGGCTCTTTCTTGTGGGAGAAGACCAAAACCAAAATCATAAACATCAGCTTAAAGTATAAAAGGAAGCCCAATAGTTGTTTACCGTCTTGATTCTAGTTGCCCCTGCAATTCTTCTTTTTCTAGTTTTAGTATTCGTAACTAGCACAGTCTCGCAATGGAAATGCGGCTCTTGCAACGTTTCACAGTGTGTAAGCAAAATGCTTCTCCACGATTATTTTGGAGGATTTTTTTAAAGCCTTGCTTGTCTTTAAAAATGATCAGGAAACCGATATTAGAAGGAAGAAAAATACAACAATGGTTGTACAAAAGTAAGTCTTTGCCATGTGTGAGTCTTAAAACACAACATTGGCCAAACTCTGCATGCAAATGGAAAAGTGGTCAAGTGTGAAGACAACAAGTGTGGGTATTGGGACGGGCCCTTGGTGTTTAAAAAAAACATAGTCCACGCTGCTAAACTGATGAAACCCATTGAAGCCATCACAGCACACTTGTTTTCCAATGCAGATGTGAGTGTAACCTGCATTGTGTTTGTCCACCAGAAGGGGAGGAAGTGTTCCCGTACCCAGAAGTCTCCCGAGCCTCTGCGTCTACGCTACGCCGGCTGCCGCAGCACACGCCTCTATCGGCCCAACTACTGCGGGATGTGTCTGGACGGGCGATGCTGCTCCCCCCGCCGCACCCGAACGGCCCCCGTTCTCTTCGCCTGTCCCGACGGCGAGCGCTTCGAGAGGGCCGTCATGTTCGTGCAGTCCTGCAAGTGCAACGACGAATGCGGGCACCTGAACGACGCTGCGCTCCCGCCCCAGCGCTGGCTCTACGGGGACATGCACAAGTTCATCGATTAACGGATCGTTCCTCTGAAGACCTGCCCCTTTGTCCTTCCCCGTCCAATAGAGTAGCGTTTCCAAGTGTAGACGCCTCATTATAACGCCAATCCACGTGGAAAAAAAGGTCCGATCCCTTGTACCAAGAGCCTTAGAATAGATGCGCTTTCCCTGAGGATCCAGGACGGGACGTGTCCCTTGTCGTGAATATATACAAATACAAATGGATTTTTCTGGTCCTCACCATGAACAGTGATGCATTATGGAGCACCTGCACAATCTAAATGAGACTTTAAGCAGGTTTGGAGAATTAAAACAAACAAAAAAACAAGATCAGACACTTAAACATGGTGGGACAGACTCTCAGCTTCACAAGGGCTGGGCTTTACTTCTTTTTGTAGTGATTGCTTTGCCTTGACGTTCAAAGAACTGCCGGCAAATACAAGGGAAACTCGACGGGAAGTCGTTTTAAGCTTTGGCTCGGCTGCTTGTGGACTCGACGCTGAGCCATTTAGTGAGCGCATGACTCCACCAACACTCCGAGGGATACATGCCAAGCGCCGCAGCTCCCTGGCGTCAAAACGTCGGCTCCTCTGCTCCCAGCTAATTACAATCCTGTTCTATGGGGGCAGAAAGAAACCCAGTAACCCTCTGGTTTGCAATAAAAATATGTTTAAATCACCAGCATCTGATGTAAACATGTAATTTGAAAGTAATGGGTGGGACGGTTCTCTCAAACGCTGCTCTAGTCTGGTCTTTAATCTACCACGTGATGGCAGAGCCTCGTGCAAACGGCACTGTTGTCAGTGTGTTTTATGAAGCAGTGGTCTCTATTTTTTGCCTGGCATTGGTGTATGAACTGACGGAGGTGACGTTGTGCCGTTTGCCCTGAAGAACAAGAGTTTGTACAGGCTTTGAGACACAAATATCCAAACTCATGAGAAAAAGAGAAGCCATGTTGTCATAGAATGATTGTGATCTTTTTTGCTAAGATATGTTTCCCAATCATAAACGTGTACCTCAATTAATTACAAAAAAAAAAATGTTCGTTTCAGCAGCATGACGTTGTGGAAAAAGCTGCTGACTGAATGAACTGCATAAAATTGGTGACAACAACAAAAGCTACCATATGTAAAGTGATGAAATTGAACGGCTTTCTGTTGTTTCGTGTAAATGAACTATATTAATTGCCTCGTCGAATCAATTAATTTGCACAAGTTATCATGGTGCGTAACACTTACAGTTCAGCGAATTTTCGCGGGCACAATCCAGTCAGGAATGCGTTCGTGAATGGCAACATATTTCCTCGCAGATTTTGCATAATAAGGTAAAGTTAATCACATGTTAACCACTTGTTTTATACAGTGTATGGTTAACCCACAGAAATATTGTTGAACATGATTCAAATGACGGAGGTGCAACTATCTGGTTAATTTCTGCAATGCATCGTATGGTTTATCGTCAAGTTGTAGACGATTGTAAACAAAGCATTATGGGCTCTATGCACGGCGGTATTTCCGGTGAAGATGTAAGGATGATCGATAACTTCCGCCGATCGTTGAGTCCAATGCAATACCGAGAATTTATATTGAATTTTATACTCCATGGTTATACTAAAGAAACGTTAGTCACAAAAACAGATAAAACAGACACCCCTTGTGTTTATGCTTCTTTTTAAAATTATATTAAATAAACATAACTATATATAAAATTACATCTAAACGTATGTACGTTTTGTTTCAAAGATGGGAGTACAGTAAATTTTGAAGACTCACTCTGCCATAATCCCGTTTTTCCTCGCTTTTCCTCTTTAATCTCCACAACCGGAAATGGACGAGCATCCTTGCGTCAAATGCGGAAGTTATGCGTGCATATAGCCCATTGCAATCGATCTGATTTTAGCTGATGTTTGTATGCTTTTATCAAAATGTATTTTGTAAAAAAAGAAATCTTTATGATTTATATAATCATCAAATGAACTGACGGAGTAGCCAATATTTGATTAATGCTTTCTTAAGTACCACATCCATCATGTTACACACTTTGAAAACAAGACGCCAAGGTCTTGCTAGGAAGTTCCTCTCGTTTGTGTTTTACCTCTGAAGAGAGGACAACCACTCACCATGTATCAAATAAACTGGCTTGTAAAAACTCACAGCAGAGACGTGATTATTTGTTCTAATTTGTTATATTGCAGACCAAGTATAATAATAGTAGTTTTTTTTTTTTAGTTTGCATATCCTCTTTACATTTTCAAAAAAAGTTAAAGTGAACAAGAGCTATTAAAGAAACTATTTTACGTGAAAAAAAAGCTGCATGTTATGGTCACCATAATAAATATGAATACATGTAAATATTCTATAAAAATTTTAAGAGTAGTCCAGAGTAAACCAATGAGGATGGACATTTGAAATCAGCCTGTTGGTACACTTTACAAAGACTCTTTGGAAAGAAGAAAGGTTCATTTTCTTTGCAAAAACTTTGTTTTTATTTTGGGTTGACCTGACCCACATACAATTAACTGGAGTAAAACAATCAGTTAACCTCAAATAAATGGAGGTTATGACACTGGCCTGCAAGTTTCACAACATCCAGATAAAATATTTCAGAGCAAGGCATTACTAGAAACATGTACTAAAGAAACTTGGAAACCCAATAAAAAAAATAAAATTAAAAAAAAAAAAAAAACACTCCAGAAGACAAACCCAGCCAGCCAAGGTGTGGTATATAAAAAGTTTTAATTTCATTAAAACCCAAAACAAAGACATGATTTTGACAAATCAAAACAGACATATCGCCTGATCCTCTGACGAGAAGCCGTAAAAACAACAGTGGGTTTGAGGTAAAAAGGAGGCTTTAAAAACAGAGGTTTGTCGTCCTGCCGCAAACCAACATCTGCGGTTCTGGAAACGCCAAGACCTTCATCTGGACTGTTCAACTGCACAGAGAAAGAGATAAACAGATGAACGTCAATTCAAATGCAAAACACCACATTCTTTCAACCAGTTTCTGTACTTATGAGGGTTTGAGTAATTCAAAAGCACTTGCTAATGATGAAACGAGTTAAAACTGAGAAAGTTAAACCAGTGACCCCAATATCTAGGACAACAGCTTGGTCTTTAATCTAGTTTAACACTTAAATTTGAGCGATTCACTGAATAAAATCATTATTCTGGGAAACCAACAATACCAATAACCTCAAAATATCCAATTAACTATAGCCTCGCTTTAGCGACCGCCAATATTACGGTTATCAATTCATCACACCGCTCAGGTTGCATTCAATTTGCAAGCCGATATTATCAGGGTTCATTCCTTCATGCTCAAAACGCACAAGACCGAAGACTCACTGTAAGTGGAAATGTCGATCTCCTCGGGTAACTCGGCCACGTTGACCTCAAATCGGTCCTGCACGTCGTTCAGGATTTTGGCATCGGTTTCATCTGACACGAACGTGACGGCCAAACCCTTGGTGCCGAAGCGGCCGGCACGAGCCACCTGAGAACGAGACGAGAGTGTGTGAGACGCGGGCCTCCAGAGATCTGAAGCATTGATGCACGCTTTTGCATTCGTACCCTGTGGAGGTATGTGTCGGAGTCCTCGGGCATGTCGTAGTTGAAGACGATGTTGACCCTCTCGATATCCATTCCTCGACCGAACAGATTCGTGGCCACTAGGATCCTCCGCTGGAAGTCTTTGAACTGCTGATACCGAGACAACCTGCGAGCAGAGATTCAAACAGAAGCCTTTAAACATCCAGTCCGTATAGAGTCCCTCACGTTTACAAGCTCTGAACTGAGTGGTTCATCTCATTAAAGGAGCTAAACGTCATTGCAACACTCGCATTTTAACCTCACTGAAGGAGGGCCGATCACAAACGTATTAGGAAATAGTTCAGGAATTGCTGCTGAAAAAAAAAACAAAAAAAACAAGCTTGTGTAAATGGATATTTCTGTAATAGCAAGTGAGCAATAATTCTATAAAGAGCAATTAAACAAGTCGAGGCATTAATTGCATGTGTTGTGTGTCTTTCAGAACTGACTTTAAAACAAGGATTTCAGAAAACTGGGGTTCAGGAGTTAAAAGCAAAATAAATAAACACTTCTTACATAAAACAAAAGACATTAAATTTAATGTATGGTTCTTAAAGAGTTTGCCATGAAGGAAAAGAGACCGACAATGAGGCTCTGTGGACACCAAACATGGACATTTGATACTTTGGCATTCAAAATTATTTATATAGATTATATAAATGTACATTAAAATTATTTATATAGATTATATAAATGTTAATGCCAAAGTATCAAATGTCCATGGTTGGAGTCCACACCTTTTGTATCAATTAAAAAAATAAACAGAACTGTTATTCAATATATACAAATGTAAAATAACTTGTCAACATCAAGATTAATTTATTGTCGTGGGTTACAATATACTGTTTTCAAATGAAAATTAATATACAAGTTATACTACACACCAAAAGCCCTTTTCTTTATATATATATATATATATATATATATAAAAAGTTAAATTTTAACAATAAATAAAAACAAAAAATTGAGTGTTTTGAAATTATATTATAACCCACAAACCAAAAAAAAAATGCATTTCTTGTATTGTTTGTTTTCATTTGTTTATTACATGTAAACGCAACTTAATTTTTTAAGTTCATTGTTAAATTGAAATATCTACTTTTTTAAAGACGTTTGGGCTGTCAAACGCTTGAGAATCTCTGGTTTCATGCATCAATAACCACAAAGCACACACACCTCTCTTCCTGAGCCATTCCTCTGTGGATGGCGATGGCGGGGAAGTTCTGCTCCACTAGTAACTGTGAAAGAGCCACACAGCGCTGAACAGACTTCACGAAGATCACCACCTGCAGGACAAACACAGAATCACCCTCAAGAACAAACCTCAACACTTCTGACACAAACCAAGAAATCAGAAGTGTCTGCTAGATGAACACATGTGAAGACTGGCCCAGCGCTCACCTGGTTGAACTCCAGGACGTCGAGCAGGTCGAAGAGCTTGCGGTTCTTCTCGCTGTCCTTCAGTTTGCAGTAGTACTGCTGCAGGCCGTGAAGGGTCAGCTTCGTCTCGTCGTCCACAAACACCTCCATCGGCTGAACACACACCACAACACTTCAGACTACGACGAGCGAAGAGCACCTGGTCTCAAGCAATAACAATCATACGCGACAAATACAGCCGGACAACTTATTAAACGCTGCTACTGCACACAAAAGGGCTCAATTCTTAAAATACAAGAAAACAAATTGTGGTTATAATTAGAAGGATTTTAAAGGCCGATACCGATACAAATATTTTTGGGGTTTTAAAATCCGATATATCGGCCGATATTTTATTTATTTATTTTTTTAAACTGGAGATGATTAGTCACAAATGTTGTCATGCTTATTTGAGTTAAGAGAACTGATGGGGATGTTCTTTTAATTGTTATTCAAGCAGTATGTATCGTGACCAACTCAATGAGTGTTGCCGACAGGAACGGTGTAGAGTGCCCTCTGGTGGACAAACTATACAACTCCAACACTCATGACATGGTTCAAGCGTGTTTCGTCCGTTTTTATTTTTGAAATATTCATTTATCGGTCATTATAACTGCTGATGCCGATAGTTTGAAAAATGCCTAATATCGGCCGATAATATCGGTCTGGCTCTAGTTATAATGGCATGTTATCTTATATACTAGTTTAATATTTTTAATAACATTAATACCGCAACAAATGTTTTGCTCATTGTTAGTTAAGGCATGATTAACAATAATGGTACTATTACATTTGTGAGCTTTACTTCACATATGGTGAATGTTTCCTTGATTCAGTTAAAATAAAATGGATACTTGCGGTCCCTGGTTCTGATTGGCTGAGTCGCATTTAAAGTCACTGTAGAATAGGCTTGGGCGGTATTACGGTAATATCAATATCGTCACACCGTCAGAAAAAAAAACAATGCACTTAAATAGGAGACAAGGAATCCTTGTCTCCTATATAAGTGCAATGTTTTAAATACAATTTATTTAATGGCTAAAATGCTTATATCTGGTTCTCATGACGTGACAGTGTGGTGACGAGAGAGTGGGGGAGAGAGGGCAAAGATTGCAAGTTGCGCACCCAGTGACTTGGTCTCGAAGAAGAACACGACTTCTGCAGTTTGGCAGGGATGGGCATTTCATGCAAAAATAATATTTAAAGATTGCCTGGTATTATTCGATTATTATTTGAAAATTGTGCCCCACCACCACATGCACGCCACATGCATGTAGTCTACAGCGGGACGATCGTGTGACGCTTAAATATAAGCTAGGTTTGAAAAAAAAAAACGTATTCCTTTCATATTTTTTTAATAATATGATGTTTTTCTATGTATGTTGATTTTATGAAAAGGGAACTTCATGAGATGACTAAGATAAGATCATAAAATGCGCAATATCGGAAAACATTTGGAATGGGTCAGTCAGACATGATTATGACCACTTATTACGTTTTGTTTTGTAGAAATCCTTTCTTTAAAATGAATTTCGTTTTGAATAAATTGCATCTTCATTTTAATTTTTTTTTCATCAACGAATTGCCTGGATTAATTAATAATAAGCAAATATAGCCTAGTGATCAGGACAAGCGCCGGCGCGTGACTGGAGCGCGACTCATAGTACATGAACTGAACCTCGCATATAAGAAACAAGATCTGAGAAGTGTACAGTATATATATAGTAAGCTTGAAATGTCTTCTTTAACAATCTAAAAGAAATTGGCTGCTCTCTGCTTATGTTAGGAAGTGTGCATTACTCTTTATTCGCGTTCACTACCGCGAAGATGCGAGTTTGCATGCAATCTTTTTCTTTGCAGCAATTGACATAGAAAACACGTTGGGTCAGTCAGACATGATTATGACCACTTTACGTTTTGTTTTGTACAAAGCCTTGCTTTAAAACGAATTTCGTTTTGAATAAATTGCCTCTTCATTTATATTTTTTTTTCATCAACGAATTGCCTGGATTAGGCTAATAAATAAAAAGCAAAGATAGTAATCAGGACACGCGCCGACGCGTGACTAAAGCGCGATTTATACATGAACTGAAACTCGGCATATAAGATACATGTCTTAATGATCTGAGAAGTGTGTATATATATGTAAGCTTGAAATGTCTATACTTTTAAACAAAACAAAAACCGCGGTAAAATAGGGAGGAGGTTTGACGGTATGAAAATTTGGATACCGCCCATGCCTACTGTAGAATACTCTACACGTACAACTGTGAACTTGTTGCATCAAATATTAAAATAAATGTTTTTATGGACTAACCATTTAGTAACAAACCCTGTGAAGCCGTGGCTTACAGTTAATTTCCAGCCAATTTCCAAGGCAACATTTATTTTAATCGTTTTCAGTACTAATATTACAAACTTGAGTTGGTTAGTTTTGTGTCCATAAAGTTAATAGTTATATTACACAAAAAAAAATGATTTGTTCAATTTCATTAATTAAAATGAGCATATACGACTTTAATTTCATTAAATGTAATCAATGTAATCTTTTAAAAACTTGGTTTACCAATTTTTTTTTATTGAGTCAACATGAATATTTTTCGTTCGTCTTAAACGGATGTCATTAAAAAAAATGAATTTTGGCCTCTTGTTAAAATAACTAATTAAAATAAGCAAAAGTAACGTGATCGTTTAATATCGTCACAACTTAATTTAATTGTGTTCAATCAACCCAATTCATTTGTGTGAAATCTACATGAATCATTGTTGTTGACATCTAACTGGGCAGTGGATCTGTAGTTCCCAGCATGCTTTGCAAGGGACTGCATTGAGAGGGTCAATTTATGGAAAAAGTGTTATTTTATGTGTTTTTCAGTAAATGGAAAGATGTTAATGTTAGTGTTTGAATTTTGTGGCAACCATTATGCAGAAGAGTGGTGACTGTGTTTGGGTCAGTATTGTGTTCAGACTCAATATTACACTATATGTGCTTTAAACCTCCTGTTCAGGCTGTGGGTACTCAGTACGTACTATGTGTAAACCTCACTCACAGTCCTGCACAAGTAATATAATATTACCATGTAAAAAAATTGTTTAATTCAATTGAACACTAGAAGTGTCCATCATTAGAAGTGACCATAATAACTAAAATTATAATGTTGGTGCTAAATGTAGTTAACCTGACAAAACTTTATCTAGTAGGAATGACTAAATTCATACAACAAATTATTTCAAAATAATTTGAATTTGTTGGAAAAATGTAACTCAATTTCGTGGAAAACCTTTCCTTAATTTAATTAAGTTCGTTCAACAGATTATTTTTTTGAGTGTTACTAAAACGAATATAAGAAATAGTACTTATTTCAGCTCATTTCCAAGGCAATATTATAACATGCTTAAACTTTATGGACACAAAAACAACAACATTTGAAGGTAGAAAATTGTGCAAACATAAGAGATCACAAAAAGTAACCTCACTAAAGCGGACAGACGTCACTCACGTCCTGCATGAACTTGCGGCAGACGGGCCGGATCTCTTTGCTGAGGGTGGCGCTGAACATCATGCACTGCTTCTCATGAGGCGTCAGTCTGAAGATGTCCTGTACGTCACGCCTCATATCTGACACAGAAACACACACATGAGAATCGCCACAGGCTCCGTTCGACACACACACCTCAAGCGCACTTCCTCCAGACGCTCACCGAGCTGCTCCAGCATCTTGTCACACTCGTCCAGGACGAAGTGCTTGACGTTCTTCAGGTTGAGGGTTTTGTTGCGCACCAGCGCGAGGATTCGGCCCGGCGTCCCCACCACGATGTGAGGGCAGCTCTTCTTCAGGACGTCCTCGTCCTTCTTGATGGACATGCCGCCGAAGAACACGGCCACCTTGACCGTGGGCATGTACTTGGAGAAGCGCTCGTACTCCTTGCTGATCTGAAAGGCCAGCTCACGCGTGTGACACATGACCAGCACCGACACCTGCACCACAGGAAACACAATCAGCTCAGTTTCATTAACCAACAACGGTCTCGAGTTTTGCAAGTTACACACTTGTGAGCAGTAATTAGGGCCACTTGAACACCAGCATTAATGACTGCTGAATAGTGAAATGTTAACCAACTTGTCAAACACTTTTTGGCCACCATGGACTCACAAAATACTCCTTTCCCTACTATGGAAGTCAATAGTGGCCAAAAAGTGGTAAATAAATAAATATTAATATATAATATTAAAAAAAAAAAAAAAATATATATATATATATATATATATATATATATATATATACACACACACACACACAATTTCCATTTCAAAATTCCATACTTTTCCAGATTCAAATTTCCAGACCTCACTACAGATTTTTCCGACCATATTTAAAGGGGAACTATGCAGGTTTTTTAGCTGAACTGAACAGCTTCGGAGTTATTGGAATGGTTATATGACTTCTTTCTGGTTGAATAGTGGTTGGATAAAGCTGGAAGAGAGATCAGCGCTGCTGCTTCTCTTGAGCTGCGCCAGAGCGATCTCACGCCACAGCGCCAAAACTCTATTATGTTTCTGAATTTCTAAAGAAAATGGACATAATTTGAAAATTGAGACTTTGTTTCATTTTAATAGTAACAAAGGACAAAGATTATTGTGATTTTTTAGGATGCGTGCAGCCGCAATACAATGTCCCATTTATTCAAATGAAACAGGATGACTAATCGATTCTTGAGATTTAAGAATCGATATCGATTCGTAAAAACGAGAATCGATTAATATCCAGAAATCGATATTTATTACCCAGCCCTAATATATACATTTTAGATCACTTTTAAATGACCGATTCCATTAATATTTTAATTATAAACACAACAAATAATCAATTTGTTGATTGGTCGCATGAAATTCATAAACAACTAAAAACAAAATTGAATATTAAAAAGACTTAAAATCAACAAAGTTAAAAAGAATCCTTCAATTATTAGACGTGTTCAAGGTTCTCTTTTTAAATGTGTTTTAATAAATTAAATACAATCAAAACAATTATAAGATGTAGTTTTAATTTGGCATTGACTTAATATTTCAATAATTAACTTTCAAATGCAATTAAAAAAAAAAAAAACTAATTTTACATAAGCATTTACATATTCACCAAGTTTCATTTTAAAAATGATTAACTTGAAATAATTCAACAGTCACATGTTCACAACTATTATGTCAATTAATGTTAGTTACGCAGAAAAAAAAACTTTAATAATCAGCTCACAAACACCAGTCTGTGAGACTCTTGAGTTAATGATTTCAAACTCATACCCAAGTATAGTCATTAAAACAAAATTAAAAACATCGACTATTTGTTAAAAGGACCTTCAAATCAAAGTTAAAGACTGCTTCAATTATTATTAACGATCTCTTTAATTAATTTTAATAAATGAACACATTGTCAATTAAATGAACATTTTTAAAAATGTATTGTAAAGACTAAATATTTAAATAATTAACTCACAAGATGCAGGCAGACAAAAACATTTCTATGTAATATTTTAAAACTAATTTTAAATTTCAATTTACACAATTTGTGATTTATTAACTTGTTGCATTTAAATATGAAATCAAAGTTAGTCACATGTTCACAGTAATATGATGTCAATTAAAGTTCATGTTATGCAGACTTTTTGTTCCTAATGAGTCTTTAAAAGAGAAAATTATAATTATGAGTATTTTAATTGAAATGTTTCATACAATTTAAATCAGCTCCCCGAGTTAGTGACTTCAAACCCCTGAGTGCTATTGTTTGATGCGTAAACAGAAGTGTAACACACACACACACTAACCTGTCCTTCCACCGGCTCGATCTGCTGTAGGGTGGCGAGCACAAACACGGCCGTCTTGCCCATACCGGACTTGGCCTGACACAAGATATCCATGCCGAGGATGGCCTGCGGGATGCACTCGTGCTGCACTAAAAACACAAACACCACGTTTACTCGCCGGGATAATCAACATGCACATCCATGGGCAAAATATTGTCCGATTAATCGTCAGTGTTTCCTCTAGGATTTTTCCAAGCTGTGGGGGCAGGCCCATTTCCCCGGTGGGGGGGGGGGGGGGGGGCCTTGTCTCCCCAAAGTATTATAATCGATCATGCGCATCCCGCGTGCAGAATGATGCACTTGAAGCAACACCAAGTCACAGCAAGCAATGCTTCACATTGAAAAGAACATAGCGAAGGGATTATATCTATAATATGCTTAGTAGGGCTGGACGATTTGGGGAAAATGTCATATTGCCATTGCAATTACTGAGGTCAATATTGCAATTGTGATATGCGATTCCGATATAATAAAATGGTTTCATGAGTCCAACTTGCTTGGTTCTAAAGTAAAATGCACACACAGATTAGTGATCATTCTGTGTATTAATGTTTATTTCTCAACTCAAACTACAGACAACAGCTAAATGATTGATAACACCTATAATGATCAATAAACCATCAACCAAACCATCATTACAGTGAAAGCTATCAACTTTTTTAAAAAAATTATTAGGCTAAAAAAAAAAATTTAACAAATTTTAAATTAAGTGAACTTCAAACAATCCCCACATAAACCCATAATAAAAACCATATTTACCTGTGCCCTTCCTGTCTAAACAGGTAGGATACAGAAATTGAATAAAGTTATCAAACAGTATGTGCTGCATGAATTATAAATTATATATAGAATAATCCTTATTAAAGCTACAAAAGTTCTTTAGTCAAGATCAGTGAGTAATTTTCTAATTTCCCTTTATTCTTTTAACTTTACTGACAGAACGCTTATTCGCTGCTGGCCCTTTAAGAGCACCCGTTGCCGAGACGCGGATCTCACATGCGCCTCATAGCACAACTCCTTTCGTCCTTAAGACTTTTCTTACGTTATGAAGATATTCGACAAAACGACATTTTGGCATAATTGTGTGTGTTATTGTTCGTTCAAGCTCGAAAGAGAACTGTAATCTGGCACGCGTCAGTGCATGCGCATTATGGCGCGCGTCTTTCTGCGAGTCTCATTTAGGGCATTCACAGGCAGCTTTTCAGTTCTTGTCGTGCAAAATGCGAAAAGGCATTTGCACGAATAAGAACAGGATCGTGTAACACTAGTCAAAGGATGATAAAAAAGAAGAGATGCTGCGTTAATAGCCCTAATTTGTTTATTTCATATAAAATCGCGGCATTTTGCGTTATATAATTGCATAGGTTTGAGATCGCTATTACGATTGCGATATGATTAATCGTGCAGCACCAATGCTTAGTGTATTCTATATGCAACAGTTTTTTGAGCCTTTTCTTTTAACAGTTTTAAATTTCAGTGCGCATGAAGAACAATAGCACTCTCTCGACTCCATGCTGTAATCTTACATAAAGGGAATGTGAAAGGTATGGGCAATAAACTCCACTCCAGCAAGATAAAGTCATTTTATGAAAACCATAGACCTTTATGCTTTATCTACAAATGAAGTATAATAATGGGAATATTGACCTTGAAGAGAGTGTCGTCGTGTCGCAAACGAACGCGACGCGCTGTGTGAATTCTGAATGGAGAATGACTGAGGCGAGATGACTTTCCGTTAACTTTAACTTAGCGACTAAAATTACACATTATGCAATGACTTTAGAAGTCTTGGAATATAGGGTGAAAACTTGATTGTGCTTTACAAAGTTTTTTATGCCTTTAGTGGGGCTTAACAAAATAACATAATACTATGCAGAATATCGGACGTCACTGAGAAGCTGCAGCCGTGGCGGGAGGATTTTAAGTGTGGCGGCCCGCCACGGGAGAATGAATGTAGAGGAAACACTGATCGTTCTTTAAAAATGTAGTCGATTCAAAATGGATTCTTAAAGGCAACAAACCTATTTTTTTCCCGTATTTATCCAACAATCACCCATCAAGTCATCGTTATTTATATAGCGCTTTTAACAATACAGATTGTATCAAAGCAGCTTCACAGTGACGATATGAAAATAAAAGCCAGTATTAGTTTTCCTCCACTGGTCACAGGCTTGCAGCCTCCATGTTACAGCTAATGCAGAGATATTTTATGCGTGTTTTATCTTAAAACATAATATAAACAGATCCTGTTTGATCAAGGCATGCGACTGTCAGCATCAATTCACCTGGCATCAAAAGAGTTTAATATAGAGGTTTGCTGCTCTTCATTTATTTATGATCCACTTGTAAATTTGTTGACTTTATTATAGCTATGGGATTTCTTTAAAATCTATATTCATCGAGTCGAAGCGGGAATCAAAATCGAATCAAGCGCTTGCTCATCTAGCCAGCCATAAGTAGCGTGTGCCTGACCTTCAGACGGATGCTCGAACCCGCAGTCAACAATGGCCCTCAGCAGCTCCGGCTTGAGCAGAAAGTCCCTGAAGCCCGAGCTGTGGATGGAGACGTACGAGCCCTTCACCTCCTTCTTGCCCACAGGAGTGACGCTCTCCGGGGCTCCTTGAGGCTCCTCGTCCTCTTCATAATCCAGCAGCTCGTTTTCAACATCATTCTCAGCCATTCTGGAGACAAAAGCAGTGAGAAGACCCAATTATAAAGCAGCAGGGCATTTAAAATCACACCTGAACCAGATTCACACGTTCCTGGGTCAAAAGGCGCGAGCCATTAGGAAACGCATGGAGAACAGTTAGAAAAAGTTGCTATCAATTCAACTACGCCATGAAATTAAGCCAAAATAAACCCACAGGACAGAAGAACCACATAAACAAACCAGCCTGATCACTATTGAGCCAGGAACGTACACAACTGGGCGTTTCACAAATAATGTTTTCATAGCTTAATTGGACCAAATGCTCATGGAACATATTTTGGTAACACTAGTACATTTTGAGGTGACGTAGTTACACATTATACTATAACAAAAACATGTAACTCTTATAGTAATAACAGTTATGCATAATTAAATGTAACAAACCCTAAACAATAACTCTTAATAAGTACACAGTTTAGTAATTAGGTGTGACTAACGTTACTATAGTAATAATTAGTATAGTAACCCTTAATCCATAAACTGTACGTACTTGAGCAAGTAAACAGGAACAACGTCACATTAAAATAAAGTGCAACTCATATCTTTTATTAACGGAGTACATGGTTCATAGACAAATTGAGTCAAAGCAGAGCAAAATAAACATCGTGGTACCTATTGTTACTACGCAGCGAGTTCAGTGAAATTGGACCGGGCCCCTTAACCATACGCGTCAATGTTGTGACGCTTTCATACGAAATTAAAAGTCAATATTCAAAGCGATCACGAGCAAAAGAGAAATTCGCATTAGTCTAGATGTGAAACTCCTGTAACGAACGTTTCGTCGCGAACGGGCGGCGGACAATAAAGCGGCGTTTACTAGTAACGTAAATTATGTTAATGACGGAGACGCAAAAAAAATAAAATAAACTAAATTTCACACACGGGCTTATGTTAAATGCAGTTTACCAGCACCGAAGCCGCGAAAAAACGAGATATATTATAACAACAGAAAACAAATTCGCGCACGCGCTCTAATTCCTATCGTGCGCTGTTGTTAGCACGCGCAGCTAACGAGCTAATGACATAGCGCGTCGATCTCATAACAAACTTCACTGTTGCATAAAACATACAGGGCTATATGTATAATAAATAAAGTTATTAGGAAAATCCGTACTAGGTTTCATTGAGAAATCATCTTACATTACCTGTAGGTGACGGTGCGCAAGGAATACGTATGAAGAAGCACTGCTGTCTCGAACCACACGCGACAACAGGCCACAGTTTATACTACCGCCCGGATATCCCGCCTCCTGAAGAACAAGCACGCCCATTGGCTGGCGAACGCGTCAGTTTTATACAAATGAGAAGAATGACTGTCGTGATTGGATGTTGGAACTTGAACTTTGGGGCGTTAAAGTCGTGCTCGCGTTGGGCGCGTTTGAGGTAGGCGGGATTTTTGTAGCTCTCTTCTGAAGTTTGTGAAGGTGATTGAAACGTTTGATTATATTTGCTAGTAGTTTAGGAAGGAATATTAATATAAATGTCTTAAAACAGTAAATATGCTATTAAATTATGTATATACTGCGCCATTTTCCGCTACATACAAAATTGTGATATAAAGTGACACAAAAAAAGATATATTTTTAATTGTTTGTTAATATGGACAAACAATGCATTATCTTTTGTGCACAACATGACATCATACATCACAACATATCTAAACATTGGGTATAGCCAGGGGGAAATGTCTTATTAAATCTTGTTGACATATAACAGAAACAAAAAACTTGTAATGCATTTTTTTTGTATGGGTAATTATGACTTTTTTTATTTGAATTCAACATCTAACTAACACATAAAAAATGACATGTGGAAAGCAACCAGACATGCATTAATAATGCATCATAAATTAATATCTGTTAATATTTCTTTATATTTTAAACATTTTTAGAGATAAAACTAGAATGTACATCACTATTTTTCATACAAAAAGGTTTGAACTCGCCTTATGACTCAGATCAGTTATCACAAATTAATAAAAAACACCAAGTATGTAAACTAGAGTCGTAAGAGCTATAGTTTGTCAAGAATAGAGAGGTTTACAATGGGTTAATTGGACCTCACACATTGGGTCAGACATCAACCTATTAATTAAGGTAAAATGTTTTTTAATTTTGTCTGTCGTTGTCACAACAGTTTATCCATAGATGTTACATCAAAAAGTCTTCTAGGGAAGAGATTGGCTCTTCCAGACTCAGTTAAGTAATATTATTACTATGATAATAATATAGGAATGGTATCATCTTAAAAGCGTATAAAAAAGTACTTTCAGATAATATAATATTAATTAAATAAAAGGCCACTTTAGTGAGTGAAAAAGTTACACTAAAAGGTACAGTTTAAAAAAATGTTCACTTAGTAATAATGCCAAATTAAAAGTTTTAGTTCAAAGTACATTTTAAACCATTATGTTTTGATGATCTTGTCATGCTTTATCAACTTACACTCATTATTTCGATTAACATTAAAGCATAGGTACTGCAGCATGTTATTTGATATAACATGTAATAAGTTAATGTTTTTAAAAATATTCCTAATCCTATTGATGAAGAAGCAATTTGATATATTTAAAATATAACACAAGTTTCAATAGAAAAGACAATGAAATATTTTGGTTTACTAGAAATGCTTGTGATTTAGTAGTGCACTTTAAACATATTTCAAAGACAATAGAAAAATGGTTCAATGGGTGTCTCTATCGAACTTTAGGGATCTTGACCCAATTTTAAAGAAGCCTTTATTCCAAAAAGGTCCTATAAGGAGAAATTATTGCATTATTCTTTCATGTTTTACAGGTTATTTGAGTGCACACTCATTCACACTTAAATATATTCTTTTAAAGTACAGTTTTCTTAAAAAACTCTTTTTAAAGGTATACCAAAGTGTACTACTTTTTCCACAAGGGTTGTTAAAATATGGTTAATAAAAAAACAAACTCCAGAGTCTGTAAGTTCACTTTGAAGCTATCGTTTTATATCCGAGATTCCAGTGCAGAGTGAAAGCTCCACTGCGCAGTCGAAAAGTTAGGAAAGCAATCCGAATTGGGTCGTGACGGAGGTTCAGAACAGCCGGTCTGTTGCAGGACGTCCCTGACCTGCCGAGGTAAGGTGTGCATCAGCCAATTTTCCGCAAGAAACCCGCCCCCACGGAGCCCAAAACAGCACCCCAGCTCGACGGGAAGTTCCTCCAGACTGTTGCCCCGCACATCCAGATGGGACAGCTGAGTCAACCCACCTAGACCCGCCGGCAAAGATCCCAGCGAGTTATTCGCAACGTTCAAGCTGCGAAGTTCTATGCAGCTTCCAAACAGCTCCTTGGGAAGGCGTTCGAGTCGGTTAGCGCTGAGGTCCAGTTCGCTTAGCAGCGTCAGAGCGCCAACCTCCGCCGGAAGCACTTCCAGAAGATTCCCGGCCAGCAGGAGGCGTCGCAGTTTGCGTAGTGTGAAGAGAGCCGACGGTAAGTTTCGCAGCTGGTTATGCGCTAAATCCAAGAGCTCTAGCGAGCGCAGCACTCCTACAGTAGCCGGAAGAGCCAAGATTTGATTACAAGCAAGTCGTAGACTGGACAAACGGCGCAGATGCTGCAATCCCAACAGCTCCTCTAAGGTACGCAGGCTATTGTGTTGCAGGTCCAAAATACGTAGACCTGTGAGCGCTAGCAGTGCTGAAGGCAACCGTTCCAACTGGCATCCGTTCAGCTGCACCTCTGCTAATCCGGCTACACGCCTCAGTCCCGTAAGCACCAACAACCTAGTTCCCTCGTTGTATATCTCCAGTTTTACCAGACTCCCGGCTAATTCGCTGAGCTCCCCCGGGATTGTCTGGAGCGCGCCGCGCAGCACCAGGACTCGCAGGTGCCGCAGCTGTCGGAGGCTCACAAGGGCCCAGCCGCGCCCCATCCCGCCCTCGCTGCTCAACCTCCCACTCAGGTGCAGCTCCTGCAGGCCGCGGAGGGAGTAGACCCAGGCCGGGATTTCGGAGGCGTGGGTGAAGGTGAGGTGCAGGGTCTCCAGGTGTTCCTGAAGGTGTTGCAGGGCTGCGGGCTCCACTGAGGCAGTGCAGTGGTAGAGGTGCAGCTCCCTGAGGAGTATACACGCCTAAATCAATACATACAACAACCTCTGGTCTACAGGACATCTTAGAAACAGGTATGTGTCAGAGTCTTTTGTGCTCATGTCACATTGTGTGCCGTCTGTGTATCTGCCTGTCTGTCTGTCTATCTATCCATCCATCCATCCATGCATCCATCCATCCATCCATCCACTGTATATGTGTATCTATTAAGGTTGTGACGGTGAGGATATTTTCTCACCGGTTAATCGACGTGTAACAACACCGGTAATACCGGTGTCACCGGCGGGGGCTTTTAAATCGCTAATTTAAAGGCAAACGTAAAATGCGCACGTTTTCACGGGCATACATAACGGTGCGGTAGTGCGGGAAAGAACTGTTTTGTTATTGTGCCCTGAATATAGCCTGGTTCAACCAGACTCTAGTTCATTTCATTTCAGAAGTAAAATGAAATTGAGCGGAAGTGCGTAGGAGGGCGCAGCCAGGCTACCCTGAATATGCACTAGTTTGAAAACGAAACTAACTTTTGATTGACAGACATGTGATCTGACCAATCAAAATCCACCATTTTTGTCCAACAAAGCAGTCAGGAGAGTTAGTAGATTAAGTAGAGTCGGTGGAACTTGGCTTTATCAGGCAATCTGTCACGACACATTAAAGAGCCACAAAACGGTAGGCCTATTTATTGTTTGATTTTCTTTGACTACTTTTGAAGTGATTTTAAAATAACTTTGACTTCATTTTCGACCAAATTTGAAAGTTGAGACTGTTTCCGATTAAATATTACCTGCTCGGTCGTGTCTGTCAACGCGTTGTCAGTGTCCTCTATTTTTCACTGCTTGAGAACATGGGTTGAATCCGAAATCACCCCCTAAACCCTCATTTACTAGGCCTATTCACTATATTAGTCCACTAATACTGTTCACTTGAAGGAGTGAATGAGAAGGAGTAAGTAAAAACGAGTGAGCGAATTCGGACAGCCGTTGATCAGACAGTGATCTGACACGCGTCCCATTTTCTCACAAATCTCTACGTTTAAGACTGCTCTTATGGACATTTTGGCATATTTTGTGTTTGTTCAAGCCCGAAAGAGAACTCGATACCGACGCACGTCTTTTCTGTGGGTCGTGTGTGTGTTAATAGGCAGGATTTAATGACTACTACTATCTATATATAATCAGCTTATATATATGTGCGCTTTTCTACCTTGACCTTGTTCTCGTGTGTGTCAATGTGAACACCCACCTGAGTGTGGTCATGTTAGATATCTGTGCTGTGAGTTTGGCGTCTCCGATCAGCTCCAGTTTCAACACCTGTAACTGGCTGAGGGTGAAGAGGGCCGGCGGCAGGCGAGGAAGAGCCACGAGCTGCAGCAGAGATTGGCCCTGCGAGTCACTCGTGATCATCGACCGCAAGCGCTCGGCTCCCCAGCGCCGCTCCAGACTCTCCTCCAGTAGGCGAGTCTCGCTGACCGGCGAAAGGAACACAGACAGGCGCTGGGACAGCAGAGGGTCGTACTGGTCGGCCATGTGCAAGAGGAATGCCATGTCATTGTGAAGGTCAGGTGCGTCTAACATGGATCCTTTCTCACGTAGACTCTGGAAAGAGTACTGCCTCAAAGACCTGAGGATTAGGCATATTCAATAAGATTTCATCATAGTTTCATCTCAAACCATTATAGATTACAACAGTCGGGTAAGTAAAAATGGGAAAAAGATTTGTAACATTGACTTATGAACCTGTTAGTTAATCGATGGTAAATGGTTCTGTTTAAGACCTATTTTAAAACTTACTTTTATAACTTGTTTAGCAGTGGAATTCCTGGAGAAAAACTGTACATTACCCATAATGCTGTACAGATAATACCACCAATCAGAGTCAATTACTATCGTGTCAATTGATTTGATTGATATGTGCGAGGGAGAGAGAGCAAGACAGCACTCGTGTTGTTTGAAGATGAGAGTGTGTATCTCTCTCTCTCTCTCTCTCTCTCTGCTCGTTATGTGCCCTGTCAAGCGCAGCAGTGATTCTATTCTACATCACTCACCAATAAAAATAAATAAATGATCTGACGGTTTTAGAAGATTAACAACCCGAATCAAAAAAACAGACCCAGCCTCTATTTGAGACCGGCTTTTTTTTTACCCAAACCTGCAGCCAAAGAGACAGGCGTATATTTGGGATGCACTCCATTTGCATTTCGCAACTTTTTAAAACACAGACACGTTGGTTCAGTCATCAGAATCTCTTGACACTTATACATGGAGACAGACTACAGACTACATGGACACAGTGCTCTCATGTCTGAGGACGCCCGTACTTGTGGAAGATCCAGAAGAGGGCGTAGACGCCCAGCAGGCCGAACAGAAACAGCAGAGAGATGTAGGCTTGCATCAGCTTGCGCAGGACGGAGGACAGCGAATGACTGCACTGGAAGAGGCTGTAGCCGGTCAGAGCGTGAGAGTGAAGCTGGCAGACATGACTGAAGGAGATGGAGCTCAGGAGAGGAGTAGTGTAGCTCACGATTAGGACGAACTTCAGGACCTTGAACACCGTCTGAGCAGTGTACACCTACAGGACGAGGGGTTGAAATACATGTGAAGATACTTGTCATTAAGGGGGTAGTTCATTCTATTATATTCTACTCTGTTCTATTGACCCTTCGCTAAGCCCCGCCCTCCCTAGTTACTGTTGCTACGCCTGTCAAGCTTTCGCGGCTGGCCCATCTATTATAGTGTGGATGCACCCAGTGTCAGATATCCCAATGAGATAATTAGTAATTTTCGGCGAACAAGTGAAATATCTGAGAGAGCAAGACAAAAGGGACTACAGTATGCATTCGAGGGATATATTCATGACATTATATGCAACCGATTAGAGAATAATTTCTTAAAAATTGAAGTTAAAGCCTAACGTTATAGTCCCAGCGCAAGCAGCAGCGCCTCATACGCTGACCGTTCAAATGGGAAACACAAATTGAGGAACAGCTATGTTCATAAACAGCAGGGTATGTGAAAATAATCTTAATAATTATAAAAACAGCTTATCAATAAATCTTGTGGAATAACACTAATACCGGGAGAGCCGCGGTCGGACGTTAGTAGGACGTCGATTAACAAAATGCTGAAATATATTTTAAAGTATGTCAGGGAGCTTTTGTCTTGTCTCTTTAATCGTCTTATTTTACGTTATATCATTATGACCAAAGAACCGTCAATATTTCCAAGCAATAGGTGTTTTTGTTAAGCATGATGTCGACATTTACCAGAATGGGTCTCGCACATAGACGCTAGATCACGCCAATCATTTCTCCCCTTGGCTTTTAGATTTTCTGGAAGGAAAACAATTCCTCTCCCCCGTCCAAACTTTTAGTATACCGGTATCAGATTTGCACAATCCATTCCCTCGTTCGAAAGCTTGCCAGACCTCCCGCGCATAGTTACGGTTGCTAAGACATGATTGGCCAGTGGCGGTTTTCGGGCGTGGCTTAGCGAAGGGTCAATTCTATTCAGTATATAACAGTAGTTTTACCACACTATGTTAGTCATTGGGGACCAGCAACTGTCTTAATATCCACATTCTTTAAAATATCTTCTTTTGTGTTCAACAGAACAAAGAAACCACATTTGTGGCTAGTAACCAAAAGTTGCTGTTTTGAGTTTAACAATGACATGAAACTGAAACTCAATCCACCAGTGGTGATAAAGAAAGATTATATTGTTCTCACTGTTTGCAACTTAAAACGGAAGACTTGTGCGTTTTGGTCGTTCATTGACACGACAACAGTGTTTTGGTCGCCTGAAAACGCAAACCTTTGAAAATGGGTTTCAAAATGCAAGTTTTTGAAAACAGTCTCTGTTTAAACAACAAAAACAAGAATCTCTGAAGACAATGAAGTCACGCACATGCGTGTTATGTGTTCACCCTATAGTGTTTCATCGCCATCTAATGGACTGGCAGAAGAATACAGCATTTTTAGTCGTTTTCTCAGATTTGTGTGAACGGGAATCGTTTTGACAATGGTGTCGTCTGTACGTGGAAAACTCAAGGGAAAAACTCAGTTTGTCGTTGTCGAGTAAACATGCCAGTCTTCCAGATTTTGACATCACACCAGCAGCACTCTAATAAGACAAAACTGTAAACGTGATGAACTAACTTATAGGTTACCTTAAAAATAACATCTGAACTCTCGCAGTGAGCGCGAAACCTGCGCACTCTCTCGAACAACGCTCTGGCCTGCTCCCTGTCGCTGCGGTCCAATGTGGCTCCCGGTCTAGACCCGTCCGGGACGACTTGCGCTGGCAGAAGCGGCTCGTTAAGCGACCGAGCGGAAAGCGTGGAGCAGTGGGATAAAGTGGAGGGACATGGAGACGGTTGTGTCGTAGTGGATGCACTATCAGTTCCCGCCAGCAGAGGGCTGTCCGTTCCCGAGTCCAAACTCGACTTTCGCGTTTTGTACGATGTTGTTACCTGCACTTTGGGTCGCGTTACTTGCTCCGCCTCCGAAAAGCGAGTATCCAGTTTGGCCGTGTGCGAAAGCGCTCTTGTCGTCCAAGGTGATTCGCAACATTTGGCGAGGAGCGACAGGAAGTGCTCGATACGAGCGGACGTGAGCGGGAAGTGGAACCAGAAGCAGCCGCTAGCCAGCAGAACCAGCGTGTGGAGCAGCGTCACATACGGTAGAAAGCGCGAGAACCAGGGAAGCGCCTCGTGATAGCAAACCTGGCTGATGTAGACATACTGTTGGTAGTCCAAGTTGGTACGTCGCCCCTTTGCTGGACTCCCGAGAGACTGTTTTGCACCTGTGTATACGAAATCTGACATGGGCTCCATAGTAGAGCTGTAGTTGGTGGAGAAGGAGTAAACAGGGACGCACACGACTCCGTCCCGGGACAGCAGAAGAGTCCCAGCGAGGATGGACACCATTAGCATTAGCACCAGCAGGTAGTCCATGAAGACTTCCCACCACGGCTTCAGAAGCTTATAACTGCCCTGACGCTCACCGCCCGACCACAGCTCAGACAGCGTGAACATCTACAGTCAGAGCGAAAGGAGAAACCAAATTCAGTCAATTCAACACTGCATCAAATCTACGAATCAAAAAGCAAACAGCAACTGTTTGTTTAAAATGTTACATTCAAAATTCAATGCTGGGGCATTGTAATTCAGTGGTTCTGAGTTTTTGGTAGGCACTGCTATGCGGTTGTCATGGTGTTCTGGTTGTTAGTGTGTTGTTATGTGGTTACTAGGGTGTTAATGTGTTTCTTTGCTGTTGCTTTGATGTTCTGAGAGTTAGTTACATTGCTATTTCAACGTTTTGGGTGGTTGTTAGTGCACTGCTATGTGGTTACTAGGGTGTTAATGTGTTAATATGTAGTTTCTTCAGTGTTTTGCGTGGTTGTTACTGCATTGCTATGTAGTTACTAGGGTGCTAGTGTGTTGCTATGAAGTTGCTTTGATGTTCTGGGTAATTATTGATGCATTGCTATTTGGTTAGTAGAGTGTTAGTGGGTTGCTATGAGGTTGCCAGGGTATTCCGATTGGTTGTTAGTGTGTTGCAATATGGGTACTAGGGCGTTAGTTGCTATGCAGTTGTTTCAGTGTTCTGGGTGGTTGTTATCATATTGTTATGCTTTGCAAGGGTGTTCTGATTGATTGTTAGTGTGTTACTATGTGGATGCTTCATTGTTTTGGGTGGTTGTTAGAGCGCTGCTATGTGGTTACTAGGGTGTTAATGTGCTGCTATGTAGGTTCTTCTGTGTTTTGGGTGGTTGTTAGTGTGTTGCTATGTGGTTACTAGGGTGCTAGTGTGTTGCTATGAAGTTGATTTGATATTCTGGGTAATTGTTGATGCGTTGCTATGTGGTTTGTAGGGTGTTAGCGTGTTGCTATGCGGTTGCTAGGGTATTTCAATTGGTTGTTAGTGAGTTGCTATATAGGTGCTTGGGTGTCAGTTGCTTCAGTGTTCTGGATGGTTGCTGTTATATTGTTATGCAGTTGCCAGGGTGTTCTGATTGGGTGTTAGTGTGTTACTATGTGGATGCGTCAATGTTTTGGGGGGTTGTTTGTGCACTACTATGTGGATATAGGGTGATAATGAGATTTTATGTTCTATATGTTGGTCTCTAGAAATGAGGCACCTTTAATGTGGGTCTGTGGCTTTTTTCTGCTGTTTTCTGGTCCAGCAGGTGAAAATACAGCGTCTGATCACTCAGTAACAGCAGTACACTAGTGACAGAACTCAGTAAACACACCTCTAAAGGAGCTTCTAAAGTTATGTTTAGTTATGAAGTTTGACTATTGAAATGAAAATGTGTCTATAATGAGATATGATTCGGCACATAAAGCTGATTGCATGAATCCAGAAACCCGAAGTCCTGCAGAATCTCATCACACTACATCATCTAACCTATATGCAAAAAATACTTAAAGTTAGTGAAATGCACTTACTGTGATACGTCGTCAGAACCGAAGCCACGCTTCATGCAGTGTTGAAAGCCCCGGTCCGGTGCGGGCCGGTTTGTTCTCGTGCACTAACTTTCCCCTATTCTCACACTCAAGGGCCCCAAAGCAGCTTTCAGGTCTCCATGGCAACCTGGACATAATGGGCTCATTCACATTACAACACGAAAGAGAGCCGCTGATTCACAAGCAAAACACAGAAATAACAACATGAAATATATATGTGAATTTATCTGGTTTTCTGTGTTTACTCAGGACTCTTCAGGTCCTCGAAAAAAAACACATTCCTCTTAAAGCAGTGCAGCAAATGTAAACAGCAGGCGGCGCTCACGAGTCACTTTACATGAGTTTAAACACGTCAAAACCTTGAGAAACTCAATACTGTAGTTTTATGATTTTGTTTGGAAAAAACTTATGTCCTGGATTATGTTTAGTCAAATTGACTTAAAATGATAGATTATTTTGTACAATTTTAATCACAAGCCACTTTTTGAAAGTTAAACTTACATGTTTGTAGTAGCTAGAAGCAACTTGAAATTTGAAATAAAAAAGAAAGAAATACAAATATAGAATTCAATACATTTAATTAAATAATATATTTAATTAAAAATGTATATGCAAATAATGTAGTTGTGCAGGAAACCCCTGTTTCCCCGAATATCATCTTGTCACACATTTTTAGTTTTCTCACACCGGGGATTTACAAAAAGCCCACACATCAGATTGAGACGTGCACGGAAAGATTTGTGTGAAAACTAAAAGGATTTTCATCAAATATTTCAGAAAAAGAATGATGCCAGTTTTAACCAGTCAATAATCAATGCATATTTATATCTTTACATTAAAGATACAAAGATATAAAGAAAAGGCTGGTTTGGGGCGGCCGTTCTATTATGGAACTTTAAGGGTTTCGTCAGACGCATCATGAGGTTCCATCATGGGATCATTTTATGGATTCATTTATGTAAATGAATTAATCTATATTACGTTATATAACTATTTTTAATTACATGAATTTAATGAATTAAGTAGCTCATAAACACTTTATAACTAGAAAAATGTAAATAACCTTTTAAACGTGAAAGAAGTGTGCAATCCCTTAAGAAATATTTCCTAGAGCCATATTTGGAAAGACGTGAACGTTATAATTTTTATTTTTAAATTTTTAAGTTGAGCATTGCTTTTTGCGTTTTCAATATGCTGCGACATAAACACAATTCTCTTTTTCACTATGGTTTGGGTTTTTTTTTTTTTTTTTTGAAGTCGACTATCTAATTTTAAGCTTATTCCATATTGCTTTATTAATATTCATTACAGGTACATCATTTCATATTTAGTTATGTTCTTAAAAATCTATCATGCAATCTGATCGCCATAACTTGAAACAGCGACGTCATAATACTGACGAATTGGGACGTCTTTTGACCATACGTCAACATCCGCCTTTTTAGGGTACCCTTAAACGTCGGCGAGATGACGTTATCGGATCCTAACCCTACCCCAGACCTGAAACTACCCCGTTACCTCACTGACGTTAAAGCTAAAGTGTCTCGGGATCGTCAACTAATCGACGTTTAAGGTACCCTAAAAAGGCGGATGTTGACGTATGGTCAAAAGACGTCCCAAGACGTCAGTTATATGACGACTTGGGATGAGACTGTGTTACTTGAAACGGTTGTGCCAAAGGCCTGAATTGACAAGCCGTTGAGTTTGGTGAACTTTTTCCCCTTTGTTGCCATTGGCTTTTGGCTCAGTCGGGGACATTAATTAATGCATCATTTAATTTAATATTTAACAATAATATTGATTTGCCTGTATTGACACCATTATATGAGAACTGAACTGAGTTGGACGACGACATAAGTTTTCTCCAGAGCAGCTATATATAAATGAACTAAATGAATAACTTGTTTACAACAAAAATGAAACATCACTGAACTTCCTCGAGCTGGACTGACGCAAACAAACTTTGTAACAGTAACTTACAGACAACAATTATCCAGTAGCAAAATTTTGTGTGGTGTTTTTCTCTGTCAATTTGCACTGCCGTATTTAGATTTACAGTAACTGATCATTTCCCAGAATGCATTGAAAATCTACAGTGACAACAGAACTCATTTACAACAATCGGTATTGTAAAAACTGCTATATAAATGAAGGTGACTTGACTTCAGCACAGATTCCTGAACTAAATGAATGTTTCAGCCTTTAATGTTCTCATGTGTATACATGCGTATCTGTGAGAAATCTTGTGCTGCGCGCGTGTTCATCTTGAGCAGACCGTGTTTGTGTGACAGAAAAAGCGTCCATCTCCCTGCCTCTCGGACGTGTGGTTTGACACCTCGAGTCTCTGAACCAGCAGGGTGTGTGTGTGTGAATGGGCAGGACTGTACACACCCTGTTCTTCACCAGGAGGACTCTATGTGGGGCTTTTATAAGAAGCTTCTGGTAATAGATCAGGCCTACATGCGGTTTCCCCCAAAAACCTGTGTCCAAGCGCCCCGCCTGAGATTCCCAGCAATCCTGGGACAAGAAACTATTGATTTGTGCTTGTGTGTCCAGACCATCTTTTGGCTGTGACGCTTTGAAGAACGTAAACTCACAATCACACACAGCAAGACTCATGAATTCACCAATGACCTTTTAGTGTTCACTGTAATAATTACACACACACACACACACACACACACACACACACACACACACACACACACACACACACATATATATATATATATATATATATATGTACAGTGTTATTTTATTTTATCATTAAGATAAGGACTGATTATATTGTTTATAATCAGTCCTTATCTTAATGATAAAATAAAATAACACTGTATATATATATATATATATATATTATATAGTTATATATAATGTTATATATACAATATATATATATATATATTAATGATAAAATAAAATAACACTATATATATATATATATATATATATATATATATATATATATATATGAAGAGTTCAGATGCAAAAGCAATGATAATTACCTATTAATTGTTATTTAAGTGAAATTACTGAACTTAAATATACTAGTTTGATAAAAATCCTTATTAAAGAAGAAAATTTCAAATGGCATTTAGAGGCTTTTGCATCTGAACTCTTCATATAGTTATAATGTTATATATATATATATATATATATATATATATATATATATATATATATATATATATATATATATGAACAGTTATAATAAATCTTGAATCTGGAATAATATAATCTTTAATCTTAATGATAAAATAAAACGTTACAGTGCTACAGTGATTTCTTTTCCAGCTTATCTGTAAATTATCTAACATGTCTAGAAATGAATCATCTTCATTCTTAATTCTGGTTTTGTTTGGTTTCATCACACCTGAAGTGGAAATGTCAGAGACAGTCTTGAGGTGTCTGATGTGACTCTCTGCAAACACATCGCCAGATTTCCATCTTATAGATGAAAAGGAGAGGCAGAGAGTCTGTGATGCCTGATGATGTCATCGCCCGGTGCTCGCAGTGAGTATCTTGAGTACGGTCGAGCAGCGCGATTCACACACCTCCATACACACCTACTCTAGTCTAGTGCACTCGACAGACAACAGAAAGACCAAAAAAAACAAGAGAGCAAGTGATGCCAGGCCGAGGAGGTCGTGGGTCATGGAAAGGCCATTCAGACAGTCATTCTGACTCCATTACACGCCGAAAACACGCGTTAAGGGGTTTTCTGACGGTCTTATGAAAACGTTCTCACGCTATGACATCTTTCATTCCATTCACCAAGTTATCATCTGCTCGTCTGCTTTTATTTGATCAAAATAAATGTTTTATATATGTGTCATGAGACTGAAACTGAGCACTGACAAACTGAAAGTGCAATTCGGTCTTCGTGTTCAATATCTATTGTTTTAGCACTTAAAACCAACACGTGGTTCGCTTGTAAAGTGTGTTTGTGCTTCTTTCTTTACTGTAAATTACACTTCCAGTAATGAAATGTGCTATCGTAGGACTGCTATCATCTGATTATCATTCTCTGCATCTGTGTTTAAAGGCTGATGTTTAGTCAACACACTATAGGTCAGCGATGCGTTTCTTAAAACTCAAAAAGGATTTGAGAGAGGTGGGTCGTGAGAAAGTGACACGTTTATTTGTCACCCTTCCCCTTCATTTTCTCACTGCAACCACAAACAGGTTGTAATGCATGAGCAATAGAGAAAATGAAGGAATGATATTATCAAGAAGGGTTGTATTGTTTGGACGAATTTCTATCTGCAACTTTCGCAGTTTGGTGAGGTTAAAACATGATTTGATTTTGTGCTTCTGAAAATTGCGGTTCACTTTAATGCCTGTTTGTCAAACACACAGCAGCCAGAAAAGACAAAAGATATAAAAGTTTAGAGGCCAACTAATGGAAACACTGATCACCATTGTGGTGATTTCAAATGAAACACAATAGAGTTAAACCTCTGTTAATTCTTAATAAGAACTTCTCTAGATGTCTGACAGAAATAAAGTCAATCTGGTTAGTAATAAGTGAAGCTGGTAATGCTATTTGTGGAGTTGTTTAATCCTCCTCTGCTGAGATCTTCACAGATTGAATGTCTTCTTTTTATCTTGATTGAATCTAAGGATGTGGCTGAAGTCAGATGTACTTCTTGTGTTTCTGCTCGTCTCTTTTTCACTTTTCTTCAGTGATTCTGCTTGTTAACAGGCTTGTTGGCTCCGATAAGGTTCTGGTTTATTTATTTGCTCCTGGCTGACATGTGGCATTGCTATGGCTTGTTTGTGGCCCAGATCGGGCAAACAGGAGTGGGCCACCCAAATGCCATCATTACATGTGCCAGATGTGGGCCGGATCTGGGCTGACAACCCGGTTTCATCCCAAGACGTCATATAACTGACGTTTTGGGACGTCTTTTGACCAAACGTCAATATTCGCCTTTTTAGGGCCCCCTTAAACGTCGGTAGATGAGGTTATGGGATCCTAACTCTACCCCATACCTAACCCTAAACCTAACCCGTCACCTAACTGACGTTAAAGGTAAAGCGTCAGTTGTATGACGGCCCGGGATCGCCATCTACCGACGTTTAAGGTGGCCCTTAAAAGGCGGATATTGACGTATGGTCAAAATACGTCCCAAAACGTCAGTTATATGACTTTTTGGGATGAGACTGTGTTAGGGCTGACACAATGTTGCTATGTGGGATGCATCTATATGCATGTTCAATTGTTCATTATAAGAATGATGATAATCATAATCAATCAAGAATGATGATAATAATTTGTTTGCTGGGATGATAACAACCCAGCAAACAAATTTAGGTTCTGGGAACGTTAGTTTTTGGTTCCCACCTTAAGCTTAAGGGAACGTTCCCGGAACATTCTCGGCTTACATTATAAAAATGGAACCTAAAAATAACCTACATGGAACGTTCCTATAACGTTTTGGTTCCCAAAAAATACATTCATGGGACAATAGGAATGTTAGGGGAACGTTCTGTGTTTGCATAACTATAAATAGGCTATTTAGTACCCACCACACCGACAGACAACAACTGATAACTGAAACTGATAAATGAAATTAACTATAACCATCCGCAACTGAAGTGTTTTTTTTTTTATTGTTTTTTTTAATCTCGCTTTAAATCCTCGCGCTCTTTCAAGTCAGATTTATTTTGATTGGCTGTCTATCATCGTTCATAAACTGAAAAGAAATCGCTCTGACTGTGGTTGCAACAATGGACTGCTGTAAATCGGAATAAGTTGCCAAAAAAAAAAGAAGAGGTATTCAATTGGATTTATGCCCAGTTGCACTACTTCCTGAACTTCAGCCAGCTCCTTGTTTCCTGTCTGCCATTATTGGCCAAATTGATTAATTCAGGTGTGGCTGATTATTATTGCCATGACTGAGGTCAGGTACACCTGAATTAATCAATTTGGCCAATAATGGCAGACAGGAAACAAGGAGTTGGCTGAAGTTCAGGAAGCCTACATGATAACCAGCTCATGCTCCACTCGTCGTCACCACATGGTAACTCCCAAATTTCAATGGGAAATTAATCCATGCGCTCGAGATTATGGTCGGGAGATTTTCCACACAGATTTCGTTTATTCAAGTTCACGCTGATTTCTATTGTTGGACCATTATTAGCCCGCGAAATTATAATGTGACGGCACGCTTTGAAAAAAAAAAACACGTTATTTATTGTTGTAGTTATCGTCGTTGATGTGAAGTTTATGTAGGTCATTTTAATTTGTACAATTTTACACAGGTGTTTCAAAATCATTTGAGATCATAAATGACTTGTTATAAGCTTGTTGTGTGTTTTTCTTTCCTGACCCGCACAGCTGGTGAATCTCACTCAGATGAAGCTGTGAACTAGATGAATTTCCAGTGTTCAAATCCCCTGAGCCACAAACCCTCAGAGACTCGAGATGCTTATCGCGACTCACTCGTTCCCCCGGCGGGCGCGTCAGGAGCGTCGCTCTGCGGTGAGCGCGGCACGTCTGCAGGCGCAGCAGGTGAAGCGGTGGGCTTGTGGCGGGTAAAGACGAGCAGGAGCTCCAGGGGGAGATGGAGGGACTGGTGGGCTTCTTTGTGTGCATTGGTCTCTACGTTTTTCAACATTGTCTTCTTTGCATCTTTCTAGGAACTCGACAGAACGCGCTTTGTGAGCTTTCTTGAAAGTGGCTTTGGTAGGAAAGTGTCTGCAAGTGAAAACGAATGTAAAGTGAGGTGAAGGAACATCTTTACAATGTGTTATGAATGTTTTAATGTTCCCGTTCTCGTTCTCTGCATTATATTAGGCCTCTATGGTTTTAAACGCCATTTTGAAAGGTGCGAGTTTCAAGGCAAGTTTTGGTATAATCAATAAGATTCATTATTTAACTAGTTAACATGGCATTTTCAGCATTACTTTCATATTAATTCCAACATAAAATGTTACTTTAGTTATAGGGATACCCCACTTTTTTTGGAAATAAAAATGTATTTTCATTTTACCACTCCCCCAGAGTTAAACAGTTGGGTTTTACCGTTTTCGAATCCATTCAGCCACTGATATTCTTCTGATATTTAGAAGAATATCAGTAACCAGACTGTCTGGTTACTGATATTCTTCTAAATATCAGAAAATCGGCTGAATTGATTTGAAAACGGTAAAACCCAACTGTTTTAGTTGTAAAATGAGCCTATTTCCAAAAAAAGTGGAGTATCCCTTTAAAGCTGCAGCCCGTAGTTTTTCCTCTTTGTCGCCATCTCTGTTCGAAATCTGCAATTGCAGTTGTTTGTGGAATTACCAACTTTACGTGGGTTTTGATTCGGCACGGCACAGCGCGGATGAACACAATGTTTGAGGAGAGTGTGTGTCGCTGCCATTCAGAATCACAGATTCTACTCTTTGGAAGTATGACCAGCATACGAATTTTCACCGGAAAATGTCATCTAAACAAGTAAGTAACATCCATTTTTGTTCTGACCAACTAAGGGGAAAGAAGCATAGCAGTAAATCGTGCTGATTAAATCTAACGATCAATTCAAACAATACAAATCATACTTTGTTCTCAAATTGTTAATGCTAACAACATTAGCATTGCGTGACTACATTTAATGTGTATAAAGGCTACAGTTCAGTTTCCATTTCTGTGCAGTCTAATTTGTAATTGACCCTTCGCTAAGCCCCGCCCTGCCTAGTTACTGTTGCTACGCCTGTCAAGCTTTCGCGGCTGGCCCATCTATTATAGTGTGGATGCACCGGTATCAGACATTCCCAATGAGATAATTAGAAATTTTCGGCGAACAAGTGAAATATCTGAGAGAGCAAGACAAAAGGGACTACAGTATGCATTCGAGGGATGTATTCACGACATTATATGCAACCGATTAGAGAATAATTTCTTAAAAATTAAAGTTAAAGCCTATGTTATAGTCCCAGCGCAAGCAGCAGCGCCTCATACGCTGACCGTTCAAATGGGAAACACAAATTGAGGAACAGCTATGTTCATACACAGCAGGGTATGTGAAAATAATCCTAATAATTATAAAAACAGCTTATCAATAAATCTTGTGGAATAACACTAATACCGGGAGAGCCGCCATCGGATTGGGTTAAGTTAAGTGGTAATTAACGTTAGGACGTCGATTAACAAAATGCTGAAATATATTTTAAAGTATGTCAGAGCTTTTGTCTTGTCTTTTTAATCGTCTTATTTTACGTTATATTATTATGACCAAAGAACCGTCAATATTTCCAAGCAATAGGTGTTTTTGTTAAGCATGTCGACATTTACCACAATGGGTCTCGCACATAGACGCTAGATCGTGTCAATCATTTCTCAGCTTGGCTTTTAGATTTTCTGGAAGGAAAACAATTCCTCTCCCCCATCCAAACTTTTAGTATACCGGTATCAGATTTGCACAATCCATACACACAATGCTTCAGCATGTTCCCTCGTTCGAAAGCTTGCCAGACCCACCGCGCATAGTTACGGTTGCTAAGACATGATTGGCCAGTGGCGGTTTTCGGGCGTGGCTTAGCGAAGGGTAAATTGTCATACCAACAAATCAAATCGAATGTTTTTATGTATTTATTTACCAGGACAATGCATATTAACAACAGTACACCTGCAACATGCATTAGCCAAGGGCTAGTTTTCATCAGTAGTCCTGTTGGCCAGTTGTACGGTGGAACCCTATAGGGAAAGCATAAAACCTTGGACAGTGGACAACTATAAACGTACAACTGTAGTAGTGCAGCTGTGTCTGTTCGCTGCAGCAGACGAACAATATGAACATGTTGAAACTCAGTAGAATTAGTTCTGAAAAACACACACAGCAAAGATTTTGGTAAAGGCGTAAAAACAGCAATCTAAGTATAGCATGTACTGTCAGTAAATAGGCTGTATGTGTTGATGTCTCTGATTGTTACTGGAGTGGTTTTCTATTCCTGAGAAGCACTAACAGAGAAGGCGGACTGACTAATTGCACTTTTTGAAATGATACTTAGAAAAACCAAAGTGCGGTCATGAGATTGAAAAAATCACGAAGGGGTGGTGGGGCCATCCCATGTAAGATTTTGTAAACCTGACATGAATTTGTGAACTTAATTTGATTTTCCCAGCTTAGAATATTGTATTTTAATAAAATTGCGCCGTGATGAAAAAAAAAATGCATTGGTTTCTTATGGAGTACTTGTCTGTTTGTGTAAAAACTGTATTGTAGTGTAAAACAGTTGGTAAAATGAGAGACGATTATTGAGTGCATGACCGTTTTGACATTGAGTTTCTAACAAAGCGGAAATTAGCTGTATAGCCTATTAAATTAGATTTTTTTAACAGGTTTGCATTACATGTGATCTAAAATTGAGTTTAGAGTCCAGATGAATGCCGAGGTATATGTATTCTTGGACATTTTGTATTTTTTCTCCTGACACTAGAATATCTGCATCTTTAGTCATTTCGTGAAAAAACATACCTAGTTTTAGACACATTGAGTTGTAGACAGCATTGATTCAATGTTGTAACTTCGACCATCACGTTTGTGAGTTTGTCAATACGAACAGTCTGTAATCGATGAGAAAGATATGAGTTTATCCATTTTAATGCATTGTCTGAGAGATTAAAAGAGGGTAATTTTGCTAAAAAAATATATATATAAAAAATGTGAAAACAAGAATAAAAGAGAAATATATAAATAAGATTGCACAGTGCATGATAAAGATAATTATTTAGTCTATAATTATTAAAACTCTGGGTTGTTTCAACTCATGTTCAAATATGGACAAACTGAACAGTTTATTAAACTAAAATTTTAAACCCAACGGTTAGGTTTGTCCATACTTGACCCAAAAAACCCAGTCTAACATAAAATCTGATAGTTTACAGCGATGCTGTTCTTCAATTTTCTTCCTGTTTGTCCTTGTTCTGCTGAAGAAGTTCTTCTTAAATCTGCAAAGTAGTAAAACTACAATGGCTTTGTCCCTCGGCATGCTGGGTAATGTCCCTCAGCTGTACACACTGAAATCACAAACCAAATCACACAGTGGGTCGTTGTGGGCGCAGCGTTTCACGTCTCTGTGGTCTCATGAACGTTTCTTTAACCTGCGTCTCTCGCAGCTGCTAAATATTCAGTGTCATCTGATCGGTCATATAAGTGCAGAGAGCAGTTGAAGTCAAATGATCTCCCAGAAGAACACTGTTCACAGAGGTTAGTCTTTTCATCTCAATGGTGTTTTAGTATCAGATGTTTGTTTTTCCTCAAAATGACCAAATAGGCTACACTCTAAAACATGCTGGGTTGTTTTAACCCATTTTGGGTCAAATATAGACAAACCCAAATGCGTGGTTAAAAATGTAAATTATAAATGTAACCCAACGGCTGGGTTTGTCCATATTTGAACCAAATTTGGGTTGAAACAACTCGACTTACTTAAGAGCTGTAAAAACGTGTCAGGTTTGCACTCATATTAACTGCAACAAGTGCTTTTTTGTATATTGTTTGCATGTTTTAACATCCTAATGCATTTACGGTAGGTGTAAAATGACAAGATAAGAAGTTGTTTTCTGAGAAATTGATCAACATGACATGAGTTTATGCTCAAAACCAGAACAAATATCTGCTAGTGGGGTCAGAAAAAGACACTTAATTTAAAGGGATAACAAGTCTGGAATCCGATTTGATTGCACATTTTAAGCATTCAATTTCTTTTCTTAAAAATGATCATGTGGCATCTCTTGCAAATGTACACTCTGGAAAATAAAGGTTCTTTATTGGCATTAAAGTTTCCATTAAAAATCTTTATGGAATCTTTCCATTCCACAAAAGGTTCTTTACAGTGGAACAAAATTTTAAATGTTCTTCACAATAAGAAAAAAAGGTTCTTCAATGCCATCGCTGTGAAAACCACCTTTTCGAACCTTTATTTTTAAGAGTGCATCTTTCAACAAGACAACAACTGAGAAAGAACATCACTTGAAAAGTCAATTTGAGCTTCTCTTCACACTCATTTTTACAGCTGTAGACTCTATAGTTCCTTGTTTGCGTCGGGTTTGATTTTCCTGAGGAATTGTTGGAGAAACTTCTGATACTTTGAAATGTAACGGAGAACATCTCCAACTACATCATGAGACTCACTCAATTATGATGCCGTATGAATTTGACTTGGATTGGCACATTCTGCTCTTTTATCCTGGATGGCCGTTATGCAGAACGAGCAGATTTGCCAGGCGTCCTGATTTGAAGTCTTGTGAGGACACATCAGAAAACATTCACACTTCCTGTGAGACCGTTCTTCCCGCCCGAGTTTGGAGAAGCTTCACAACTGAATCACAACTCAATCAAACAGACGCGTCTTCATCATCGGTCGGACCTCCGCCGGTGAGTCTGACGCCGACACACAGCTAAATACTCACAGAAAGACCAAAATAAATCTAACATGGTTGCACATAAATTCTTTTGATTTCTTTTGAAATCTCTCTAAAATCAAGAAGAGATTTGTAGTTATGCCAAAGGTGTGCATTAGTGCATCAAAAACAACTTTTAGTTGGTGCTCTCAATCGATTAAAAAAGGAACTAGATTAATCACGTTTTTTCTGTAATTAATCGCAATTAAAACACGTTTATACGTTTTTTAATATGTTTTATAATGTTATAATGCAGTTAATCTCCAAATGAATGTGGAAACAACATAAAAACAGTATATTTGTCTAATATACTCTTGTCATTCTCGTTGTTTGCGGTCATGCGAAGGTGTCTCATGCATGAGTGTTATTGCGCGGCTCGTCAAGCTTTAATTTGTGGCTCGAATCGCATGGCGGTGAGTAATACGGTGATGTGATGATCATGCAGTCACTACAGATATTTCATTAAAAACATTTAAAACAAGTAGGACTATAACATTACCCATTAAAAGCTCAAAGTGTAAAATCATTTCGATCGGATTGAAAGGGTTTATCGAGAGATCATGTAAACACTTGATCGATTAAAAACCGAAACTGAAAGTTTCTCCTAGCTGTTCTCCTGATGAAGAAAGTGTAGTATAAATGGGTGTCCCCCGTCACTCCATATAGGCTAATTCTCCTTTCCCTGTGTGGAGCAGGACAACAACAGTCCGGTTTCAGACTCGCATCCACAGACGACTGGTTTAGGCATTTTTACTGCGTGATGAATAGGCTATTATTAAGACAAATTATGACAAGAATCGGATAAAGATTAAATCTGCTGTTTAAAAGCAAATAGCCTAAAGAAACAATGTAGGAGAATGGTTTTAACAGCGGGAAACTCCGTGTGTCAAAAAAAAAATAATTCCGATTTGAATCTTTTGACTTATAAACGCGAACATCAACCCGAACATTAGGCAATCACACATCACGATGCTTGGCGCGTTCACGTAAAATACATTCAGATTCATCAATCGGAATTAATTCAGTCCGATTGAAACAAAAGTTGTGCATATCAACATTTGCTCTCTCTACGAATGTGCTCTTGGATGGTTAGATGATGGGCTAATTTAGAAAAAAAAAAAGTAACTTAAGGTAGGCTACTAATTCTGGGATGAATATATTCTGGAAGTCCTGCTTTTTTGTCATTAAGGGAAATCAGCTTAGTCAGGTTTACAAAATCTAAGTAATCTGCTTAGTTTATGCGAATAAATACTAAGGCACCAATTCAGACCAAACTTGTAAAAGTGTAGTGAGTTTTATTAATGGGATGAAAGTTTAATACATTTATGGAGGGTTTTCAATAAGTCATAAAGCGAATGATATTGAGCTGCAGGTGAGCGAGCCGGCGCAGGTGTTTCACATCTCTAAACCTCAGATTCTGTGGTCTTCAACTGAACTCACTCTTCAACAGCTGCAGCAGCAACCACACACACACACACACTCACACCGAACACTCAATCAGGTTCACTAGATTATACCTGTTACAGCAACATAGCTAGCTTCACACACAAGCCATATGTCGATTTCATCTTCTCACATAATTCAGGATTTATTGGTTCACGTTTATTATGATTTGGAGAATTTACCAAAATGATATGATGATACTAATTGTTATATGAATAAATAGCCTATATATTACAAATGTTGTCAGTTTCTAAATAATCATACTTGATCTATTATTTAAAATATAGTTTTTACTTTTATTTATTGGATAATTTATCTATGATTTGGACCATAACTCTATGATACTGAATGTATAGATTATGTTCATTTGGATAATTTCTATTCATATTTATCTTTACAAATTTTTGTCTCCATTATATATTATCATTTTTAGATCCATATATTATATCAATTTTATGATGGATGACTAAGCGACATAACAATTCGAATTATTCTATTAAATTAAAAATATATATATTTTGTTTATTATGATACCTTCTATAATGATCATTTATATTCTGTATGTATGTATTATATTATACTATATTTTTTATATTGGTTCATTTATCTTTTGATGTGGAGAATTAATCAAAATAACAGTATACTGCTTTAAATAAATACATCATATTTTGAATAAATATATATGTTATAATATGTTTAATATTATTTTTCCAACGTTCATTTTAAAGTATTTACCTTCCTTTACTTTTGGACAATAAAAAAACACTGATGCTATATATATATATATATATATATATATATATAGACTATTATATTCACCTTTATTTATATACTTTTTACTATACAGATTGTTTTAAAGCAGCTTTACAGTAATAACAGAAATAATGCAATGAAGAAGTCTGTTTCAGTATAATCTTATATTGAACTAATTAACTTATTAATAATGTATTCATATAATAAAACATTTAGGATTTGTTGTGCTTTCATTTCAGATTGTAATCTGACCTCGCCCATAGTGGATTCATTCCCACTGATGAAATGCCTCGATCATTTTTAGTGAGAAGCAAGAGGGCGGGGCATCACTCCACAAGACCCGCCCACTCTCAGTATCCTGACCAATCACAAGCTCTGGAGCGGCTGCCCGGCTCCTCCTCCCCCGACAGCAGCCGGTCGACCGTGTGCTGGACCGATAACAGCACTGATGGAGCAGGAGCCGAACACACACCAGGTACACACACACACACACACCAGATACACAGCAGTGACTGCAATGGGCAACTAAATGAAACACTTGCATTGTGGGAGTTTCTCATCACACCTAAAGACACTCATAATGAAAATAGAATCTGAATTATAACCGTTAATCATGAGAACGCAAACATTATCATGAAACAAATCTCCCATAAATGACTCCCATGAAGAGATACAATCATGACTCAACTTGGATGAGTCATCACGATCGTGTTTTCTTTAGCCGAATTAAATACTTCATCACTAACAGTTCTTTTCTATTGTGATAAATTACACCATGTCTCAGTGTGACGACTTGATGTGCTGTTCATCTTTAAGAATACATTTCCCATAATGCTTTGCGGAGAGAATTAATAGGGAAGACGACTGAGTGAGTGATTCAATGAACGCTGCGCGCGAGTTTGGGAAACAGTGCTGACTGGAGAAACCAAGCTTTTGGAAACTCTGGATTAATTAAACTGTTGTTTCCAAGCCATAGATATCCACAATAAAGGCTAGATATCTCATCCGCGCTGCTGGCCAATGGAGGTCGACGTCTGCACCTGGCGGCCATCTTGTCACAGGCAGTTCGCTCACTAGTAACATTGTGTTTTAATGGTGCATTTAACTTGCTCAGTTTTCTACCGATTTTCAAACGGTTTGCTTTTTTATAAACGTCAAAGATGTAGTTATGACACTGCATACTTATGAATAATAAGTGTATAAATAAATAATCATCCACGTTAATAACGTTTGTAAGAAACCAAACCGTTTGTAAATCCGTGAAGATTTCAACGAGATAAGAGTATTTGTGTTCGTGCTGATCCCTCATCTTACATCAGCTTGCCTGTGACAAGATGGCCGCCGGTGATCACGATAGAAACTCCGCCGTAAGATTCCAAGTGCTCTAAACACCGCAGGCTGGCGCCCCCTGCTGGTCAATATAGTGTAAATGCAACAAACACATGTATAATCTCACCTCTTACGAACCAACTGCACATTTTCATGAAAGTGTAATCTAGTAAATGTCATAAATATGATGGTTCTGTATCATTATTTGTATTATTTTGTAGTGCTTGTTTCGTCTGTTATAAGATGGGGCTTGGCAAACTAGGTTAAATCAAGGTTCGGACCAAATGATGTAACGAACCTTTGTTTGCTGAAGTCACGTGACTTGGCGAATTTGAAGCAAGCTGTGAAACACTGATTGAAAGGAGATTTCTAAATGTTTAGAGGCTTCAAGAAGCGGTGTTTTGAAAGCTGGCTAGTAACATTTTTTATCTGAATTCATGATTGCATACTGAGAGGAAAACACAACATCTTCTGTTCTGTGGTGTGTGTGATGGCAGTGAAGCAGCCCAGTGTTTATCCGCCGGACCTGTTGTTGTCTTCTGCTGCTGTGGAGAGGCCGAGCGATCTTGAGCGTCTGATTCAGGCTTTACTCAGTCACCATCAGGCGACCAACGTCCAGACGCCGCTGTGCGAGTGTCAGCTCTGTGCGAAGGTGAGGAACTCAGTCCTGGTCCTGCGTGTGTGTGTGTGTGTGTCCTTTATTATAACACACCTGAGCTCGTCAGCAGAGAACTAATCTATTCAGGGTATGTTTACATGATATGCTTTTCTCCTTTAAGTTTTCCGACAACTTTATCACACGGATCCGCGAAAACGACTTAAATCACTGTATTCTGCCAGGCCAGTAGATGGCGATGAAACACTATAGGGTGAACATGAAATACACACGTGCATGACGTCATTGTCTTCAGAGATTCACATTTTGAAATGCACTTTGAAACCCGTTTTCAAAATTTTGCGTTGCCAGGCCAGTAGATGGCGATGTCCCTTTATAAAGAAACACTACGCCACTATAGACTGAGCATGTAATACGCACAACGTCATCGCTTTCACAAATTCTCGTTTTTCAAACCTAAAAAAAACCCCAAAAGAACGTGTACATTATTTTTGAAACTGACATCATTATCATCTCTGTGTAAACTAAATAAAGTGTGAGTTTGTGAAAAACGTTGATGTCATACACATATGTAGGTGTTCAGTCTGTAGGTGCGTATTAATCTGCCACTTCTTTTAGCTAAATTTAGTATTCATATATGTACATTTGCAGTGGTGGAGGAAGTACTGAATCTCAGTATTTAAGTAAAAATACAAATAACCAGATAAATATTTACTTTAGTAATAGTAGAAGTAACACAATGACAACCATACTTAAGTAAAAAGTAAAAAGTACCTGATTTTAAAATGTACTTTAAGTATTAAAAGTAAAAGTACTTGCATAATTTATTTTCTTAATGTCTATTTTCTAATGATTAATAAAACATTTAATTCTAACTCATTCAACCTAATACTCCTATAATGATGTTCAATAATGATGGAAAAAAAAATGTTGTCACCATTTCTGAAACAAGCTTGCAATTAGGCAATATACACATCATGCTTATCCTTACTATATGTTAATAACTATGGCAGTAAACGCGATTCATTTATGGTGTAATTCTGAACCTCTTGGCTTGCCATAATCCTAACCAAAAGTATATTACACACGGTGCGTTTCCTATGCATGTAAAAACAAATTTTCGCGTATAAATTGAAAAAAACAAAACAAAAACGAAAGGGGTACCACTGTTGTTTTTTTTTCGGGTCGAATTTTTGAGTTTCGATATCTCAGCTCTGGAAGGGTCTAGAGCCTCCATTTTTGCACTCAGGTCTAAGTCTCACGGCCCTCTATCAGAATTCAGAGTTTTGAGAAGATTGGAGAAACTTAATTTTTCGCCCGAAAAAAAAAAAACGAAAGGGGTACCACTGTCGTTTTTTTTTTCGGGTCGAATTTTTGAGTTTCGATATCTCAGCTCTGGAAGGGTCTAGAGCCTCCATTGTTGCACTCAGGTCTAAGTCTCATGGCCCTCTATCAGAATCCAGAGTTTTGAGAAGATTGGAGAAACTTAATTTTTCGCCCGAAAAAGAAAAAACGAAAGGGGTAACACTGTCGTTTTTTTTGGGGGGTCGAATTTTTGAGTTTCGATATCTCAGCTCTGGAAGGGTCTAGAGCCTCCATTGTTGCACTCAGGTCTAAGTCTCATGGCCCTCTATCAGAATCCAGAGTTTTGAGAAGATTGGAGAAACTTAATTTTTCGCCCGAAAAAGAAAAAACGAAAGGGGTAACACTGTCGTTTTTTTTTTGGGGGTCGAATTTTTGAGTTTCGATATCTCAGCTCTGGAAGGGTCTAGAGCCTCCATTTTTGCACTCAGGTCTAAGTCTCATGGCCCTCTATCAGAATCCAGAGTTTTGAGAAGATTAGGGAAACTTAATTTTTCACCCCCCCCAAAAAAACGTAAGGAGTAATACTGTCGTTTTTTTTTTCGGTCGAATTTTTGAGTTTCGATATCTCAGCTCTGGAAGGGTCTAGAGCCTCCATTGTTGCACTCAGGTCTAAGTCTCATGGCCCTCTATCAGAATCCAGAGTTTTGAGAAGATTGGAGAAACTTAATTTTTCGCCCGAAAAAGAAAAAACGAAAGGGGTACCACTGTCGTTTTTTTTTTGGGGTCGAATTTTTGAGTTTCGATATCTCAGCTCTGGAAGGGTCTAGAGCCTCCATTTTTGCACTCAGGTCTAAGTCTCATGGCCCTCTATCAGAATCCAGAGTTTTGAGAAGATTGGAGAAACTTAATTTTTCGCCCGAAAAAGAAAAAACGAAAGGGGTACCACTGTCGTTTTTTTTTTTGGGGTCGAATTTTTGAGTTTCGATATCTCAGCTCTGGAAGGGTCTAGAGCCTCCATTTTTGCACTCAGGTCTAAGTCTCATGGCCCTCTATCAGAATCCAGAGTTTTGAGAAGATTGGGGAAACTTAATTTTTCGCCCCCCCAAAAAAAACGTAAGGGGTAACACTGTCGTTTTTTTTTCAGGTCGAATTTTTGAGTTTCGATATCTCAGCTCTGGAAGGGTCTAGAGCCTCCATTTTCGCACTCAGGTCTAAGTCTCATGGCCCTCTATCAGAATCCAGAGTTCTAAGAAGATTGGAGAAACTTAATTTTTCGCCCGAAAAAACAAAAACAAAAGGGGTACCACTGTCGTTTTTTTTTCGGGTCGAATTTTTGATTTTCGATATCTCAGCTCTGGAAGGGTCTAGAGCCTCCATTTTTGCACTCAGGTCTAAGTCTCATGGCCCTCTATCAGAATCCAGAGTTTTGAGAAGATTGGGGAAACTAAATTTTTCGCCCGAAAAAAAAAAACGAAAGGGGTACCACCGTTTTTTTTTGGGGGTCGAATTTTTGAGTTTCGATATCTCAGCTCTGGAAGGATCTAGAGTCTCCATTTTTGCACTCAGGTCTAAGTCTCATTGCCCTCTATCAGAATTCAGAGTTTTGAGAAGATTGGAGAAACTTAATTTTTCGCCCGAAAAAAAAAAAAACGAAAGGGGTACCACTGTCGTTTTTTTTTCGGGTCGAATTTTTGAGTTTCGATATCTCAGCTCTGGAAGGGTCTAGAGCCTCCATTTTTGCACTCAGGTCTAAGTCTCATGGCCCTCTATCAGAATCCAGAGTTTTGAGAAGATTGGGGAAACTTAATTTTTCACCCCCCCAAAAAAACCGTAAGGGGTAACACTGTCGTTTTTTTTTCGGGTCCAATTTTTGAGTTTCGATATCTCAGCTCTGGAAGGGTGTAGAGCCTCCATTTTCGCACTCAGGTCTAAGTCTCATGCCCCTCTATCAGAATCCAGAGTTTTGAGAAGATTGGAGAAACTTAATTTTTCGCCCGAAAAAAAACAACGAACGGGGTACCACTGTCGTTTTTTTTTTCGGGTCGAATTTTTGAGTTTCGATATCTCAGCTCTGGAAGGGTCTAGAGCCTCCATTTTTGCACTCAGGTTTAAGTCTCAAGGTCCTCTATCAGAATCCAGAGTTTTGAGAAGATTTGAGAAACTTAATTTTTCGCCCGAAAAAAAAAAACGAAAGGGGTACCACTGTTTTTTTTTTTCGGGTCGAATTTTTGAGTTTCGATATCTCAGCTCTGGAAGGGTCTAGAGCCTCCATTTTTGCACTCAGGTCTAAGTCTCATGGCCCTCTATCAGAATCCAGAGTTTTGAGAAGATTGGAGAAACTTAATTTTTCGCCCGAAAAAGAAAAAACGAAAGGGGTACCACTGTCGTTTTTTTTTTGGGGTCGAATTTTTGAGTTTCGATATCTCAGCTCTGGAAGGGTCTAGAGCCTCCATTTTTGCACTCAGGTCTAAGTCTATGGCCCTCTATCAGAATTCAGAGTTTTGAGAAGATTGGAGAAACTTAATTTTTCGCCCGAAAAAAAAAAAACGAAAGGGGTTCCACTGTCGTTTTTTTTTTCGGGTCGAATTTTTGAGTTTCGATATCTCAGCTCTGGAAGGGTCTAGAGCCTCCATTTTTGCACTCAGGTTTAAGTCTCAAGGTCCTCTATCAGAATCCAGAGTTTTGAGAATATTGGAGAAACTTAATTTTTCGCCCGAAAAAAAAAAACGAAAGGGGTACCACTGTCGTTTTTTTTGGGGGTCGAATTTTTGAGTTTCGATATCTCAGCTCTGGAAGGGTCTAGAGCCTCCATTTTTGCACTCAGGTCTAAGTCTCATGGCCCTCTATCAGAATCCAGAGTTTTGAGAAGATTGGAGAAACTTAATTTTTCACCCGAAAAAGAAAAAACGAAAGGGGTACCACTGTCGGGTTTTTTTTGGGGTCGAATTTTTGAGTTTCGATATCTCAGCTCTGGAAGGGTCTAGAGCCTCCATTTTTGCACTCAGGTCTAAGTCTCATGGCCCTCTATCAGAATTCAGAGTTTTGAGAAGATTGGAGAAACTTAATTTTTCGCCCGAAAAAAAAAAACGAAAGGGGTACCACTGTCGTTTTTTTTTCGGGTCGAATTTTTGAGTTTCGATATCTCAGCTCTGGAAGGGTCTAGAGCCTCCATTTTTGCACTCAGGTCTAAGTCTCATGGCCCTCTATCAGAATTCAGAGTTTTGAGAAGATTGGAGAAACTTAATTTTTCGCCCGAAAAAAAAAAAACGAAAGGGGTACCACTGTCGTTTTTTTTTCGGGTCGAATTTTTGAGTTTCGATATCTCAGCTCTGGAAGGGTCTAGAGCCTCCATTTTTGCACTCAGGTTTAAGTCTCAAGGTCCTCTATCAGAATCCAGAGTTTTGAGAATATTGGAGAAACTTAATTTTTCGCCCGAAAAAAAAAAAACGAAAGGGGTACCACTGTCGTTTTTTTTTCGGGTCGAATATTTGAGTTTCAACATCTCAGCTCTGGAAGGGTCTAGAGCCTCCATTGTTGCACTCAGGTCTAAGTCTATGGCCCTCTATCAGAATTCAGAGTTTTGAGAAGATTGGAGAAACTTAATTTTTCGCCCGAAAAAAAAAAAAAGGGGTACCACTGTCGTTTTTTTTTTCGGGTCGAATTTTTGAGTTTCGATATCTCAGCTCTGGAAGGGTCTAGAGCCTCCATTTTTGCACTCAGGTCTAAGTCTCATGGCCCTCTATCAGAATCCAGAGTTTTGAGAAGATTGGGGAAACTTAATTTTTCGCCCCCCCAAAAAAACCGTAAGGGGTACCACTGTCGTTTTTTTTTCGGGTCGAATTTTTGAGTTTCGATATCTCAGCTCTGGAAGGGTCTAGAGCCTCCATTTTTGCACTCAGGTTTAAGTCTCAAGGTCCTCTATCAGAATCCAGAGTTTTGAGAATATTGGAGAAACTTAATTTTTCGCCCGAAAAAAAAAAACGAAAGGGGTACCACTGTCGTTTTTTTGGGGGTCGAATTTTTGAGTTTCGATATCTCAGCTCTGGAAGGGTCTAGAGCCTCCATTTTTGCACTCAGGTCTAAGTCTCATGGCCCTCTATCAGAATCCAGAGTTTTGAGAAGATTGGAGAAACTTAATTTTTCGCCCGAAAAAGAAAAAACGAAAGGGGTACCACTGTCGGGTTTTTTTGGGGGTCGAATTTTTGAGTTTCGATATCTCAGCTCTGGAAGGGTCTAGAGCCTCCATTTTTGCACTCAGGTCTAAGTCTCATGGCCCTCTATCAGAATTCAGAGTTTTGAGAAGATTGGAGAAACTTAATTTTTCGCCCAAAAAAAAAAAACGAAAGGGGTACCACTGTCGTTTTTTTTTTCGGGTCGAATTTTTGAGTTTCGATATCTCAGCTCTGGAAGGGTCTAGAGCCTCCATTTTTGCACTCAGGTCTAAGTCTCATGGCCCTCTATCAGAATTTAGAGTTTTGAGAAGATTGGAGAAACTTAATTTTTCGCCCGAAAAAAAAAAACGAAAGGGGTACCACTGTCGTTTTTTTTTTGGGTCGAATTTTTGAGTTTCGATATCTCAGCTCTGGAAGGGTCTAGAGCCTCCATTTTTGCACTCAGGTCTAAGTCTCATGGCCCTCTATCAGAATCCAGAGTTTTGAGAAGATTAGAGAAACTTAATTTTTCGCCCGAAAAAGAAAAAACGAAAGGGGTACCACTGTTTTTTTTTTTTCGGGTCGAATTTTTGAGTTTCGATATCTCAGCTCTGGAAGGGTCTAGAGCCTCCATTTTTGCACTCAGGTTTAAGTCTCAAGGTCCTCTATCAGAATCCAGAGTTTTGAGAATATTGGAGAAACTTAATTTTTCGCCCGAAAAAAAAAAACGAAAGGGGTACCACTGTCGTTTTTTTTGGGGGTCGAATTTTTGAGTTTCGATATCTCAGCTCTGGAAGGGTCTAGAGCCTCCATTTTTGCACTCAGGTCTAAGTCTCATGGCCCTCTATCAGAATCCAGAGTTTTGAGAAGATTGGAGAAACTTAATTTTTCACCCGAAAAAGAAAAAACGAAAGGGGTACCACTGTCGGGTTTTTTTTGGGGTCGAATTTTTGAGTTTCGATATCTCAGCTCTGGAAGGGTCTAGAGCCTCCATTTTTGCACTCAGGTCTAAGTCTCATGGCCCTCTATCAGAATTCAGAGTTTTGAGAAGATTGGAGAAACTTAATTTTTCGCCCGAAAAAAAAAAACGAAAGGGGTACCACTGTCGTTTTTTTTTCGGGTCGAATTTTTGAGTTTCGATATCTCAGCTCTGGAAGGGTCTAGAGCCTCCATTTTTGCACTCAGGTTTAAGTCTCAAGGTCCTCTATCAGAATCCAGAGTTTTGAGAATATTGGAGAAACTTAATTTTTCGCCCGAAAAAAAAAAACGAAAGGGGTACCACTGTCGTTTTTTTTTCGGGTCGAATATTTGAGTTTCAACATCTCAGCTCTGGAAGGGTCTAGAGCCTCCATTGTTGCACTCAGGTCTAAGTCTATGGCCCTCTATCAGAATTCAGAGTTTTGAGAAGATTGGAGAAACTTAATTTTTCGCCCGAAAAAAAAAAGGGGTACCACTGTCGTTTTTTTTTTCGGGTCGAATTTTTGAGTTTCGATATCTCAGCTCTGGAAGGGTCTAGAGCCTCCATTTTTGCACTCAGGTCTAAGTCTCATGGCCCTCTATCAGAATCCAGAGTTTTGAGAAGATTGGGGAAACTTAATTTTTCGCCCCCCCAAAAAAACCGTAAGGGGTACCATTGTCGTTTTTTTTTCGGGTCGAATTTTTGAGTTTCGATATCTCAGCTCTGGAAGGGTCTAGAGCCTCCATTTTTGCACTCAGGTTTAAGTCTCAAGGTCCTCTATCAGAATCCAGAGTTTTGAGAATATTGGAGAAACTTAATTTTTCGCCCGAAAAAAAAAACGAAAGGGGTACCACTGTCGTTTTTTTGGGGGTCGAATTTTTGAGTTTCGATATCTCAGCTCTGGAAGGGTCTAGAGCCTCAATTTTTGCACTCAGGTCTAAGTCTCATGGCCCTCTATCAGAATCCAGAGTTTTGAGAAGATTGGAGAAACTTAATTTTTCGCCCGAAAAAGAAAAAACGAAAGGGGTACCACTGTCGGGTTTTTTTGGGGGTCGAATTTTTGAGTTTCGATATCTCAGCTCTGGAAGGGTCTAGAGCCTCCATTTTTGCACTCAGGTCTAAGTCTCATGGCCCTCTATCAGAATCCAGAGTTTTGAGAAGATTAGAGAAACTTAATTTTTCGCCCGAAAAAGAAAAAACGAAAGGGGTACCACTGTTTTTTTTTTTCGGGTCGAATTTTTGAGTTTCGATATCTCAGCTCTGGAAGGGTCTAGAGCCTCCATTTTTGCACTCAGGTCTAAGTCTCATGGCCCTCTATCAGAATCCAGAGTTTTGAGAAGATTGGAGAAATTAAATTTTTCGCCCGAAAAAAAAAACGAAAGGGGTACCACTGTCGTTTTTTTTTCGGGTCGAATATTTGAGTTTCAACATCTCAGCTCTGGAAGGGTCTAGAGCCTCCATTGTTGCACTCAGGTCTAAGTCTATGGCCCTCTATCAGAATTCAGAGTTTTGAGAAGATTGGAGAAACTTAATTTTTCGCCCAAAAAAAAAAAACGAAAGGGGTACCACTGTCGTTTTTTTTTTTCAGGTCGAATTTTTCAGTTTCGATATCTCAGCTCTGGAAGGGTCTAGAGCCTCCATTTTTGCACTCAGGTTTAAGTCTCAAGGTCCTCTATCAGAATCCAGAGTTTTGAGAATATTGGAGAAACTTAATTTTTCGCCCGAAAAAAAAAAACGAAAGGGGTACCACTGTCGTTTTTTTTTGGGGGTCGAATTTTTGAGTTTCGATATCTCAGCTCTGGAAGGGTCTAGAGCCTCCATTTTTGCACTCAGGTCTAAGTCTCATGGCCCTCTATCAGAATCCAGAGTTTTGAGAAGATTGGAGAAACTTAATTTTTCGCCCGAAAAAGAAAAAACGAAAGGGGTACCACTGTCGGGTTTTTTTTGGGGTCGAATTTTTGAGTTTCGATATCTCAGCTCTGGAAGGGTCTGGAGCCTCCATTTTTGCACTCAGGTCTAAGTCTCATGGCCCTCTATCAGAATTCAGAGTTTTGAGAAGATTGGAGAAACTTAATTTTTCGCCCGAAAAAAAAAAAACGAAAGGGGTACCACTGTCGTTTTTTTTTTCGGGTCGAATTTTTGAGTTTCGATATCTCAGCTCTGGAAGGGTCTAGAGCCTCCATTTTTGCACTCAGGTTTAAGTCTCAAGGTCCTCTATCAGAATCCAGAGTTTTGAGAATATTGGAGAAACTTAATTTTTCGCCCGAAAAAAAAAAACGAAAGGGGTACCACTGTCGTTTTTTTTTTCGGGTCGAATATGTGAGTTTCAACATCTCAGCTCTGGAAGGGTCTAGAGCCTCCATTGTTGCACTCAGGTCTAAGTCTATGGCCCTCTATCAGAATTCAGAGTTTTGAGAAGATTGGAGAAACTTAATTTTTCGCCCGAAAAAAAAAAACGAAAGGGGTACCACTGTCGTTTTTTTTTTTCGGGTCGAATTTTTGAGTTTCGATATCTCAGCTCTGGAAGGGTCTAGAGCCTCCATTTTTGCACTCAGGTCTAAGTCTCATGGCCCTCTATCAGAATCCAGAGTTTTGAGAAGATTGGGGAAACTTAATTTTTCGCCCCCCCAAAAAAAACGTAAGGGGTACCACTGTCGTTTTTTTTTCGGGTCGAATTTTTGAGTTTCGATATCTCAGCTCTGGAAGGGTCTAGAGCCTCCATTTTTGCACTCAGGTTTAAGTCTCAAGGTCCTCTATCAGAATCCAGAGTTTTGAGAATATTGGAGAAACTTAATTTTTCGCCCGAAAAAAAAAAACGAAAGGGGTACCACTGTCGTTTTTTTTGAGGGTCGAATTTTTGAGTTTCGATATCTCAGCTCTGGAAGGGTCTAGAGCCTCCATTTTTGCACTCAGGTCTAAGTCTCATGGCCCTCTATCAGAATTTAGAGTTTTGAGAAGATTGGAGAAACTTAATTTTTCGCCCGAAAAAAAAAAACGAAAGGGGTACCACTGTCGTTTTTTTTTTCGGGTCGAATTTTTGAGTTTCGATATCTCAGCTCTGGAAGGGTCTAGAGCCTCCATTTTTGCACTCAGGTCTAAGTCTCATGGCCCTCTATCACAATCCAGAGTTTTGAGAAGATTGGAGAAACTTAATTTTTCGCCCGAAAAAAAAAAAACGAAAGGGGTACCACTGTCGTTTTTTTTTCGGGTCGAATTTTTGAGTTTCGATATCTCAGCTCTGGAAGGGTCTAGATCCTCCATTTTTGCACTCAGGTCTAAGTCTCATGGCCCTCTATCAGAATTTAGAGTTTTGAGAAGATTGGAGAAACTTAATTTTTCGCCCGAAAAAAAAAAACGAAAGGGGTACCACTGTCGTTTTTTTTTTCGGGTCGAATTTTTGAGTTTCGATATCTCAGCTCTGGAAGGGTCTAGAGCCTCCATTTTTGCACTCAGGTCTAAGTCTCATGGCCCTCTATCAGAATCCAGAGTTTTGAGAAGATTGGGGAAACTTAATTTTTCACCCCCCCAAAAAAAACGCAAGGGGTAACACTGTCGTTTTTTTTTTCGGGTCGAATTTTTGAGTTTCGATATCTCAGCTCTGGAAGGGTCTAGTGCCTCCATTGTTGCACTCAGGTGTAAGTCTCATGTCCCTCTATCAGAATCCAGAGTTTTGAGAAGATTGGAGAAACTTAATTTTTCGCCCCAAAAAAAAAAATGAAAGGGTAACACTGTCGTTTTTTTTTCGGGTCGAATTTTTGAGTTTCTATATCTCATCTCTGGTAGGGTCTAGAGCCTCCATTTTTGCACTCAGGTCTAAGTCTCATGGCCCTCTATCAGAATCCAGAGTTTTGAGAAGATTGGAGAAACTTAATTTTTCGCCCGAAAAAAAAGCGAAAGGGGTACCACTGTCGTTTTTTTTTCGGGTCGAATTTTTGAGTTTCGATATCTCAGCTCTGGAAGGGTCTAGAGCCTCCATTTTTGCACTCAGGTCTAAGTCTCATGGCCCTCTATCAGAATTCAGAGTTTTGAGAAGATTGGAGAAACTTAATTTTTCGCCCGAAAAAAAAAACGAAAGGGGTACCACTGTCGTTTTTTTTTCGGGTTGAATTTTTGAGTTTCGATATCTCAGCTCTGGAAGGGTCTAGAGCCTCCATTTTTGCACTCAGGTCTAAGTCTCATGGCCCTCTATCAGAATCCAGAGTTTTGAGAAGATTGGAGAAACTTAATTTTTCGCCCGAAAAAAAAAAAAGAAAGGGGTACTACTGTCGTTTTTTTTTTCGGGTCGAATTTTTGAGTTTCGATATCTCAGCTCTGGAAGGGTCTAGAGCCTCCATTTTTGCACTCAGGTTTAAGTCTCAAGGTCCTCTATCAGAATCCAGAGTTTTGAGAATATTGGAGAAACTTAATTTTTCGCCCGAAAAAAAAAAAACGAAAGGGGTACCACTGTCGTTTTTTTTTCGGGTCGAATTTTTGAGTTTCGATATCTCAGCTCTGGAAGGGTCTAGAGCCTCCATTTTTGCACTCAGGTCTAAGTCTCATGGCCCTCTATCAGAATCCAGAGTTTTGAGAAGATTGGAGAAATTTAATTTTTCACCCCCCGAAAAAAACGTAAGGGGTAACACTGTCGGGTTTTTTTTCGGGTCGAATTTTTGAGTTTCGATATCTCAGCTCTGGAAGGGTCTAGAGCAGTGTTTCCCAACCCTGTTCCTGGCGGACCCATCAACCCATCAGCTCTTTAACCCACCTGATTATGAGCTGATGGGTTGAATCAGGTGTGTTTGATAAGGGAGAAAAAGAATACACGCAGTGTTGGTGTGCCGCCAGGAACAGGGTTGGGAAACAAACGCCCGAAAAATTAAGTTTCTCTAATCTTCTCAAAACTCTGGATTCTTATAGAGGGCCATGAGACTTAGACCTCAGTGCAAAAATGGAGGCTCTAGACCCTTCCAGAGCTAAGATATCGAAACTCAAAAATGCGACCCCAAAAAAAACCGACAGTGGTACCCCTTTCGGGTTTTTTTTCAGGCGAAAAATTAAATTTCTCCAATCTTCTCAAAACTCTGGATTCTGATAGAGGCACATGAGACTTACACCTGAGTGCAACAATGGAGGCTCTAGACCCTTCCAGAGCTGAGATATCGAAACTCAAAAATTCGACCCGAAAAAAAAAACGACAGTGTTACCCCTTACAGTTTTTTGGGGGGGGCGAAAAATTAAGTTTCCCCAATCTTCTCAAAACTCTGGATTCTGATAGTGGGCCATGAGACTTAGACCTGAGTGCAAAAATCGAGGCTCTAGACCCTTCCAGACCTGAGATATCAAAACTCAAAAATTCGACCCGAAAAAAAAAACGACAGTGGTACCCCTTTCGTTTTTTTTTTTTCGGGCGAAAAATTAAGTTTCTCCAATCTTCTCAAAACTCTGGATTCTGATAGAGGGCCATGAGACTTAGACCTGAGTGCATAAATGGTGGCTCTAGACCCTTCCAGAGCTGAGATATCGAAACTCAAAAATTCGACCCGAAAAAAAATGACAGTGTTACCCCTTACGTTTTTTTTGGGGGGGGCGAAAAATTAAGTTTCCCCAATCTTCTCAAAACTCTGGATTCTGATAGAGGGACATGAGACTTACACCTGAGTGCAACAATGGAGGCTCTAGACCCTTCCAGAGCTGAGATATCGAAACTCAAAAATTCGACCCGAAAAAAAAACGACAGTGTTACCCCTTACGTTTTTTTTGGGGGGGCGAAAAATTAAGTTTCCCCAATCTTCTCAAAACTCTGAATTCTGATAGAGGGCCATGAGACTTAGACCTGAGTGCAAAAATGGAGGCTCTAGACCCTTCCAGAGCTGAGATATCGAAACTCAAAAATTCGACCCCAAAAAAAAAACGACAGTGGTACCCCTTTCATTTTTTTTTTTCGGGCGAAAAATTAAGTTTCTCCAATCTTCTCAAAACTCTGAAATCTGATAGAGGGACATGAGACTTACACCTGAGTGCAACAATGGAGGCTCTAGACCCTTCCAGAGCTGAGATGTCGAAACTCAAATATTCGACCCGAAAAAAAAACGACAGTGTTACCCCTTACGTTTTTTTTGGGGGGGGCGAAAAATTTAGTTTCCCCAATCTTCTCAAAACTCTGGATTCTGATAGAGGGCCATGAGACTTAGACCTGAGTGCAAAAATGGAGGCTCTAGACCCTTCCAGAGCTGAGATATCGAAACTCAAAAATTCGACCCGAAAAAAAAAACGACAGTGGTACCCCTTTCATTTTTTTTTTTCAGGTGAAAAATTAAGTTTCTCCAATCTTCTCAAAACTCTGAATTCTGATAGAGGGCCATGAGACTTAGACCTGAGTGCAAAAATGGAGGCTCTAGACCCTTCCAGAGCTGAGATATCGAAACTCAAAAATTCGACCCGAAAAAAAAACCTACAGTGGTACCCCTTTCATTTTTTTTTTCGGGCGAAAAATTACGTTTCTCCAATCTTCTCAAAACTCTGGATTCTGATAGAGGGACATGAGACTTACACCTGACTGCAACAATGGAGGCTCTAGACCCTTCCAAAGCTGAGATATCGAAACTCAAAAATTCGACCCGAAAAAAAAAACGACAGTGTTACCCCTTACGTTTTTTTGGGGGGGGGTGAAAAATTAAGTTTCTCCAATCTTCTCAAAACTCTGGATTCTGATAGAGGGCCATGAGACTTAGACCTGAGTGCAAAAATGGAGGCTCTAGACCCTTCCAGAGCTGAGATATCGAAACTCAAAAATTCGACCCCCAAAAAAAAACGACAGTGGTACCCCTTTCGGTTTTTTTTTTCGGGCGAAAAATTTAATTTCTCCAATCTTCTCAAAACTCTGGATTCTGATAGAGGGCCATGAGACTTAGACCTGAGTGCAAAAATGGAGGCTCTAGACCCTTCCAGAGCTGAGATATCGAAACTCAAAAATTCGACCCGAAAAAAAAAACGACAGTGGTACCCCTTTCGTTTTTTTTTTTCGGGCGAAAAATTAAGTTTCTCCAATATTCTCAAAACTATGGATTCTGATAGAGGACCTTGAGACTTAAACCTGAGTGCAAAAATGGAGGCTCTAGACCCTTCCAGAGCTGAGATATAGAAACTCAAAAATTCGACCCGAAAAAAAAAACGACAGTGGTACCCCTTTCGTTTTTTTTTTTTCGGGCGAAAAATTAAGTTTCTCCAATCTTCTCAAAACTCTGGATTCTGATAGAGGGACATGAGACTTACACCTGAGTGCAACAATGGAGGCTCTAGACCCTTCCAGAGCTGAGATGTCGAAACTCAAAAATTCGACCCGAAAAAAAAAACGACAGTGTTACCCCTTACGTTTTTTTGGGGGGGCGAAAAATTAAGTTTCCCCAATCTTCTCAAAACTCTGGATTCTGATAAAGGGCCATGAGACTTAGACCTGAGTGCAAAAATGGAGGCTCTAGACCCTTCCAGAGCTGAGATATCGAAACTCAAAAATTCGACCCGAAAAGAAAACGACAGTGGTACCCCTTTCATTTTTTTTTTTCAGGTGAAAAATTAAGTTTCTCCAATCTTCTCAAAACTCTGAATTCTGATAGAGGGCCGTGAGACTTAGACCTGAGTGCAAAAATGGAGGCTCTAGACCCTTCCAGAGCTGAGATATCGAAACTCCAAAATTCGACCCGAAAAAAAAACGACAGTGGTACCCCTTTCGTTTTTTTTTTTCGGGCGAAAAATTTAATTTCTCCAATCTTCTCAAAACTCTGGATTCTGATAGAGGGCAATGAGACTTAGACCTGAGTGCAAAAATGGAGGCTCTAGACCCTTCCAGAGCTGAGATATCGAAACTCAAAAATTCGACCCGAAAAAAAAACGACAGTGTTACCCCTTACGTTTTTTTTGGGGGCGCGAAAAATTAAGTTTCCCCAATCTTCTCAAAACTCTGGATTCTGATAGAGGGCCATGAGACTTAGACCTGAGTGCAAAAATGGAGGCTCTAGACCCTTCCAGAGCTGAGATATCGAAACTCAAAAATTCGACCCGAAAAAAAAACCGACAGTGGTACCCCTTTCATTTTTTTTTTTCGGGCGAAAAATTACATTTCTCCAATCTTCTCAAAACTCTGAATTCTGATAGAGGGCCATGAGACTTAGACCTGAGTGCAAAAATGAAGGCTCTAGACACTTCCAGAGCTGAGATATAGAAACTCCAAAATTCGACCCGAAAAAAAAACGACAGTGGTACCCCTTTCGTTTTTTTTTTTTTCAGGCGAAAAATTAAATTTCTCCAATCTTCTCAAAACTCTAGATTTTGATAGAGGGACATGAGACTTACACCTGACTGCAACAATGGAGGCTCTAGACCCTTCCAAAGCTGAGATATCGAAACTCAAAAATTCGACCCGAAAAAAAAAACGACAGTGTTACCCCTTACGTTTTTTTGGGGGGGGGGTGAAAAATTAAGTTTCTCCAATCTTCTCAAAACTCTGGATTCTGATAGAGGGCCATGAGACTTAGACCTGAGTGCAAAAATGGAGGCTCTAGACCCTTCCAGAGCTGAGATATCGAAACTCAAAAATTCGACCCCCCAAAAAAACGACAGTGGTACCCCTTTCGTTTTTTTTTTTCGGGCGAAAAATTTAATTTCTCCAATCTTCTCAAAACTCTGGATTCTGATAGAGGGCCATGAGACTTAGACCTGAGTGCAAAAATGGAGGCTCTAGACCCTTCCAGAGCTGAGATATCGAAACTCAAAAATTCGACCCGAAAAAAAAAACGACAGTGGTACCCCTTTCGTTTTTTTTTTTCGGGCGAAAAATTAAGTTTCTCCAATCTTCTCAAAACTCTGGATTCTGATAGAGGGCCATGAGACTTAGACCTGAGTGCAAAAATGGAGGCTCTAGACCCTTCCAGAGCTGAGATATATCGAAACTCAAAAATTCGACCCCCAAAAAAAACGACAGTGGTACCCCTTTCGTTTTTTTTTTTCGGGCGAAAAATTTAATTTCTCCAATCTTCTCAAAACTCTGGATTCTGATAGAGGGCCATGAGACTTAGACCTGAGTGCAAAAATGGAGGCTCTAGACCCTTTCAGAGCTGAGATATAGAAACTCAAAAATTCGACCCGAAAAAAAAAACGACAGTGGTACCCCTTTCGTTTTTTTTTTTTCGGGCGAAAAATTAAGTTTCTCCAATCTTCTCAAAACTCTGGATTCTGATAGAGGGACATGAGACTTACACCTGAGTGCAACAATGGAGGCTCTAGACCCTTCCAGAGCTGAGATGTCGAAACTCAAAAATTCGACCCGAAAAAAAAAACGACAGTGTTACCCCTTACGTTTTTTTTGGGGGGGCGAAAAATTAAGTTTCCCCAATCTTCTCAAAACTCTGGATTCTGATAAAGGGCCATGAGACTTAGACCTGAGTGCAAAAATGGAGGCTCTAGACCCTTCCAGAGCTGAGATATCGAAACTCAAAAATTCGACCCGAAAAAAAAACGACAGTGGTACCCCTTTCATTTTTTTTTTTTCGGGCGAAAAATTTAGTTTCTCCAATCTTCTCAAAACTCTGAATTCTGATAGAGGGCCATGAGACTTAGACCTGAGTGCAAAAATGGAGGCTCTAGACCCTTCCAGAGCTGAGATATCAAAACTCAAAAATTCGACCCCCCAAAAAAACGACAGTGGTACCCCTTTCGTTTTTTTTTTTCGGGCGAAAAATTTAATTTCTCCAATCTTCTCAAAACTCTGGATTCTGATAGAGGGCCATGAGACTTAGACCTGAGTGCAAAAATGGAGGCTCTAGACCCTTCCAGAGCTGAGATATCGAAACTCAAAAATTCGACCCGAAAAAAAAAACGACAGTGGTACCCTTTTCGTTTTTTTTTTTCGGGCGAAAAATTAAGTTTCTCCAATATTCTGAAAACTCTGGATTCTGATAGAGGAACTTGAGACTTAAACCTGAGTGCAAAAATGGAGGCTCTAGACCCTTCCAGAGCTGAGATGTCGAAACTCAAAAATTCGACCCGAAAAAAAAACGACAGTGTTACCCCTTACGTTTTTTTTGGGGGGGCGAAAAATTAAGTTTCCCCAATCTTCTCAAAACTCTGGATTCTGATAGAGGGCCATGAGACTTAGACCTGAGTGCAAAAATGGAGGCTCTTGACCCTTCCAGAGCTGAGATATCGAAACTCAAAAATTCGACCCGAAAAAAACCCGACAGTGGTACCCCTTTCATTTTTTTTTTTCGGGCGAAAAATTAAGTTTCTCCAATCTTCTCAAAACTCTGAATTCTGATAGAGGGCCATGAGACTTAGACCTGAGTGCAAAAATGGAGGCTCTAGACCCTTCCAGAGCTGAGATATAGAAACTCAAAAATTCGACCCGAAAAAAAAACGACAGTGGTACCCCTTTTTTTTTTTTTTCGGGCGAAAAATTTAGTTTCCCCAATCTTCTCAAAACTCTGGATTCTGATAGAGGGCCATGAGACTTAGACCTGAGTGCAAAAATGGAGGCTCTAGACCCTTCCAGAGCTGAGATATCGAAACTCAAAAATTCGACCCGAAAAAAAAACGACAGTGGTACCCCTTTCATTTTTTTTTTCAGGTGAAAAATTAAGTTTCTCCAATCTTCTCAAAACTCTGAATTCTGATAGAGGGCCATGAGACTTAGACCTGAGTGCAAAAATGGAGGCTCTAGACCCTTCCAGAGCTGAGATATCGAAACTCAAAAATTCGACCCGAAAAAAAAACGACAGTGGTACCCCTTTCGTTTTTTTTTTTCGGGCGAAAAATTAAATGTCTCCAATCTTCTCAAAACTCTGGATTCTGATAGAGGGCAATGAGACTTAGACCTGAGTGCAAAAATGGAGGCTCTAGACCCTTCCAGAGCTGAGATATCGAAACTCAAAAATTCGACCCGAAAAAAAAACGACAGTGTTACCCCTTACGTTTTTTTTGGGGGCGCGAAAAATTAAGTTTCCCCAATCTTCTCAAAACTCTGGATTCTGATAGAGGGCCATGAGACTTAGACCTGAGTGCAAAAATGGAGGCTCTAGACCCTTCCAGAGCTGAGATATCGAAACTCAAAAATTCGACCCGAAAAAAAAACCGACAGTGGTACCCCTTTCATTTTTTTTTTCGGGCGAAAAATTACGTTTCTCCAATCTTCTCAAAACTCTGAATTCTGATAGAGGGCCATGAGACTTAGACCTGAGTGCAAAAATGAAGGCTCTAGACACTTCCAGAGCTGAGATATAGAAACTCCAAAATTCGACCCGAAAAAAAAACGACAGTGGTACCCCTTTCGTTTTTTTTTTTCGGGCGAAAAATTAAATTTCTCCAATCTTCTCAAAACTCTGGATTCTGATAGAGGGACATGAGACTTACACCTGACTGCAACAATGGAGGCTCTAGACCCTTCCAAAGCTGAGATATCGAAACTCAAAAATTCGACCCGAAAAAAAAAACGACAGTGTTACCCCTTACGTTTTTTTTGGGGGGGGGTGAAAAATTAAGTTTCTCCAATCTTCTCAAAACTCTGGATTCTGATAGAGGGCCATGAGACTTAGACCTGAGTGCAAAAATGGAGGCTCTAGACCCTTCCAGAGCTGAGATATCGAAACTCAAAAATTCGACCCCCCAAAAAAACGACAGTGGTACCCCTTTTCGTTTTTTTTTTTCGGGCGAAAAATTTAATTTCTCCAATCTTCTCAAAACTCTGGATTCTGATAGAGGGCCATGAGACTTAGACCTGAGTGCAAAAATGGAGGCTCTAGACCCTTCCAGAGCTGAGATATCGAAACTCAAAAATTCGACCCGAAAAAAAAAACGACAGTGGTACCCCTTTCGTTTTTTTTTTTTCCGGGTGAAAAATTAAGTTTCTCCAATATTCTCAAAACTCTGGATTCTGATAGAGGACCTTGAGACTTAAACCTGAGTGCAAAAATGGAGGCTCTAGACCCTTCCAGAGCTGAGATATAGAAACTCAAAAATTCGACCCGAAAAAAAAAAACCGACAGTGGTACCCCTTTCGTTTTTTTTTTTTTCGGGCGAAAAATTAAGTTTCTCCAATCTTCTCAAAACTCTGGATTCTGATAGAGGGACATGAGACTTACACCTGAGTGCAACAATGGAGGCTCTAGACCCTTCCAGAGCTGAGATGTCGAAACTCAAAAATTCGACCCGAAAAAAAAAACGACAGTGTTACCCCTTACGTTTTTTTTGGGGGGTGAAAAATTAAGTTTCCCCAATCTTCTCAAAACTCTGGATTCTGATAAAGGGCCATGAGACTTAGACCTGAGTGCAAAAATGGAGGCTCTAGACCCTTCCAGAGCTGAGATATCGAAACTCAAAAATTCGACCCGAAAAAAAAACGACAGTGGTACCCCTTTCATTTTTTTTTTTCGGGCGAAAAATTAAGTTTCTCCAATCTTCTCAAAACTCTGAATTCTGATAGAGGGCCATGAGACTTAGACCTGAGTGCAAAAATGGAGGCTCTAGACCCTTCCAGAGCTGAGATATCGAAACTCAAAAATTCGACCCGAAAAAAAAAACGACAGTGGTACCCTTTTCGTTTTTTTTTTTCGGGCGAAAAATTAAGTTTCTCCAATATTCTGAAAACTCTGGATTCTGATAGAGGACCTTGAGACTTAAACCTGAGTGCAAAAATGGAGACTCTAGACCCTTCCAGAGCTGAGATATAGAAACTCAAAAATTCGACCCGAAAAAAAAACGACAGTGGTACCCCTTTCGTTTTTTTTTTTTCGGGCGAAAAATTAAGTTTCTCCAATCTTCTCAAAACTCTGGATTCTGATAGAGGGACATGAGACTTACACCTGAGTGCAACAATGGAGGCTCTAGACCCTTCCAGAGCTGAGATATCGAAACTCAAAAATTCGACCCGAAAAAAAAACGACAGTGTTACCCCTTACGTTTTTTTGGGGGGGCGAAAAATTAAGTTTCCCCAATCTTCTCAAAACTCTGGATTCTGATAGAGGGCCATGAGACTTAGACCTGAGTGCAAAAATGGAGGCTCTTGACCCTTCCAGAGCTGAGATATCGAAACTCAAAAATTCGACCCGAAAAAAAACCGACAGTGGTACCCCTTTCATTTTTTTTTTTTCGGGCGAAAAATTAAGTTTCTCCAATCTTCTCAAAACTCTGAATTCTGATAGAGGGCCATGAGACTTAGACCTGAGTGCAAAAATGGAGGCTCTAGACCCTTCCAGAGCTGAGATATCGAAACTCAAAAATTCGCCCCCCCAAAAAAAACCTCCATCTAGAGCCTCCATTTTTGCACTCAGGTCTAAGTCTCATGGCCCTCTATCAGAATCCAGAGTTTTGAGAAGATTGGGGAAACTTAATTTTTCGCCCCCCCAAAAAAAACGTAAGGGGTAACACTGTCGTTTTTTTTTTCAGGTTGAATTTTTGAGTTTCGATATCTCAGCTCTGGAAGGGTCTAGAGCCTCCATTGTTGCACTCAGGTGTAAGTCTCATTTCCCTCTATCAGAATCCAGAGTTTTGAGAAGATTGGAGAAACGTAATTTTTCGCCCGAAAAAAAAAACAAA